>NW_027150591.1:0-600000 GCF_001643675.1 Monocercomonoides exilis
TTAAAAAAGAAAAATAAAAACAAATTGCACCTTTCAAAACCTCGGATCGTCAATTCTGAGCAAAATCGATAGATTTTGCCTGCCAACACAAAAAAATAAAAATTTAAAAAAATTGCATAAAAATAACTTACAAACCGAATTGAATGCGAGTTGCTGCGCAACGTGTAACAATTGGCGACACACACATATCGCTCGCCTCCACCCCAAATGCTCACCCCTTTTCTGATAAAGAAGGAAAAAATGACTGAAAAAGGGGTCATTCAGATAGACTGAAAAATGAAAATATTTTTTTAAAAAGAAAGAATGACCAGACAACAAAAAGAATGTGTGTTTGGGAGGTGTTATGACAAAAGTTAAAAAAGAAATAAAAACAAATTGCACCTTTCAAAACCTCGGATCGTCAATTCTGAGCAAAATCGATAGATTTTGCCTGCCAACACAAAAAAATAAAAATTTAAAAAAATTGCATAAAAATAACTTACAAACCGAATTGAATGCGAGTTGCTGCGCAACGTGTAACAATTGGCGACACACATATCGCTCGCCTCCACCCCAAATGCTCACCCCTTTTCTGATAAAGAAGGAAAAAATGACTGAAAAAGGGGTCATTCAGATAGACTGAAAAATGAAAATATTTTTTTAAAAAAGAAAGAATGACCAGACAACAAAAAGAATGTGTGTTTGGGAGTGTTATGACAAAAGTTAAAAAAGAAAAATAAAAACAAATTGCACCTTTCAAAACCTCGGATCGTCAATTCTGAGCAAAATCGATAGATTTTGCCTGCCAACACAAAAAATAAAAATTTAAAAAATTGCATAAAAATAACTTACAAACCGAATTGAATGCGAGTTGCTGCGCAACGTGTAACAATTGGCGACACACACATATCGCTCGCCTCCACCCCAAATGCTCACCCCTTTTCTGATAAAGAAGGAAAAAATGACTGAAAAAGGGGTCATTCAGATAGACTGAAAAAATGAAAATATTTTTAAAAAAGAAAGAATGACCAGACAACAAAAAGAATGTGTGTTTGGGAGGTGTTATGACAAAAGTTAAAAGAAAAATAAAAACAAATTGCACCTTTCAAAACCTCGGATCGTCAATTCTGAGCAAAATCGATAGATTTTGCCTGCCAACACAAAAAAATAAAAATTTAAAAAAATTGCATAAAAATAACTTACAAACCGAATTGAATGCGAGTTGCTGCGCAACGTGTAACAATTGGCGACACACACATATCGCTCGCCTCCACCCCAAATGCTCACCCCTTTTCTGATAAAGAAGGAAAAATGACTGAAAAGGGGGTCATTCAGATAGACTGAAAAAATGAAAATATTTTTTTAAAAAGAAAGAATGACCAGACAACAAAAAGAATGTGTGTTTGGGAGGTGTTATGACAAAAGTTAAAAAGAAAAATAAAAACACACTTTCAAAACCTCGGATCGTCAATTCTGAGCAAAATCGATAGATTTTGCCTGCCAACACAAAATAAAAATTTAAAAAAATTGCATAAAAATAACTTACAAACCGAATTGAATGCGAGTTGCTGCGCAACGTGTAACAATTGGCGACACACACATATCGCTCGCCTCCACCCCAAATGCTCACCCCTTTTCTGATAAAGAAGGAAAAAATGACTGAAAAAGGGGGTCATTCAGATAGACTGAAAAAATGAAAATATTTTTTTTAAAAAAGAAAGAATGACCAGACAACAAAAAGAATGTGTGTTTGGGAGGTGTTATGACAAAAGTTAAAAAAGAAAAATAAAAACAAATTGCACCTTTCAAAACCTCGGATCGTCAATTCTGAGCAAAATCGATAGATTTTGCCTGCCAACACAAAAAATAAAAATTTAAAAAAATTGCATAAAAATAACTTACAAACCGAATTGAATGCGAGTTGCTGCGCAACGTGTAACAATTGGCGACACACACATATCGCTCGCCTCCACCCCAAATGCTCACCCCTTTTCTGATAAAGAAGGAAAAATGACTGAAAAAGGGGGTCATTCAGATAGACTGAAAAATGAAAATATTTTTTTAAAAAAGAAAGAATGACCAGACAACAAAAAGAATGTGTGTTTGGGAGGTGTTATGACAAAAGTTAAAAAGAAAAATAAAAACAAATTGCACCTTTCAAAACCTCGGATCGTCAATTCTGAGCAAAATCGATAGATTTTGCCTGCCAACACAAAAAAATAAAATTTAAAAAAATTGCATAAAAATAACTTACAAACCGAATTGAATGCGAGTTGCTGCGCAACGTGTAACAATTGGCGACACACACATATCGCTCGCCTCCACCCCAAATGCTCACCCCTTTTCTGATAAAGAAGGAAAAATGACTGAAAAGGGGGTCATTCAGATAGACTGAAAAAATGAAAATATTTTTAAAAAAGAAAGAATGACCAGACAACAAAAAGAATGTGTGTTTGGGAGGTGTTATGACAAAAGTTAAAAAGAAAAATAAAAACAAATTGCACCTTTCAAAACCTCGGATCGTCAATTCTGAGCAAAATCGATAGATTTTGCCTGCCAACACAAAAAATAAAAATTTAAAAAAATTGCATAAAAATAACTTACAAACCGAATTGAATGCGAGTTGCTGCGCAACGTGTAACAATTGGCGACACACACATATCGCTCGCCTCCACCCCAAATGCTCACCCCTTTTCTGATAAAGAAGGAAAAAATGACTGAAAAAGGGGGTCATTCAGATAGACTGAAAAAATGAAAATATTTTTTTTAAAAAAGAAAGAATGACCAGACAACAAAAAGAATGTGTGTTTGGGAGGTGTTATGACAAAAGTTAAAAAAGAAAAATAAAAACAAATTGCACCTTTCAAAACCTCGGATCGTCAATTCTGAGCAAAATCGATAGATTTTGCCTGCCAACAAAAAAATAAAAATTTAAAAAAATTGCATAAAAATAACTTACAAACCGAATTGAATGCGAGTTGCTGCGCAACGTGTAACAATTGGCGACACACACATATCGCTCGCCTCCACCCCAAATGCTCACCCCTTTTCTGATAAAGAAGGAAAAATGACTGAAAAGGGGGTCATTCAGATAGACTGAAAAAATGAAAATATTTTTTAAAAAGAAAGAATGACCAGACAACAAAAAGAATGTGTGTTTGGGAGGTGTTATGACAAAAGTTAAAAAAGAAAAATAAAAACAAATTGCACCTTTCAAAACCTCGGATCGTCAATTCTGAGCAAAATCGATAGATTTTGCCTGCCAACACAAAAAATAAAAATTTAAAAAATTGCATAAAAATAACTTACAAACCGAATTGAATGCGAGTTGCTGCGCAACGTGTAACAATTGGCGACACACACATATCGCTCGCCTCCACCCCAAATGCTCACCCCTTTTCTGATAAAGAAGGAAAAAATGACTGAAAAAGGGGGTCATTCAGATAGACTGAAAAAATGAAAATATTTTTTTAAAAAAGAAAGAATGACCAGACAACAAAAAGAATGTGTGTTTGGGAGGTGTTATGACAAAAGTTAAAAAAGAAAAATAAAAACAAATTGCACCTTTCAAAACCTCGGATCGTCAATTCTGAGCAAAATCGATAGATTTTGCCTGCCAACACAAAAATAAAAATTTAAAAAAATTGCATAAAAATAACTTACAAACCGAATTGAATGCGAGTTGCTGCGCAACGTGTAACAATTGGCGACACACACATATCGCTCGCCTCCACCCCAAATGCTCACCCCTTTTCTGATAAAGAAGGAAAAAATGACTGAAAAAGGGGGTCATTCAGATAGACTGAAAAATGAAAATATTTTTTTAAAAAAGAAAGAATGACCAGACAACAAAAAGAATGTGTGTTTGGGAGGTGTTATGACAAAAGTTAAAAAAGAAAAATAAAAACAAATTGCACCTTTCAAAACCTCGGATCGTCAATTCTGAGCAAAATCGATAGATTTTGCCTGCCAACAAAAAAATAAAAATTTAAAAAATTGCATAAAAATAACTTACAAACCGAATTGAATGCGAGTTGCTGCGCAACGTGTAACAATTGGCGACACACACATATCGCTCGCCTCCACCCCAAATGCTCACCCCTTTCAATTAAAGAAGGAAAAAATGACTGAAAAAGGGGGTCATTCAGATAGACTGAAAAATGAAAATATTTTTTTAAAAAAGAATGACCAGACAACAAAAAGAATGTGTGTTTGGGAGGTGTTATGACAAAAGTTAAAAAAGAAAAATAAAAACAAATTGCACCTTTCAAAACCTCGGATCGTCAATTCTGAGCAAAATCGATAGATTTTGCCTGCCAACACAAAAAAATAAAAATTTAAAAAAATTGCATAAAAATAACTTACAAACCGAATTGAATGCGAGTTGCTGCGCAACGTGTAACAATTGGCGACACACACATATCGCTCGCCTCCACCCCAAATGCTCACCCCTTTTCTGATAAAGAAGGAAAAAATGACTGAAAAGGGGGTCATTCAGATAGACTGAAAAAATGAAAATATTTTTTTAAAAAAGAAAGAATGACCAGACAACAAAAAGAATGTGTGTTTGGGAGGTGTTATGACAAAAGTTAAAAAAAAAAAATAAAAACAAATTGCACCTTTCAAAACCTCGGATCGTCAATTCTGAGCAAAATCGATAGATTTTGCCTGCCAACACAAAAAAATAAAAATTTAAAAAAATTGCATAAAAATAACTTACAAACCGAATTGAATGCGAGTTGCTGCGCAACGTGTAACAATTGGCGACACACACATATCGCTCGCCTCCACCCCAAATGCTCACCCCTTTTCTGATAAAGAAGGAAAAAATGACTGAAAAAGGGGTCATTCAGATAGACTGAAAAAATGAAAATATTTTTAAAAAAGAAAGAATGACCAGACAACAAAAAGAATGTGTGTTTGGGAGGTGTTATGACAAAAGTTAAAAAAGAAAAATAAAAACAAATTGCACCTTTCAAAACCTCGGATCGTCAATTCTGAGCAAAATCGATAGATTTTGCCTGCCAACACAAAAAAATAAAAATTTAAAAAATTGCATAAAAATAACTTACAAACCGAATTGAATGCGAGTTGCTGCGCAACGTGTAACAATTGGCGACACACACATATCGCTCGCCTCCACCCCAAATGCTCACCCCTTTTCTGATAAAGAAGGAAAAAATGACTGAAAAAGGGGTCATTCAGATAGACTGAAAAAATGAAAATATTTTTTTAAAAAAGAAAGAATGACCAGACAACAAAAAGAATGTGTGTTTGGGAGGTGTTATGACAAAAGTTAAAAAAGAAAAATAAAAACAAATTGCACCTTTCAAAACCTCGGATCGTCAATTCTGAGCAAAATCGATAGATTTTGCCTGCCAACACAAAAAATAAAAATTTAAAAAAATTGCATAAAAATAACTTACAAACCGAATTGAATGCGAGTTGCTGCGCAACGTGTAACAATTGGCGACACACACATATCGCTCGCCTCCACCCCAAATGCTCACCCCTTTTCTGATAAAGAAGGAAAAAATGACTGAAAAAGGGGGTCATTCAGATAGACTGAAAAAATGAAAATATTTTTTTTAAAAAAGAAAGAATGACCAGACAACAAAAAGAATGTGTGTTTGGGAGGTGTTATGACAAAAGTTAAAAAAGAAAAATAAAAACAAATTGCACCTTTCAAAACCTCGGATCGTCAATTCTGAGCAAAATCGATAGATTTTGCCTGCCAACACAAAAAAATAAAAATTTAAAAAAATTGCATAAAAATAACTTACAAACCGAATTGAATGCGAGTTGCTGCGCAACGTGTAACAATTGGCGACACACACATATCGCTCGCCTCCACCCCAAATGCTCACCCCTTTTCTGATAAAGAAGGAAAAAATGACTGAAAAAGGGGTCATTCAGATAGACTGAAAAAATGAAAATATTTTTTTAAAAGAAAGAATGACCAGACAACAAAAAGAATGTGTGTTTGGGAGGTGTTATGACAAAAGTTAAAAAAGAAAAATAAAAACAAATTGCACCTTTCAAAACCTCGGATCGTCAATTCTGAGCAAAATCGATAGATTTTGCCTGCCAACACAAAAAAATAAAAATTTAAAAAAATTGCATAAAAATAACTTACAAACCGAATTGAATGCGAGTTGCTGCGCAACGTGTAACAATTGGCGACACACACATATCGCTCGCCTCCACCCCAAATGCTCACCCCTTTTCTGATAAAGAAGGAAAAAATGACTGAAAAAGGGGGTCATTCAGATAGACTGAAAAATGAAAATATTTTTTTAAAAGAAAGAATGACCAGACAACAAAAAGAATGTGTGTTTGGGAGGTGTTATGACAAAAGTTAAAAAAGAAAAATAAAAACAAATTGCACCTTTCAAAACCTCGGATCGTCAATTCTGAGCAAAATCGATAGATTTTGCCTGCCAACACAAAAAAATAAAAATTTAAAAAATTGCATAAAAATAACTTACAAACCGAATTGAATGCGAGTTGCTGCGCAACGTGTAACAATTGGCGACACACACATATCGCTCGCCTCCACCCCAAATGCTCACCCCTTTTCTGATAAAGAAGGAAAAAATGACTGAAAAAGGGGGTCATTCAGATAGACTGAAAAAATGAAAATATTTTTTTTAAAAAAGAAAGAATGACCAGACAACAAAAAGAATGTGTGTTTGGGAGGTGTTATGACAAAAGTTAAAAAAGAAAAATAAAAACAAATTGCACCTTTCAAAACCTCGGATCGTCAATTCTGAGCAAAATCGATAGATTTTGCCTGCCAACACAAAAAATAAAAATTTAAAAAATTGCATAAAAATAACTTACAAACCGAATTGAATGCGAGTTGCTGCGCAACGTGTAACAATTGGCGACACACACATATCGCTCGCCTCCACCCCAAATGCTCACCCCTTTTCTGATAAAGAAGGAAAAATGACTGAAAAGGGGTCATTCAGATAGACTGAAAAAATGAAAATATTTTTTTAAAAAGAAAGAATGACCAGACAACAAAAAGAATGTGTGTTTGGGAGGTGTTATGACAAAAGTTAAAAAGAAAAATAAAAACAAATTGCACCTTTCAAAACCTCGGATCGTCAATTCTGAGCAAAATCGATAGATTTTGCCTGCCAACACAAAAAAATAAAAATTTAAAAAAATTGCATAAAAATAACTTACAAACCGAATTGAATGCGAGTTGCTGCGCAACGTGTAACAATTAGCGACACACATATCGCTCGCCTCCACCCCAAATGCTCACCCCTTTTCTGATAAAGAAGGAAAAATGACTGAAAAGGGGGTCATTCAGATAGACTGAAAAAATGAAAATATTTTTTTAAAAAGAAAGAATGACCAGACAACAAAAAGAATGTGTGTTTGGGAGGTGTTATGACAAAAGTTAAAAAAGAAAAATAAAAACAAATTGCACCTTTCAAAACCTCGGATCGTCAATTCTGAGCAAAATCGATAGATTTTGCCTGCCAACAAAAAAATAAAAATTTAAAAAAATTGCATAAAAATAACTTACAAACCGAATTGAATGCGAGTTGCTGCGCAACGTGTAACAATTGGCGACACACACATATCGCTCGCCTCCACCCCAAATGCTCACCCCTTTTCTGATAAAGAAGGAAAAAATGACTGAAAAAGGGGGTCATTCAGATAGACTGAAAAATGAAAATATTTTTTTAAAAAGAAAGAATGACCAGACAACAAAAAGAATGTGTGTTTGGGAGGTGTTATGACAAAAGTTAAAAAAGAAAAATAAAAACAAATTGCACCTTTCAAAACCTCGGATCGTCAATTCTGAGCAAAATCGATAGATTTTGCCTGCCAAAAAAATAAAAATTTAAAAAAATTGCATAAAAATAACTTACAAACCGAATTGAATGCGAGTTGCTGCGCAACGTGTAACAATTGGCGACACACACATATCGCTCGCCTCCACCCCAAATGCTCACCCCTTTTCTGATAAAGAAGGAAAAATGACTGAAAAAGGGGTCATTCAGATAGACTGAAAAAATGAAAATATTTTTTTAAAAAGAAAGAATGACCAGACAACAAAAAGAATGTGTGTTTGGGAGGTGTTATGACAAAAGTTAAAAAAGAAAAATAAAAACAAATTGCACCTTTCAAAACCTCGGATCGTCAATTCTGAGCAAAATCGATAGATTTTGCCTGCCAACTAAAAAAATAAAAATTTAAAAAAATTGCATAAAAATAACTTACAAACCGAATTGAATGCGAGTTGCTGCGCAACGTGTAACAATTGGCGACACACACATATCGCTCGCCTCCACCCCAAATGCTCACCCCTTTTCTGATAAAGAAGGAAAAAATGACTGAAAAAGGGGTCATTCAGATAGACTGAAAAAATGAAAATATTTTTTTAAAAAGAAAGAATGACCAGACAACAAAAAGAATGTGTGTTTGGGAGGTGTTATGACAAAAGTTAAAAAAGAAAAATAAAAACAAATTGCACCTTTCAAAACCTCGGATCGTCAATTCTGAGCAAAATCGATAGATTTTGCCTGCCAACACAAAAAAATAAAAATTTAAAAAAATTGCATAAAAATAACTTACAAACCGAATTGAATGCGAGTTGCTGCGCAACGTGTAACAATTGGCGACACACATATCGCTCGCCTCCACCCCAAATGCTCACCCCTTTTCTGATAAAGAAGGAAAAAATGACTGAAAAAGGGGGTCATTCAGATAGACTGAAAAAATGAAAATATTTTTTTAAAAAAGAAAGAATGACCAGACAACAAAAAGAATGTGTGTTTGGGAGGTGTTATGACAAAAGTTAAAAAGAAAAATAAAAACAAATTGCACCTTTCAAAACCTCGGATCGTCAATTCTGAGCAAAATCGATAGATTTTGCCTGCCAACACAAAAAAATAAAAATTTAAAAAAATTGCATAAAAATAACTTACAAACCGAATTGAATGCGAGTTGCTGCGCAACGTGTAACAATTGGCGACACACATATCGCTCGCCTCCACCCCAAATGCTCACCCCTTTTCTGATAAAGAAGGAAAAATGACTGAAAAGGGGGTCATTCAGATAGACTGAAAAAATGAAAATATTTTTTTAAAAAAGAAAGAATGACCAGACAACAAAAAGAATGTGTGTTTGGGAGGTGTTATGACAAAAGTTAAAAAAGAAAAATAAAAACAAATTGCACCTTTCAAAACCTCGGATCGTCAGATTCTGGAGCAAAATCGATAGATTTTGCCTGCCAACACAAAAAATAAAAATTTAAAAAAATTGCATAAAAATAACTTACAAACCGAATTGAATGCGAGTTGCTGCGCAACGTGTAACAATTGGCGACACACACATATCGCTCGCCTCCACCCCAAATGCTCACCCCTTTTCTGATAAAGAAGGAAAAAATGACTGAAAAAGGGGGTCATTCAGATAGACTGAAAAAATGAAAATATTTTTTTAAAAAGAAAGAATGACCAGACAACAAAAAGAATGTGTGTTTGGGAGGTGTTATGACAAAAGTTAAAAAAGAAAAATAAAAACAAATTGCACCTTTCAAAACCTCGGATCACATTCTGAGCAAAATCGATAGATTTTGCCTGCCAACACAAAAAAATAAAAATTTAAAAAATTGCATAAAAATAACTTACAAACCGAATTGAATGCGAGTTGCTGCGCAACGTGTAACAATTGGCGACACACACATATCGCTCGCCTCCACCCCAAATGCTCACCCCTTTTCTGATAAAGAAGGAAAAATGACTGAAAAGGGGGTCATTCAGATAGACTGAAAAAATGAAAATATTTTTTTAAAAAGAAAGAATGACCAGACAACAAAAAGAATGTGTGTTTGGGAGGTGTTATGACAAAAGTTAAAAAAGAAAAATAAAAACAAATTGCACCTTTCAAAACCTCGGATCGTTGATTCTGAGCAAAATCGATAGATTTTGCCTGCCAACACAAAAATAAAAATTTAAAAAAATTGCATAAAAATAACTTACAAACCGAATTGAATGCGAGTTGCTGCGCAACGTGTAACAACTGGCGACACACACATATCGCTCGCCTCCACCCCAAATGCTCACCCCTTTTCTGATAAAGAAGGAAAAATGACTGAAAAGGGGGTCATTCAGATAGACTGAAAAAATGAAAATATTTTTTTAAAAAAGAAAGAATGACCAGACAACAAAAAGAATGTGTGTTTGGGAGGTGTTATGACAAAAGTTAAAAAGAAAAATAAAAACAAATTGCACCTTTCAAAACCTCGGATCGTCAATTCTGAGCAAAATCGATAGATTTTGCCTGCCAACACAAAAATAAAAATTTAAAAAATTGCATAAAAATAACTTACAAACCGAATTGAATGCGAGTTGCTGCGCAACGTGTAACAATTGGCGACACACACATATCGCTCGCCTCCACCCCAAATGCTCACCCCTTTTCTGATAAAGAAGGAAAAATGACTGAAAAAGGGGTCATTCAGATAGACTGAAAAATGAAAATATTTTTAAAAAGAAAGAATGACCAGACAACAAAAAGAATGTGTGTTTGGGAGGTGTTATGACAAAAGTTAAAAAAGAAAAATAAAAACAAATTGCACCTTTCAAAACCTCGGATCGTCAATTCTGAGCAAAATCGATAGATTTTGCCTGCCAACACAAAAAAATAAAAATTTAAAAAAATTGCATAAAAATAACTTACAAACCGAATTGAATGCGAGTTGCTGCGCAACGTGTAACAATTGGCGACACACACATATCGCTCGCCTCCACCCCAAATGCTCACCCCTTTTCTGATAAAGAAGGAAAAATGACTGAAAAAGGGGGTCATTCAGATAGACTGAAAAAATGAAAATATTTTTTTAAAAGAAAGAATGACCAGACAACAAAAAGAATGTGTGTTTGGGAGGTGTTATGACAAAAGTTAAAAAAGAAAAATAAAAACAAATTGCACCTTTCAAAACCTCGGATCGTCAATTCTGAGCAAAATCGATAGATTTTGCCTGCCAACAAAAAAATAAAAATTTAAAAAAATTGCATAAAAATAACTTACAAACCGAATTGAATGCGAGTTGCTGCGCAACGTGTAACAATTGGCGACACACACATATCGCTCGCCTCCACCCCAAATGCTCACCCCTTTTCTGATAAAGAAGGAAAAATGACTGAAAAAGGGGTCATTCAGATAGACTGAAAAAATGAAAATATTTTTTTAAAAAAGAAAGAATGACCAGACAACAAAAAGAATGTGTGTTTGGGAGGTGTTATGACAAAAGTTAAAAAAGAAAAATAAAAACAAATTGCACCTTTCAAAACCTCGGATCGTCAATTCTGAGCAAAATCGATAGATTTTGCCTGCCAACAAAAAAAAATAAAAATTTAAAAAAATTGCATAAAAATAACTTACAAACCGAATTGAATGCGAGTTGCTGCGCAACGTGTAACAATTGGCGACACACACATATCGCTCGCCTCCACCCCAAATGCTCACCCCTTTTCTCTGACAAAGGAAAAAATGACTGAAAAAGGGGGTCATTCAGATAGACTGAAAAAATGAAAATATTTTTTTAAAAAAGAAAGAATGACCAGACAACAAAAAGAATGTGTGTTTGGGAGGTGTTATGACAAAAGTTAAAAAAGAAAAATAAAAACAAATTGCACCTTTCAAAACCTCGGATCGTCAATTCTGAGCAAAATCGATAGATTTTGCCTGCCAACACAAAAAATAAAAATTTAAAAAAATTGCATAAAAATAACTTACAAACCGAATTGAATGCGAGTTGCTGCGCAACGTGTAACAATTGGCGACACACACATATCGCTCGCCTCCACCCCAAATGCTCACCCCTTTTCTGATAAAGAAGGAAAAAATGACTGAAAAAGGGGTCATTCAGATAGACTGAAAAAATGAAAATATTTTTTTAAAAAGAAAGAATGACCAGACAACAAAAAGAATGTGTGTTTGGGAGGTGTTATGACAAAAGTTAAAAAAGAAAATAAAAACAAATTGCACCTTTCAAAACCTCGGATCGTCAATTCTGAGCAAAATCGATAGATTTTGCCTGCCAACAAAAAAATAAAAATTTAAAAAATTGCATAAAAATAACTTACAAACCGAATTGAATGCGAGTTGCTGCGCAACGTGTAACAATTGGCGACACACACATATCGCTCGCCTCCACCCCAAATGCTCACCCCTTTTCTGATAAAGAAGGAAAAATGACTGAAAAAGGGGGTCATTCAGATAGACTGAAAAAATGAAAATATTTTTTTAAAAAGAAAGAATGACCAGACAACAAAAAGAATGTGTGTTTGGGAGGTGTTATGACAAAAGTTAAAAAAGAAAAATAAAAACAAATTGCACCTTTCAAAACCTCGGATCGTCAATTCTGAGCAAAATCGATAGATTTTGCCTGCCAACACAAAAAATAAAAATTTAAAAAAATTGCATAAAAATAACTTACAAACCGAATTGAATGCGAGTTGCTGCGCAACGTGTAACAATTGGCGACACACACATATCGCTCGCCTCCACCCCAAATGCTCACCCCTTTTCTGATAAAGAAGGAAAAATGACTGAAAAAGGGGGTCATTCAGATAGACTGAAAAAATGAAAATATTTTTAAAAAGAAAGAATGACCAGACAACAAAAGAATGTGTGTTTGGGAGGTGTTATGACAAAAGTTAAAAAAGAAAAATAAAAACAAATTGCACCTTTCAAAACCTCGGATCGTCAATTCTGAGCAAAATCGATAGATTTTGCCTGCCAACACAAAAAATAAAAATTTAAAAAAATTGCATAAAAATAACTTACAAACCGAATTGAATGCGAGTTGCTGCGCAACGTGTAACAATTGGCGACACACACATATCGCTCGCCTCCACCCCAAATGCTCACCCCTTTTCTGATAAAGAAGGAAAAAATGACTGAAAAGGGGGTCATTCAGATAGACTGAAAAAATGAAAATATTTTTTTAAAAAAGAAAGAATGACCAGACAACAAAAAGAATGTGTGTTTGGGAGGTGTTATGACAAAAGTTAAAAAGAAAAATAAAAACAAATTGCACCTTTCAAAACCTCGGATCGTCAATTCTGAGCAAAATCGATAGATTTTGCCTGCCAACACAAAAAAATAAAAATTTAAAAAAATTGCATAAAAATAACTTACAAACCGAATTGAATGCGAGTTGCTGCGCAACGTGTAACAATTGGCGACACACACATATCGCTCGCCTCCACCCCAAATGCTCACCCCTTTTCTGATAAAGAAGGAAAAATGACTGAAAAAGGGGTCATTCAGATAGACTGAAAAAATGAAAATATTTTTAAAAAAGAAAGAATGACCAGACAACAAAAAGAATGTGTGTTTGGGAGGTGTTATGACAAAAGTTAAAAGAAAAATAAAAACAAATTGCACCTTTCAAAACCTCGGATCGTCAATTCTGAGCAAAATCGATAGATTTTGCCTGCCAACACAAAAAATAAAAATTTAAAAAAATTGCATAAAAATAACTTACAAACCGAATTGAATGCGAGTTGCTGCGCAACGTGTAACAATTGGCGACACACACATATCGCTCGCCTCCACCCCAAATGCTCACCTTTTCTGATAAAGAAGGAAAAATGACTGAAAAAGGGGTCATTCAGATAGACTGAAAAAATGAAAATATTTTTTTAAAAAAGAAAGAATGACCAGACAACAAAAAGAATGTGTGTTTGGGAGGTGTTATGACAAAGCAAAAAGAAAAATAAAAACAAATTGCACCTTTCAAAACCTCGGATCGTCAATTCTGAGCAAAATCGATAGATTTTGCCTGCCAACAAAAAATAAAAATTTAAAAAAATTGCATAAAAATAACTTACAAACCGAATTGAATGCGAGTTGCTGCGCAACGTGTAACAATTGGCGACACACATATCGCTCGCCTCCACCCCAAATGCTCACCCCTTTTCTGATAAAGAAGGAAAAATGACTGAAAAAGGGGGTCATTCAGATAGACTGAAAAAATGAAAATATTTTTTTAAAAAAGAAAGAATGACCAGACAACAAAAAGAATGTGTGTTTGGGAGGTGTTATGACAAAAGTTAAAAAGAAAAATAAAAACAAATTGCACCTTTCAAAACCTCGGATCGTCAATTCTGAGCAAAATCGATAGATTTTGCCTGCCAACAAAAAAATAAAAATTTAAAAAAATTGCATAAAAATAACTTACAAACCGAATTGAATGCGAGTTGCTGCGCAACGTGTAACAATTGGCGACACACACATATCGCTCGCCTCCACCCCAAATGCTCACCCCTTTTCTGATAAAGAAGGAAAAATGACTGAAAAAGGGGTCATTCAGATAGACTGAAAAATGAAAATATTTTTAAAAAGAAAGAATGACCAGACAACAAAAAGAATGTGTGTTTGGGAGGTGTTATGACAAAAGTTAAAAAAGAAAAATAAAAACAAATTGCACCTTTCAAAACCTCGGATCGTCAATTCTGAGCAAAATCGATAGATTTTGCCTGCCAACACAAAAAATAAAAATTTAAAAAAATTGCATAAAAATAACTTACAAACCGAATTGAATGCGAGTTGCTGCGCAACGTGTAACAATTGGCGACACACACATATCGCTCGCCTCCACCCCAAATGCTCACCCCTTTTCTGATAAAGAAGGAAAAATGACTGAAAAAGGGGTCATTCAGATAGACTGAAAAAATGAAAATATTTTTTTAAAAAGAAAGAATGACCAGACAACAAAAAGAATGTGTGTTTGGGAGGTGTTATGACAAAAGTTAAAAAAGAAAAATAAAAACAAATTGCACCTTTCAAAACCTCGGATCGTCAATTCTGAGCAAAATCGATAGATTTTGCCTGCCAACACAAAAAAATAAAAATTTAAAAAATTGCATAAAAATAACTTACAAACCGAATTGAATGCGAGTTGCTGCGCAACGTGTAACAATTGGCGACACACACATATCGCTCGCCTCCACCCCAAATGCTCACCCCTTTTCTGATAAAGAAGGAAAAAATGACTGAAAAGGGGTCATTCAGATAGACTGAAAAAATGAAAATATTTTTTTAAAAAAGAAAGAATGACCAGACAACAAAAAGAATGTGTGTTTGGGAGGTGTTATGACAAAAGTTAAAAAAGAAAAATAAAAACAAATTGCACCTTTCAAAACCTCGGATCGTCAATTCTGAGCAAAATCGATAGATTTTGCCTGCCAACACAAAAAAATAAAAATTTAAAAAATTGCATAAAAATAACTTACAAACCGAATTGAATGCGAGTTGCTGCGCAACGTGTAACAATTAGCGACACACACATATCGCTCGCCTCCACCCCAAATGCTCACCCCTTTTCTGATAAAGAAGGAAAAATGACTGAAAAAGGGGTCATTCAGATAGACTGAAAAATGAAAATATTTTTTTAAAAAAGAAAGAATGACCAGACAACAAAAAGAATGTGTGTTTGGGAGGTGTTATGACAAAAGTTAAAAAAGAAAAATAAAAACAAATTGCACCTTTCAAAACCTCGGATCGTCAATTCTGAGCAAAATCGATAGATTTTGCCTGCCAACAAAAAATAAAAATTTAAAAAAATTGCATAAAAATAACTTACAAACCGAATTGAATGCGAGTTGCTGCGCAACGTGTAACAATTGGCGACACACACATATCGCTCGCCTCCACCCCAAATGCTCACCCCTTTTCTGATAAAGAAGGAAAAAATGACTGAAAAAGGGGGTCATTCAGATAGACTGAAAAAATGAAAATATTTTTTTAAAAAGAAAGAATGACCAGACAACAAAAAGAATGTGTGTTTGGGAGGTGTTATGACAAAAGTTAAAAAAGAAAAATAAAAACAAATTGCACCTTTCAAAACCTCGGATCGTCAATTCTGAGCAAAATCGATAGATTTTGCCTGCCAACACAAAAAAATAAAAATTTAAAAAATTGCATAAAAATAACTTACAAACCGAATTGAATGCGAGTTGCTGCGCAACGTGTAACAATTGGCGACACACACATATCGCTCGCCTCCACCCCAAATGCTCACCCCTTTTCTGATAAAGAAGGAAAAAATGACTGAAAAAGGGGGTCATTCAGATAGACTGAAAAAATGAAAATATTTTTTTAAAAAAGAAAGAATGACCAGACAACAAAAAGAATGTGTGTTTGGGAGGTGTTATGACAAAAGTTAAAAAAGAAAAATAAAAACAAATTGCACCTTTCAAAACCTCGGATCGTCAATTCTGAGCAAAATCGATAGATTTTGCCTGCCAACACAAAAAATAAAAATTTAAAAAAATTGCATAAAAATAACTTACAAACCGAATTGAATGCGAGTTGCTGCGCAACGTGTAACAATTGGCGACACACACATATCGCTCGCCTCCACCCCAAATGCTCACCCCTTTTCTGATAAAGAAGGAAAAATGACTGAAAAAGGGGTCATTCAGATAGACTGAAAAAATGAAAATATTTTTTAAAAAAGAAAGAATGACCAGACAACAAAAAGAATGTGTGTTTGGGAGGTGTTATGACAAAAGTTAAAAAAGAAAAATAAAAACAAATTGCACCTTTCAAAACCTCGGATCGTCAATTCTGAGCAAAATCGATAGATTTTGCCTGCCAACACAAAAAAATAAAAATTTAAAAAAATTGCATAAAAATAACTTACAAACCGAATTGAATGCGAGTTGCTGCGCAACGTGTAACAATTGGCGACACACACATATCGCTCGCCTCCACCCCAAATGCTCACCCCTTTTCTGATAAAGAAGGAAAAATGACTGAAAAAGGGGTCATTCAGATAGACTGAAAAAATGAAAATATTTTTTTAAAAAGAAAGAATGACCAGACAACAAAAAGAATGTGTGTTTGGGAGGTGTTATGACAAAAGTTAAAAAAGAAAAATAAAAACAAATTGCACCTTTCAAAACCTCGGATCGTCAATTCTGAGCAAAATCGATAGATTTTGCCTGCCAACACAAAAAATAAAAATTTAAAAAATTGCATAAAAATAACTTACAAACCGAATTGAATGCGAGTTGCTGCGCAACGTGTAACAATTGGCGACACACACATATCGCTCGCCTCCACCCCAAATGCTCACCCCTTTTCTGATAAAGAAGGAAAAAATGACTGAAAAAGGGGGTCATTCAGATAGACTGAAAAATGAAAATATTTTTTTAAAAAAGAAAGAATGACCAGACAACAAAAAGAATGTGTGTTTGGGAGGTGTTATGACAAAAGTTA
Organism: Monocercomonoides exilis; assembly: GCF_001643675.1. Taxonomy (NCBI): domain Eukaryota; phylum Preaxostyla; order Oxymonadida; family Polymastigidae; genus Monocercomonoides; species Monocercomonoides exilis. Next base: position 17,242 of record NW_027150591.1, read on the forward strand.
AAAAAGAAAAATAAAAACAAATTGCACCTTTCAAAACCTCGGATCGTCAATTCTGAGCAAAATCGATAGATTTTGCCTGCCAACACAAAAAATAAAAATTTAAAAAAATTGCATAAAAATAACTTACAAACCGAATTGAATGCGAGTTGCTGCGCAACGTGTAACAATTGGCGACACACACATATCGCTCGCCTCCACCCCAAATGCTCACCCCTTTTCTGATAAAGAAGGAAAAAATGACTGAAAAAGGGGGTCATTCAGATAGACTGAAAAAATGAAAATATTTTTTTTAAAAAAGAAAGAATGACCAGACAACAAAAAGAATGTGTGTTTGGGAGGTGTTATGACAAAAGTTAAAAAAGAAAAATAAAAACAAATTGCACCTTTCAAAACCTCGGATCGTCAATTCTGAGCAAAATCGATAGATTTTGCCTGCCAACACAAAAAATAAAAATTTAAAAAATTGCATAAAAATAACTTACAAACCGAATTGAATGCGAGTTGCTGCGCAACGTGTAACAATTGGCGACACACACATATCGCTCGCCTCCACCCCAAATGCTCACCCCTTTTCTGATAAAGAAGGAAAAATGACTGAAAAAGGGGTCATTCAGATAGACTGAAAAATGAAAATATTTTTTTAAAAAGAAAGAATGACCAGACAACAAAAAGAATGTGTGTTTGGGAGGTGTTATGACAAAAGTTAAAAAAGAAAAATAAAAACAAATTGCACCTTTCAAAACCTCGGATCGTCAATTCTGAGCAAAATCGATAGATTTTGCCTGCCAACACAAAAAAATAAAAATTTAAAAAAATTGCATAAAAATAACTTACAAACCGAATTGAATGCGAGTTGCTGCGCAACGTGTAACAATTGGCGACACACACATATCGCTCGCCTCCACCCCAAATGCTCACCCCTTTTCTGATAAAGAAGGAAAAATGACTGAAAAAGGGGGTCATTCAGATAGACTGAAAAAATGAAAATATTTTTTTAAAAAGAAAGAATGACCAGACAACAAAAAGAATGTGTGTTTGGGAGGTGTTATGACAAAAGTTAAAAAAGAAAAATAAAAACAAATTGCACCTTTCAAAACCTCGGATCGTCAATTCTGAGCAAAATCGATAGATTTTGCCTGCCAACACAAAAATAAAAATTTAAAAAAATTGCATAAAAATAACTTACAAACCGAATTGAATGCGAGTTGCTGCGCAACGTGTAACAATTGGCGACACACACATATCGCTCGCCTCCACCCCAAATGCTCACCCCTTTTCTGATAAAGAAGGAAAAATGACTGAAAAAGGGGGTCATTCAGATAGACTGAAAAATGAAAATATTTTTTTAAAAAAGAAAGAATGACCAGACAACAAAAAGAATGTGTGTTTGGGAGGTGTTATGACAAAAGTTAAAAAAGAAAAATAAAAACAAATTGCACCTTTCAAAACCTCGGATCGTCAATTCTGAGCAAAATCGATAGATTTTGCCTGCCAACACAAAAAATAAAAATTTAAAAAAATTGCATAAAAATAACTTACAAACCGAATTGAATGCGAGTTGCTGCGCAACGTGTAACAATTGGCGACACACACATATCGCTCGCCTCCACCCCAAATGCTCACCCCTTTTCTGATAAAGAAGGAAAAATGACTGAAAAAGGGGTCATTCAGATAGACTGAAAAATGAAAATATTTTTTTAAAAAGAAAGAATGACCAGACAACAAAAAGAATGTGTGTTTGGGAGGTGTTATGACAAAAGTTAAAAAAGAAAAATAAAAACAAATTGCACCTTTCAAAACCTCGGATCGTCAATTCTGAGCAAAATCGATAGATTTTGCCTGCCAACACAAAAAATAAAAATTTAAAAAATTGCATAAAAATAACTTACAAACCGAATTGAATGCGAGTTGCTGCGCAACGTGTAACAATTGGCGACACACACATATCGCTCGCCTCCACCCCAAATGCTCACCCCTTTTCTGATAAAGAAGGAAAAAATGACTGAAAAAGGGGGTCATTCAGATAGACTGAAAAAATGAAAATATTTTTTTAAAAAAGAAAGAATGACCAGACAACAAAAAGAATGTGTGTTTGGGAGGTGTTATGACAAAAGTTAAAAAGAAAAATAAAAACAAATTGCACCTTTCAAAACCTCGGATCGTCAATTCTGAGCAAAATCGATAGATTTTGCCTGCCAACACAAAAAATAAAAATTTAAAAAAATTGCATAAAAATAACTTACAAACCGAATTGAATGCGAGTTGCTGCGCAACGTGTAACAATTGGCGACACACACATATCGCTCGCCTCCACCCCAAATGCTCACCCCTTTTCTGATAAAGAAGGAAAAATGACTGAAAAAGGGGTCATTCAGATAGACTGAAAAAATGAAAATATTTTTTTTAAAAAAGAAAGAATGACCAGACAACAAAAAGAATGTGTGTTTGGGAGGTGTTATGACAAAAGTTAAAAAAGAAAAATAAAAACAAATTGCACCTTTCAAAACCTCGGATCGTCAATTCTGAGCAAAATCGATAGATTTTGCCTGCCAACACAAAAAAATAAAAATTTAAAAAAATTGCATAAAAATAACTTACAAACCGAATTGAATGCGAGTTGCTGCGCAACGTGTAACAATTGGCGACACACACATATCGCTCGCCTCCACCCCAAATGCTCACCCCTTTTCTGATAAAGAAGGAAAAAATGACTGAAAAAGGGGGTCATTCAGATAGACTGAAAAAATGAAAATATTTTTTTTAAAAAAGAAAGAATGACCAGACAACAAAAAGAATGTGTGTTTGGGAGGTGTTATGACAAAAGTTAAAAAAGAAAAATAAAAACAAATTGCACCTTTCAAAACCTCGGATCGTCAATTCTGAGCAAAATCGATAGATTTTGCCTGCCAACACAAAAAAATAAAAATTTAAAAAAATTGCATAAAAATAACTTACAAACCGAATTGAATGCGAGTTGCTGCGCAACGTGTAACAATTGGCGACACACACATATCGCTCGCCTCCACCCCAAATGCTCACCCCTTTTCTGATAAAGAAGGAAAAATGACTGAAAAAGGGGTCATTCAGATAGACTGAAAAAATGAAAATATTTTTTTAAAAAAGAAAGAATGACCAGACAACAAAAAGAATGTGTGTTTGGGAGGTGTTATGACAAAAGTTAAAAAAGAAAAATAAAAACAAATTGCACCTTTCAAAACCTCGGATCGTCAATTCTGAGCAAAATCGATAGATTTTGCCTGCCAACACAAAAAAATAAAAATTTAAAAAAATTGCATAAAAATAACTTACAAACCGAATTGAATGCGAATTGCTGCGCAACGTGTAACAATTGGCGACACACACATATCGCTCGCCTCCACCCCAAATGCTCACCCCTTTTCTGATAAAAAACGCGAAAGCATTTCGCGTTTTTTATCAGAAAAGACGTTCGCATTTTGGATGTCGGACTCGCGCAGAGCGTAAAATGAAGTTTCTTATCGTGATCTTTGTTAATATTTGATTACAGCTGTTTAATCATTTTCAATGATCTTTTGTATTATATTTGTATGCTTTCTAAATGATCAAAAAATTTATTTTTCACATATTGAAATTTCAATCTATTAATAAATGAAATTATTTTTTTAAGTATATCTCACAGTTAAGTGCTAAATATCAATGTCAAATTTTCATAAATATCTACTTATTGAAATATTTACACATTTTTATTTTTCTAAATTGTTCATATTTGTGGAAATTTTATTTGTTATACAATAATTCACTTATTTATTTTGTTTGAGTTTACGCAAAAATTTTTTTATTCCAATCTGGTTAATTACGAAGTGTCTTTTTCAACAACTTTCATTCATTTTCAATACATAAATCAACGAAAAATGTCACCTAATAATGATGTGAAGTCAGATAGAAAAAAAAATTTAACGATTAAAAATTGAATTTTTAACATAGAAAAATGGTTATGATCTAGATCAAACATTTTTTTTAAAAAATTTATATTTAATAAAGAAGAAGGAATTAGTGGTTGATGAAAAGTTACGTATATGGGTAATAATATGAGAGGAATTGATTGATATTAAAATCAGAAATTAATTGATTCAAATTGTGGAATGATATGTTAAATAAAATTTTTCTGTCAAAATTTTCATAATTATTTTTAAAATATCTCGATAAATAAATTTTTCTAAGCCGTGAGACTTTACCAGAGTGTTAGTTGGACTATTTGTGAATTTTTGAAGTCAGGGTCAAAAATTCGAAAAATGAGAAATTTTCATTTTTCTGATTAAGTTGAATTTAGCTCAAGTTATTCATAAAAATAGAAAAATTGGTGAAAATCGGTTTTTATGAAAGTTGTGATCGAAACTTATGAAAACACAAAAGTTCGGATAATTCGCGAATAGTCCGCTGAATTTTTTCGGGCCAGATTGGTCTGGTTAGAGAGAAAATGTCATAAGAATATTTTAACTGAAAAAGTGGTGATCTTAGATCAAGGACCGAAAAATATGGGGTCTCAGATTCCTTTGATAATTGGCAGGTGGCAAGGACGTGGGCCCCTTATAAACATACTCGAATCTAAATTTTTTCTGTCGAGCGGTTGTGGCAGGGCAGTGCGGACAAGTTGGCCATTTTGACTGAAAAAATGAAAAAATTTTTTTCTCGAAAATTTCAAAGTCGATATAAAATACGATTAAGCACATGAATACGACTTCTAATGTTGTATATTGACGATTTTTTGTTGGATACACTTATTTGTAGTTTTTGAGTTTTAATCGAATTTTTGAGTGAAAATGTTCATTTTTGAGGTAAATCGAGTATAACTCCAGAAGTAACAGCCAGATAAATTTGAAATTAATATATGATATATGTGCATATAGTGCGGTAAGAGCATGCATATGGGTGTTGGTGGTGGGGGTCTGGCAGGCGGTGCAGAAAAGAAATATATTTTTCATAGTGACTGGGGGTGCTTGGTTAGTGAGGTCACAGAGAGTGAACCAGGGGCAAGTGGCTGAATCGAAACACATATGACCGGCACAGTAACCCATGCCCGGATGTGGCCAAACGGCGTTTCGATCGGCCCAGTGGTTGCTGAGAAATCCGATCGGCTAGTTGTTTTGAGTTCGGTTCTGATTTTTCACATAGAAAAATGACTTGGGGGTATTGACTTGGTGATGCTGTGGAGTGTGAGAGGAGGGCAAGTGATCGGAGTTAGAGGGATATGTTGGGGAATGTTAGTGGAGGTAGGATGTGGTGCAATTACTAAGAGATTGGGTCAGCGGATATTCCTCCACACATCAATCAGTATAATTACTATTTGAAAATTGAATTTTTCTTTTATAATTTTTTTTTGAAAAAATTTATTGCAATGTTAAACCTGCCATTCAACTTTTTATTGCATTGCTTATCATATTATTAAACAAACTTTATTACTGCAACATAAAAATCCACTTTCGATAAATTGCAAATAAATAATATTGATCAAATCAAATTTTCATGTTTTAAAGATCCTATTTTGGAACATGTTGTAAATCAGTAATCTTCTTCGTCAAACAAAGTAAAATCATCGTGCAACTTTTCTTCAGCAACTTTTTAACACGTAAATCTTCTATTTAACAGCTTATAACTTTTGGACTTGCATCTTTTTCCATATATTTCAGTAATCAAATAATTTGTGAATGATGCAAAAAATGTTGATTGCATACTCAATGTGCACTATTTCCGGCTGCGCAAATAAACATTCTTCTATGACAAAAGCATTTCTTCTGACATTCTTCCATCTTTGCAAAGAAATTCGTCAAAAATAGTTTAAGATTATCTGCTCATTCAAACCATGAATTATGATTCAAATTGAGATCGCTTTCGAAATAAGCATATACAGTTAACTTTCTTCAATTGTATTACCAGTTTGTAATATTTCATCTTTCTTTTTGTACATTATCTTTCTAATCATATAAATTACTATTATTTCCAGAGATTATCTTATATCAAAACATGAAACATTTTTAAATCATTTCTTTTCATTTTTATCTTGCTAATTCAATCTCATGAAAAGAAAAATTTTTCTTTTGTTGAGTACAAACAGTTTCAATAATTTAATTCATTGAAATTGTTTGAAAGCAGATAATATTCCAGTAACATATAAGCTATAAATAATAATTCATGATAATTTGCAAGCATATTCACATATTTTACGCTCAATAAGATTGGCATTGACTTTCAATTGAATTGTATCACTTTTATTTTGAATTCAATTACCAAGTTTCCGCTTCATTTGATAATCTTTAGTTTTCATTCATATTTAATGAAGAACAATATCTTTATTTCCATCATTAGAAACTTTCGCAAGTTATTCAATTTCGTTGAGAAAGTTATAAAACTTCATTTTTGTTTGCCAAACTCTTTATTTTTAGTTTTTATTTGTTTTAATATTTCGTTTCAAAAATGCTCAATAAGAAACATAACAATTATGAACTTTCACCGTTAAAACAATCGTAAATTGTTAACCTTCTGAATTTCATTTTCAGATGATGTTTTCACAGAATTTTAAAAAACAAATGAACGAAAATCTCATTCCAATAATGAATCAAAATATTTCTGTATGCATCTTATTAAATTGGAGATATTAATGAACATTCTTTTCAAAAATTTATTTGAAAAAAGTGAAATTTCCTTTCATCCGATCATGTTTTCCATTGTCAATTTATGAAAATGTCAAAAACCTTGCTCCTTCTTTACTAAATCTAACAAACACTGCAGTAATCTAGACTAAATGCATAACAAATAGTTGCAAAAGCTGATTAGTGTGCTTCTGTAAATTTACTCTGCTTTTAATCCAACAAATTTTTCCTCAACGAAAATCAATACTTGGCAAAAATGGAAAAGTTTTCATTGAAAATATCATTTCTGGATGCATGGCAAAGATCATTCCCAAGTATTCCCTTCAAGCGTGTTTGTTGTTTCACCGAAGTTGAACTTCTTCTTCATGTAATTATCCATATTTCTTCTTTGACACGAACGTTCATAATCTTACTGATAATGACAAAGATCTAAATGAATTTGTATCAAACTTTATATTATGTGTTCATGCTTTTTTGCTTATTTTCTTTGTTCAACTTTTCTCAGCGATGGATTTACAAAACTTCAATCTTCATCTAGTTTTGTATATTGCTTCCGCATTCAACGAAAAACTGAAACACTTCACCTTTCGATTTCAATTGTCATATCGCTTTTTTTCTTTTTGCAATAAATTTCTTTGCAATTAACATTTCTCTTTCAAAACAATAAAATTATTAAACAAACCTTTCTAAATAGTCCACCTTTGTTAATAGATAATTCCTTTCGAAAAACTTTGTAAATAACACTAATTTATTTTGTTCTTTCCAGAATTGAACGATTCCATCGAATTCCTTTTATTTGACAAGAAGCATTCAATTATTCTCTTTTTGTTCATTCTTGACTGAACAAAATGATTGAATTTTCAATATTCATCTGTGACGTATTTCATTTCTAAAATATACTTTGATTTTCTGTTCATTTTTAACAGAACCTTTCTCGAACAGTCAAGTTTTCCATTTCTTGCTTTTGAAAGTGTATGTAATATTTTCATTGACAATATTTGATGTGAATGATAAAAATATTTAAAATGGAGCAAGCCTGTCAGCAGATTAATTTCAATAAAGGCAAAAAATTCAATTTCCAGAACGTCTTTTCAATTTCTTCTCTTTGCAATTAACAACAGAAGAAGATGATGTTTTCTTTGACAACTCTTCAAGCGACTTCTTTTTCTTTGTGAACGAGTCCGATTTATTTCTGTAACTTGCACGGATTAACTCATCAGCAGCATTCAGATCTTCATCTTCGTCATCAACTATGCTTATCGTTAAATCATTGTTCATCTGCTCATTATCGCAACACACTTCTTCTTCGTTTCTATCATCTTCATCGTCTTCTCTGCTGTCTTCGCATTTGATTTCCTTCCATTCACTTGAATCCGAGCAACTTTCAGAATCATCAACATCTTCGGATTCACTTGACTCATTTCTTTGTAAACTGCAGTCATTCGCATCATCCTTTATGACTTTTATTGCGTGAGTATTATTTTCCTTGGCATCGTTCTCATCCTCGTCATCATGTATTATTTTCAAACAATGCAACACTTCGTCCCTGGAATATTCTGGGTGCCTTCGCCACTGCTTCTTTTGCAAGTTTCGCCAACGATCTTTAAGATCCTGACCACTTCTTCCATCGAATTGAAGCGACATGTCGCACCATCTCATTTTTTGCTGCTTACACCTTCTGAGCAGCTCATCTTCTTCCTTTGTGAAGAATCTTCTTTTCTTTTGCTTCTTTTTCACCTTTATGGCATTGGAACTTGTGGAATTTTTGTTGTTCATAAGTAATCTATTTGGAAGTTGATACGGGTTGTCTGATATAACTTCAACAGATGATGGTGAAGAAGAAGAACTTGAAGTTGCACTGCTGGAAGATTGTGTTGAAGATGATGATGTGCATTCTTGGTTTGATTGTTTTCCTTCTCCATCTGAGTTCGTGTTTGTGGATTCGCTCCCTTCAGTGTTTTCGCTTTGACCCTGTGACTCTTCATCGGATTGTTGAATTGAGAGATCATTTTCATTTGAAGATGATGTGCAGTTGGATGATGCTTCTTGAGGGAAACTGCCTTTTAAATCTAGACTGCGTCTCACAGGATAATCACTTAGATTAACAAAATCATCAACCAAATTGTCAAGATTAGCTAATGATTTTGACAATTTACAAACCACGTCTTGTCGAATGATTTTCATTCTTATCGTGTGAAAGTCATTTTCCTTCAAAGCTCTAAAAGAAGACTTTTCTTTTTGGTGAATGCACGCTTTGCTCTCAAGGAAAGGTTTTCGTTCTTGTCGATATAAGCTTTAGCACATTTCTTCCATTGGTTTCGAATTTCCCTTTCACCATCTTCCAAGTGCTTCATTGCATCATTGAAATGATCATTCACTGCATTTCTAAATGTCTGAAATTGTTCTTTGATTGTTCTTTTGGGTCTGACAACTTGATACTATGATATGCAGCGATAGAAGTTAGAGCCAGATCTATTACAGTATCTCCAGGCTTGGGATTCACTAATCTGGAGCATACCGTTATTTTCTTGGAGGTATTTCTGACGTAAGTTAACTGAGCCCTGCCAAATGGGACCCAGTCAGCGACGTAAGCAGTGTGTTCAAGTATCCCTCTTAACTTTTCTTCATCTGTTCCGGCTACCATAATTGCAGTACAGATGAAGCCTGCCCTTAAGGAGTGAAAAGAAAAGAGTTTACAAGGGTACCCTGCTTGCTCTGATCTTTTTCTGAACCTTAAGGACATTGCTGCTGGGCTCATGTCCCACAGCTTTTTCGACAACACATTCTTCGGCCACTTTTGTCTCGTTTTCAAAGATAGATGGTGGTTAACCTGCAAATGACGCTCAAGCCAATAAACAGGATCTCTGACTTGTTCATGTAAGCTGGTATGAGCAAATCTTCCTTCGATCGTTACAGAGTGGTTAGAGTTTGGATGTCCCTTCAGCCTTCTCAATCTGATTTCAACCAAGATGCACTCAGCGTGTAAATCCGAAATTGTTACGTTTTTAACATCCTCTAAAAAACGTTTGCACATGTAATTGACCTAGCTCCGCAGTGAACAGCAAATAGAAAAAGAGAACAATCAAAATCAAAAAACATATTACCAGAATTGCTTCTTTCAATGATAAGGGCTACATCGTCAAGCAGTGCCGCTTCTTTTCCTTCTCCTTCCCTTTTGTAGCATCCGCTTTTTCTGACAGAAGAAAAAGCAGATCGAATCTGTTAATTTAAGCTCACTGGAAAAGTCGAATTCTTTCGTTTGTTGAAGATGTTGTGATTTTAAAGATGGAATGACAACATTTTCAACACTTTTAATAGAATATAAACATTCAATGCAGAGAAATTGAATGAATGAAGAGATTGTTGATGATTGTATTGGAAAAGGTTGGCTTTTAAGCAATTTCGCATATGGAACGTAAAGTTTTTCAGCCCATTTATATTTGCGATGGAGAGAAGGAGATAGAATTGTAACTTGTTGAGAATAACGTTGTAATGTAAGCGGTTTGCTTTTTTTTTAAGGTTTTTTGTAATTTTGTCTCCCTTTTTGTTGCTATCCCGCATTCAGCAAAAACTCATCCCAGTTTGAAGGCATTTCGAAATATGGTTTGTCCAATTCTTCAGCTTCTTTATCTTTTTCAAATATCCCAAAAAAATATAAATTAACAAAAATGAAATCAACAAGATAAATATGCAAACATAAATATAAAAAAAACCTTCAAAATGATTGCTTTCAACCTGTTTCAAGTTGTCTAACTTCTTGGTTCGAATATTAAACAGCAAATGTTTTGATCGAGGTTGTCGAAAATTTAAATTTGACATTTAAAAATGTTATTATGGGTTGTAATATTTTTTTAGTGTAATAATAATGAACAATTCCTGATAAATGAATACTTTAACAATTCATAAAAACTTTTAAATAAAAAAACTCAATAATTCATTTATCTATATAATAACAGTTTTTCTTTATTTCATTGGATTAATTTTTATAAAAAAAGTTCAATCAAAAGATTATGCAATTTGAAATAAATAAAGTTAATGGAAATGTGAATAAATAATATATGTCGCAATTCTGATGATTTTCGTCATTATAATGCTTGTCAATTTTTGGTTAAATCAATTGAAATCTATGATTTAAATGAACTCGGTTCTTGAAAATATGAATATTTCAATATTACAAATATTTGATTTCGTAAATGAAAATCAATAATGAAATTATCAATTATTATTTACAATATTACAAAAATTTATTTTACAACCCGAAGGAATAAATTAATTAAATAACTATCGGATGAATTATGATATTTATTATTAATTGTGTTCTTTAAAATAATCCATTTTTCTCACTCAATATTTCGTTCAAAATATAAAAGAAGCTTTTCTGACAAAAAATAGACTTGTTAATCTCACTTGATTGCTTTTAATCGATTTTTTTTTCGTGCACTTTGCAAATAAATAAATATTTATTAAAATAATAAGTTTATTTCCATTCAAAAATTTTTTCCAATGTTTTTTCAATATCCCACCAAATATCAGAGATTTCGAAAAACAAATAATTTTTCCGTTGTTTACAATTAATGTCCTTCCTTTTCAAGTACACAGAAATTTTTCCAGAATTTTTTTATTTTTGTCATTTTTAACTTTTTCCATAGACTTTCAAATAGAAGAAAAATTGATTTTCTTTTAATTTTATTCTTAATTCTCACAAATCAAGATATCGTTTGAAAAAGTTCAAAGCAGCATGAAATAATCAAATTCACTATGTTTTCAACAATAAACATTATTATATCGATTTTTTACGAAAATTCAAAAAATACATTTATTCTAATAATTTCAGTCAAAGATATTATTCTTCAATATCTCAACGAATATGAGACAGATAAATTCTTTGATCTCATTGCTTTAACATTTATCTCATTGGCAGGCAATTGTTGCATTTATAGTTTCATTTATTAATCAATTATTTTCAAACAATTATTCAACTAGGTTATGTTTTCAGTCACTTTTCATATTGAAAAATGAGAATTCATATATTAATTTTTTTTTCGATATTCATTTGTTAAATCTATATGTCTTTAACATATATTACAGGCAAGGATATATGCTGCATTAATGATTTTTTCCTCCGCACAAATATAAATATTTACAAAATTATGTAAACTGAAGTATTTTTTCATAGAAATCATACATAGACAAATTTTATGAAAAATCGAAAAATTCCATAAAAAATTTCCGAGTTTTCAGATAAAAAAGTGATATTCGTTAATAACATGCAACGATATATTAGTACATATGGAATTGGAGATATCATTCAAATAGTCATAAAAGAGGGATTTTTGCAAATTTGGAAAAAAACACCAAAAAATCGAAATTTTTGTTTTCGCAATAACTCGACAAATAATGGTCATAACGAAATTCTGTTTCATGTGCAGTTAATCACATGACATATGTGAATATTTGATCACATCAAAATCGTTGTTAATCTCATTTTTAGAAATGTCATTTTTCGACATGATACTAAAAGGTCACTTTTCGGATCAAAATTTTACAGAGATATGCAACAGATTCCAATAAATCATATTCCATACAAATAGCTACATGAGTGAATTAAACGTTCATAATGAAAATATTCTCCAACTCGATGCATAAAAGGGGAAGAGTTGTAAAACCTAACCCTAACCCTAACCCTAACCTAACCACTAACCTAACCCTAACCTAGTTTGACTTTTGACTGGATTTTCAATAAAAATCAAATATTTTCTTAAGTCATGATAGAAAAGTTGTCAGATAATTTTGTAATAAATTATTATTTATATGTGCCTTTCATTGAAGGTTAGATTTCAACAGCCTTTAACCCTAACCATCACTTAACAACAATAATTTTGAATTTATTTCAAATTTCAATGGGTTAATGTCAAAATAATTAATTAAATAAATAAAATAAACATGAGAAATTGTTGGAGTTAGTTAAGATAGACTAATGGGAGATCAACATTTTGTCACATGGCCTATCTAACCCTAACCAAGTTATATTGTTTATTGTTTACTCATTTAAAAAATGGGAAAGTTTTTTTTTTGAAAAGTCAAAATTTTTCTACATGTTGAATTTATGAGTCAAATCATTTTTTTATCATTTTTGTAAATACATGTATCAAATTACTACACGATGCAAATAATATAATGTGAATTTTTTGTTTTTCATAAAAATTCAAATTTCGAAAAATATCTTGGACATATGTCGAAAAATGATTCTTATTGTTTTTTGTTTTTGTTTTCCATTTAAAACATATTTTATTTTTCAAAAATAATTTCTCATACACATATTTGATTAATGAGCTTTTTTTGAATAATTGAAATGTTTTATTCTATTTATTTCAACAGATTTATGGAACAATTCGTTTTTATCTTTGAGTTTATTATAAAATGAACAATCAAATGTGATAGTCATACAGATGACTCATGATTTAACATAACATTGATTAATTTTTCGATCAATTTTGTTGAAAATATTGCTTTTCATGCACCGAACATGATGTTTTTTACATCATCTTTCATTAAATATTTTTAAATATCAGAAAAAATAGGTTACGGATTTATTATAACCGACATTTTATAAAATAAATCTCGTTTATGACTACCGGTCTGCGCTAACCCTAACCCTAATCAATTTTCTTCATAGAAAATAACACCTTTTTTTGTTTATTTTTCAAAATTTTCTCGCTAACCGCGAGGTCAGGGTCACATCACTCGCGCTACTGCTCCGGTAGCGCTCGCTGGATGAAATCTGCGCACATCATTCCTGCGCGCAGATATTCATCCATCTCGCGAAAAAAAAGAAGAAAATCACATAAAGTTTATAAAAAAAGAATAAAAGATAAACTTTTAGGATTTCAGGGGGGAGGGGCAAAAATTTTCAACGAAAATTTGAAAACCCTTAAATTTGTGTATCATAAAAGTGATACGCAGGGGGTGTTATTTTTAAAGAAAATAAAGGCATTTTCTGATGGGAAAGAGTCCCACCCAATGGCCGACGCGCCACACAGCAAAAGTTCGGTCGCTTTCGCTCCCCGCCCTTTTGCCGCGTTTGTCGCGCGGCCCCCACCCCACGTGCCTGTTTCTTCCTTATTCCTTAAATTTTTTCTCCTCTTTTTTCTATTTTTGGGGTGTCAGAAACTTTTTTGAAATTATCAATTTTTGAATCAAAAAATACTTCAAAGAAATGATAACTTAAGCAATGTGCAATCATGATAATCATGATAAACACATGCTATCATCATCTTTGAAGATGTTTCTTTCTTCTCATTTGTTGGAGTCAGAAACATTTTTGGAAATCATAAATTTTTGACCCCCAAAATCGTTATCCTTGAGTCTATTTTTTGATTCAAAAATAAACTTCAAAGAAATGATGATGTGACCAACTAGATTAATGTCATCATCTTTTTGAAGATGTTTCTTTCAACTCCTTAAAAGGAAGAATAGAAACTTATTTTTTGAAATTATTTATTTTTGACTCATAAAAGTTTCATCCTTTATGACTTTTTCCCACATTGGATTCCCTCAAATTCCCATTTATTTTTTCCTTTCCCAAAATGTATTTGGGGGGTAGTACTTCATCCATGGTATTATTAAGGCTTTCCAATCATCCGTCCTTAAAGTTTTTTTTTCAATGTTTTTATATTCAATCATTCATACGTTAAATCCCTTCAAAAGGTTTAAGAGAATATCTATGAATTTTAAAACATTTACTTGTGGGGTTAATAAATTTAACGGACTTTTTTTTTCGTTTCCTACTTAGTCATTTAAAAATATCGGACAATATTCAGAGTTAAGCCTCAGTAAATCGTGCAAACAAAACACTCTGAGACGCACAGCCCTCTGATAACTCGGATTCGTCTAATCCGTCCTTCTCGGGCATGACCCCTTTACCAATACTCTCATTTATCTTTACAATAGCCAGGCATATGGTCCAGCGAATGAAACGATTAATTCCAAACTAATGAAATCCGTTTTAATTACATTCACCTTATGTTTTTATTGGACCAACCGTTCCGGCCAAATCTTTCAAAGGCGGTACAACCAATCCTTCAAGATCCTCGACTTGGAAATAAAATATTACAATTTCCTTATAAATTTACTCCCTTGTAAAGCAGTATAATATAGAATCTCAGTCTATATACCAGCTTCCATCCACAAGGCATTTAAAGGAGATACAAGACCCATCACATTATATTCTAGTCATATATGTTATTCTACAGCTCACCTGGAAGATATGACCCCATTTACACACATCCCTTTTACAGGATCTTCCCTTATCCAATCGTCGCCGACCGTAGATAGGAGGGTTGTCAATATCCTCGATGGCCATGGTCTTAATTTCCATATCTCTATTTTTATCTTTTTCACTAAAACCCTTTTTAACAAAGGCATGCCCAGGAGATTATCAATATAATCCTTCAATTGTCATATTAGCTAAATTCTCTGGAATAGATTCTGACTTAGAGGCGTTCAGTCATAATCTAACGTATGGTAGCTTCGCGGCACTAGTTTCTCAACTAACCGCAAATGCCAATTATACGATTCTAGGGTTCCTCTCGTACTTACTAGAATTACCATCTTGACAATAATTACACAATATCAGTAGGGTAAAACTAACCTGTCTCGCGACGGTCTAAACCCAGCTCACGTTCCCTGTTAGTGGGTGAACAATCCAACACTTGGCGAATTCTGCTTCGCAATGATAGGAAGAGCCGACATCGAAGAATCAAAAAGCAACGTCGCTATGAACGCTTGGCTGCCACAAGCCAGTTATCCCTATGTCCCCTCACTCACATGTTACAAAGGGGATAACTTTTATTTTATAACTTGACATGACCCTGGCTGATTTGGAGGATAATTCATATAAATAAACATGCATGGTGGACTAGAGGATGTTGATAGGTGGCATTGTTGACAGACCTCCCTTTGTCGAGAAAAAAAATATTTTCTGTTTTGACTGAAAAATGACTGAAAACACATTGAAAAATTCATATCTCCACAAATACTGAAGATATTAACCTGATATAATTACTATAAACAGTAGAAGTTATTGCCAACATAATACATATTCTAATTTGAAATGAAAATTCTGAGTCAAATTAATAAAAATTCATTTTATCTCATATTCTGTGATAATCTGAGTGAAGAAAAGTCAATAAATGTGAATAATTTGTAATTTTCCGAATTTTTTCTGTGTTTTAAAAGATCACCGATAATTCATAACTAAGATGCGGGTGAAAGGATTTGGCTCAATTCCCCTTCCCAATCGAAATACATAATATTTTGTGTGTCGAAATTTAAGCCGATATAAAATCAAAAAATTTATTTGAAAAATCAGAAGTCCAAATATATATTTATAAAATGAATTGAATGTTGAATCGTCAGGATTGCAAAATATTTCACTTCAAAAAACTAGGTCTTATATTAAAATAAGGGAAAAAATATGAATTCAAAATGAACAGAAATGTTAAGACAATAGTTTTTGACCATTATCTCCAAAGAAACCTGTTGTTAATCGTCGAAAAAACTTTCAAAATATCCTGTATTTTCATAGTAAAATAATTGTATTATCACACAAATTTCTATGGAATGAAATTTTTTTGCGAAAGTTCACTACTTGGGGGAAAATATGGACTTTCAAGCTTTTTTTGCACAAGGCATTGAAAAATTGCTTCACTGATAACTTTGTTTCGCTTTCTCGGATTTCAAAATAAATTATATTTTCAGATTCGTAAATAGGTATCGTTGAAATCATAACATAAAGGTTTTCAATATTTCACGAATGTCGAAAAATGAATTTATTTTTAACGTGTTTTTTGATTAAAAAAAAACAATGAAAAGTTCATAATTTTTTAATGAAAATGTCTGAAGTGAAATATTTTGCCCCACTTGTTTTTAATGTTCTGACTAGGTTTGCATATAAATCCGACTGGTCAAGATTATGTTTCGCTTATTCCTTTCATTTGTGCAAAACGCACATTTGTTCTAATTCTAACCCGAGGCCAAAACCTTACCCTTTTCCCCATTATCGTCATCGTAAAATTATATTTTTAATTATTTCTCTTTGAAAAATGGGTGTATAAAAATTTTTGAATTGCATTAATAGTGTTCAAATCATCAAAATAATATTTTATGTTAATAATTTTTTCTTATTAACATGACGATTCAATCCGTGTTGTTGCTGAATGTTGAAAAACACTTAATCAATAAAAAAATCAATGGAAAAAAAGTGAATAGTTGCATAAAAAGCAACGAAAATACTTTGATTTACAAAAGAAAATGTCTGCAAATACATTTTGAGAAACAACTGAAAATAACTACTCATATCTATTAACAATCAAAAAGGGAAATACAATCACAAAAGCTTGAAAAACGAAAAAAAAAATGAAAAAATGACAAGCGTAAACAGTTGTTTTGGTGAGTGACTGAATTCAGTGAAATTATACAAACAAATTACAAGCAAGTGGTGAGTGTGTGTGAAAAATGAAATAAAAACTTTTCTCTATAGTAACAAAAAATCAAAAAAGAAAAAATAAATAAAGGGAAAAAAACAATGAACTCCAGATTTCTTTCAAATAATCTCTTCAACATGTCCCTTCATAAAAATTCATTATTTCACCTTTCTCATTTCATTCACCAATTGAAAGCTAAATGTCATTCTTCAATATTTTCGCATTCACTCTTCGCTTCCAAAATGATAATCTTTCCGCTTTTGTTGATCGTATATTGGCTGGATCTCATGCATGTCACATTGATCGCATCTGACATCGTTATCATCGCAGTACCAGCTGGAAAACGCTGAAAAAATTCTCTCTTCAGACTCATCAGTGACGGCCTTTCTGATGGCTCTGCCAAAAGACACCCCTTCACCACATCTTCAAGGCTCGACTGTTCATCCTCCTTCCTCGGCCTCTCCCCATTCACAATCTTCTGCCCTGCTGTCTCTGCCTCGTATTCCCCAAACGGAATCTCCAGTGTCAGACACTCCCACAGCATCATCCCAATCGAAAACACAACAGATTTCTTTGACGCTCCCATCTTCCTGTTCATCAGCAGCTCCGGAGCCTTCCACCTCAAACACTCCTTTTTGAAAACATCATCCTCCTCAAAGGCAGATGAGGGAAGCGAGTCATCATCTTCATCATCATCATCATCACTTGCAGAAGTCGCAATAGTTAACGAAGAGATGGAGGATGAATCTGAATCTGAAGAAGAGCAGTCAGAATGCATCGCAACACAGAACACCATGTGCTCAGAAAACAAAACAATATGTGGACTCAGATTAGATAATGACTGAAGCGGAACTTCACATTCTTCGAAGGAGTGGAGTGCCCCATTCACCACCCAGAACAGGATCTGAGCAGCTGTTATCTCCCTCTCTTCAAGAGTTCCTATTGCCATCTCCTTCTTCTCATTCCTTCCATGAAGCAGCATGAACAGCGAATCCCTCAGATCCACAATCAGCTTCTCATGAGGTGATGAGCAGGCCATCGCATCCACCAGATTCGACATCGAAGATGTGGTTGGACACAGACTCTCTGATCGAACAAATGTTGAATCTGTATCTGTCGTTGAAGTGGATGAAATGGATGGTGAGGGAGTTCGCTTTCTCGACATATCTTCTTCTTCATCTTCCAATTTTTCCAATTCCCAATCAGGAATCTTGTCTGAATCTCTGCCCAATATGTATTCTGTTGAGCCACTCTCAGAGAGAAGATGCTCTGATGACTCCGAGTGTCCCAAGCTTTTCTCATTCGCCCTCTTCTTGATCCTTTCATCATTTTTCTTCTCTGCCTCCCTCTCTGCTCTTCGCCACTGCTCCTCTGGAGACATCTCCATCGTCACCATCTCAAACGCCTTTGGATCTTTTCTAATATTATCATTCACGATCTCTCTCAAATCTTCTGCTTCATTTTTAATCTTCTTCCACCGAACAATGAATATAATTGATACAATAAGAACAATCAATAATATAACAACAAGAATAATAACAATGATCGGCCATATCGATTTTCCTTCATTCCCACTTTCAACTATCCTTTCATCTCCTTTTGATTGAGGTTCACTTCTGTTCTTCAGAACGAATGAATTTGTTGATGAAGGAGAACTTGAGTTCCCAAACAAAATATGAACGCTTACCTCTATTTCATCTCCACAACTGCTAATAAGATCTTTCGCAACGCTTCCTTCAACTTCTCTTTCTGATATAAACCCATTTGTATCAAAATCGTGTTTTTCAATCTCTTTCTCTTCTCCCATCCTCTTCACAACTGAGAATGACAGATTGCATGGAAGCAGAAGCTTCCGTTTGAACACCACCTCCATTTCTTATCCTTTCTCCCTTGCTTCAACGCTTTCCAACACAGGAATGAAGAATGATGAATCCCTTTCGGAAGCAATTCCTTCAAAACTGCACCCTTCATTCAACATCCAAAGTGATGTATTTCTTTCCAATCCATCCCCTCCTTTCAAACTCCTCACATTCAACGTTCCAGAATCTGAACATATGATATTTCTTCTCAATGATGGATATCCCTCAATTGATGGATTATTGTTCAAAAACTCTCCTTTCTCAATCACAATATTTCCTCCACTCATTGTTATTCCTCCTTCCGGTGTATTCGATATTGTTGTATCTTTCATCAAAACAGAACTCTTGGTGATATCAACAAGAGATCCATCCCATCTGCACATCTCTTCTTCCTCATTCAAATATTGTTCATTTCTTTCATTTGAATTCCCATCAAAAATGCAACTGTCCATTTTCACATCCAGACAATCCTCCACTTTCATCAATTTCCCTTTTGTTGTCTTTGATCCGACTCCACCCATTGTGCAGTTTGTCAATTGCATCGTCTTTTTCATTGACAAACAAGATATCATTGTTTCTTCACTTCGTTCAACTGAAATGTTTTCAGTAACCAATCTGTCAATATTCAATTGCCCACATTCAGTAATATCCATCAGAGAAGTTTCAACTGTTGAATTGAAAATCATTAATAAATAAATAACTGATGGAAGAGAAGACGAAAGATATAATGCAGATTTATGAAGAATGAGATTTGATATTGCACATTCATCAAGTTGTAATTCTCCTTTTACCATATTAATGATGTGAAATGGAATAGTTGCATATTCTGCATTTACACCTTCTGTTGATTGTTTTGAGTCAAATGAACAATTCACAATTTCAAGAATCCCTTCCTCTGGTGATATCAGTGATTCATGCCAAGATATGAAATTCGAATCAAACGTAAAGTTCACTCTCACCAATGAAACTGTTTCTCTTGTTGAAATCAATTCCCTTCTTGTTTTTTCAATCCCTGAATTCACTTCAATTTCACATTTTTCCCTGTTCTTCGAGCTCAAACTCATCTCATTCAGTTCTATCTCTCCACCTATCATGCTCTCTTCGATAACAATCATCACGCTCATAAAATCTGAAGTCAGATGCACCAATCCATGCTCAATTGAATCACATGGAAGAGCATATGTTCCACATTGTCTGTCATTCGTTCCATTCATCCTTCTCACAATGATTGTGTCACTCTGATGAATTGTCACAAATCCAATCAGATTCGTATCGGTTTGATGATCGCATTCATCTCTTCCATATATCGCATTAATTCGTGAATAATGATTCTCTCGAAGATCAAACTGAAATTGACTTTCATTGATCTGCGATGTGATATTGAAGCATTCAATGAAAATATCATTCCCCACTCTTGCCTCGTTGTCTCTGAACTTCATCCCCACATATGAAAAATCCAATTCCCCTCTTTCCTTTGTTGCCAAATACACTCCTCCTCCTCTTCCCGAACTGAGACTGCAGCTGCAATGGCTAATTGTCGAGTCAATCATCTTCATTGAACCAGATGCACACAATGTGAAGAATGATGATCCTCCTTTTTCACTCAATTCTGCTTTGTCTTCTGTGATGTTGCTATCATTCACAACCAAACAAATATTTTTCTCGCTCTTTGATTGCAGAATGCTTGGTCCATTGTTGCTTCTCTTCATTCCTGAGATTGAGGAATTGTTAATTTGGAGATTTATTTCCTCGCCTCCTTCATTTACCTTTGTTGTCAATTCAGTTCCTTTGATCAGAAGAAGACATCCTCCACTTTCATTCAACGATTTCACACGAACATTCTTCAACTGGCAAGAAACTACAGAATCATGAATGACAAAAATGCTGTTTCCAACATTGCACGATTCCATCAACAAATCTTTCACTTCCACATTTCCTCTAATCGCATTCACAAATACACAATCAAATCCATTGTTCATTCCTGCTTCTGAATGGAATGCACATCCAGTTATCATCAAATCTCCAATACTATTTGAAATAATCGTTTTGGCTGAGTTGTCAAATCTAGATGTCAGTTGGAGTTGGATACTCGTCAATTCAAGATGAATATCATTCACCATGAAATATTCTAGTTGACTTCCAATTGTTTTTTCAAAATTCAAAGTTGCTTTCGTATCTTCTTCTCCCATTGATGGAGCCTTTTTGATCTGATAATTGGACAAGTTGAATGAATCTCGAATGAAAGTTGATCCTTCAATCTGAATTGTTTTATTTCCAATATCCTTTTTCATGTTTTTCATCCCTTTCCACATCGTGAAACATGGCTCTTCCTCACTTCCACATCTTGCAACATCAAATCCTTCTGATGAGATAAATATCTCAAAGGAGCTGTATGGAATCAGAAACATAAATAAATCTTTGTTTGAATGATAGCTATCACTTCCAACAATCAGAGTTTTATCATCCTTCATTGAGGAGTATTCAAAGGCAAATGAAACATTTGTCACAGTCTTGTTCAGATCAGCTGCTGAAATGAACATGTTCTTTCCATATTCTGCCTCATTTTTCTCAAATACAAGAGTATCTGATAACTCAAACAATGCATTTGCATCAGTCAGATGCAGCATCACCCCTCCTCCACATCCACTGCACTTGCACTGTTTAAATGTTGTTGTCCCTCCAGTGTGCGACGTTGAATCTCCAATAAGAATCTTACTCGATGCTTCCTCCAACTCAACCTTTATCCCTCCGCCATTCCCACTTTCGCAAAAGCACCCTTCCATTGTAGTATTCCACACAACAAATGTTTCTCCTGCCTTCACACTTTTTGCTATCGCCACTCCATCTCCTGTTGACCGATTCACATTCTGAATTATCAAATTTCCCAGAAGACTTTCTCCAGATGTTGATCCTGCTGATGAAGGCTCGGCAAACAGAGGTTGACTCATTATCATATTTCTGATCTCAACATCACTCATCCTCAATTGTGACAGATCCATCACAAATATCGATGCTGATATTCCACTCTCTCCATTAACACTTGACAAGATCTCTACATCCTCCAGCGAAAGAGTCCCGTTCCCATCAGAAACAACAAACACATTCGGAGATGAACTTCCCGTCGAATTGTGATCGATCCCCATATGCCCCATCTCCAGTTGACCAGTAGATATGGTAAACAGTGTTGTCGAAGTCGAAGAAAGAGAATTCATCCCAATCACACTCGCTGTCTTCCCTCTTCCAACTATCGAAATCCTCTTTTCCCCAACACTGATCGTCTTCTCTTCGCTCACATGCTTTCCACTTAGCAACGTTATTGTGGAGATCAGCCCCAATGTGCTTGCCCCTACCGCATTCCCCACAGTCTTGCAAGGAGCAGACTCACTCATCCCACAAAGATTACTCGAATCGCTTCCACCCACCCCAACATATCTATCCTTCATCCCCTTATTCAGCCAATCCTTCTTTTCTGTTTCCTGAATCAAGTATTTGGTTGATTGTAAATATGCATAACATATTCTTTTCTCATTGCTATTCGTTGTGTAAGATTCATAAAACGGGTTATTCGATGAGAAGAGATTGTATCGATCTTGAAAATACACATCATGACCATACGGAGTTTTATTAGTGCAACTGCAATCGTGGAAGAAGAAGAAATAGCAATGAAGCTTGCTGCTTGGAGCTGTTGATTGACTCGTATAAAAATACAATCCTCCACCATGTGTCGATGCGTTACACGAAATAAACTGCACGCTCCGCATTTTGAATTGAGTCGGAACATTGTAACAATACATCCCTCCACCAGCAATGCTTGAAAGTGTGCATGAAGTGAACGAACAGTCAAAAATATATGCATTCACATCATTGTCATTTTCTGTTTCAATGCACTCAGTTCCTAAAGTGTTGAAATTTTCGATGTAAAGACCTCCTCCAATTCGATTTGCTTTGCATTTCTGGAACTTGCATCCACTGATCCTGGCACAATACGAAATTGATTCAGCATAAAATCCTCCTCCTATATTATTTTTTGCTGTGCAAGAATTGAATGAGTTGTTCTCAACCTTGACTGAATTTATTGTGGAACACATAATACCTCCCCCAGCATAGTTTGCATAGCGGTTGTTGAAAGAACAAAATTTCACTGAAAGCGTTCCTGAAGCCTTGTTATACATGTAAATCGCCCCTCCGCTCGATATCCCATCTGAATAAGAATTACTTGTCCCAGTTGCATTTGAGCCATTCCATTCGCACCAAGTGAATGAATTCGTTAAATCTGTTGAAACTTGCTGTCTCCCTGGTTTCGAAGGATTCTCTGCACTCCCTGTATATTCAACATTCCGAGACCGATAACATCTGACAAAAGAGGTGTTCGAAGCAGAAAATGACGATGAGGGGCTGTTGAGTGAAGGGGCAATGCCCCCATCATAAACATCCCACACTGATGAAAATGAGCATCCACTCATCAAAAACGATGTTTGACTCAGCCCTTCACTCAGATGTGATGTTTTCAGTGGTTTTGTGGAGATGTTGAAGAATCCTAATTGGTAAAGACATACAAAGTGCCATGAGAAGAATGGAGCTGAAGACACATAAAAAGAAGAGAAATGAGAAGAGCAAACAGAAACATGGCATTTCTCTGAAATCTCTCCTTCCACTTCTTTTGAAGAGAAAAGTGGTGGAAATATTTGTTCAGTCGAGGTTAAAGACGATTTGAGGGAAATGTTGGTAAACAATCCACAGCTCCCACAGAAATCAAAGGGGGATGTTTCTCTCTCAACTCCAATCACGCATCCACTCATCTCAACAAAACTTCCATCCGATGCCCTGAGCACACTCTCCTCATCCATTTCCCTCAATCCCAATAAATTCAGTTTCATTGATGAATTGACCACAACAACACTTCCCTCAACCCAACTCCCACCACACACACCCTCCTTTTCCCATATTTTCCTCTCATCACAAAAATCCCATTTTTGAGCTTTCCCAATCTCTCTTCTTCTCCCATTCCATTGTTTTGTGAATTTCTTCATCATTCTCTCTTCTTTCCAGGTTTCTCCAACTCCACCTTCTTTTCCTTCAACATGTGCATCAAATAAATTGCCATCTCCAATTTTGTTATTTTGAGCCTTCTCTGACCATGTGCCTTCAGAATAATCACATTTTCCTTCTTTCATTGTTTCTTCTCTAATTTCTGTTCCATAACTTGCAGCACCATTGCACACGCACCTCACGCAAATAATCCATGCACAATAAAATATTCCTGACACTGCCACGACCATGTCTCTCAAATTGTTTTCTTTTCTTTTTTCTATTACAAACTAATATGGGCACTTCAAAAATAAAACATATAACTTTTGCTGAATATCATATTACTATATGAAATAAAATATTTTCGTTTGTTTGTTTTCTCTTTTTATTTATGATCCGATGAATAATAGAGAATGATTCATCCATTTTTGTTGATGTTCTGATATTTCAGCCATCACTCTCCGTTCAGCGATAACTGCCTCCGAGATGGAACAACACATGATTTGGAGCATATAATTTTGCTGGCTGTATTTTCATGAGAAAAGGCAACAGGGATGGAAATGAATGATATTAAGATTGGTTTAACAGATGAACAGAAGAGGTATGAGCGATGGAAGTTTTGTGATTCTGCGCCACATGAAAATGTATGTCTTTTGGTGGATTATTTGTGATATTTTTATTTGAAGAGATTTTCGATGTTTTGAAAGAAATGATTGTTTTTGCCTCGATTGGCTGAAATGGACACTTTTCACAGAAGGGATGGGATGCATGGAACAAGGTTATATGAGCATTTGGGTTGGATTTTTGATGTGATTTTCTCACAGATAGAGAGGGAATTTCAGTTCAAGGGGAAAAGGCCGAATGGTTGAATGAATGAAAATGGATGTTATTTGTTGATCAACAGAGTAGCAAGAATGGATGCAATTTGCAATTTTCTTTTTAATTCAGCGAATTTATTTGTTACTGGTTTTTGAAAAAATGATGAACAAAGCGATAAAATTGAGGGGAAAAACTTTTTCAGTTCACGCAACTGAAATATTACTTCTGAACATGTTAACATTTCAAAAAACGACATTTGAGTTTGAGCATATTAACTTAAGCATTTAATTAAATTGCCACATTCACAGCAGTAATAATGTTATCAAAAACTCAAACTTCATATTTTTTTTGGAGATAAAATCATATTGATAAAAACAAAATTGTATTTCATTCATTCGAGATTTTTAAAGTTTGCATCAAAATTATTGAACATGCATTTACTAAAAAAGGTAAATTGTGAAACAAAAATCACAAAATTTTAACAGTGGAATAAAAGTTAAATTGGAAATATTGTCCAATAATAAGAAATCATTTAAAAATTATGTGTGTTATAAAATTAAGAACGAGAAATTTTCTTCTCAAACACAAATTTTATAAATTAAACTTTTAATTATTCACGAGTAAACGAAACAATAATAAATATATATACAGAAATACACGCAGCTAAAAAATTTTGCTGCTCTTAAAGATGTTTCTAATGAAAAATATATAATATTTTTCAAAAAAAAAGTCGAACTAATAATGATAAAATAAAATGCATCATTCAAATTAATATCCACTAAAAAATACTAAAAAATGGTCATGCAACTCCTTGCAGCCAAAAAAATGAGAAAAAAAGACGATACACTCATTTAAAAATGATCGATTTTCATCGCCAGGGCAAATTATTGTTGTTCCCAATTTCAACATTTTTTCCTTCATTGAAGCCTAACGCATAAGTAGCATCCACAAACGTGATATCTTCATCAGTAAAGTGCACATCAAATAGTGAAACAAATATTCTCTTCCCGGCTGCTTTTACTGCATCGTTTTTTGAGAGAAGTTGGTCCCCAATCAATGTCAGCCTCTGTCTCAATAGCAAATGCTCTCTTTTATGCTTCTCTATCCCTTCGTAATTCTTTACAACCATTTCTCTTTCTTCTTCATTGAACACTTCAAATACGGTTGATGAAAGTTGAAAAAAAGTCGCCATTAATGTTTCGTAATGTTCGTTCTCGTTAATTGATGAAAGCAATTGCTGAGCATTTTCAAGAATTGCCTCTCTTCCTTTGTCGAATGAGTCGTGCCCTGTCACCATCGACGGCATCATTTCAATCTCTTTTTCACCTTCTGCAATTGGGAGCAATTTACGCAACTTTCCAGACACGTTTTCAATGTGCATGTTTTCCCTAACCCATGTAAGTCCATTTCCGAACATGGAAACTTGAAACATGATGTAAAAGAAGACAATTGCAGCAACCAAAATAGTTACCGATTCTTTAACTTCCGTCTTTCCTTCTGTTAAGATCATGTTTGTCATTTTGTTAATTCCCCCAATTATATCATTTCGAAGAGCATTTAAAACAAAGCGCGCTTCCGGGTTGAGAAACGTGATATCATCAACATCCATCTTGGAAATCTTCTCCAAATTTATCCTCATTCGCGCCAATAGTGTGGTAAGCCCATAAATACTTCCTTTCACTCCATACATACGAAACGGATCCTGAGAACAATCATCGGAATTTGCGAGAAAGCAATCGACCTCCTTCATCAGCGTCTCTTTATTAAACTTGGTCTTCATTCGAGTGACGGGAACTGAATCGTAGGTGAAATCGTTTGTCAGTGTATAATCTGAATCTCCGAAATGGCAATCAAGATGAACTGCTTCAAAATACTTTGACATCGGAACAAGCATGTCGCGTGCAGTGACTTGAGAACCAGAGCAATGAGAAGAGTTGTGCATGACTGGATTGTATGATCTTGGAAACTTGATTGATTGGTCGGTTTTCAGCATCGGTATCGGTTGCAAAATAGATGTCAGCAAAAATTGGATTTGGAGCAGAATCGAAGCACGCATTCCAGATAAAATGATGTTGGCAGATGTTGGTTTGTAGCCAGTAACATAGACACTCACCAAAGCGACTGCGGTTGAGATTGCATGAATTCCAAGAATCATAGAAAGAACAGTTGTGATAATGATTTTTTTTGTGACAGGACTTGGTAACTGCTTGTATGCAAATGCATATTTCTCAATTTCCTTTTCCATCCCTTCTTCCCAAGCTGTATCCTCAATAGCGTTTCTGATCAACCCCATCCGCCTGTTTTTTTCTGCATCTTCGTCATCATATTCGTAAAAAGTGTATTTTGAATTGGCAACGTTATTTTGTTGTTGGAGGTGTTGTTGCTGATTATGCATAAGTGCTTCATTGGTATCTGATATGTTTCGCTCTGTTTTCATATAAATATCGTTAACCACTAAAATTGGGGATGGCACTTCGATCTGAGGAAGTGGCAGATTCTTCCTATATGCCAATGTACTGTTTTGCTGGAATTGAATTGTTGGTGAAATAGGAGACATGATATGTATTGAATTTGGTGTTGAACTGGTTCCTTGTTCTAATATTGTTTGATGAGTGGAGATCGAGCCAGTAGACATTAGCCCGTTATGAGACTGATTCGCATTCTCAGAAAAGAAAGAAAGTGACACTACCTGCGATTGTGAAGCATTGATTAAGTCATCGTTCTGATTAATAACAAGCGGTCTTCTCACGTACACACTAGAATTTGTGTTTGTTCCCAAAATCGGGTTAAATTGAATCTTTGATGTGCTTCCTTTCTGAATTGTATTTGTTCCAACTGTTCTAGCATCTTCATCTGTACCATTTGTTAAACAGCTCCATTGATCAGCAATTGGAACCTCGTTTGCATTGAACTGCGAACGATCAGTAGGTGAAGCGTCATTCTTCGAATGATTAGATTGAACTTCCGAGACCATACCTCTAGCTTCTGTTTTCGCCTTTCTCAAAAAAGAATCATTGTTTGATGGCAATGTTTGTGATGATATTCTTGTTCCAATATTCTGTTCAGTCATTTCGATTCCATTAACGTTATCTTTGGTTGAAATTGGGGATTGTAATTGAAATTGTAATCCTGGAGTTGAAGGCGTTGAAGGAGTTCTTTCTCCAAATGGTGATCTCAAAGATGATAACGAAAATGGTGTATCAATAGTCGATTCCTTAGAAGACTCAGCTCCAGAAATCATTGAAGATACTGATTTTGTATTAGAGAGTTCAATTTTCTGTGCGTTTTGCTTCAGAAAAGCTTTCCTTTCCTGCTGCGATTCCATCGAGGCTTGTCGCACGCTCATTGAGTTTGAGTTTATTTCAGTCAGACTCGAATCATTCATGAAAGGCGTCTGAATAGAATTACACGCAACTTTCTTTGAATTATTATTTGGCATGCTTTCTTCAATGTCTTCATCAAAAAGCAGCATTCCAACTTCATCCCATTTGTCGTATTTGTTGTTGCAGCAGCTTTCGCAGGACTTCATGTCTTGGAATTGGTTCAGTGATTGATTGATTGTAAAATCATTGAAAGTATCATCGTCTCTCAAAAGTCTGCGTATTACACTCTGCATTTTGTTCTTCGGTACATCAAGCATTGATTGATACGCCCTCATCCGATTCATCACCGCTCTTCTGGTGAATATAATAAAGATGGCAAGCCGTGCAACTGTAAGAGGAGAAAGGAATGTGATGATTATCAAAACAAAAACCGTTATTATCTTGTTGCAATCTGCATTCATAAGTTCGAAATAGTAAATGATTACTCTTTTAGCGCCATCTAATATTGGTACAGGACAGTTGAATACCAGATACTGGATATTTGCTATGTATTCCGGATCCTGCGGACGTGAAGATATGTTTGAAAGATGCAGATGATGAGTGATCTGCGAAATCATAGCGATAACCTCCAACATCGATGAAGAGTGAAGGATCTGTCTTTTGGTGTTTATCACTTCCTCCACATTGCCGTCTTGTTGTGTCTCGTTTTTTGTGGTGATTGAGAATAAATACGTGCTGATATCTGCTGTTTCCCATACCTCCAAATTTGTGGTCGATTGATGTATTCGATCAAGCATCGATGCCAGACTGTCTGACGTGTCCTCCAACATCTTCATCAGCTCCTTCTTCTGCACCATCGTTGAAGTCCACTCGTCTGTGGCGATCGGGTCGGTAAAGTTGTACCTTTTGTCGTATACAAAGAAGTTGTACCCGATTGCTGCTGATCGGGCAGAATGGTATGATAAATCGCAGACATTCCTCAGTATTTCCAAATTGTGCTGATACGTGTTCGTCATTATTACATATACAATAAGTCCAGCGATTAGAACAAATATTTCTATAAAATGAGAAGATATAACTGTAAACTTCAATTCGGTGATGTTATTTTCATGAGTTCCGTTCTCAGTATGCCTTCCCATCATCAAATCGACAATCATTGCCTCTTTCTTTTTCTTTCTTCTCTTTCTTTGACTCATCAAGTGGTTCCTTCCGGTATTATTTGAAGATTAATTCCAATGTACCTCGTTACTCGCAAGAGTTTCGTGCTTACCATCTAAATTCCGCAGATCATAAGAAGAAGAATTCGTTCCATCTTTGTGATCAATTCTTTTGTTTGTGTTTGTTCCCTCATAAACACTCCCGGCGGTCGCTTCTAAGTTACCGCATTTTACTGTACCAACATAATTAGATTCACACTCATTATTGTCGTCATCTCTTGTTCTCATTTTCCCGTTTCTGCTTCCGTGGTCTATCTGATTGCAAGCTTCGTATACATCACCCGTTTCAAACGAAGCATCATGAAGCCCCATTGTGCGTGTATGTGTAATTGAATCACCTCCACCAAATGAATCCTCTTCAATCAGTTCTGCTCGATTCAAAATCATCTCTGCTTCGTCTTCATCATTGTAGATGTCCAGCAGCAGTCGCGCATAGCTCCGTAGCACACCTGCATTCTGCCCGTGTGAAGCAATTAGTTCTTCATAGCTCTTTCGTGCAATGTCTTCGCTCTTCACAATAGAATTCATAAAAACAGGAATCGATTTGTAATAAGGCTGAATCGCAGTCACATTCTCAAAAAAGTCCTTCATAGATCCCACTGCAAGCTCGTGGTGCTTCTCCGCTGTTGCCAAAAGAGACGTAAAGGCAAATGAATTCATGCCACTTACTCCGTTTCCTCGATTATCTCTGTTTACCCTTCCGCCATTTTCTTTTGCTTTGCAGAACAACAAAAAGCTCAGAAACAATCCAGGAGACATCGTTAGTGCTTTTCTAATGAGCGTGTGGGCTTTCATGTTGTTTTTGCGGAAGGCAGCAAAAAATGTTGCATACTGAAAGCACAGCATGCTGTTGTTCGGATTAGTCTTTAGTGCCTGTGTGTACACATAATCAGCAAATGTCAAATGGATTAAAGAGCTATATTCTTTCCTTTGCACAAAGCGTAACGATGGCTCGACTCCTTCTGGCTTTTTCAGTGAGGGAAGAGCCAAAGATGGGTTTTTAGAGCAAATCTCAGATATCTGGCTTTCAAAGTCTATCAAAAAATACTTTCTCTCTCTTTTCTTAAGGCCAATTTTCGGTAGCAACACTGAACACAAAACTATTCCAACGATCAATCCAACAACTTGAAGAATAATAGTAATTACCCAATTATGAGTGGCACCTTCAATTGCAAATCCAATTTCATCAATAAGTCTTAAGCATCCAAACAAGCACCATTTGCTCGCCATCAGCAAGTTTCCATTAAGTTTGTATATGGGCTGAATATAAACAAAATATATTATCAAGACCAGAGAAGTTCCCACAGTAACCACCCCACGCCAGAAAGGCCATTCTATCAGCGTCCTCATCGCAAAAATGCATCCAAATACAAGAGACGAATCCACCGCTTGCCACAGCCCACTTGGCGATGACCATAATCCTCCGTGCTTAGGATTGTGATTGAATATCATATTGTTTATTAAAAATGAAGATATTAATAGAAAACAAAGTGCAACTATTGCCATAATTAATCCCAAAATTGATAATAAATTGCCAGAACAGCTGCCTTCAAATCCTCGATGAATCATTTGTCCTTCGAATTTATAACAATCAAATGCAGTTATGCATAATGAAGTTAACGGGATAAACAAAACGGAATATGTAAAGTCCACAATCCAACGCAAAAGTGAAATAATCCATGGCTGTGAACCAGAAATTACGACTTGGAAGGCTGCTACAGTTGCTAAATACAGACTAAGCAATATAAAATAACCAACGCATCCCATGGCTGCAATCTGTATAAAATTTCCTGCAAGATATCCAAGAGATGTTCCATCAGGAAAACAAATGTACTTTCAAATGAAAGTATTTAAAATTCACATAAAAAACATTTGCATTAAATTATGATTGAAAAAATGAAATATAAATCACAAATCATAAATTTTTCAATGAAAAACGAATACCTTGGAAATTTTATTCACTTCTTGTGTGGAAATATCAACTCGAAAGAAGCTGAGTGTTACCATTTGAAGCGCTGTAAATGCCCATACAAAAATTTCCCATCTCTGATTTGGATGCTTCGGCTGATGGTAAAGAGGAAAAAGAATTGAAAAACTAATTGTTTCGAGTTTGCTGAATCCTTCTGCAAGAGAATAATCAATTATCATTCCACTGGACACTGAACTCATGGACATGCCCCCTTCGCTTATTATTTGGACCGCTCTTCAAACAGACACAAAAATTCAACTGTCTTATTTTTAAATGATCTTTATCCATAATTTTAAACTTTCATTTATTTATTACGGATATAAATCCTTTTCATTTCACAAAATGAAAGATAAATGGGAAACGAAGGGACACCAAAATCTAATAAAAGAAATATTTCTGAAATTCCTTGATTTTTCATTTGTGAAATAACATATAGCTGATCCTTTTTGAAATCAGACTTTCGTTCGAGTTTTGAACAAAATTTTAATCTCAATGGGATTTTGAAAAAATGTACAAAAACTGTGAATACATGTTAGTTATGATGTTATTATTATAAAATCAAAATTATTTCCAAAATCCCATTGAGATAGAAATTTTGATCAAAACTCGAACGAAAGTATGATTTCAAAAAATGATCAGCCATATGATCCAAAAATGAATTGCAGAAATTACTTACATTCAATGCACCAAAAATAATTCGATTTCGAAAAAATAATTCAATTTTTAAATTCATTTATAACTGATAATTTATATTTATCTTGTGAATGGATTTCAGTAAATTTCAAATTATTATTAAACAAATCTAATACAAAAATTCAAAGCAAACTGTTTTCAAAATTGAAAAAACAAACAAATAAATACTTTGCGGTTATTTTTTAAATTTCAAAAATCACCACTCAAATGATTATTTTATAGAATAATAATTCATTTTTTTGAATAACCTGATGAATAGATCGTATTAACGATTACATTAATTGAATCATTAAAGACAAAAGAAAATATTCCCAATTATTATATTCAGTTCCTTTCATAAATTTTTGAAATTTTTTGATTTTTTTATATGAAAAAGAATTTTTTTTCTTTTCGAATTAACTGAAAATGATAAAAAATGTAAATTAAAATGAATGGTTTGTTTTTTTTCAAATAAAAAGGCATCATTTTTCAAATATTGTCAAACAAAATGTTATTATGAGATAAAAATAAAGAGAATTTCAACCACAAAACACAAGTTATTTTTCCACTTATTTCGAATTTTCCATTTCAAAATTGAATTATTGTTTTCTGAAAAAATAATAAAAATTTTTGCATATTTCTATTAACATGCTTCATTTAAAAATATTTTGAATCTGAGTATTTTCACAGTGTTGAGGTTTTTCATGTGGATTTTTAAAAAGACAATAATCGACATAAAGAAACTGATTAGTTTTATGATGATATTTCTCGAATTTTCAAAACAATTGGCGCAAAAAATTGCACTTTAGGCATTTTCATTGGAAAATAATTCACAATGAATGATTATTTAATAATCTTAAAAGACAAATCAAATGTGTCATTATTTGAAATACGTGCAAGGTCACATAACATTTTGTTTTAATATAAATGATGTTTGTTTAAAAACGAGAAAATTCAATTTATTAAGTAAGCTGATTAAATTTGACACAGTTATGAGTGAAAGAAAGATTAAGTGATAATTGCAAAAAACGCTTGAAAGTCACATTTTCTTCCATTTTTACTCACGAACTTATTGAATATATATTTGTGGCGAATGAGCGAAAATCAGTTGACCGGATAAAAGGAAAAATTCGTTCTTTTGTTGAATTTCAGATTTATCAAAAAATTCAATGTTTAAAGAAAAAGTAATAAAAAATGTCCCTGTTTCGTATCTTAATTTTTAAAAATTCAGATAGTATTTATTCATTGAATTGATTTTTTTAAGTTGCATAATTAAGAAATAACTATCGCTTTTTCAGTTCATAATTGTCACCCATATTAATAATATTAATATATTTATGTATTTTAAAGAGGAAGATGATCAAAGATCAGTTGTTTATTCTACTTGTTCAGACAATTCTGCTCAAGAAACTTTGGCAGCTGCACGATTTGGCGTTGTTGATGAATGGTTTTTTAGTTATTTTCAGTCTTTAAAACTAAATTTATCATTTTTGTTATTTTTTATATGTATTCGTTACTTTTACAAAATTTTAACAGGTTATTTGCTGCATTACTACCATGCCATAAAGTATGCGTTCCGTTATTTATTCAAATTTTGTAATATCCTTTTATTTAACAAAATTATAGGTGAAAATACATTCCATTTATTTTTCAATTTTTGCCGTTGCAATTATAACTCTTCAATGTATTGGAATGAATATGAGATTTAATACTTGGCCAGTTGATGGAATATTTAGAAACGGGTTATTGTCGTTTTTTGGGTTTGATTTGTGAAAATTCCTTATTGAAGAAATAATTCGGATAATAATTGAAAGTTATTTGGATTTTTCTGTTTCTTGGCTTTCAAAACAATTTCATTTGGTTATGCTTATCATTATTTCAGTTGCAGTTGTTGGAAGTACATTTGGACTTGTAGTAAATGCGATTGTGACAAAAAATGAATCACATCTTCCAACAGCAATTTCAAGGCTCCTATTTTGGGCCTGTAATTTATTTTCTTCGATATTTTTTATTCCGATTGTAAATGTATTGCTTGGCCCAATGACTTGCTTTGGAGGTAGTCCAGATCGTGGAACTTCTTCTTTTCTGTCCTGTGTGTCACCTGATAACACAGTTCTTTTTGTTATTTCTATCGTAGAGTTGTTGATAGCCTTAATTGTATATTGCTTCTTTCGATTGTTTATTTTTAATTACAATCCCAAGCATTGCCCCGAATCGTTCTTTTCAATGCAAAGCGGGCTGTTCTTGATACTCTCACAACTCGTTGAAGCTGGGATTGCCATTTTGTCAGCCATTCTTCGCGACCAAGCAGTTGTGGTGCCTGTTTTGAGCACGGCTGCATTGCTTTTGCTGTCTATGTATCCTTTGTTCTACCAGCCGTTCTGGCATCCTGTTGGAAATGCCGTAGCTGCTGCCAGCTGCGTTGTCCCAGTTCCTTTTTTTGTGCTTACAATTGTCTTTTCGCTGATATATGCGCCTGTTCTTCCTGTATTCGATGCAGAAGGCAACAGAGTTGTACGACAGCGTTACCCGTTCCTCCCCACAACACCCGTTCGACTAGCTGATTCTCTTCTGCACTCCGTTTCTGCTTCTGCCGCATCGTTTCTCGTATCACCAGCAGCATTCTACATCTTCCTGGTTTTGGCAGCTGTGCTCAGCATTCTGCTCGGCATTTGCTGGGCGTTTGCTGCAACTCGTGTTGCCAAGCACCGCTGGGCAGTGCGAGAAAGTGAGGCTGTTCCGTCTGATGTACTTTTCAAGGAAGACGAGCGAGGGGACAGAGAGAAAGGAAGAAGAGGGAAAGGAAAGGAGTTTGTGGTGGCTTCAGCTCCGACGACACCAAACAACCAAAGCGGCCACGTTCAACTGCAATCGGCTGGCTCTGTTGCACACAGCATCATTTCGCCTGTCATTGCCCAGCCACAACAAGCACAAGGCGCATCTTCAAAGAGTCTGACCCTCACTTCTGCTGCATCATCGTCATCTTATTCATATTCTGCCTCCTCCTCCTCATCTTCTTCTTCTGCTACCACTAATGCAAAGAGCCATCCAGATAGCACTGTTGCAGTTTCAGGTGCTCCAATTTTTACTCTTCAGCATTCGTCATCGAAAATATATCAGCCTTGTTCCACACAACAGGCCATGCTCACTCATTCGAGCACTGCAGCGACTTTGTCCTTATCTGCACATACTTCACCTTTTTCAACACAAAATTCGACAGCGTCGATGAATGCATCTTCTTCTTCGTCTGATTCTTTGCCCCAAATCTCAAACACAACTCTGCTTTTGCCAAACTTTGCTGGCTCAGCAAAAATTTCATCACCACAACTGACAACAACAACTTCAATGCTTCCTTCACCTTCTTCTTCATCTTCTTCACCTTCAGCTTGCTCTCCTGTTCTCTACAATACGCAAAGCCCTGCGATGCCATACGGCAGCTGTGCACCTGGTTCTCCTGAGCGTCTTTCAAAGTTCTTCGGCACATCTCCCACGACAGCAAATGTACGGCCACCCGTTTCGCCTTATTCTTCGCAGCACAACTTGACCTTCCTCACTCTGAATGAGCATTCTGCTGCTGTCCCTGCGCCTGCCATCAGCTCTGCCACTGCCAGACGCCAACAGGATGCATTTGCTGTGCCACCACACATTTCCTCGCTTGTTTCGCTGAAAAAGACAACCAAAAAGCGCAAGTTCAAATCTCCACATGCATTTTCCTGTGCTGTTCGCTTTCTTGTTTCGAAGACGTTCAGTCATAACGCAGCAGCTGTTGCGTATGCTGAGCAGATTCTCGCAAAGGGCAACAACAAATTCCCTTCATCCTCTCCGTTGTGGCTGACGACAGCGCTCTTCCAGCGATTCTACACGAAAAACCCGCTCAAATTTGCAGAGGCGTTGCGCGGAGTGAGGCAGACGCTGCCGACGGTGGGAGAGCGGTGGATGGTGTATGTGCTGATGGACGAGCTGCAGCAAGGGAGAGGGCGGGCAGCGTATGGGATGGGTGGTGGTGTGGCTGGGCGGATTGGCGGATGGGGCAGTGGGGCAGGGGGTGTTGGGTGGGGAAGCAGCGGAGGAGGAGGAATGGCAGCGTCACAGGAGACAATCACATTCCGTCTTGGTCTGCAGCGTGCGCAGAAGTCGTTTGAGGCAGCGAAAGCGCTGATGAAACAGGTGTGGTCGCTGCTGATGAAAGATCATGTTGACTTGAAGCGATTGATGGCTGTGCTGAATGTGGCACTCGATGCAGAGGCAGCAACGTCGAGTGAGCTGAAGCAGCTGCTTCACACACACCCGCGCTCCACACAAGTGCTCAGAGCATACGGCGCCTTCCTGCGGGACATCCTACGAGATGATGACACCGCCAACCAGCTGTTCTCCACTGCCAACGCAATTGAAGACGACACCTCGTCTGTGATGGCACAAAGTCAGACAGCGTCTTACTCGATCGAAACAGGAGGAGATGGAGACAGACACAGCCAGCTGAGCTCGCTGGATGGGCAGTCCATCAGCAGCAACTCAGTTGGCTCGAAAAGCGTCAGCAGGCTGAAGAAGAGGCAGAAGCGAAAGAGACGCCATCAACCAGCTACAAGTGCATCAAAAAGCGGGAGCGATGCAGATGCGTCTGTTGTGAAGTTGGCTGAGGAAGAAAAGAACCTCTTGCCGAACTTCTATCCAGCAGCAGTCATTTCGCTTCTGCTTATTTTGGGCTGTCTTGTGTTTGCGTTTGTGTTTACACAGACCACCTTCGATCGCTGTGTAGAGATGACAGCAGCGCTGGAGAGCGTGGAGACTCTACAGTCGAGTGTCATGTCGATGTTTCTTTCTGCCAAGCTGGCTGAAATCAGATGGAGTGGCCTTGTGACAGGGCAGGTGATGTTTGTGCCTGATCAGAACGAACTGCAGCAGGAGATGGTGGAACACTCAGCGGGTGTTCGAGAGGGGCTTCGTGGGGCACATTTGAGAATGGCACAGAAAGAAGGAGATGTTCTGAAGAAGAACGGATTCCGCAGTGTGTTTGAATGGAACAGCATCAGCCAATCGCTGCTGTTGGTGAAGACAGACGGGGCAACAGTGGAGAAGATATGGCAGAAGAAGACGAATGCAATCGACCTGTTTCAACAGATCTCGAACATCGGTACAGATTATGGCATGTACTGGATGAACCACGACGAGACATTCTGGAGCAATTTCTACTTCCTCCGGGCGAATGTGCCGCTTGTGTCGTCGGAGGAGATGAAGACGATGGCCCTTTCATTCGTTTCCATTGCAAAGTCTGACTCAACAACAGCAATTGTGGTGAGTGTGGTGCTGTGTGTTGTGTCTATCTGCACTGCAATTGCATTGATTGTTGCACAGCTCATCCGCACAGCACGTCAACTGACGGTCGAAAGAAGGTCGGTGTTCTTCAACTTTGTGATGGTGCCCAAAAAGAGGGTGATGAAGCTGAAGCAGCGTCTGGATGAGACTGATGCAGATGAAGAAGAGGAGGATCATCTGCAAATAACTGAATGGCCTATTCCAACAGTGTTTGGAGAAGTTGTTCCAACAGAAGAGAACTTGAACCAGGGAGAGAACAATTGCAGTGGAATGGGTGATTCGAGCAATATGAGTGGAAGCAGAAGAGAAGGCAAGAATGCGAATGGAAATGAAGGAAGATATGAAAAAGAGGGAATTCTGCAGGAATCATTGGATTGCATACGGATGGGCGATGAAATGAGCGGGAAGACGCCTCATCAGAATGAAAATGCTGACAGAGCAAATAATGCGATGAGTGCAGTTGAGAGAGATGTTGATGGAGAAGGACAGCAAATGAACATATCGCAAAATTCAGCTCCGGCGACGTGCATCAAAAGTGGCTCAAAATGCTTTCCATCAGAAAACGGGCAGCAAACACAGCAAATGCAAACAGGCTCGTTTGTGCTGGATCAACAGCAATTGCAGGCACCCACACACACATCTGTGCTGTCACTTGTTAATCAGCCAACGTTCCAGCAGTCCAACCAGCAGAATAATTCTCTTCTCTCCAAATCGTCTCGTTCATCTTCCTTTTACGCATCTCCTCAGCCAATGAAAGTGCAACCACAACATCAGTCTTCATTTGTATCTGTTCCACAACCTTCTGTTTCTTCTTCTACTTCTTCTTCTTCTTCTTCTGAACATCAGCAGCAATACAGCGCAATCAGCACAAATCAGATGCCTATTTCAGGGAGTCTTTCTTCTCCAATTACAAACACACTAACATCCTCTCTCATAATTCCCCCTCTTCCATCTCCATCTCCTTCACCTTCACCTTCTCCATCCCCTTTTCCTTTTCCTGTTCCTGTTCAACAGCCAACTCAACAACAGCAGCAGCAACAGATTGCGCAGCTCCAAAAGTACATTCAGATTCTTCAGCAGCAAATAATCTCACCTTCTCCTTCACAAAATATCCCAACAACATTCACCCCACCATCTTCTTCTTCTTCCACACAATCACTTATTCAATTACAACCATCTTCCACATCGTTTCCCCAGTTCAATCCTTCGTCTTCTCCTCTTCCCTGTTCTTCTCCCTCGTTCCAGCAGCTTCCTTCAGCTTCGCCTGCAATCACAGCTACTTCTTCTGTTTACTCCACTCATCCTCTTCTGTCTTCCCAGTCATCCATCTTCCCAACAATGAATCCCTCTTCCTCATCTTCCTCTCTTCTCCCTATTTCTCCGATTTCTCCGATGACACAGTGCATCCAGCAGCAGATGACTGAAGGGCGTCTTTTCGTGTCAGAAAGAGAAGATGTCAAAGGACATCAAAATGGAGAGAGAGAAATGGAGAGGAAGATGATGGAGTCGCTGGAGGAGAAGCAGAAGTTGGAGGAGGAGAGAGAGAAGCAGCGTGTAGAAGAGGCAGAGGAAGAGAAGAAGACTGAATTGGAACGAGAAATCAACGAAATCGGAGGAGCCATCCCGTTTTCGTTCTTTGTGCGTGCTGTGACAGGCTCTCTTCTTGTGATTCTGAGTGTTATAGTCTTTTTTGTGATTGGCGTTGTGTCCATCTCAACTGTCGTCAGCCGAAACACAGCCATTTTGCTGTCCTCTCATCGCACCGTGCTTTTGTCTGTTGTGTCTGCCCTTGCGTTGAACATCCCCCATCCTGGCTCAGTTGAGCTGGGGAGCGGATTTGCAGTGGAAGGGGCAAGCGCCCCTTTGTGGAACGACATGTCGCACATCACAGCAGACAAAGAGACCACCCAAAGGCAGCTGAACACCACCCTCACCTTCTTCACGCTGCTGCACCAGAAAGTGTCTGAAGGAGGCTCAGCCAGCAGAGGGGGAGTTGTGACAGGCGACGGCAGACTGGACGAGCTGACGTCGAGCAGAACGTTGGAGGTGGGCTCTGCGCTGAATGACCTGATGCTCCGCTCTGTCAGCTGCCTGATGATCGACCAGGGAAAATGCGTGGATGGGCGGATGCAGGGCGTGAGCGGGAACTTCTCTGGGTTGGAAGGGCTGGTTGGGCTGTTCTCGTCGCAGGCGCTGAGTCTGGCAGCAGAGAAAGAGGTGGCAAATGTGCAGCTGAGCGACCAGCGTGTGCAGACGATCGAGTCGATTATGCTGAACGACCTGCGCGACGGGATGACACGCTACACCCAAATTCTGATAGAAGAGCAGGTGTCCACAAAGGACATGTTCCAGAACCTGCTCGTTGTGTTCTTCGTCCTCGCCTTTGTGGCTGTGCTGAGTGGATTCGCAGCGTGCATATTGCCCACCCGCAGCCAGCTGTTCCGTGTGGCTGAGAAGACGATGAAGATGGCTGAGCTCGATGGTGCAAATGACCAGACACTGCAGATTTTGGAGTGGACAGACAACTACTGCTGCGATGTGCACCGGACAGACGTGGCACATCAGGCGCTGTGCGAAGAGTCGCTGCGTCTGGTGAAGGCGATTGACGACGAGAACAAAGAGGAGATCAGACAGTCGCTGGTACCGTTTGTGACAGGGATGCTGGCGTGCCTGGCGGATGAAGAGCATCTCATGGAGAAGTACAAAATTCCTGTGCTGCACAAAAAGAAGCATTTTGTGGAGCACTCGTCGTTTGTGCGGCGGCTGACGCAGATGGCGCTGCAGGGTGCGCAGGGCAGTGCATCAACGACGGCAGTTATTCAGCTGATGGGGATGTGGATATCAGACCACATTCTGAAGACAGACAGGGACTTCGCATCGATGCTGCTCGGGACAGCGCCCCAGTCAGATTTGGAGAGAGAGATCAGAATGAATGTGGCAAAAGTGCCTCATTCATTCACAGAATATCTCGAGTCAGACAACGCCAACCTGCAGGACAGATCTCTGTTCAACACAATGCTCAAAACACTCGGAATAAACGCTACTTGAACACTGCTTAGTTTATTTGTTTGTTTGATTGCTTGATTTCTCTTTCTCTCTCTGTGTTTTTATCTCCCTATTTTTACAACGTGATGTAAATGTCTTAAGCAACTGTTTATGGTTTCGGTTTAAAAGATCCTTATAAAAGCAATTTTGCTTAACAGATCGTACATTTATGATTATTGTAATTTCTGTTTTGAAGTTTTTTAGCTTTTTGATTGTCATTTTCAAATCATGATGATATATTACAAATTTAAAGTTAACTTTATTATATTCAGTGTTGTTTTTGTTTATCTTCGTTGCAATACTTTGTTTTTGTGGGACATCTCGAACTCATCTAAAGTTTTTCTATATATTTACGTTTCTCAGATCATTCAGCGCCATTCATTAAATATTTAAACTAAGTGTTTTTTTATTATTGTTATTTTTTTATTTTTTATTCATTTTAAACAGTTTTTTGTTCAGCTCATAAGCTGTTTTACGTATTCATTTTCAAATTTTTTTTGTATATTTCTTTCTCTCTTTTTATTGTCATTGTAATGGTTTTCTAGTAGTTATTTGAATTTTGTTTTCTCATAACAAACAAAGGTAATTTCGATCAAATGGATTTGTCACAAATTGAAAGTCAATTATCCGAGCAAACAAAATCGCCTGAACAATTAAAAAAGATTGAGCAAGATCGCAGTAAAGCAGAGGAACAAAAAAATCAAATTTTGCATGCCATTTTGACAGCAGAAGCACTTGAAAGATGTTTGTGCTTTATTTTGTGTATATTTCACATAAATTCACATATTTATGATGAAATATGTATATATTTATCTATTACATTATCATTTCACATATAGTGAATAGAATAGGTCTTGTTAACCCAGAGAAAAAGGCTCAAATTGAAATGGCTCTTCTTCAACAAGCTCATTCAACAAGAAATAAGATTGATGAAGACCAACTAGTAACGATGATAGACACATTTTATTCTTCAAAGCCTGAAGTTAAAATTACTTTTAAGCGAAGAAATGATGCTTGGGATGATGATGAAGACGATATCTAGAAATGTGAAGATAATGCATCTCTCAAGCTTCTTTTTTCTTTCTTTCTTTTTTTTTTACAAATTACTACTTTCTCGCCCACTTCACTGATGTCTTTTATCAACATTTTTGTAATTTATTTTCAATTGGTTTAATAATTTACGGATATCTTGCTTCAATCATTCAACCTTTTTTCAGAAAAAACTTTTCAACTACAAAGTGCAACTTGAGATTTAAATGAAAATCATTGGCTCCTGAGACTGAAAGATGAAATCTTTTAAATCGTTTTTTGGTTGAGGTGAAATTCAACTTTCCTGTTCTGAAAATTTAATTAATAAATTGTCTTAACATGATAAAAAATAAATAAATAAATGTTCAAGTTTCCCATGGTTTCTTCCCCATTGATTGGCGTATCAGTTCTTCTTCTGTTATGTCCTCTGATGTTATTCTTTTGTAATCCTTAACATGATCTACAATAATTTTTCGCGTCAAAACCTTTAAAATTAATAACAAATCTCTTCGCTTAAAGCGGAAATAATGTAATAAATTTCAAACTGATGTTCCATTTAAATTATCAACAGCAAGAACAGTGCTTCGAACATCTTCATATTTTACAAAGCAAAACCCTCTAGGTTTACCGGTTTCTTTATCTCTGGGGTAATTGAGTTCACTGATTTCCCCATATCT
Organism: Monocercomonoides exilis; assembly: GCF_001643675.1. Classification (NCBI taxonomy): domain Eukaryota; phylum Preaxostyla; order Oxymonadida; family Polymastigidae; genus Monocercomonoides; species Monocercomonoides exilis. The sequence goes on from NW_027150591.1 coordinate 59,303, forward strand.
GAATTTTATTGTTTTTTTTTTTAAAAATTGATTTTTGAGAAAAAAATTAATTTTATAGCAAAAACAAACTGTGAAAATATTGCTAATAAATCTCCTTCGGTAAGATTAAATGGAAGTCCTCCTGAATAAATCCATGCAGATTCTTTATATTCGTCATGCCATGAACCTTTTCCATATTCAATTCCCATATCTAACTCGTAATCATTCAGTTTATTTATTTCATTAATTCTGCACATTTTAATATGGGACTTCAGAAAATCAAAAATATTTTATTTGACAGTTTGATATGTGCGATATGAAATTTTGAAATGCTTGCAAATTCACTTAAAAGCCATATTGCTGAAGTCTTTGATGTAGGGCAGATTCAAGTGCATTTACAATTGAAGGCCAAATATGCGATTCTTCTAATGTACTTTTTAATAACAAAATAACTTTTTGAATTCTTTCTCTTTGAGCAGGAGGAAAGAATGTTGAAGAACCAGAATTTGCTTGCAATATAGTATTAGAAAGGCTTATTTGATATGAATAGAAACCACTTATAGAAAGAAGTGTCTGAAGAAGAAGAGAAGGGTTAGCTGCAATCATTGGCAGCTCGGCTTCGGCCACAGCGCATAGCCCATCCACCAGAACTGTGCTGCACTGCATGTTTTTGCCTTTGTGGACAATGCCCCACAGCCAGTGTCCCACCGTTCCTGCTCTGTCCAGCTCCTTCGCAACCATCTTTGATGCCTCTGTGCCACACACCCCTGCCACTCTTCCCATACACTCGCACACACTCAGCCCAAACTGCACCCCACAGCCAAGTCCCTGCTGCTGCCGGTGCTCGCTCTCTTCCCAGAACTCCTCAACATCCCCGCGGTGCACCGTCGTTTCCGGCGGAAGAGCAGAAAGAGGGATCTTTGCAGAAGGGACAAGTGGAGCAAGATAAACCAGAAGTTGGGCAAGAGGAGGCACCAATGAGTGGAGGAATGGGGTGATGTGGGTGCCAACTGCAATGATGATGTTGTTGAGGGCAGAGACAGCGCTGTTGGCAACTGTAAAATATATCTGAAAGTTTTTTGAGGTGGCTGAGAAGTTGAATGGAGGGAAGGAATGATGATGGGCACTTAATATGGCTGCTGCATCTGATGACAAAGACAGTCCGCTGGTTGAGCTGGGGCGTTGTCCTATTCTTGTTGATGCCATCGCTGGTGAAGAAAGAGGTGGTGATGGCTGTGATATGAGTGAGATGGATGACAGAGAAGGTGAAGATGAAAGTGTCGGAGAAGACAAAGGAGGAGACGAAGGTGAAGGAACAACCGCCATCGGATTGCGTGCAGCAACCATCTGAGCAATCTTCTGCTCATCCCATTTGATGTGGCCAGGCACAATTCGATCGATCACAACGGGAAAGATCACAGACAGCACTGTTGCACCGTTTGGCTGAGGAGACGTGACAAACTCGGGAGATTTGCTTGTGATAGACATCAGCAGATTGAAGAGCGAGCGGAGAATAAAGAGCGAGCGAGAAGACGCTGCCACTGCAATTAGCTCAGCACAGTGCGATGAAACAAGCAGAGGAACAGTCAGCGAAGGGGCTGTGCATTCGATGAACGTGCACAGGAAGTTGAGTGAAGCAGTCACTGATGGATTTTCGCTTTCTTCGTAGTGAGCTGTGAGATATGCGTAGTCTGACTGGAGTGATTGCTGGATACGTGCTGATTTCGATGTGCTGTCATATGCCTTCTCTGCATAGCGGTCGAAATCTGCCTTCTCCTTCATCACCTCATCATGCACAATCCTCACCACAAAGTCCACAATCTTCGGAGCAAATGGCATAAAAGCGCTTCCCTCTGTGTTCTCCACAATCCGTTCAAATGCTGACATGATGTGTGGAATGAGTCTGGTGTCAGACGGAGGCAGGGCAAACAGTCTGTCGCCAAGTGCAACCATCAGCGGCTTCAGATGCTCTTCAGAGCGGAACAAGGCTCCTGCAGCATCGACGATGGAGGCGCTGAGAGTACACAAATGCCGCGCATTCGCCTTTTGGTACACGCGAAATGCCCGAAACACATTTTCGAGCAGAAGAGAAGAGTATGGTCTGATTCGAGGGCCACACTCATCCACAACAAGATTCAATGCAACACATGCAGAACGTTGAACCTGTTTTAATTTCATTCATAAAAACACCAAAAATAGAAAAGAGACAGAATTCAAAAAGAAATTCATGAAATTAAAAGACAAAATGATATTTTATATTTAGAAATCGTAATGTATCACCTCTTTGTTCTTGTCAAGCATTCCAATCGACAACGCATTCAACACTTCTGCCAGCCACTTTCTGTCGTCTGCTCTGATCGTCTTCTCTCCCGTCGCTTCTTCGCGTGCAGCATCTTCCTGCAGTCTGATCTGCACCCAGCTTTCGTCGTCTGGCAGCGGGCCACACACCCACACGCTTGTCTTCCCCAGCGCCCAGCATGCGATCATCCTCACAAGTGGATGGGCATCGTTGACTGAGTGGATGAGCCACGGCAGCAGCTGCGGCAGAAACGGCGCGGCTGAACTGAGCGACGCCTTTGCCACGATTCCAGCAGCAAACACGCCGCACTCTCGCTGCTTCCACTTTGCTGTGTCTTTTGAGGCTGAAGGTGCGTCAATGACAGCTTTTGCTTCTGATGCCTGGGATGAAGAGGAAGAGGCAGAGGAAGAAGAGATGGAACCAGCAGTTGCCTGTTCAGCTGGAGAAGGAGTATCAACAACAGCCATCAGCGAAATGGCACACTGAATGACACGAGGAACAACAAGTGCAGGGAGAGCTGTTGCCAACGCTTCGAGTCCGCACGATGCACTCTTTCGTGGTGTCCAGACGTCGTTCATCTGACTTTGGAATATCTCGTCGTATTCTTCGTTGGTATCTGCATCTGTCTGCGAGGAAGAGGAAGAAGAAGAAGATGATGATAATGATGCTTGTGGTTGTGCCATTGAAGAGACTGGATTAGAGTCACCAAAAACTGATTGAGATGAATGCATCTCCACAACTGCTGGAGGGATTGCTTGGTCAGGATCAGCAATTTCACTGTCTGAAATGACGATATGAAAAAGAAAGAAAGAGAAAAGAGAACAGATTTATTAAAGAACGATTGTGAAAAATTATGCATTTGTTTGTTAAATTGTTAATGAAATCATAATAAAGTTATCCTAACCTTCTTTGAGAAATCCGGAATATTGATAGAGGTCTGTTGCGGTATATGTCAGCTTTGTAATAATTCTAGGAATAATCCTGAGGAAAGAAATGCAGACAAAAAGCGAAAGGAAAGAAATATATATATGTATAAATCAACATTTTTCAAAGGACAAAAGAAAAACAGAAAAATATCACTATCTCAATGTTTAAAATAATAAACACACGTGTCAAGCTTTTTTGGGACAGAAGCTTCGAGGAGCAGCCAGTTCTCGCAAATAGACTGCCAGAACTCGATTCCTGCCATTTCTAAGTGCTCGTTTGGACTGTCCATACAAATAAGTGCAAAGTCAATTAGTGCATCGCTTTGTGGAAGAAGAGGATGAGTGGGCTTGATGTGTTCTTGGAAGAATGATGAAAATTACATCATTCAGTGCAAATGTGTTCATAAAGTCAATGAAAAGGGAATGTTAATGATATAGATAAATAAATCATTTGAAGATGATGAAGAAAATAGTTAAAAACGATATTTATTGAGAAAAATTAACAAATTGTATTATGTAAAACAATTTGAAGATAAGTGGAAAAAAGATTGGAGAAACCGTCTTGGGGAGCGTCTGCTGGACCAAAAGGAAAATGAATAAGGACAGTCAAAGATTCCAGGACAAGTGTGCGAACAAGTGGATTCTGGTCGCCAGCACAAGTCAGAAGCATCGTCAAGTAATTCTCCACTTTGTTCTGAAATAACTCCTGTGACGCAATACACATTGTCTTCAATGCAGTCAGCAGCGAGCACAACACTTTTGCTATTTTTGCAGTTTTACACAGACCAATAAGTGAGTCGACAAGAGTTTCAAGTTTTCTAAGTTTAAAATGAATAAAATAAAAAAGTCAAATTTTCTTCATAAAACAATTGTCTTTGAGCAAACTCTCTTAACTTGAGTAGTTCCATCTTTTCTTCATTGTCTTCAACTATTTTCACCAAGCAACTTGAAGCCCCTTCTGCATAATGTGCTTCATTACCTTGAATAACAGTTAGCAGTTGCCCAATAAATGGAAATCCGTTTTCAAATCCAATTACATCCAGGAATGCACTTATGGTGCTTCCAGCTGTTATTCTGATCTGCTCTAATTCATCCCCGAGGGATTGTAACACAACATCAAAGCATTTTCCTCTCAATTCTTGTGAAAACGAAGGCGGTTTCGCCTTTAAAAAGCGAATTAATTCAAAACCCGCGAGTTGCCTAGTTGTTGCTGGTAAAGTTTTCATTGAACTTAAAATGCATGTTAAATAAAATGCGTATTCTGGCATTTCCAACGAAAATTTCTCACGAGCCTTAAAGCGAAAATTTTAATTACACAAAAATGAAAATGATAAAATGATAAATAAATATTTATTGCTTATTAGCACAGCACTCAAACAGCATTCGCTTGTGCTTGAGCTTCATTTGTTCCATTTTTTGATTGCTCAAGAGTCAAAATAATTGTCTGAATGGACTGCTCCGCTTGAAAAGACTGTTAAAAAATAAGTCATTCGTTTTATTTAATGAATATATAATCTTATTATAATCAAAAGCAATACACGATTCAGATTAAGCACACCGTCATTCAATTAACGATTTCTCTTTGTTGTTTCCAGTAAAAAGAAAATTATGAATGCTTAATTAATTTTTATCTTATATAATTATTTATAATATACTTGTAGTTTATTGGAATTTTTTATAAAATCTTTATTTCGACAGATTCAAAATATTCTTTTTTTCGAAATAATAAATAATATTATTTATTTCTGTTTGATCTTCTCATCAAGCTATCATCATATAATTTCTTCTCTTGAAAAGTTAATAATAAATTAAAAATAATTAATACGCTTGTTTCTGATTTTTATTTCCTTCACTTTCTTTTTTTTTGAACAAAAATGCAAATACAGATATCGCATAAAATACCGGACATTGCACAAAATACCGGACAAGATCGATTTCACAATAACTGCAAGAGGAATAATTCTGACAATTTTCCTCAAAATATATCTCATTAATACAAACTCATTTGATATTTCAAACTTTCATTTTCATAAAGACTGAATATAGAAAAAATTATTATTTAATTTTCTTAGAAATAGGATTTTGAGTTTCTCCGAGTTTTTAATAGAAATTTTTCTCTGAGCACAAATGAAACCATTTTGAAATTCTCGTTTATCAATAGAGTTTGTATTGATGAGATATATTTTGAGGAAAATTGTCAGAATTATTCCTCTTGCAGTTATTGTGAAATCGATCTTGTCCGGTATTTTGTGCAATGTCCGGTATTTTATGCGATATCTGTAATCATATTGTATTTTTCCACACATTTGAATTTCAAAATATCCAAAATAGTTTGAATATTCAACTGATTGCAAAATATTTATTCTTCATCAATGCAGCACATCCGAAATGGTGGATTGAACATGTGTTACAGATTGATAAATTTTTGTCACGTACGTCAGCAATTAAAAATTTACGTCAGTATTGGTATTTGAAAAGAAAAGTAATTTTCTCTGATTTTTGGAATTTTCGAAATATATATCAAATTATATTAATACATTCATTTTATTCTATTTTTCGAACTTTTCTTTTTTTCAAAAATTAATTAAAAATCACTTCCTTGCAGAATGCTGACTCCATTAACAGTCACGAACTTCACTGACTTCACTGACGGTCCAATAATCAATTCATTTCAAATATGATTTTTTGTCAATATCCTTTATTGAGAAATGCATTTTCATACTTCGCTTATTTGAATATATATTCAACAAGATTTGCATTAGCAATTATTTGTTCCAATTATTGAGGTTCTGACGTGAACATTATTTCTCGGTCAGTCAGGAAACCAATTTTGACTGTCAATAGTCACAAAGTCACACATGATTATGGTGGATGGTATTTCCACTATTGTGATCCAATATAATAGCGGTGATTTTTTTCCCAAAATATTTTATAAACTCATAATGATCTATTTTGATCAAATATCCGCTTCTAACCGTTCATAATTTTATTGTTCAAGAAATACAACGATTTCAAAATTATCTCGAGGACAAAAACTTCGAGGCGTTAAACTTACGTTTGAAGCGAGAAACGCCAATTCATTATTCGAAAAAATTATTGCTGCTCTTGATGATTATCCACAGAATGTTCGTTTGATATCAGAAGCGTAAAACATTACGACACAAATAATTTTTAGCGCTGTCAGATGTTATTGCGCCGGACAAACTTGGAACGAAAAGGATATTCACACAAGGCCTTGTTTGCTTGACTTCGATGGTGAAGAAAAGGTGCTGAATATTGTTCAAGAAAAATATCAACAACATGACAAAATAACCACACAAGAATTAAATGAAATCATTTAGGATGTCTCCACACTTTGGACTTAGTCCCGTTATCAAGCATTTTGATTAACAACTTGTGCCACCATCTCCAGTATATGTGTCCGGATTCATTTCGAAGCACAAGCTGAAAGCACTCTCTCCCTTTAATATTACTCCAGCCAAATTGAATTCAGCATTCATGTCTAACATTTGAGTATGGTTCAATTTTATGTTCAACAAAGATACCAAGCCATCTGTCAACAAGCATAATATATTTGACGCAGACGAATGGAATGCTGATTTTTGATCTTCCCAAAAATTAATCGTGCCAGCCGAAGCCAAAGGAGCACCTGCTTCCACAGAAGATTTCACGAATAATCATATATCAATAATGACCACCATTGGACCATCTTGCAAAGCGCCTCCACCATTTATCATCATTTCTGCCTTGAAAACGGTTCTTCCTGAACTTTTGGAGTACAAAAAGCAGGTTCATGTGAAATCCACGTCAATGCATCATGGTGGATGGTCAGAAATGCTTTCTACCATTATGCCGTTCATTTCTGCTCATGTGTAACAATTTGCAGGTCGCTTAGAGTTATTCCACACAACTCTCCTGTTTTTTTAATTCTTGATGGTCATCCATCTCGTCTTTGCTCTTCGGCTTTGGTTTTATTTGCAAAATATTTTATTTTCGTTTTCACTCTGCCTGGAAATTTGACTCACATAATGTAACCTTTTTATGTTGGAATTGCTTGTCCTCTTCGAAACGCATTAAGATAGCTGACGAGGAGAAGAAAAATTATATGGATGGATGAGCACAATGATGGACAAAAAATTTTTTCCACTGACAGAAAAAAAATAATCTATGAGTGTGCAATTGATTCAGAAAAAACTGCAATATCTTTCCTGAACAAGGAGAATGCATTCAAGACAACCGGATTGTTCCCAATCTATCCAGAAATCTTGATTTCAAATCCGTATGTTTCTGATGATACAGAAGACCCTAAGTATCTAGATGGGATTAGGACAGGAGAATTTGTAGTTCCTTTTAAATGGTTAACAAGTCCAAGTTTTATTTTTTCACTTCAAAAAAGAGAAATGGAAAAAAGAATAAAATAAATAATTTCACTAAATAAATGATCGAATAAGATAATCATGAATTATTGAATCGTTTTGAATAAAAAACACGACGCTAATTCATTATTTGTGTGATTCCTTTTGAAATTATATTTTTTACCGAACAAATATATTGGTTTGAATATTTGTTTTGAGTATATGTTAATGAACATAGATAAGTGATAACTTTTATTGAAAAAATATCTCAGTTTTTCTTTTTCGTTAAGCATTGGATTGTGATGCAATTAAAATGAAATTAACATTTCAACAAAATTTTTATTCTCAATAAAAAAGAATATTCATAATCATTTTGACACCGAAAAAAGAAATGACTCTAAAAATAATCACACATTTTAGATTTTTGTTTGATGCGTTTCTAATTTAAAAAAAAACTTCAAATGAAATATATTTTTTAATAAAAAAACAAGATATAATAATGATCATAAGAAAAAAGAAAATTCGTTAATTTCTCGTATTGATGAATGTAAAAATGATTATATGTTATTTTTCAATTTTTATTAATCAATTAAATTATATAATTTTTGCTCAAAATAAAAGTCTTTCTTACTTGCCTTTGTAACACATATTGGAGTTATTTTTTGTTAATCATCATTGAACATTTAACATTTGTATATCAAAACATACACAATCAGAATTTGCTAATTACAGAAATCTTGAAATAAGATGTTAATTCCATAATTTGAAAATAAAAAACTACACAAATTATGGATATTATTTCTTTGAAGAAACGAAAACAAATCTCATATAAAAATACACTCTATGAAGCGACTTCAAAATAAAGCACTTCAAAAATCGCATCAACATTAAGAATAATCAAAAAAGAACAAAAATAATAATTGTCAATTATAATAATAACTGAAAGAATAATTTAACAAAAGTTACCATAAAACAAAAACGTAAAAAAAAATTACAATCCTCAAAACGGATGCTCCAATGAAAATTGGAGAGAACTCTCAAACAAGTTGATTTAAAATTTCGAAAAAAAATTTCCACAATGCAAAGAATTGGACCAAAAAATTTATTAAAAAGAATAAAATCTGACTCAATTTACGCAATCGCCATGCATTTTAAAAATCGCAGCGCTCAACACGGTATTATCTATATACAAGTTGTAATGAAGTTTTTGTAAAAAAACAATCTCTGATTGATTCACAACAACCGGAGATAATTGAAATAATTTAGCCCACCAAGTGTTTCTGTATGGTACATCGCGCAGCATCTTGATTGTCAAAAGCATAGAACATAAAAGAAGGGTTCCAATATTTTCTTCTGTAACAAGGCGATTCGTTGTTTTGGATAAGCTAATCTCTTTTTCTTCCTCTGATATAAAATCATCAATAAGTATTGCAGCATAAGTAATCTCTTCACGAGTGACGCTTGCAAAATATCTAACGTAAACGAAGAAATGCTCAGTTTTTTCAAATATCTCTTTTCCCTTTTCAGAAAAGTAACTTTGATGTTGTTCGAAATAATTTGGCAGATGTGAATTCTCAATGCACAACTGAGGAAGTAAACGCGAAAATGATGCACAAATGTGATACGAAACATTAAAAATATTTATATCCGATGAAGGAATTTTTGTGAAAACAACTTGATGAATGGAAAATTCATTCATCGCGCAAGAAGGTTCTTCATGCTTGTCTTGAAAATCAGAAGGAATGTCATTTTTGTAGGGGTCCATAAGCTTTCTTTCAAACTGTTCCTTCGAATTTTCCTCAAAAAAATTAGAGATCATCCTTTCAAAACAACAAAAATGAGTTTATGGGCCATAAAATTTTTTAATGATGGGAATTTAGTAATGAATTAAAACTTTAAGTTAAATAGTGAAAAATCTTTTAGAAGTGGGTAAAATAAAAGTTTATTAATGAAACAAATATAACAAAATGTAATGAGGCATGTCACAAAAAATTAAAAATATTTTACAAATACAAAGACAAAAATTTTTGTGAATAATTCATTTCTCTCATTTTCACAAAGTGAGATAACACAGGTCATTCATTTTAATCTTCACTGCTATCATCGCTGTCCTCGCTATCGCTTTTATCATCGTTGTCGCTGTGTTCCTTTTTTCCAACTTTGTTTTTGACGTTGCTTTGCTTTTTCTTTTGTGGATTTGAGCTGATTGAAACCTCAATCTTTGGCGGAGAATGAACAGATGTCATTTCAATTGATTTGTAGTCTGACAGCACAACTGGCTGCTCTGAATGGGCATTGCAACTTCTGTTCCCATAAGTCGTGTTGATCACATTTGAATGAAGTGGCAGACTTTTGTCTTTGCTCATGTAGCAATCTTGTTTGTCATTCACTTCATTCACTTCACTCACCAAATTGTCCATTTCATCATCGTCTTCAATGTCCTCCTCTTTCAGAAGCACTTCATGTGCCAATATTGGCGTGATATCTCCATTCTTCCCGCTTTTCGGTGTTTGGCTTTTATTTTGCTTTTTGCTCTTTTTCAAAACTTTTTCTTCTTCTTTCTTTTTTTTCTTTGTGGAAATCAGCTTTTCTTGTTCCCCTTTGTTTGCTTTCTGAACATCTTTTGATTTTCCGGCATTCCCATTTTTTCTCTCTCCATCTGAAAGTGTCTCAGAAGGTGAAAGAGGAGGAGGGGTTGGCAGCAGATGCACAGAAGTGTATGATGAAGAAGAGGCAGAAGGAGAAGAACAATACAGAGAAGCATATGACAAGGATGTGAAATGCGAAGAAGAGGAATTTTTTGGTGAAGATAAAGAAGAAGAAGAAGAAGAAGATGATGATGATGAGGAGGATGATGAATCAATTTCATTGTTGTGTGAATGAGAACGAGCAGGGGACGATGTAATCAAATGGAGGTATTTGTTTGGGTCTTTCAAAGTGAATTTTTGTTTTGTGATGCTTTTCTGTGCAGAGTGGGGCTGGACAACGATTTGTGGGGCGTGCGCATTTGGGAGAATTTCGCCAGAAGGGTGGCGCTGATTCAGCTGAGGAATGGGATTGAGCACACCTGGTCTGCAGAGACACAAAAGACAGTTTATGGAAATAATAAAACATGAAAATGAAAATGAAAGATTGTCAAATACGTGCAAGAAAAATAAAATAAAAGAAAAGAAAAGAAAAAAAAGAAATAGAAAATACTTGAAATAAAAAGAATAATAAATAATTCACTGAAAGAAAACACAAATATCAACATAATAAACAATAATGAAGTGATATTTGAAAGCATATTATTGTCAAACATAAAGCCCTTGTTCCATTCTATTCTGTTTCCTCTGTATCTTCTTTTGCTAACATTCTTTTTAACAGATATATTCTGTATTTGAACAGCCATCCCGAGCGATGAAAGAGCAAGCTTAAGTTAAACAGTTTTCCAAGTACCACATAAATCAGTTTCGATTAGAATGATTTTATCCCCCACAAATGTTTTTAAGGTTTCATTGATTTGACATTTTCATAATACCACATTCACAATTTATAAAAGTTGATGAAAAAGAAAGAAAGAAGAAGAAAGAAATTTTTAAATGAAAATAAAAGAATTAATATGAAAAACAAATAACAGATGAATACACAAAATTAATTATTGAAAAGGCATACACAAGGTCTTACTGGAGGAATTATGTGTCTCACAGAAATAGGTTGCATTTTGTCATTAACATAAAAAGTACAAGTTCTTGGGTAAGAATACATGTCAATTTCCATCGTAACAACATCGTCCATTCCCCATTCTGAATTTCCTAAAATGTTTGTTCCTTTATGTTGAACAACACCGCTTTAGAAAAACAAAAAGAAAATACAAATTGCTTTCAAAAAAAAAAAATAAAACAAAATCATGACATACTAAGTTGACACATATCCTGCGCTTTCTATCATTTTGTAATAAATGTGCATAGATAAGCTCTTGAATGAAAAATAAAAATTATGCAAACGATTATCCATTCCAATAGAATAGCGAGGAGGTAACGATGAAAAATCAGAAATAAATCCAATTCCTTACGATGAAAAAACAAATTAAGAAAAGACAAATGGAACGTTTGCTGAATCTTAACAACAATTGCAAACGACAAGCAGAAGGCTTAACCAAATATTTGAAAGAAAATTCCCAAATGCCTTCGCTTATAGGATAATCCAAAACAATGACAAAAGAGCATGCGTTTTTTGAAATGATTTTGTTTCCTTCAATTGCGTAATTTTCGGGTGTTGGATAAAATATCTTGAGATCTTGCTGCACGTTAATTTCATCCACTGCAATGACATTGAACGTTATATATTTACATTTTATGTGACACATATAAAATATATTAATTAAACATCAGCAACATACAATCTGAAGTGCAGCAACCCATGCAACGCAAATATTATTAATGATCTAAACCATCATAAAATACATATCAATAAAATTTTCTGCTGTCTATGTCTACTCCGAGTTTTGCATTTCCTCCTTATTACCAACTGCCTCCTTTTTTCACGTTTGCTTATACTACTTATTTTTAGACACATTCGTTTCATTCATTCATCTTTTTTACAAAAATCAAAAGACTTCAGCGTTTTGAAGAAACTTTATCGAAACAACTACAAATGTGGGAGTTATTGATTATTTCATATTGCAAAAGTCACCATATGAGCCACATTGATCTTAGAACAGCAGATGAAATGGAGTTGTTTCACAATAAAACTATTAAGCGTATCTACTTATTTTTTTGCAATTCTTTCAAGCAAATGGAATAATCTTTTAATTTTTAGGTCAACTTTCATTTTCTGATTTACAAAAAATAATTGATTATCTTGTATCAAAAGGTTTGAAAGTTTTGGCCTTTTTATTTAACATTCTTTTTTCTTCTTTGAAAAGGACATGCAAGCTGGGATGATGAAGAAAAGACTCAAGCACTGATTATGTGGAAAACAAAAGAAGAATGGATATCTTATATATCAAAATGGGTTTTTTTCCCTTTCTTTTATCGTTTTTAATAGCTTTACTTGCTCTACATAAATACTGATTTCACAATTTAAGGTTTCAGACAATGGTCAAAAGGGAACTGCACATACTCTTCATGCATTTGTAACAGAAGGTGAACCTGGGGTAGAAGATTTGATTGGACTTGACGAAAAGATATTAGCATCAGTTTTTGAGGCGATGCAAGATCAAGGATTATGCGTGATGAAGAAAGACAGACAAGGAAAAATTGGAGTTTTATTTAAGTGATTGTTATATGTTTTAGTGTACTTAAAGATAATAACAAAAAAATATTTCCTTATTTTAATCTATAAAAATGTGATATATAAAGGGGATTGATCCGCAAATTACGAACGATTTATTGAATTACCTATCGATATCTGCGAATATTTTTTGTGTCAAATTCTAATATGAATGATTTCTCTACAAAATTTCTATTAAAACTCAAGCAACGGGATGGAAATAACCTGTGTGCTGATTGTGGTGCAAAAAGTTTGATTCATACACTAATTTTCAAAATATATATTTATTCTATTCATTTTCCAATGCACAAAATATTAATATTATATAAAATTACAGATCCAACGTGGGCATCTGCAAATTTAGGAATATTTATTTGTTATAAATGTAGCGGCCATCATCGCCATTTGGGCGTTCAACATTCATTTGTTCGTTCTGTAAATTTAGATTCGTGGGATCAATCTCAGTTGAAAAGGATGGAAGAAGTGGGAAACATTAAATCTAACTTATATTGGGAAGCTGAGTTGCCATCTTCTTTTATCAGAAATCTTAATGCTGAAGAACAAAGGCAATTTATATATGATAAATATGTAAATAAAAAATGGGTTAGAAGCCAACAATTTGATAATTCTGAGGCTCAGATTGCAAAAGAACAATTCTATAGTAAAAATTATCCTTCCATTAAGGATCAAGAATCAACAGAATTAAGCAATTTTACGTTGTCTGAGGAGCAAAACATCGAAGCTAATCAAAACATTACTCCTTTGCCTCAACAACGGTCTCCATTTGAAACTTTATCAAGTCATTCTTTGATGTCTCAAACACAGCCCCAACAATCCGTTGCACATCAAACATCTTCTTTATCGCAAGATCTTCTTTCACTTTTTATAACGCCCGCATCAACATCAATGTACGCACCTGTGAATGTATCTAAAGCGGAGGAGTCACGAACAGAATGCTCTAAAGAATCCATTTCTCAACAAAATTCACAAATCAACAGTAGCTCTGATCAAGATCCGTTTGGGTTTTTATCATATCCCATTCCAAATGGACAAGCTCAAGGGAACTGTACAACATCTACTGCGCAACAGCAAGCTCCAACACCAGACAGCGCTAGAGTTGCATCCACCCCTCCACTAATATCACCTCCCTCTCCATTTAATTCTCAACTGGTTTTTTCACCTTTCTTTTCTCCATGCTCTCAGCTGTCACCTTGCCTGAATACATCTGCCATGCCATCTGCAACCACATCAGTTCCAATGAACACAAACTCCTCACTTGTGTCATCATCCCCTCCTCCTATTCTCCCATCATCTGTTAATACTGCAAGCCCATTTTCCTCTCTTTGTGCATCAAATGCTACTGCGATTGAAGCTCTTTCATCTTCCCCGTCTGCTTCAGATGCAAACAGCACTAAAAACACCGCTATCATTTCAAGCATTCCATCATCAAACACTTCTGCTTATTCTAATAACAATGTGTATTTAAGCTCTCCATTCGACAAGATTCAAACATCAAATCCTTTGTCCTCTTCTCCATTGTGCTCTGATAGAAACCAAACTCAGCCAAACACTTCAGACACGACATCATTCTCAATAGATGCTTCTCTGAAGGGACAGTCTCCCAATTCCTCTTTTGACACATCGAGTGCTTCTCTGGCAGCAGCAGCGTCGGCTGTCTTCGGATCGCCCTTTCCAAATGCAGCAGATGCAGCCACAGTCACAAATACAGCTGGCTTCTCTCCTCCGCCTTCATCCTCTGCACATTCTCTGACTGGCAGCGACCACTCGTTCACTTCGCCTCCTCTTCAGACATCTTCCTCAAGCGCATTTCATCTGCCTTCTTCGCCTTCATTCATCCAGTCTACTTCTGCTGCTTCAAATGCTCCAAATAATTCCTCAGGCAGCTCTGCTCTTTTTGGAGATGTTGCATCTGTTCCTTCATCTTCTGCCTCTTTTTCGTCTGATTCCAATTCGAATTGTACTTCAGCCTCTTCTTCTGTCTCCACCACAAACAACACATCACCTTCTTCATTTGATTCCTCTCATAATCTTGCTCAGCAGATTTCATTGCTTCCTTTGTCTTCTCAATGCTCTCCCTCTCTTCTCCACCACAACACGAGTTCTGCTCATTCTCCTTCTCATCTCTCACACTCTTCAACAAACCTCATCACATCTGACTCAGCAAACGATAATTTGCTCCTTTTGGATACTCAGCCAGCACATCCTTTTTCACTAACAACATCTGCTGCACCATCAACATCAACGTCTTCTTCTTCCTCCTCTTCTTCCTCTTCCTCCTCTTCCTCCTCTTCATCAACTTCTTCTTCATTTACGGCCTCAAATTTAGGCTCCATTTCACCGAGTTCGATTTCTCCGTCTTCTTCATTTGCACCTGTCTCATCGTCTATCATGGCCTTCTTCAGGCAGCCAATCATCCAACCAAAAGCTCATCATTTTATTCCTGCCCCTTCTCCTCCTCTGCCTCAGTCACCTCAGCCTCTTATTCTGTCTCCCCTTCCTTCCTCCATCACATCTTCTACTTTTCCTGTTGTTTCATCATCATCATCTTCTTCTTCCTCCTCTTCCTCCTCCTCTTCTTCTTCTTCTTCCATTTCTTGTTCCACTCCCACTGCTTCCAACACACCTGCTGCTGCTCTCTCTGCCCTGGCTGCCCATCGCTACTCTTCATTCCCACAGGCCACTCTCTGTGACTGCTCTTTTGCTTCCACACAGGCAAAGATCTTCAAGAAAAAACAGGAAGAGCCTGACCCTTTCCACGAGATAGCTGAATTGTATTGATTTTTCTTCTCTCGCTGTTTGCATATCACTGTCTTGCATATTTTGTTTTTGTTTGTGAAGTCCAATAAATTTTGCGTTGTTGTTTGAAATACGAGCAGAATTACAAAGATAAGATTGCTCGTTGAAGACAAACTTTATGAGCTTGTTCTTTTTTTTATTTCTTACAAAAATTCAAAAAATTTAAAGAATAAACGAAAAGAATTTTGCTTGAAACCATTCTTATTTTCCTTTTAGAATGAACTCTTGTTGATTAATTATTTATTCTCTTGATGCATTTTATTTGCAAATACAATGGAAATTTTTTGTTGGAAAAAAAAGTGAGCCTAATTTTCAGGCTTATCATTGAAAGAAACAAATCAAAGAAAAAAAGAGTAAGCCATCTGATGGTCAGTTTGTCAAAGGAGCGAAAAAATTAAATGAAACCCTTTCCATTACAAATGAATACTTTCGAAAAACAAATTTTGCTTTAATTATTCGTTTTGCATCCTTTCGGATGAGGACAATTGTTTTGAATTCAAAATTATTTTGAGTCTTTCTGGCAAGCAAAATGAAAGCTCTCTACCATCTTCAATCTTTTCATTTGCATAAACACATCTTTTCACTCTTTTGCAAAAGAAAATTTAGTATTCCATTCTTTTTGGGTTATTGGCAATTATGCAGTTTCTTTAAATAATATTTGAAATTGATTGAAATAGTTTGTCAACTGAAATTGTTAAGAAAACGAAACGGAAAGTGTTCAATATTTACCACCGTTCTTTTATCAAAAACATATTTGCAACTTCAATAAAAAATTAACAATAATCATTTTGTAACTATTTTTTTCGGAAATTGATGTGTTTTCACTTTTTTTTATTTGATTTCATAATCGTTAATTTAGGGTGCGATCAGAAAAATATCCTTTTTACATATTGACGCATTAACGGACTCATCATGACGGTAGAATTTTTTTGTCTAACTTCTATAAGATGCATATTTATTTTATCCACATTTTATTTTATTTTTCAAATGTTTAAGGTCAACTTGAGAAAGGCAACCATTGATTTGGTTGATATTTACCATGCCTATTCACCAAGTTTTAAATATACAATTTCCCTAAAAGACAAAGATAAAATTTTAACTAAGCCAAGCGAGCCTATGTCAAACTACGGTTATGACAATGCAAATGGAGATTATATTTTTAGAGTTGGAGATATTATCGTAGCATCTGAACAAATAGGATCCATCCGGCCCCGCCAATATATTGTTGAAACTCTCCTTGGCCAAGGAAGTTTTGGCCAAGTTTTGCGGTGCCTGTGCAAAGAAACACATCAAACGTTTGCCATAAAAGTCATCAAAAATCTTCCAGCATACACAAAGCAAGCTGCGCTAGAAAAGAAAATTCTCGAAGATGTATTGCTTTTTAATTTATTTCAAGTTAAAATTTATATGTATTTATTTATTTTTCAGTTGAAACTTGCTGATCCCGAGGATCATCATCACATGATTCGTTTAATTGAACATTTCATATTTCGAGGGCATTTTTGTTTTGTAACAGAAATGCTTGGAATAGATTTATATTCTGTGCTAAAGCAAAATCGTTTTCGCGGCTTCTCGTTAAATCTCATTTCACGGGTTTGAAATTATTATTTGATGGATATTTGACAACTTGAGCTCATTAATTACATGTAGATTCTCGATCAGATACTTGATTGCCTCGCATTACTAAACGAATTCGGACTTATCCATAGCGATTTAAAGCCTGAGAATATCTTGCTTGACCAGTGTGCTAATTAATGAATTTATTTTTTCTTTTTTCATAAAATCATTTTATATTTTGAATGCACATGATTTTGTATATGTTTAACAATGTTATTAATCAATACATATTAATTTTTATTCGATAATTATTTTGCGAACTGTTTTCTTCCTTTTCGAATGTGCCCTTTAGTTGTCTGCCGCACATTAAGGTTATTGATTTTGGGAGTGCTGCGTATGAAGGAAAGACGATATTTACTTACATTCAAAGCAGATATTATCGTTCGCCCGAAGTTCTTCTTGGACTTCCGTATGTTTTTGTGAGAAATAATGGAATACATAAAAAAATTTTTTTATTGTGCTTCACTTTTAACTTTTCCATATGAAGTTGCATTTTGAAGAGAAAAAAGTCTTTTGATTTTTATGTGCTTGCGTTTTTTGAAATGTCAATCATTTATATCTTCTTATTTCTCTTTTTCTTTTTATTGAAACTTAATGACTGCTATTATTCACAGATATGATTGCCGTATTGATATGTGGAGTGTTGGGTGCATAGCAGCAGAGTTGTTCATTGGCCATCCCATTTTCCCTGGCATTTCAGAACATGATCAAGTCACTCGTATTATGAAAATGATGGGGTGTGTTTCTTTGTGGATTATATTGCGTTAAAAAATGAATTTCCTTTCTTTAAATTGATAAATGTGTTATGTTTTGTTCTCAATCAATATATTCTACTTATTTGTTGATGCACCCTTAACAGTCACATCCCATCTGATATGATCAAAGGCACAAAAGGGCAAAAGAAGTTCTTTTCTGTCGATCCTCGAATGCCCAATGGCTTCAGACTGATTTCTTTTGAAGAATATGTTTCCGTATGAAAATCGTTTCTATAAAATCTTCTTTTTTCCCTCTTTTTTATTTTTGAATGTACATTTATTGTTCTGATATTTTTAAGATTTATTTTCACTTATTCACGTTGAAAATGCTTTTTTTTGAATTTCCTTTTTCAAAATTTTCTTTTATTTCATTGTTTAATCATTGCTTTTAATGTTCTTTTTATCCTATTTCACCATTAAAATTGCACAATCCTCAAACATTTCAGAGAAGCTCTATTAACAAGCCACCAAAAGTGTACAGTTATGTGAAAGACACGTTAGAAGACACAATTGAGCAGCATCAGATAAAACATTCAAAAGACGGCAAAAGCAGACTCAAAGAACCAGGTTTGTATTCATGTCAATATTCATTTGAATGGCTAAATTTGTCTTCTGTTAATGAAATGATGCAATAAAATAAATGTTATATTCAATCTGTTTCATTGTCAATGTGATTGATCAATTTTGTATTTTACTTGAACACTTGCTTAACAATAACAACAATAACAATAACAATAAAAATGTGGCTGTTCTACAATTTTCAGAATTTCAATCATTCATCCAGTTCATTCGGATGTGTCTGCAATATCATCCAGCTGCTCGTCTGACACCGCGACAGGCGAAGCAGCACCCGTTCATCAGAGGACTCAAATACGACCAGTTTTGGAAGCCGCCTTTCACCGAAGACTTCTCAAAGAGGAAGATTGTGCTGCCAGCACAGGTGCCTTTGCTACGTCAGCGAGAGAGGGAAAGAGAGAGAGAGAAGGAGAGAGAACGGGAGAGGGAGAAAGAAAGGGAGAGAGAGAAAGAAAAGGAGAAAGAGAAGCCATCACCGCTGGCGTCGCCCATCTCATATTCGCCTGCTTCGTCCATGTTTGCAATCAACTCGAAGGTTGGATTTTCGGGTGTGAGTGCATCTGTCACGCAGCAGCAGCAGCTCCAGTTGCAATTCCAATTGCAGCAGCAACAACAGCAGCAGCAGATGATGGCAGGAGGCATCAACCAGCAGATGATGGGAGGGCCCCATTCGCTGAGTGGGATGTCTGTTGAGGACAATCAGACAGCAGCGTCGCTGCCGCAGTCGTTCGACAAGGCAACCATCAACCCGCTGTCCCACTCGTCGCTGTCGAATTCTGCGTCTTCTTTGGCGCTTGGCCTGATATCTTCATCTTCTTCATCATCTTCATCAATTTCTTCTTCTAACTCTGTTGCATCTTTGAATGCTTCTGCTTCTTCATCTTCGATGATCGCTGAATCCCCCAACCAGAGCTGCTCGTACGCGTCGAGTGGCTCTCTTCCTCTTCCCCTTCCACTTCCACAGGACAATCTCAAATGAGTGCTTTTCTTGGCGTGAATGAACGATTTGCCGCACTTTGAAGGAGCAGCCGAAAAAGTGCGCAAAGAGAAGAGAATGCTTCAGACACCTTCATTCTTGTTGGCTCACTTCAAATGCTCTTCCCACATCACTGTATGTTCTCTTAATGCTCACTACCCCTTCCAAAAGACTTACGCATCACTTCCATTCCTTCCTTCGTTTTCTCCTTCCACTTTCTCCTTCCACTTTCTCCTTCCACTTTCTCCTTCCACTTTCTCCTTCCACTTTCTCCTTCTCCTTCTCTTTTTGCTTCTGCTTCACTTTTGCTTTCACTTAAAAGTTATAAAAAGTATGAACATGATATGTCATAATTATTATTAACATTAAGTTGCTTATTTCTATCTTTCAATATCTCTTTATGCAGATTGCTGGCTTATTTTCAACTTTCTCGCAAATGGTATGTAGTCTTTCTATTTAAATACAACGATTATCTGCTTTTGCACCGGCAATTTGTTGATTATTGCTGTGTTTATTTGGAGGTTTCTACACTTCTCGTACAGCCATCCATATCTCTTTCCTGTTCAGCTTCTATTTTTCATTTTGTGTCTTATCTTTTTTTGAAAAAGTCTTTTTGAAAAAAATATTTCTTGTGATGCCTTTTTTTTGGTAAGTAGCAGATTTCTCCTTTTTCGCGTGTCTGTCGTCATGTTTTTGTTATCATTGTTTGGCACAATGTTTCTGTTCTTCATGTCACCATAATCTTCATCTGCCTTGTAAATACTTCGTTAAGCAATCATTTGTTTCTTGTGATGCTGTTTCTTTGTCTGCCTTTGTATGTTTGTTTGATAAATCTTTGGTTCTATTCGTTTCTTGCATTTGGGCACATTTTGGGTTGATATTCTTCTATCAAACACTTTTATCTGGTCTTCAATTCTATCTTTTCCTTTTTCTTTATCTTTTCCTTTTCCTTTTCCTTCTTTGAACATTTTTCATTTTTTTCCTTATTTCTTTCACTAATTGCATATGTGTACTTTGTACCATTTAACGCAACCGTATTTGATTTCGCTGTCCTGTTATATTTCTTTTCTTCTCTTTCTTCTTTGTAAGAATTTTTTTTCCTGTTTTATGAAAATTGAATGAAGTCTTCGATGGACATCATGTTCTTTTGGAAACATACTTTTTAAAATTAAAGGAAATTGTTTGTTAATAAAAAAGCTTTCCTTTCTTTTCATCTTTCTTCTCTAAACTTATCTCCTTCTAACAAAGTTTAGCCTCTGTTGAAACAACTTAATTATCTCTCTTGCACATATTTTCCAGACTTTCTGTTAAAATTTTGGAATTATCACCTTTTTTAATTGAGTTGTTATGGATTTGCATTCTTTTTTGGATGCTGATTGTTTTCATTTTCATTTTCACTTATATTTTTGAACGATTTGTTGTTATTCATTAAGTTTTGTTTTGTCTGTTTTTTTCTTTTTCTGGTTTTTGATAAACCAAATAAGAGAATTAAAAAAAAATTGTGACGAAATTATACAAAGAAGTATTTCTCTACCATTCAATAGAAATTTAACTGGACATTAACCAACTTTCAAAAAAGAAAGTACAAAATTTGTCTTTAAAGAGATTATACACTGTAAAAATGTTTTTGTCACCACTTAACCATTTTGCACCAATTGACAAATTATTCTCCAATGCTTGTAATTTTTAGAATTTTTATGACAATAAAAATAAATGTTGATATCATTCACAGCTTTCATAAAAAACGATTATTAAAGATTATTTCCAAATCTTTTGGATCAAAAACTCATTTCCAATGAATAAAAAAAACTCTTTCATCTGCATCAAAACAGTCATTTAAAATATATTTTTGTTTTTTTGCAATAAATGATAAAAAAATTGCTGAAATGGAAGTAATTCCAACAATGCTGAATCATACGGATCAATTGGCTTGGATTATGAAGATCCAACGATAAAAGCTTCTTTACTGATGGAATGAATGAAATGCGTTGAAGTTTCACAAATGGGCAATTTAAATTGAATATGTTGTATTTTTGGAATTATTATTTCCAGTAGACTTCAATGGATCATTTTGAGTGTGTTTTCTTCTTTTGATAAATTACTCGTTCAAGAAACGCATTCATCTTCTTGCTTGCTAAGTGTGTTCAAATCTTCAATAATAGCTTCGTAATCTTCGTTCTCCGCTTCAGATAGCATTTTTAGCCAAAACTCGCTAATAGTTTTCTTTTCCCAATAATCTCTGTATCCCTCTGCAAGATCATTCAAAGTCACGTTCTTCTTTCCTTCTTTGATTGCCTTTCTTGTCACCTGCATTCTAATCTCATCAAACATCTTTCGTTCTTCGTTTGTTTCTCTCGCCATCAAAACACTCTTAACAAATGCACACAAGTCATCGCCAGCACAAAACACTATTTCTGATTCCAATGAACCTGAAGTCATCTGCCTCAGAATAGAGTCACTTGCATAGCCAAGCGATCCTCCAAATCGAGTAAAGCAGCTTTTGTGATGCTTTGGAACATAATCAGATGGAAATGGTTTTGTTGCAATATCTGTTGATAATTCGGAGCACATCGCATAATCAATTAGAATTAGGCGAACTGGATTGTCAACGCTTTCACTTTCAATCAGAATATCATTTTTTGAGCTTAGTTCTTCCTCTCCTTCTCTGTTTGTGAAATCTTTACCTGGAACTTCAATCCAATTTCCAGGCCTGACATCTCCATGCACATATCCTATCTGATGAAGCATTTTCAATTGAAAGACAATGTCTGGGAGCGAGCGATAAGCGGCTCTTGAAAAGGGAACACGCACAGGTGATCCAACAGGAAAAGTGGCAAGCACACGTTCAGCATCGTTGAATCCCACCAAGCTGAGAAATGGGAGAGACAAGACCATCTGAGATAGTTTATGCTCACCTTCAACTGATTGTGATGTTGCACTGCGAATGAAAGTGCAGATATTCATAAGGACTGTTTTCTCTTTCAAATAGTCACCTGTTCGCTCGTGGTAAAATTTCTTCCTTGCAACACAACATGGAAAGCATGGGCTCTTGCTCGTAAAAACTGTTGAAATTTCTGAAGGTTGAATAGCGGAAGAAGTTTCAGTGATTTTTGTTTCATGATGCAATATGCCTTCTCCGTGTATTTCTTCAATAGCACACTCTTCCACAGCACCAGATGTTCCATATCCAAGAATCTTTTTTTTAGAAATCCATCGAATTCTTTCCGGAACGTAATTCTCATCGTCTTCTTTGTCATTTCTTTTAATTGCTTTAAATAAATAATTTTTGTTTTCTTGCCATTTCTCAAAAGTGCACATTAAAGTATCATCTGCATCAATGCCAAACCATTCATCATCGTGCTGTAGAAACCAAAGCAATTTTTTCATGTCTTTTGAACAATCTTGTTGGGTATCTACCGATATGTAGCTGTATTCTGCTTCTTTGTAAGTCACGTCTTGTGCAATCTCTTTGTGTAATTCTCTGGAAAATAATTGACTATTCATTTCATCTTCAGTTCCACAAGAATCATTAAAAACTATTATGCATTCGCCTTTTCGATCTCTGGCACAGCCCATGATTCCAAAATTAAAACCCTTTGTTATCAATGCGAATATGTGTGGCCTCATTGGTTGCTGTTTCATTACAAATAGCAATAAATGCGAAATCGTTCTGAATATTTCCCATTCAACATCCTGAAATCCAAAAAGCTTCACATGTTTTGTCCATAACTTTTTGTTTGTCACTGATTTTGATATTAACGTATCGTCTGTAGAAATGAATTTTTCTGCCTCGCTTTTAATATTAATCAAGATGAATGTAAGATTATCTAAAGAAGAGTCATTCCCATGATAAGCGTATTCAACATCAACAGTACGCAAAAGTGTTGGGTTAAAAAAAGTGCTTGTCAGATTATCGAGTTTTTTGCTGGATCTTCCAGATCTTTGGCTCATAATAAGTGACCACATAAAATTCAATTTTTCTTCATTCACTGTTTCGAAAACAGAAAAAATTGAAAAGGATTTTATTTCTCTGAAGAACTGCTCTATAACGCATTCATGATTTGCAAACATGTCACTGTAAATTTTGAAGCGTGTTTCTATTAATTCCGTATCTTTGGTTTTCATTATAGTTTCGTTTTCCTCTTGATTAACATAAGAACTCATCCTCGAGAAATGCTTAAAAACATCAATGAATTTAATTGTAATTTTCAGTTCATCTTTAAAAAGTAAAGGATTCTTACAAATCGTAGCTAAATAAAGTTAACCAAAATTTTAGAATATTAAAATTTTACAAATAATTAATTCTTTTAAATATAAGCGCTGTTATAATACTTTCTTTCTGAAACATCTTCCAATTTAAATAAATCAATTCTCTTTTAACAATTAGTTATGCTTCAACAATTATTTCATTATATTATATAATGGTTTAAAATATAACTTTTATGAAACAATTGATTTTCTTCAAAATCTTTCCAAAACGACAGAAAGTCAAAATGGTGATGACTTGTGATTATAAAACGGTTTCAAATAGTATTTTTTGAACAATTGTTCAATTGACAAATGTGGTCAAATTTCAGTCACAAATTATTTTGTGAAAAATATATTAATGTTTTGACACGTAAAAATGAGTATTCGATGAATGTTTCATGGAACATGATCATTTCAAAGTCTTGGCTGGCAAGCTCCTATGTCTATTTGTTTGAACAATACATTGAACTATTCTCCTGCTCCTTTAAAAAATTATAATAATAATAATAATTAATAAGATGTTGTTATCCAATCTGACGATAATATCTTTATGTGATATATCCATACCATGGCCATTGAATTTCCATCATTATTGCCTTATGCAATTTATGTTTCATTCACTCGTGTGTGTCTGAGTTGATATAAAGAATCCACTGCGTTACTATGGTTTCATAGCGATTATTGTTAGGTTCTTTTTCATGCTTTATCCATTCTGGTATTTTTTTTTGTGTAGATCAAATTTCTTGTCTTTGTCCTTCCGTGTTTGTTTGCGGTTGAAAGATCATGTTTCGTTTAATTCAATGTATCGTTTTGGATTTCTTCTTAACAGCTCATAAATCCAAAATCATAGCAAAATCTGACATGCTTGGTACCATTGGTAGAAAACCCGGTAGTTAGTGGAAAACCCGGTAGTTGGCTATTCATAATTGTCAATTTTTTCAACGTTGAAGTCATCTCAATTAATTTAAAACATTTTTATTTTTGTTTTGAAAGGTGTTTGTGATAAAATATTTAATGATTGCAGAAAAAACTTTTCGAAATTTGGAGAGAAAATTATTGACTTTCATTTGATCAAAACCATTAAAATATGAAAAGCATGCCAAAAACTCAGCTACAGCGTGTAGTTCATGTCTGCCAATAATATTTCATTAAGCAATTAATAACAAATTATATTTCTCTTACTATACATCAATTTTTTTAGTGAACGAGCACACAAGCTACATGTTTTGATTGGAGCGTGCTTTTTGGTTGCAGGCTTTCCAAAAGAAAGGTTACGGTTTGTTATTTTTTTGTACTATGTTTATTTTTTTTATAATTTGCGATGTAATTAATTAAATTCATTAAAAGAAAATGTTAATAGCAGCATTTATCAACACAATTATTTTTTTAGTTTATTGTTTTAAATCTGTGCAATGCATGCGTGGCACTTTGTTTTTATGTTATTTATACAAAATACTAACTATTATTTAATTTTTGATGTGTACAAATGCTTTTTCAATGAAAATTTTATAATATATTATTTATAATAATTTGCTCGATTCTTTTTATATTCAATAGTTTATCTTGCGCCATTTTTAAAGTTTCTTGTATTTTTCACAGTATATTATGCGTGTCAGCCTTTTTCTTTGAAATTCTTTTTTGTCACATTAATAGAAGATAAGTATATTTGTTTCATTTATTAGCATATTTTTTCTTTGATAATATGTATACTTTTATCTACTAATTTGTTGTGGGTATTGAAATAATTATTATTGAAATGAACTTCAGAAACAATTTCTTAAGTTGTTCATTGTTAAGAATTTTCATTCATTGATTCGATTTTTAAGAAAAATGAGATATCTTTTATAAGTCATTTATAAGCGTAATTTATTAAAATATAAATACACACAATTCGTGTTATAATACAAACATTAAATGACATAACAAATTTTGAAAAATATATTGATGTTTAAATCAATAAAAGAAAAAATATGCTAATAAATGAAACAAATATACTTATCTTCTATTAATGTGACAAAAAAGAATTTCAAAGAAAAAGGCTGACACGCATAATATACTGTGAAAAATACAAGAAACTTTAAAAATGGCGCAAGATAAACTATTGAATATAAAAAGAATCGAGCAAATTATTATAAATAATATATTATAAAATTTTCATTGAAAAAGCATTTGTACACATCAAAAATTAAATAATAGTTAGTATTTTGTATAAATAACATAAAAACAAAGTGCCACGCATGCATTGCACAGATTTAAAACAATAAACTAAAAAAATAATTGTGTTGATAAATGCTGCTATTGACATTTTCTTTTAATGAATTTAATTAATTACATCGCAAATTATAAAAAAAATAAACATAGTACAAAAAAATAACAAACCGTAACCTTTCTTTTGGAAAGCCTGCAACCAAAAAGCACGCTCCAATCAAAACATGTAGCTTGTGTGCTCGTTCACTAAAAAAATTGATGTATAGTAAGAGAAATATAATTTGTTATTAATTGCTTAATGAAATATTATTGGCAGACATGAACTACACGCTGTAGCTGAGTTTTTGGCATGCTTTTCATATTTTAATGGTTTTGATCAAATGAAAGTCAATAATTTTCTCTCCAAATTTCGAAAAGTTTTTTCTGCAATCATTAAATATTTTATCACAAACACCTTTCAAAACAAAAATAAAAATGTTTTAAATTAATTGAGATGACTTCAACGTTGAAAAAATTGACAATTATGAATAGCCAACTACCGGGTTTTCCACTAACTACCGGGTTTTCTACCAATGGTATTTGATGGAATGGAGTTGAGAAGGAAATTTTTTTGCATCTGTCAACTTCGGTTCTTGTTAGTCTTTCGTAACGCTTTATTCATATTTATTTGAATTATGAAAAGATAGTTATTAAAGATTGTCATTTTATTCATTTGAAATGAGAAATTGAAAGTTTTGAATTATTGTATGAGTTTTTATCGATTCTGGAATAACCCAATTGTACACATTGAGTTTTGTGGGGACGGGGAAAATGGTTGTTGCATGTTTTTTCAATATTCAATTGAATCAAGCATATAAAGAAAGAAAGAAAGAGAAAGAGAAAGGGAAAAAAAGTTCATATAGAAAGGAGAAAACATCCGAGCATGAACATTTGAGATGTGATCAAAGATGTTTTTATTCTTGTTCGATAATTTTTTAGTTGAAAGATTGATACCTTTTATTTTCTCTTTTATTTCTCAGTGCATTCTAATTATTGCATCTCAAGTCACTTCTTTGAATCTTTTGTTTATCATCTTTCAAAAGCAATTATGATCTCTTCTTTGCATTCTCTGTTTTCATCAAGGTGTTGATATTCATCATTTTTGAAAAAGGTATTTATCACAATTTCAATTCAGTGCCTTTTGTTAAACTATCAAGGGTTGTATCACAAAACAGATTTATTGTTTGTATTTTATCTGTGTGGATGCTTTTTTCATTTCCATGGTGAACATTGTTTAAAAGAGAATGCTTTGTTATTTAGTGAGGTTATATTGCACCATGCCGAAAAAATCAAAAGAAGATGACTCTTTCGAAATTTTGAGTTCAGAAATGAACTTGATTCCCGCGTATTCGCTTTCAATTGATATATTTCTTCTTTTAATTCGGAATGGAAATTATCTTCATCAAAAATGTTCCTCTTGATTGTTATTGTGAACTGTCTTGTTGATTGAAAGAAAAAGTGATGAGTATTTTTTGTTGGAGATTGCGGGATCAATTTTCTGTTTAACACCATGCAAAAATGGATATGATTTAACGGGAAAAATTCGTTCTAATTATTTTATAGGTTCGAAACAGATTAATAAGCACAAAAAGAAGTAACGATATTAATTGATAAATGGGATAGAATACCTTTTCTTTTCATCAAAAATCTTCTTCAATTGATTTCGGTAATTGAGTTTGTTTGCTTTTTCTTTATTAACAGAAAGAAGTTCTTTGAAGTGAATTATTGACATTTTCATCTCTCTCTTTTTGAAATTTTCCTAAAATGATTGCGAGCAAATGAAATGTTTTTTCGAAGGCAAATGGAACTTGCGAAAAAAATGTTTATGGTTTTTCTAAAAACAGTTTTGTTGCGATACAGCAAAACCATTCGTGTTAATTTTCAGGTTAGTCTTCAAAACTCTCACTCCACTCTTCTTATGAGTATCGTTTTTTTCAACTTTACAGAATTGAATGAAACAAAAAAAAGAAGGGGGGCCTTGCAATTTGAAAGACCAATCTTCAAAACCGTTGGGATTAAAATTGAAACATTTATAGCCTATTTGTGTGCATAATGGGGATGTATAAAAGAAAACAAGAAGAACTTAAGATATACGTTGAAATAAAAGAGGTCAATTGAAAGCATTATTTGAATTGAAGAAGATTGAAATTTCATGCAGTCTTTCATATAATGTGAAAAATTGAATACATTGTTCAAGTGCAATATCTTGATGGTGTTGAAAATGCGTGCTTTGAAAATTAGGTAAGATTCAAGAGAGCTGGTACCAAAAATTCAATAAAAAATTAGCAAAAAATAAATAGGGTCTAGTGGGAATTGAACCCATACCCTAGCACAATGGTCGGACATCAACCAACCACTAGACCATTATCGCACCCCCATGGGGTTCTATTTGAAATTTTTCTTTTATTGCCAACCCTAACCCTAAAAAAAATTTTGCTAAGAAAAACCTAAAAATTTTGGTCAAAACCCTTAAAAGAAGCACTCTGTGCAAACCCTATTACAAAAGAAACTGATATTAATTTAATAAATGATTTGATCTCTTTTTTAAAATGCAATTTTCGTGAAAATAGAAATAGAAAAATACGATATGAATAAAATTCTTATCTTTAATAAGGACTGATTGAAAAGATTATTGAAAAAAATCTTTTCTTGTTCGTTTTTCAGGGACGAAGTCACTTGCATCTTCTCCATCTCCTGCACCGAAACTTAAGCTTTCTTCCTCGCTTTCTTCTTTGCTTTCGTCTTCATCTGAATTCAAGTCTTCATCCTCACTTTCTGATTCGTCATACAAAGATTCAATTGTGCGAACGTATTCATCATCAGTGTAATCCTTTATTGCTTGCAGCAAATCTTCCAAAGTTTTGTGGAGTATTTTTTGAAATATGAATCCTGCTAAATACTCCTCGATATATCCTTCCCTCACTCCATAAACTGGCATGTATCTTCGAATCCTAGCCCACGTTCCTTCAATAAGATTTGTACATGCGTTTGTTTTTTTGTTTTTGTACGTTTTCGAATGATTAACAGTTAGATGAATATATCCATGCTTTGGAAGAGATCGATATCCTTTCCATTGATCTGACATAATCGTTGTTCCAGGAAGAACACTTCTTTTGATAAGTGGAATTAAAACACGTTCTGATCTGCTGTTAATAATGAAAACATTAAGTTTTCCTTCAGTTTCTTTTGTGCGTTCAATTAATCCAAACATCCATATCTGTTTTTTTCTCCTTCCTCTTTTATATTTTCTTCTCCTCCATATTGCTTCGTCAACTTCAACGATTTTCCCTTCGCCACCCATCATTCTTGGATGTTGAAGCAAAAACAACTCTGCAGATCTCCTGATCATTCTGTACCATTCAACAATTGTTTGATACGATATTCCAGTGAGTGTTTAAGACTGAAACTGAGACAATCCACAATTCCAAAACAGTATTAACATGAAACATGTTGATATACGTAACCGAGTTTTTTCAAAAATTGTTCCTTTTTTCACATTAACAGAAACTCTACAGCTTTTGCATCTGAATCTTCTGCAAGAAGAGTTGTCCCGTTGAAGTATCATTTTTTTCTTGCATGAACTGCACTCCATGAAAGATGGAAATATATCATGTTCAATAGCATATTTCCATGTTTTTTCATCATTCAAAAAGATCTCCAAAAGTTTACTTGTCATTTTTAATGGTTCAGATCAATTGGTACCAGGACACTTGAATTATACCGAAAATTATTTGGCAAATGTTGATATGTGGATAAATATAATTGTTGGAATCATACAAACAAGAATATGAATTTATAATTGATATTGTTTCGTTAATTCGATGCGAAGATGTCATTGCGAAAAAATGTTTTTTTCTAAACTGAAGAAAGGATCATCTTTGAATTAAATCATAAATATGAGTTCAAAATTGATGGTTGAGTTGATCAATAAAGATATAATGTTTATTTTTGTCTGACAAAATTTCGAACGCAAATTGTCATGGAAATGAAAACATATCAGGCATGCTTTGATGTTTTGTCATGCTATTTCAAACTGTAAAAAAAAAGTGTTTTTGGTTGATGGAGGCAAAATACAATAAAAGGGCACAAGATATATGGCACCCAGAAACATTTTTGAGTTTGGAAACGAATTCTTTTGAATTAGATATATATTTGGTTATTATATTTCAGATTTGCTTTCGCAACTGAATAATACTTCAGCGACGGAGCCAAAACGAATAATCAAGGAAATGAACAAATTGCTTGAAGAGATGAATAACGATGAACTGAATGCAATATTTAACAGAGAAGTGTTTGACGAAATAGATTGCATGATTTCTGAAAAGAAGATTGCTTTGGAGAGTATGTTTTTATTATTGAAGCAAGTTGGTTACTGCAAAGAACTCAGAAAATGCTTCGTAAATGGCTTTGATGATTCTTTGTTGAGAAAAAGATTATAGAAGATAATAAGTGTTGAAAAAGAGAGAAAAGATAAAAAATACGAAACGACATTGATTGAACTCTGTGAATGTTACACATTTTTTCATGATTTTATTCATGACTTATCAAATGAAACATCTTCTATTTGTATTCAGAATCTTTTAAAAAAAGCACAAGAGGAAGATGAAATGGCATCGATTGCATTGAGCACCATTGAAAATGACGTTGAATGTTTCTTTTTTTAAAAAAAAATATTGAATTTATTGTTTTCTAATTCAATTTATAAATAGGAAGTGAATAAAGACTTGTACTTAAATGATATCTTAGAAATCATCCAATATCACCAAAAGCATCGCAACCTCACTCGTCTTTCATATCAATCGATTTGGAGATTTATTATTTTCCGAATGAGCGAGAAAAGAGAATGGGATGAAGTGATTGCTCACAAGCTTCATTTTGTGAGAGAGGCAACAAAAGAATTGGAAGTGCTGGCAAAGCTCGTTCATTGGAAGAAACGAGAAATTGAAACAACTGAGATATGGCTGATAATTAGATGGTGTGAGATAATTGAAACATATTTTTTCCAAACAAAGATATGGGGAGAAGAAAACGTTGAATTAATTAAATCCATTCAAAAGTTATATTTAATGTCAAAAGAAAATTTCAAAGAAATGTCAGATGAATGTGTTCTTCTTTGTGAAAGAATGACGCACGAAAAATCAGTTGATATTGGAGATTAATAAAAACAGGGGCAGTTGACGTAATGCTGGAAATTTTGCATCATTTAGATTCGAATGAAAACTTATTTTGCATTTGCATGGATTTCTTTCTAAATATGTCTCAAAGATTGAACGAAACGAAGAAAGATGAAAATGATAAAAGAAAAAGAATAATGACGAAAAGAATATTGTTTGAAAAGTTAGAAGAAGAAGGATATGAAGATATTGCTGTTGCACTCTGCAATTCGATTTGCGCAAATACATATTATTTCACCAAAAATGTCACGTTTTATTTTGTGATTTGTTGATTACTGATAATTTTTTATTGTCATTTCCATTCGGGCATTTGTGATGAAAAATTGAAGGAACTATATTTTTGTTTTATCTCTCTGAAACTGAACATGAATTATTCTTTTTTTTGAACTGGAATGAACAATAATTTTTAAGTTTATGAATTGTGAAGGTGTTCTGTTTTGGTTAAATGAAAATTGATTTCAAAATATGTTCTTCAATAAATTAACGAAGTTCAAAAAGTCAGAAAAATGAAAGTGTTGTTTTTTTCAACAACTGAATGATTTTTTCATCTTCATTTTAAAAATAAATAAGAAATTTTGAAATTTTTTCATAGATATTTTTTTAATAAATTATATTTCTTTTGTTGAATCTTGAAAATGTTTTGAAGATGATAATAAAACATTATTGCAATGAAAAAAAAATTAAATAAAATAAAAAATGAAAAAAAAATATATAAATAAAAATAAAAATAAAACAAAACAAAACAAAATAAAATAAACCGATTAAAAATGAAAAGAAAAAGAAAGAAAGAAAATAAATTTGACTTTGCATTATTTATTTATTTATTTATTTATTTTCATTGAACGAAAATTTGTTTTTTGAAATTTGCTGAAATTCAAAAAAATATTTTTTCCCCATGCAATGAATTACTTGTTTTGAAAATGTTGAAGTGATATTAAAAAATTCTCTTTGAAACATGATAAAAATATGAGGTGAGAAAAGATAAAACCAAAACATTTTTGAAAAATCCATCAACACATTTTTTGTCTAAAAAAAGAAGAAAAGAATGAATGAAAAAAGGAAACAGGTGAATAAAAATTCCTTGTCTTTTTTAAAATATTTCGCGATGATAATTATTGCAATGATTTTCAAAAAGGTTGTGTCCAGTTTTTCACGTTGAAATGAACGGTTTTTTTTATCAACTTATGAAAAAATACTGTCAAATTGGTTGTTATCGTCTTATCTTGAACACCTTATTGTGAAAATCCAATTGAAATTCAATTCGAAGTCACAAAACAAATAACTTAAAATTTGACGGATATTTCAAATGACTAATTTTGAAAAACGTTATTTATCAGTGAAAATTTTCATGAGTGCAGATTTCTTTCTGAAAGCAAAAAATTCAGTTATTTTAATAAATGGTTCAATTTTTGAAATTTCAACATTTTGTGGATGTTGATTTTTCAAAAATTTTAAATTTTTTCAAAGAAAAAAAATTCAAAAAAGAAAAAGTCTGATAATAGTTTGGAAAACAAATGTTTAAACTATAATGAAGATTAAGTTATCTTTTATAAACTCTTTGACATTTCAGCGCACATTAATTTATAAAAAAAACTTGTATTTTTGAACAAATTTTTTTTTATGAAAAAAAATACAATTCACAAAAATTCAAGAATGACGATATAATGAATTTGTTTCGATGAATTCTATCGAAATCATTTTTTTTTCACAGTCATTAAGTTGAATGTTAACTCACACATGTTCTTCAATTGAAGTTCATTAAAAATTCGTTGGATATTGGAACTGGTATGTTTTCATTGAATGGATAAATAGAACCAATCGCAATCTCTTCATGATTGGAAGTGTTAAAAAAACAATTGAATTCAATAAATTTCAATGAACAAGAAAATATGATAGATACTGAAGAAAAAAGCAAATGTGGATATTTCGAGAAATTGAAAGAAATGAAGATAAGAAAATAACAAAAAGAAAATTTATTTTTATTGTTCCTGACCGAAGCGCCAAAGCACTTGTTCTAATAAAAATGTGGAAAAATATTTCACTTGTGGGAAAATACGAACTTTCAAGCATTTTTTGCACAAGGCATTGAAAAATTGCTTCGCTCAAAATTTTATTTTTCTTTTGAAGAATCCAGAATAAATTTGATTTTCATGTCCATAAACAGGCATCGTTGAAATAAAAATAAAATGTATTGTGAAATTTCACGAACGTCAATAAATAAGACCATTTTTATTGTGTTTTTTGATATGAAAAAGTTAATGAAAAGTGCATAATTTTTCATTGACTTATTGAGAACTAAAAACATAATAAAAATGGGTCGATTTTTTATAATTCCTGAAATGACACAACTCCTGATGTTTTTATTTCAATGATGCCTGTTAAAAATATGAAAATCAACTTTATTTTGAAATCTGAGAAACTGAAACAAAGTTATGAGTGAAGAAATTTTTCTATGCATTGTGCAAAAAAGGCTTGAAAGTCCGTATTTTCACTCAAATCTCATATCCATCCAGGAACTGCAATAATGAGCGATGAATGGTGTGCGTACAGTGGATTGATGGATCATGGTTGCATTCATCAAACAGTGAATCATTCAAAAAAATTTTGTGGATCCAATTACACAGGCATGCACAAATACAGTGGAAGGAATGTGGTCACATCTGAGATCTTTTTTTCCAAGACATGGCATAAGAGAGAAATATATTGGAGACTATCTTTCTTTTTGGATGGTTAAAAAAAACGGTGAAAGTTTCTTTTATGGATATTGTGGGATATATCGTCTATGGAAGAGAAAATGAGAGAGAAATCATTGAAGAAGAAGATGAAATCGAAAATGATGTTCCTGATATAGACGACATAGATGATATTTCTGTTCCAGAAGATGACAATACTTCAAGCGATGATATTTCTGATGGAGTAAATGCATCAAATTGGAGCGAAGATTAATAAATTTTTTATTCATTTTTATCATGACCCAAAAAAATATTTTTTTATTGAATTTTTATTTTTCTTTTTTTTTTTCAAATCATCAATTTCCTATTCGTTAAACATGAAAATAATGAAATAACATGTGTATTCAAAAAGTTTGATAATATTAAAAATGAAAAAATTTCACTTCGATATAAGTCCCATCTTGCCGCTTTTCTTAAATTCATATCATTAAGACAAAACTTTGATAAAAAGTGGAAAAAAAGAATAACTTCAAAAAGGATCAACTATAAGATAAATCAAAAAGTTACGTTCACTTTGACTTTCTCACAAATTATCTTTAAAGTGCACAAATGCAAGTTGTATTTCATTTGTGAAATGGCAGCAAAAGAACATGAAATGCTTCTCTCGGACAACGCATCAATACAATCAATTTATGATTTTTGAACAGAGTGATGAAGATTAAAAAAATTCACGTTGTCAAAATAGTTTGTGAAAAAAAAAAAAACTCCTCTTAGAAATAAAAGAAAAAATATTAATAAAAATTTAGAAAATTCAAATGCAAAAAGAATAAAGAAAGAGAAAAGAAAGAAAAAGAAGATTTCAATAGTTGGTAGTCTTCAGTTTATGGAAAATATAAAATTTGAGAAAATTGAAAGAATAATAAGAAATCTCTTTCACCGTTAAGAAAGATAACATTTCCAGATGAACAAGAAAGAATATAACAAAATAATCATAATGTCCAACACTAACAATTTATTTGCTTTCTACATTTTTTTATAATCCCACTCTTCAAATTACCACAACTGACTCCTTTGAACGGTTATTGTTTAACCTACTCTTGTTGCTTCTTCCTTGATTCCCTCCTCTGAATAAAATGAATTTTGATAAAATTTAAAGACAATAAAAACAAAACAGCATTCATACTTATATATTTGCTGAAGAAAATCTAAACGTAGTGTTTCAACCACGCGATGCATTCCTTATGCCACCTAACCGAGTTTTGCGGTCTTAACACCCAATGATTCTCTGATGGGAAGTATACAAGACGAGATGGCACTCCTTTTCCCTGAAGCACATGGAAAAGTGATATGCCTTGCGATAGCGGCACACGAAAGTCAACTCCTCCGTGAATAACCAACATTGGCGTCTTGAAAGCACCACCAGTGTTAACCTCTTCTGCAGGGTTGTAATGCTTGTCCTTGTAGCCTTTTTCCCAGGGTGCACCTAGATGCTCAGACTCGAAAAAGTACAGCTCATCAGTCTCGTGATAAAACGATGGAAGGTCAAACAGCCCGTCATGGCAGATTATCGCCTTGTAGTCTGTGTTGTGCGTCTGCAGCCAGTTCATCATGTATCCTCCATACGACGCTCCCATAGCAGCTACTCTGTCTGGATCCAATAAATACGCTTTCTCCTTCAAAATAAACGCTTTCCCTTTGTTAATATCTTCATGAGGCCACGATCCCCATCTTCCAATGATTGAGTCAGTGAATTCTTGACCGTATGAATCGCTACCGTGGAAGTTAGGTGCAAATATCGCATAACCCTGGTGCACCAGCGTTTGAGGATTCCATCTATCGCTCCAATCGTCAGTCCACCCATTTTCTGGGCCACCATGGATGTACATAATTAACGGCCACTTTTGGGCTGATGGCTCTGCATTGTACACAGTCGAGTGAAGCGGCGGAATGAAGAAGCCATGTATCTGGTCGTTATTGGCCCCTTCGTACCACAGCTCTTGACACGGAATGAGAGGATACAGCTTCTGGAACACTTCTTCATTAAAGAAGGTAAGTTGTGTAGCCTCTTTCTGACCAGCTTCTGCAATCTTCATAATGTACAGCTGAGGATCTTTATGGAAAAGAGACTTTCTGAACAATATCTCTTCCGTTGGAAGAACGAAAAAGCCTTCGCAGCAGCGCATATTCATTGAGCTAATCTGTTCCCCAGTGTTTGCATCAAAGAACACAACATCACTTGTACCCCTGATGCGAGATGATGCCATGATAACATCCTTCTTATGTACTGACCACTGGATGCTATCAACAGAATATTCAAAGTCGTTGTTCAAAACATTGCGATTATCACCGTCCCTCGAATACTTTATGATCTGCTGTTGATCTGATTCACAATTTTCCTTTTTCGTTCCCTTGTAGATGATAAACTTCCAATCTTCCTCAGGTTCAAATACTGGGCATGTATTCATTGCATCTCCAGTGGAAATCAACTTTTCCTTCTTTGTTGTCAAATCAAACAAATAAACTTTCTTTTTTAAAGTCCAAGCTTGATCCTTTCCGGTTTGAGTTGTATATGCAATCCACTTACAATCTTGTGATATGTCGTATTCTTCATTTCCACCTGGAAAAATTAAAATCAAAATAAGTACAAAATGGTCAAAGTTTAAAAATACTCTTTTTTGCAATTAATAATTCAAACCAAATGGCTCAGATGGGCAATGACCATTTTTGTCCGACATGATGTCAACAGGTTCTCCATCAAAGGTATAAACATAATCAGAGTTGGGATCAACTTTAATTGTCTGAGAGAACAAATGATTCCACTTTGTTGATTCCCAATCTCCCCAATGATATACAAATAATTCATCAAAAACCATTTTGTTGTACGGATATACTTTAGCATCAATTTCTGCGGTTTTCTGCATGGTTTCTCCCAAATAAACATAAGCTGAGAAAGCCAATAAGGTTCCTTTTGAGCCCCATTTATAGCTTCCAACATCGACTGGAAAAGTCATTGCTTTTGTATACGATTTCTTCTCAATATTGTAAAGGCAAAATGTACACTTGTTCTCAATTGTTGCCAAGAAAGAGATAATTTTGTTGCTTGGAGTCCACTGAAGATTGTTTATTGGAAAGCAGTCAAGCTCAAGTTTTTCTTGTTTAGCATCAAAAATATTGTGAAGGTATAATGAATGCGTATATTCGCCTGTTTCCAATGACAATTTGCGAGTGGTATAAGCAGCATACTACACAAAAATAAAGTTCAAAACAAATATAATTCTACAAAAAATAAACCTTTCCATCTGGGCTTACTGTAAATTCACGCAATTTTTCTAGTTGAACATTAACTTCAGCCGTAAAAATTCCAAGCTCGGCATTCAAGATCGGCAAAAGCACAAAAGCGAGGAACATTATAATCAAAACATGGTTATGATCAGTAAAATTTCAAAAACTCGCATAAAATACTTTTATGTGTATAATAAACTTGAAACATATTCTCTATTGAATAAATTCACATATTGTCACAAAAATTTGTGATTTTTAGTATTGTATAACGATCATTGTGATCTATCCCCAAAACACTGTTCACTTCTTTTAATGGCACAGCGTCGTATTCAGAAGGTCTTTTCTTTATAAATATAATCTTTTTTGAAATTTTAACATCAAAAATATGATTTAGGAATTATTAGATTTAAAGAAGGACCCTCCGGTTAATTGCAGCGCTGGTCCAGTTTCTGAGACTGATTTATTCCATTGGCAAGGTACAGAGTTTCTATTTTAATGAATTATATGCATAATTATATTCATTATTTGATATTTTTTATGCGATTGTATGCTGATCAGCAACTATCATGGGCCCAGTTTGCTCTTTTATTTTGACAAGCATATTTTTAATGATCATTCGCATTTTAATTTTCGTAATTTATGAACTTTTCTTTGACAAATTGCACGAAATATGCACGGATTAAATTAGTCTGACAGTCCATTTCAAGGAGGAATATTCTTTCTTGACATACAATTTCCAACAGGTTTTATTTGTACTTATTTGAAGCAGTTGTTGAATTCTTCCTATTTTTAAATATCAATGTTTCACAATTTGAAGATTATCCATTCAAGGTTTATTTATTTATTTATTTATTTTTTAATTCGATAAACGAAACTTCATAATTTTTACAGCCACCAAAGTGCAGATTTATAACAAAAGTATTTCATCCAAACATTAATTCATCCGGATCTATCTGCCTTGATATATTAAAAGATCAATGGTCGCCTGCACTCACCATTTCGAAAGGTTTATATTTATTTGGAGTGAAAAAAGAATATATTAGTAATAAATTCAAAAATATTTTCTTGCTTGATTTACGATAGTTCTTCTTTCAATTTGCTCGTTGCTGACCGATCCGAATCCAGGTTTGATATTGCAATAATTGAACAACTTTACTATTTTTTTGCTTTCATTTATAATTTATTGAATAATTATTGGATATATTTTGAAAAACAACAGATGATCCACTGGCACCAGACGTTGCACATATGCTAAATACAGATAAAAAACGATATGAAGCGACTGCACGGGAATGGACCCGCAAATATGCAATGGGTTAAACATTACATCTTATCATTTCATTCGTTAAGGGAAGTGATGCAAAGCTGAGAGAAAAAGAAAGAATAAGTCAGAGAAAAATTACATTGTTTACGCAGAATTTTGGTGGATGTTAAGCAAATGATTTTTTGAAAAGTTGCATTTTATGTTTAATATATTTTTTTGCGAGGAATAGTTGAAAATAGAAAGAAAGCTGCTTGTCTTATGATTGTTTTCACTGAAATTGGAAGTACACTTTCAGATTCGTATTTCTCAATGATTTCATTTGGAGATAATTTGTTTGATATCCTTTCTTTGCTATTTTTACTATCACAACAACTTCATCACTTCCTTTGAAATATTCAAGTAATTTCTTTGATTTTTTCCCAGAACAATGTTTGGCACAATTTTCATAATAGCAACATTCCATTACCACATATAAAATGTTAATTAAATAAAACATAATAAAAGATAAAAAGATAATAAAAACTATAAACTCACTCAAAAGAAGAAAACAAATGTATCTGCAAAGAAA
Organism: Monocercomonoides exilis; assembly: GCF_001643675.1. NCBI lineage: Eukaryota > Preaxostyla > Oxymonadida > Polymastigidae > Monocercomonoides > Monocercomonoides exilis. The sequence continues at coordinate 98,311 of NW_027150591.1, forward strand.
TGACAATGTGAAATGCGCTTTGATAAATAACTTAAAACTTCACAAAGCCTCACTATTTTTAACAACATCCATTTAACTTCTTTGCTCTCTTGTAAAACTGTTTACTCGAATCATTAAGAGCTGCTGACCTTTCCACCAAATCATCAATTTTTTCTCCTCGTTCAAGAACTTTATCTATATTTTCAACCATGACAGCCTTAACTGCATCAATTTCCCTTTGAAGTCGGAGTATTCTGAAAAACATGAAAAATGATGCAAAACAAAAAAACAACAACATATTGTAAAGTTTCAACGTAACAAAATAAAATTGCTAAGATCACACTTGTCCGCTTCAGCTGGATTTTGCAGTCGCTTTATTTCAGAAGTTAGATCAATCGTAGCTGCCTTCTGAAGAAGTCCTAGCGAAGATGAAATTCCGCTTTGCGTCGGATAAGATACATCTGTAACTGTACATGCTGCTCTACCATCAGATTTTACAACCACATGAAACACATGTTGGATATCTGGATAATTTAATGAACGCATTCCTCCAGGTGCAACTTTTCCGCAAAGGACTCTAATTGCTTTTTTTAAATACATAAGAAATATTTTTAAAATACAAAAATAGGAAAACACGAAGACATTCATCCATACCCATTTGTATAAGTGATTTGCAGTTTTTCCGTTCAAAAAAAGGAATTGAAGAAAGGTCATATTCATCTTTTGTGATAATAACTTTAGATTCATCAACTATTCGTTCTGAAGCAGGACGAGTGCAAAGTGCAAGTCCAATAACCTTCATATCCTTTAGTTTTTTAGTTCTTAGATCAATGCCCATATTGATACACTTTTATTTTTCTCTCTCTTCTGTCAAACAATATGTTGTCAGAATTATTTCCATTTTTTGTTGAAGTGATCAAATGAGCGATTTCACATGAAATTTGGTATATTTTTTCTTATGACCTATTATGGCTTTGAGATCATACTCCAAATTTGATGATTTCACAGTTTTACATATTAAACGTAAAAGGGGATACACTATTTTACAAAGACTATCGTGGAGATATCCCTCACATTACTTCTGATGATTATTGGCATGAAATGCAATCGACAAAGGGGAAATGTGGACCAATTTTCAACATTGATGGAGTCAATTTTGTTAGCTTATTTGTTAATGATCTATATTTCGTTGTTGCAACAATTTTCAATGGATCTCCAACTTACCTTTTGGAGTTGCTTTCTGCGATTTCACGCAATATTTCAGACTTTTGCGGTTCAACATCTGAATTGACTGTTCGAGAACATTACTCGCTGATTCTTGAATTAGTCGACGAAGTTTTAAATTTTGGTCATGCACAAACAACAAGCACAGACGATATCAAGCCTTTCGTCAAATCTGATTCGTCTGATAAATCTTCGAAAAGTTCTGTTGTTGGAGCTCTCAGCAAACTTCGTTCTTTTCTTCCGCCTTCACTTCTATATGCTGATGACACAACTAGCAGTGAAACAGCTCAAAAATCCATCACAGATGAATCAAACGTTAACAATGTATTTTTAGATCTTTTAGAAACTATTCACGTCACAATTGGAAAGGCAAGAGAAATAATCACATCAGAGGTAACAGGATGCGTCAATCTTAAATCTTATTGTAAAGGAGTTATAGCTACAAAGCTGAGTTTTCTCCAACACATTCTTATGGCAGATACAACGCAAGCTGCACATGCCCTTCCTCATTCAGTTATATTAGATGATGCTTCTTTTCATTCAATTGTTGATGCCGATGCATTTGAAAAAGATAAGTCGCTTCGAATAAGCTCTTTACCCATTGGTGAGACACAACTTATGCAGTATCGCATCTCAAAGAAAGTTACTCTTCCTTTGTCACTTGTTGTGAGCTACAATGAAATAAATCCACACAGAGTTGAGCTACTGCTGAAACTCATCACAGACATTCCGGCGGATGTGGCATGCACGAAGATATGCGTGAAGGTGAAGGTTCCAGCGAGCGTCAGCGGGGTCAATTTTGTGTCTCAATCAGAGGAGTCGTCGAAGAGGAAAGAGATGACTGAATACTCTCTAGGTGACCACGAGGTGGTGTGGATGACAGATCCAATGGAGAAAGACGAGGAACGCGGAATGCTGCTGCGCATCAGCACGGACGACACCATCACACCACTTTTCAGGAAGCAGATGGGTCCGGCAGTGCTCTTCTTTGAGGTGCCTAACTACACTCCATCTACTCTCTCAATGCAATTTGACTCAATTTCCGATGGCAGTCGCTCGTTTAACCCGTCACGTTGGATCAGACGAATGACTTTCAGCGGATCTTGTGTGTTTCGTTTCTGAAGTGTTTATAGCGAAGAGGAGGATTCTGTGAATGCAAATGCGACGAGATTGGGATTATGTTGAACTGTTTAAAGTCTGAGTAATTTTTTATTATTTTTTTAATTTTAGCGACTCAGAACATTTGAAATAACAATTTGCTTTTATGCAGAAAATAAAACTACGAGTTCACAACAATGCTTTGATCGCATTTCTTATCTTTCATCTTCATCATACTCTTCCTTTTTCCTGTTCTTGGGAAAATTATTTCTTTTCCCACATTTTTATCTTTGCTTATCATTCTTACATATCTTCTCTTATTTTATTAGTTTTCAAATTGTTTTGGATCAATTCGTATTCTATTTTTGATTCTCTTTATAACTGCTCTTTACATACTTTAAGATCATATATTTTTACTGTTTATCTCTGTCTTTTTGAAACTTTTCTTTCATTTTTATACAGTAAGAAAACTTTGATCTTCCTGAGTTTTGCTATCATCTCATTACATTCTGTAACTTTATTGAAATACTTTTCTAACTATCCTCCAAACTATCCTTCATGTTCACTTTATTTAAACAAAATGCAAATATTGCAAGAATGATTTATTATTAATTTGTTTTGCCAAAAAATCTCTTCACCAAAAATACTTTTGAGAAAAAATTCTGCCGCTTTCAATTATTCAGTCAATATATTCAATACTTTGCTCCTTCCGGTGGTTGCGATGTTCTTGGGCATGTCTTCATCATATCTGCAATTGCTCGCAAAGTGCCTCTGATAGTGTTGTCAGGTACCCAATTCTTCAAATATGGTAATTTATCTCGAACGACCTACAAAATCATTGGAACATATTAAATTTATTTATCAGAAAATACTACTTATAAATTATTATTCACACCCTTCCAGATCCATCAACGCAAGGAATGTTGATGCGATCAACAAATTGAAAAGTTGGAGGTTCTTTTGGGTAATCTTCTCCACAGTATATCTTCAAATTATAGAATCGTCCAGCAAATTGTGTTGTTTCATTTCCAACTATGCAGCCCACCCAATCATGAAGTTGTGGCTAAAAATATTTATGGAAAGTTTTGAAAATGAAAAAATAAATAAAAACAATGAATTAAATAAAACAAACATCATCTCCATCAACACCAAAAGAAACAGTTGTATGAAAATCACCTCCACCTGTTTTAGCATCTTTTTCTCCAACTTCAAGCTCAGAAAGAAGACGAAAGCTTCTGGGAAGTGCAGTTGATTCTTTCAGAATAAATTTGCAATAAATTGAAAATAATACATGACAATAACATAATTTTAGCATGATTACTTTAAAAATGACATCAAATGAAAATGACATACGCGCCATCAATTTTTAGTTGTAATCAAGAATTACAATAACAAAGTAAGGGCATTTTCATTCATTTTTTATTCCATAACAAAAAATGAACTACGTGCATTAATGTTTCTGTTTTGTTCGATATATTGTGAAATATGAATGAAATCAATTCTGAACGAACCAGAATAAATATTGATGAACAATTTCTTGTTCGAGCATTAAAGAATGCGAGATTTCGACTGTAAACGAAATATTGTTAATGATTAATTTGATTTTTATTTATGCATAACTCTGGGTTACATCTTCAAATTAAACTCCCTTGAAAGTTCCATTGGAAGGACTTTTTACAAAAATATGAATCAACGAAACAAACAAATAACATTTTGAACAAAGAGAGAGAACAGAAAAATCATTAATAATTCAGAAAAGCAAACAAAAAGTGAATAAATGCTTTAGGGATATTTGAATATTATTTTCGTGAAAAATTTGTTTATTGAAGATGTGAATCAATTAAAAGTTATTTCTTGTTTGAGATATAGACACAAATTATTTTTTCAATGAGTATTGCCTTGTGAAACTCATTTCAAATAATTATGATTTTTGCGTTGAGACCCATTTTAAAATTTTTTTAAAGTCTGTTTTTTGATGTGATTTTTTTGCTTTTTAAAATAGATTATGATTATTTTGTATGTGTATACCATTTTCTCAGCACACCAGAAGTATTAGTGATAAATGCTCGTTTTTGTTATTGTTGGAAAAAGCGATATTCCTTTATATCAAGCAATGTTTATAAAGTCTAATGAAACGGAAGATGTATCACGCTCTGATCAATTTTTAATACACGCAGCACTTGATTGCGTTGATGAACAAGTTTGGCAAAACTCAGCACCGTTCCTCAGAATGGTTGATTTTTCTGAAAAAGCGCAAATTTTTGCATATGTTACTCCTGGCCATACTAGATTTATGCTATATGTGGAAGAGCCTACAGCACAAACAGAATCGCTTGCAGAGAGCTTTTTTAAGCAAGTTCACGAGACTTATATGAAGGTATACTCAATTTTTTATAGAAAAGAATTTTTGATTTCTAAATGAATTTTTCAAAAGGTAATTTTGAATCCATTTTATGAAGCAAATACCCCCATCACCATGAGTGCATTCGATGAAAAGATTAAAAACATTGGAATGAAAACTTTTTCTTCGTATTTACCAAGATGACAGGCCTCAAAGCAAAAATCCAATTATTTTTGTAAAATTAAGTTCAACACTTTTTCAGAATTACCATTTCTTATGATGGCATGCCATTAATGATAGCATGATCATCTTTATTTTTTCCTATTTGTTGTGTAATTTTGAACAAGAATGCAAATAATTTATATTAAAAAAACATTATTTCATTTCCAATTCCAATAAAAAATTAAATAAAAAAGAAAGAAGAAAAATTATTTGAGTAGAAATAAACTGAAGATTGATTGAGGTGACAAATGGAAACAGCGGAAAGTTAAGAATATTTAAGTTGTAAAAGATATAAAGACATTTCAGCAACATTAAGAACACAACAAGATTGAAGAGAACGGAGAAATCATAATGAACGCAAGGCAGATTCACAAAATAATGACAAATCACAGAACATTGTCAGTGAAAAGTGAATCGTCGTTAATCGCCTCCACTTCTTCATCTTCATCATCGGAGCTTTCGTTCTCGTCCATTTCAACTTTAGATTTCTTTCCTTTTCCATTTTTTGAGTTTTGCGTGCCTTTCTTTTTGTTTGGTGTTGCTTGAGTAACTTTTTTGCTTCTGAGCGATTTTCGTGGCTCCTTCACTGTAACTTCTTCACTTTCATCTTCACTAGCTTCTTCAATTTCCTCAATATCTGCTTTTTTCCCTGTTTTTCCTTTTTCTGATTCTTTCTTCGTTTTACCAGCAGTCTGCTTTGCTTTTTCTTTTCTCTGAACATCTTTGCTTTCCTCTTCTACTTCCTCTTCCTCTCCTTCCGCATTCTTCCTCCTTCTTTCTTCGTTCTTTTCTTTCTCAGCTTTAACTTCTCCTTTGCTGGCAACACTTCCCCCTGCTTCCTTTGGCTTGTCCCTCACTTCAACTTCCTTCTTCCCGCGAAGCGTGTCAAAGTAGCTGGTGATAAAGTAGAAGCGATACGGATGCGCTTCTTCCATTTCCTTCGTAAGAGACCCACTTTTCTTCACAAGATAGCGCATTCTGAGTGAATAACATAACAAAAGGAAGATAAAAAGACAGAAAAAAATAAAAAAATAAATATTTACATTAAAAATGTTGACAAGTATAAAATAGTTAGATAGCACACAATGACCACTTTTCAGTGATAGACAAATGTTTGGCGATTGAAATCAAGAATGCAAAGACGCAGCCGCGATCAGCCATATCACGCACTCCCCATTCAATCAGATACTTTGAGCATTCAGTCAGCTCGGCATGACGCGGAGACAAGAAGTGGAGATCGAGCGAGGTAAGAGCAGAAGAAATAGACAGAGAGGCAGAAGAAGCAGCAGAGGAAGAGGAAGCTAAGGAACGAGAACGGCACAGCTTGGAAATGATAGAAGTGGCATAAGTCAAAGAAAGAAGGGTTCTTGGCGTCGAGTCTGCAGAAGAGGAAGTTGAAGAAGAAGAATTAGACGAGGAAGTCGAAGAGAATGAAGAAGAAGAAGAAGGCGACAGAATGCCATTTTCATTGTCTGAAGCAGAAAGACCTCTTCTTTCCTCGTCACCGAGCTCGTCTGGCGGAACAACAAGAAGCGCTGTGATGTACTTCACAACTTGTGCATCCACCCGCCAACTTGGCTTAATCAGCTCTTCCTTTTCTTCGATGTCTTCTCCTTTCTTTTCGGAGTCAATGCTTTTTCCTTTCTTCTTCCCTTTCTCCTCTCCACTCAATCTCTTCCTTTCCTCCACCATTTCCTCCCATCCTTTCTCTTCGTCCACTTTCGCCCTCACCAAATCCACAACTTCCAGTGCTCTGTCTGACACTCTATTTCCACACCCAACCAGCAGCACACACACCAAATACAGCACAGCCCTCCCGTCCTGCCACAGAATCATCATCCACTTCGCATACTCAACAAGACTCTCCAGTCGCGTAAGGATCGCCGAGCGTATCTGGGAAAGCGCTTGATACGCAGGCGACGAGGCCAGCTGGATAAGATACGGTAGAAGAAGTGTGCGATGCTTCAGAGGAAGAGAGAGAATTGCGGTGGAAGAGAAGGCAGAGGATGAGGATGATGAAGAGGATGATGTTTCAGCAAGAGCTGCAGGAGTCAACGGATCATCAGCAACGTTGTTAATGATGTACAGATAGGACTCGAGAAGAGACAGAATGGCTGATTCAGAAGAAGCAGTCGAAGACGAGTCAGCCAGAGATGATATCAAAGATGGTGTCTTCGGAGAAAAGACTGAAGCCGAAGGGGCAGACGCAGCTGAATAAGAAGATGATGTCGAAGCTAATGGCGAAGAGAGAGAAAGAGGAAGCACTTCAGAAATCAGATCCGGCGAAGACAAGAACAAAAGCTGCCTATTCCGTATTTCCTGTTGGGATGGCAGATTTTTGCTTTTCTGCCCTGCCTTTCCGCCATTTGCTGCTTCGTCGCCTTCTCCTTCGCCTTCTTCCTCATCAGTCTTTCTTCTCTTTTTGGTTCCGCTTTTCGGCTTTGCAGATTTCTCTTTTCTTTTCTTGCTTTCTTCTTTCTCGTTTTGCGTTTGTGTAATCTTCTTTCTCTTAAACACAGGCATTTTAACCTCATCTTTCTTTTCTTTTCCACCCTTCTCATTCGCTTTTACATGTTCACTTCCTTCTTCATCAAGTTCTGCTGCCTCTTTTTCTTCTTCGTCTTCATCGTCGCTGTCTTTCACTTCTTCTATCTCGTCGCCTTCGATCTCTTCGCTTCGCGTATTTCTTCTATTCTTCTGGCTCTTCTGTGTTGCGGATGGATTCTTCTTATTGCCTTCTTCCTCTTCCTCCTCATTTTCCTCTTCTTCCTTCTTTTCCTCCTCATCTTCTTCGTCATCGTCTTCCTCTTCTTCTTTGTCCTCTTTCTCACCGCTTTCCCTCGTCTTCTCTCTCACAATCCTCTCCATCAGATCAGCCGTCTCCTTCTTCACAAAGTGCAGCCGAGTGAGCAGAAGTGGAATTGTGTTCAGTAGAAATCCTCGAAGCATCTTAAACTGCGTCAAAGTGCATCGGATGACCAGCCCGTCTTCTGTCGCTTCGGAACCAGCAGCGCTTTCTTCGCTGAATACAGACGAAGACACACGCGGAGTGGCAGCTGAAGAAGACGATGAGGCAGAAGCAGAGGCAGATGATGAGCCAGAAGATGAACGAGATGCAGAAGGGCTGAGAAGAATAAGCAGCTCCAGACAGAATTGGAAGGAGCGCTCTCTGACCATCTCGTTGTGGTTATTCAGAAGTCGCAGCCCGACATCAAAAATGGCATTGACAAGAGTCAAAGACGAGGAGAATGTGAGTGTCGGTGCAGATGTGATGGAAGCAGAGGAGCTCATCGAGTCTGCCAGCTCTTCATCAAGCTCTGCTGTTCCCAATGAAACAGAAGCAGCAGATGAAGAGGAAGATGAAGAGCTTGCCTGGCTTTTTCTCTTCTGTCTTCTTTCGATTGTTTGCAGCAGCTCAGCTTCCTGTTCACCCTCACCGTCTGCATCCAGATCTTCTTCGATCTCAATTGGCCCATCGTTTTCTGCTCCATTTTTCTTCTTCCCTTTTTTGGCTGTTTTTGATTCTTTGGCATCTTTCTCTTTGTTTTTCTCATCTGCTTTCTTCTTTCCTTTGCCTTTTTCCTTCTCTTCGTTTCCACTCTTCTTCCCCTTTCTCTTTTTATCCTCTTCATCTTCCACTTCTTTCTCCCTCGACTCAATCATCTTCTCTCCTTCCTCTCTCTCCTCCTCTCCTTTCTTCATGTCCTCCACCATCTTCTTCAGCCAGCTGACGCCTGCTCTCAAACACAGCAGCAGATACTTCATAACCTCGTTGTGCGAAGGCAAAGAGCCATCAGCCACATTCACAGCGAAGGAGAGCAAAAGAGACAGGAAAGGCGAGAGGAGAGAAAGAGGAGAGACATATTGCAGAAGATAGAACAGACGCTTCAGCTGCAGATGGAGCGTGGAAAGTGTCAAAGCTGAACAGAATTATATAAATGTGAAATATGAACAATTTACGTGAATTTGCATTGGATGACATGATTGTCATTAGAATGTGACATAACACATAAAGATAAAAAAATAATACATAGAGCGAAAAAGCTTCAATTAATCACAAGCAAAAGCAAGGATACAAACCAGCCTTTCCAACAGCTCCGATTTCCTTCAACCTTCCACTCTGCCCCAAAGTGGATTGCAACGGTATTCTATCAACACTGTCGCTGTCATCCTGTTCTTCAGTCACTTCAACCATCTCTTCTCCAATTGCTCTTTCACTGCCTTCGTTTCCTTCGCCCATCTCTCCGTCTTGTTGAGTTTCGAGTTTCAGCTGCTCAATCAGCCTTTCTATGCGCTGGAAGAGGAGCATGTAGAGATGAGAGAGGGATATTTCAGCAGGAGTGTGTGTCGAAGGAGAAGAAGTGAGGAGAAGAGAGAAGGTTGAGCACAATGCAGACAGCACTGTTGATGTCTGGTGCTTCAGAATGAGAGACGGAATGTGCTGCAAAAGAGAGGGAAGAGCCTGACACAGAAAAAAACAATACAAAATGAATAGAAAGATAACAGAAAAATGAGAAAAAAAAAAGATTTTTAAGTTTTCTTGGCAATTGGAGTACAAACCTTTGCTAAAGCAGCATCGCTGGCGATGTTCCAATCGAGTGAAGGAAGCAAAAGAATGAAGCAGAGAATAATGTTGTTGTTTGTGGCAAAACGCACAAAAAGAGAAGGAAGCTGGCGGAATAAGACAAGCGAGAGATTGCTCATCGACGAAACTCTGAATGAAAACGGTTGCTATTAAAAAAATTATTCACAAACAAATAATCAGCAAATATTGTTAATGATATAAATAGATAAATACACAAGAATACAAATATTCCAACAATGAAAATCACAAAAGCGAATGAAAAGTGTTAAATATTATATTCATTTTTATTGCATTTCTCTCTTTCTCTTCACTTTCAGCACACTTCAATCAGATTCAGCTTGGGAATCAACGCCTTCGACTCTCTCGTCAGCTTTTTGATTTTCAGATGAGACAGAATCTCTTTCAAGCCCATCTTGTTTTTCTTCCTCTCTTTTCTGTCTTCGTCGCTATCATCTTCGTTGCTGTCTGACCCGTCTTCGTCTTCTTTCTCTCCACTTTCGTTCTCTTCTTCGTTCTCTTCCTCGTTTTCTCCATCGTCTTTTTCCTCCTCTCCTCCTTTAGTTTTCTTTCCTCCTTGTTTCTTTGCCTTGTCTCTCCCTCTTTTTTTGGGCTTTTCCTTCTCCTGCGAAGGCGACGTGAATGCCAACACGAGTGTCTGTACTGCCTCCATCAGCATACACGACACATACTCTGCCTCTTCTGTGCTGAGGGCTGCGTTTGAGGAAATGAATGACTCCGAAGAAGAAGAAGAAGCTGATGAAGATTGAGTCATTTGGCTTCTGCCTCTTTTTGATTTTTGTGTGGCTTTGTTGTCTTCGTCATCTTCTTCGCTTTCTTCTTCATCTTTTTTTGATTGGCTACCTTTCTTTCCTCTTCCTCGTGCTTTTTTCTGCTTCGGCTCTTCTTTGTTGTCTGCAGGCGACAGTTCACCTGGCTCAGCTGACAGAAGCATTTCAAGATAGACAATCCAGTTCTATTTATAGAGAGGAAAAAATAGACATGTGTGTAAATTATTCAGAAATCAATAGAATTAATTTATTAAAAAATGAATCAAAAAAATTCAAATTGCTAAAAGTTCTCCAATTTCATTCATTTGCTTTTATATATTCAAAATGAAAATGCGGATTTATCTTTTTCTTTTTCATTCCTAAGCACACCATCAAATGAGGCTCCAGCATTGATCCAACAGCTGCCTGCACAATAAGATGAAGAAGTCTTTTCCTTTCTTCTGGCTGTTTTGCTTCTTCCATCACAAACTTCACAATAAACATGATGCTCTCACGAGATAAAACGGGATCTGAATGAAGAATTTATTGGATAAAAAAAACAAATAATTTCAATATTAAAAGAACAGAAATAACAAAATGATTTAAACGAATCAGTTCATAACAAAACGTAAAACTTTTTTTTTAAAAAAATTCAACAGATATTCCATCAAATTCAAAGTTCGGTAATAAAAAGCCATTCAACAACATGTCTTATTGCACATTGTCAACACACACCTGCCTGAGCACTGCGGCTGTCTGGAGAGACATCCATCGATGGCATTGTTGCCAGTGAAATATAAAGGAACTTCACAGCTGCACAACGCGCCGCAAACGATGTCGGATGAATCAGCTGTTGCATCACTGCATTTTTCTGCACTCCGCTCATTTGCAGCAGTTGCACTTTCTCCTTTTCCTTCTCTTTCTCTTTTTCCTTTCCTTTTTCTTTCTTTCCGGCTTTCTTTGCTTTTTGCTGCTTGTTTCCTTTCCCTTTCCCTTTCTTTTTTCCTTCTGCTTTTGCATCTACATCGTCTTCCACTTCAACAACATCGTTCTCTTCACTTTCGCTTTCATCATCAACCTCTTCCTTTTCCTCCTCTTCATCGTCATCTTCATCATCAACTACAACTTCAGCCGTTTCCTTCTTTTTTCTTCCCTTTTCTATCTTCTTCTCTTGTTCATACTCCCTCAGCAGCACATCACAGCACACAAGAATCGCTCCAACAGCTGCTCCTTCACTGACATCGTTGGTCATTTCCACCAGACGCGCCAGGAAGAATTCTGCAAATGGCAGCAGGCCTTCAAACAGAGAAGGTGTTGAGAAGAGCGTGTGAAGTGTCCAGACAGAAGCTTCACGAACTGCTGGCACCTGAAAAGGACGAAGAAAGTTAAAATATCAAATGATGGTTATTGAACAATAAAACGAATTAGTTTGAAAGCAATTTCATAAGAAAAATTTAAATTGGTGTTTTAGATTTCATTTTCATAATGTGCATAATCGACAAATCATTAGCTCTGTTATATATATGCATACTCTATCGTTAAGCATCCATCCCAAGTATTTTGTGTGAAGATTCGACAAAAACATTTTCCTGTTCAAAATAATCCACTCTCCAAGCTTTGTAATGCACAGCACTCGGATAGCTGGAATCGAGTCTCGATAACGATGTACGAAAACAGACGTGAAAAACTGCTTTTGTATTGTTTCTTCGATGAACCGTATCTTCTCTTTCAGTTGGTTTGACTGATCAATTAAATGTTGGTGATGTGCATTAATCTTTCCCTAATTGAATAAAAAACAAAGTTTTGTTGATTAAATAGAGATTATAGTTTGTTTTAAAAATTTTTTGAGAATTCATCGATGCATTTTAGATTGTAGAGTGAAATATGATTAGGTTTCAAAAGAAAGAAAACGAAAGAAAATATGAGATTGAATATGTTAATTCCAATTGAGTTAAATAAACCTTTTTTTTAGGCTTTTGCTCTGCTTCTAAAAGAGCATTATTTGTGTTGTTCTCTTCATTAAGTTCGTTCAAATGAACAATGAGAGCTGAAATGAATTCAAGAGCCAAAAGAGTGTTCGTGTGCCTGAATGGTCTAATATTTGATCTAAAAAAATCAAAATAAAAGTTTTCCAATAAAAATTACAAAAATCTAAAGGAAACAACAAGCCCAGATAATGTTACGAGCCATGTGAAAAATGGTTCAAAATCATCTTCATATAAAGCTCCAGTGCTTATAAACTCTCTCATCAAAAGTGAAGGTATCATTCGAAAGTGTTGGTCAAAATACGATGTCCATATTTGCTTCATAGCAAGTGGATATATTCCCTATAATTTTAAAAATGTGTGAAATCTCATATAAATAAAAATAGGAGCAAAACATTTTTTGGAAAGTGTTCCAACAATTCTGTTGCAATTTCGTTTGTACATTCGGGAAGGACTTCCTCCAAAGATGCATTACATCCAGAAGACTAAAATATAAATATAATTCAAGTTATAAAGTCATTATACAATAAGTTGATAAAAAAATACGTGAAGCAAGAAATTCAACAAGAGGAGAATTGCTTCGTCATGATTTTCAGTATAAAGAGTCCTCCATTTAGTGCATAAAGCTCGTAGTGATGATGGTTTTTTGACAAACTCCGCTGTTATTCATTAAAAAATTTTTCAAATAAAAAATAATTTTTTTGAAATTCTTCTTCAAACCAAAAAATCCATCAGGTAATTTTTTCAGAAAATCCTCTTTTCTTTTGCTTATTTTAGCTGTGCTTCCTTCTGACTTTTGTTGCATCAACGTTAAGAAGCAATGAAAAAACTTAAATTTGACATAATCCCATCATACGTTTTTTAACATTAGATTTCTTTTTGGAAAAAATATTTTTAATATCATAATATCGTGAGTTCTCAAGCATGAGAATATTTTATTAACTTTTATTGATAACGAAATGCCAACCAACGAAACAATAAATCAATAATCCTATTTTACTCGTTAAAAAGAAAATCGAAATTTGAATGATTAAAACAGTTGCTCCATAAATTTGAAAGCACAAAAACGCGATTGAGGATTATTTTTCAAAACGAAGTGAAAAACATAATTAACTGTTGTTTTTATTTTTTCAATGTTTTTATTCAATTTTGAAACATTGATAGAAGTAGGGTGTTATCCAACACAAGCAATCCATCAGAAATGAATAGAAAAAACAGAAAAAGAAATCTTTTTTCTAAATAAAAAAAAATTGTTCAATAAACAATAAAACACAAAAATACAACGATGTTTCTTGAAGTACAAAAAAAGAAACAACATTTTTTCAGAGGCAAATATTATCTGCAAATGCAAATCATACAAATTCTGAATGGAACAATTCAAGTGATGTTTCCGTATTCAACTATCCCATTTATTGTATCAGCGAATTCAAAAAGAGTTCAAGTTTGTGTGTCACCTAAAACATAATAATAAATTGTAAAATGACCAGAAAATATTGTTCATGTCATATTAAATTAACAAACAAATAATTCACTCAAACTGTTTGTGTCTCCTTTGTGTGATGAGACGGACGCAGCTGGAAAAGAGCCCGAGTGAACAGAGCAACAAGAACAGAGCGCAATCTGAGGGAATGAGGCGATTGATTGAATTTAGTCAGCTTTGAGAATGAAGAGATATAATTTTGAGCGGAAGGAGAAGACGAATGAGATGGAGAAGAAAAAGAAGAAGGAGAAGAAGATGATGATGAAGGAGAAGATGAAAGAGAAGATGAAGGAGAAGATGAAGTCGAAGAAGAGCAAAGTATCTGCGAATCACATTCTCCACATTTCTGTCTATCTGACAGAGCATCCAGTGTATCATCTGAATCAGAAGCAGTTTTCTTCACAGAGACTTCTGTGTTACATTCACAATCATCTGACTTCATACGAGCAAATAAGCGGGCATGTGAATTTTCTATGTTAAGAGTCCATTTGATGAAGGAGACGACAGCCAGAAGAAGAGAAGAATGAGAGAGAGGAATGCGGGTGAAGATGAAAGAGGGGGTTGATGGATGGCTTTGTTTGAAGGGCTGGTTGTGGGCAGAAGGAGAAGAACGAGAAGAAGATGAAGAAGAAGAAGAAGGAAGATGAGATGCAGTTGATTGACTGAGAAGTGATTGAGTGGATGTGGATGAATGAGATGAAAGAGAAGAAGAAGAAGAGGAAGAAGAAATAGAAGAAATAGAAGATGATTGCTGAGACAGCAGAGGAGGAGGAGGAAGAGGGTGTGTCTGTGTTTGAGAATTGATCTGTGATTGCTGAGAGGAAATGGCCGAGAGGCAGAGCTGGGCGAGTGAGGGAGGGATGACAGGAGAAGGAGAGAGACAAGAAAGCAGAAGGAGAAGAGAATGAAGAAGAGACGAAGCAAGTTGCTGATGAAACGCAAAGAGTTGGCTTTGCTTCGTGTCTTGTGCTCTTTCTTTGGCTGTTCTTTTCTTGTTGGATGTTCTGCTGCTTCTGCTAAAATCAACACTTTCTTCATCTTCCATCTCATCATCATCATCATCATCTTCTTCTTCTTCTTCTTCTTCCGAAGCATCTGAATCTGAATCTAAAGAGCTTTCATCTTCTTCCTTTGAATCTTTTGCTGTTTTGGATGTGCTTTTATTTGTTTCTTTCTCTTTCCCCTTCTCCTTCTCTTTTCTCTTTTCTTTCTTCTTCTTCTCCTCTTCCTCTTCCTCTTCCTTTTCTCCTTCAATCATCTTCTCCTCTGTCTCAAACGATAGCACCTCTTCCTCTGAATCCAGCTTGTCCAGCACCTCCTTCACCATCAGCACATTCTGTGTCCACTCTGAAAAGGAACAGAACGAAAAAACAGGAGAAAGAGCAAGAGAATTCAAAGAATTGGTTGAATGAGATGGATTGATTGAATGGAGAGGAGAAGAAGAGGAAGGGCGAGGTGGAGGTGGGCGGGCAGGGCAGTGTGGAGGAGAAGAGGAAGGAGAATAAGAAGGAGAAGAAGCAATGGAGGAAGCAGGAGAAGAAGAAGAAATGGGAGAAAGAGCACGAGAATGAGGAGCAGCAGAAGAAGAAGACGTGGAAGAGAGCGGAGAAGCGAGCAAACTTGAATTAGAATTAGACTGAGAAAGAGGCAGAGGCAGAGGAAGAGCAGAAACATTGGTGTAGTCAGCAGCTGTGTCGTGTATGCCCTCAGGGCTATCTACAAAAACGGTGTCATTTTCATCCGAAAGAAAAGCATCGAGTGAAAGTGTGTTTGTGTGGAGAGGACGAGAAGGCGTGAGGAGAGTGAAGGAAGATGGCTTTGTTGGATCAGAAGAAGAGGAGGAAGAGAAAGAAGAAGAAGAGAAAGAAGAAGGAAGGAGAGAAGGAGAGGAAGGAGAGGAAGATGATGAAATTAGAGGAGAAGAAGAAGAAGAAGAGGGTGTTTTGTCTGTGAATGTTTTTGGCTTTGGAGGAGGAGCACGTTTCGGGGCAGACAAAAGAGAAGAAGGCTGTTGTGTCTTTGAGGTGGAAGGAGGAAGAGGAGGAGGAGGATGAGAAAGAGGAGAGGAGAGGAGAGGAACAGGGGGAGTGGAGGAAGAGGAAAGAGAAGAAGAAGATGATGATGACGATGAAATAGGAGAAGCAGTCGAAGGAGAAGAAGCAGAAGCAGAAGAAGAAGAAGTGCTTGAAAGAAGCTGAGGAGATGCTGTTTTGCTTCGAGGGGTTGAAAATGCCTTCGAAAAGGGTTTGAAACCAAAAATTGACAAGGAAGAGAGAGAAGAAGTGAGTGAAGAGGCAAAAGAAGAGGAGGAAGAGGAGGAGGAGGAGGAAGAAGAAGAAGATGATGATGATGAAATAACAGTTTCATTTCCAGCAGATTGCTGAATGAAGGGTGTTGTTGTTTGATTAGCTGATGTTGAAGAAGAAGTAGAAGAAAGAGGAGGAGGAGAGGAAGAAGGAGAAGAAGCTGAAGGTGTTATGATTGTTGCAGTTGAAGAAGAAGAAGAAGAAGATGTTCCCAAATATGATAGTGATCCAGTGATTGAAGTGGTGATGGAGTCAAAACCAGACGGAACAGAAGAAGAAGAAGAAGAAGAAGAATCAAAAGCGACAGATTTTGAGTGAGTGGAGTGGAAAAGAGAGAGAAGGAAGGAATAAACAGAGAAGATGATCTGAGTGAATGGATGTGGTGGAATAGAAATATCAACTTTGCCTCTTCTGATTCTTTCTCCTGAAATAATGTTGTCTTTGATTCTTTCTTCTTCTCTTCTTTCTTTTCCTTCTTCTTCTTTATTGTTTTTCCTTCTTTTCCCCTTCTCTTTCTTCAGTTCTTCTATTTCATGTTCAGTCAGCCATGCAATTTCAGAGGTGATTGACGAAAAGAGCTGAACAAATGGCATTGGAAGAGTAACATCGAAGGAGAAGAAAGAAGAAGAGGGTAAGGAAGGAGAGGAAGGAGAGGAAGGAGAGAAAGAAAGAGAAGAAGAAGAAGAAGAAGAAGAAGAAGAATTAGCGTGATAGGAAGGAGGAGGAGTTGTTGGTTTCTCAACAAATTGTGTCTTTGATGTTGATTGTTCAGCTGGGAGAAGCACAAAAGATGGATCAGATTTATCTGACTTATCAGAATGGATAGATGGCTGAGAGATGGAGAGAGGACAGAAGGAAAGAGAAGAAGAAGAAGAAGAGGAAGAAGAAGGGGAAGAAGAAGAAGAAGGGGAAGAAGAATCAGATTGAGACAGATTCGAGTGTGCATTAACAGAAGTGTATTTTGGCAGAGATGAATGAGAAGGAACAGGAGAGAAGTCAGAGAGAGAGAGTTGAGGTTTGTGTTTGCTTTTGGGTTTTGTTGGAGGAAGAGCAGAAGAAACACATTTGTCTGTCTCTGACTGTGTTTGTGTTTGTGTCTGAGTGAGTGGATCATTCTGATTCTGATTGGATTCTTCACTTTTATCATTTTCATTGATAGATTGTTTGTTTTCTTCTGAAATTTCATCTGTTTTCTCTTTCTTTCCTTCTTCTTCTTCTTTTGAGTTCAAAGCACTTGGTACATCTGTCATACACGGATTATTCGCTTCTTCTATGTTTTTGCTTCCTTCTCTTCCTTCCTCATTATTCTCCTCACCTCCATCCTTCCCCTCCTTCTCCTTCTCCTTCTCCTCTCCTTCTCCCAACATCTTCTTCACCTTCTCCATCGTCCCCTCCACAAACACACCCAAATTCGCACATTTCTTCTTGTTCTGCATCATCCTCTGAAGAGACTCCCCCACACAAGAATTCTTCATCTTCGCACTCAACACAACAAAATGATCATTTCCACCTTCCACATGCACAACAACAATCGTCTCAAACTGATTGTCTTCTTCTTTCAGAAGATTATCTTCTTCTTCTTCTTCTTCTTCTTCTTCTCTTTCTTTTCCTTCAGCTGTAGCTTTTATAATGTCACTATTTGCATTATCATTATTCTTTTCCTTCTCCTTCTCCTTCTCCTTCTCCCTCCTCCTCTTCTCCCTCCTCTTCTCCATCTCCTCCCTCACCCCCTCCTTGTTCAGCATCATCTTCACACACAGTGTTGCTGTGTCTCCTGGCAGCAGAGTGTTGCTGATTGGCTCAAACTCCACAAAAAGAGGAGAAGACGAAGGAGAATGGCGTGTGGACACATCAAGCGGTGTGGATGTCATCGAAGCAATCGGATTAGATGGCTGTGCTGCATTTGGAGAGGAGGAGGTGATGGAGTGGAAGGGAGAAGAAGAAGCAGAAGAAGCAGAAGCAGAAGAGGGAAAGGGAGAAGAAGAAATAGAAGAAGAAGCATTCGTTTTCTTTGTCTGCTGTTTGAACATCGACAGCGATGCCTTCGGGAAAAGTGGTTTTTCTTCGACCAATCTGATGCTGTCAGGCACAATAACAGACACCACAGCACGTGAAAAGAGATGCGTATTCACAGCTTCTATCTCCCTCACTGCCACCTCCCCCACTCTCAGCTGGCTTATTGCCACCTCTTTTGTTGATAGAGCAATTCGTGGCTGTTCTTCATTGTCCTTCCTGTCCCTCTCCTTCAGTGCAGCTGACTCGTGTTGCCGCACCCTGCCCTCGTCAGTGGCTAAGCAGACGGTGCGGAAGAGAGAATAGACGGGGCGATGGTCAGAGACAAGAGAGGACTCTAAGCGGCCGTAGCTGAGTTGGACGATTGGGTGGAGAGAAGAAGAAGAAGAAAAAGAAGAAGAGGAAGAAGAAGAGGAAGAAGAAGAGGAAGAAGAAGAGGAAGAAGAAGAGGAAGAAGAAGAGGAAGAAGAAGAGGAAGAAGAAGAGGAAGAAGAAGAGGAAGAGGAAGAGGAAGAGGAAGAGGAAGAAGAAGAGGAAGAGGAAGAGGGAGAGAGAGAAGGAGAAGAGGAAGAAGAAGAAGAGGAGGAGGAGGAGGGAGAGAGAGAAGGAGAAGAGGAAGAAGGAGATGAAGGAGAGGCTGAGGAAGAAGGTGAAGGAGAGAGGGAAGGTGAGATTGTGGTGGATGCAGGAGTAGATTGAGGAGAAAGAGGAGAAGAAGAAGAAACAGATGATAATGTTGCTGTTGATGATGTGTCTATTTTATTTGTAACGAAAGGTGATTGTGAATGATGAACGAACGGAAACAAAGGAACATTACAAGAAACAGAATCTGAAGCAGTTGTAGCAGCAGCAGAAGAAGTAGAAGAAGTAGAATGCGAAGAAGATTTTTTATTTTTTGAATTAGAAGAAGAAGAAGAAGATGATGATGATGATGATGATGATGATGATGATGATGAAATGGGAGGAAGAGTTTTGATGGCAGGTGGAACAGGCCTGATGAGAGGAGACTGAATGAATGAAGGTTCAGAAGGTGATTGAGTGGAATGGAGAGGAGGAGAAAGAAGAGAAGGAGAAGGAGAAGGAGAAGATGATGATGAAAGAGAAGGAGAAGGAGAAAGAGAGGGAGATTTGGGTGATTTGGGTGATTTGGGTGATTTTGGTGTGTTTGGAGAGAAAGAAGAATGACGTGGAGGAGGAGGAGGGACAGAAGAAAGTGGAGAAGATGAGGGAGAGTGAGGAGAATGAGAAAGAAGATGATTAGGAGAGGAAGAGGAAGAGGAAGAAGAAGAAGAAGATGTTTTGTTTTGAGATGGCTGTTTTGGTGAAAACTGTTCAGATGCCATCAAAACAGTCGGCTTGTTTTCATCTGCTTCTTCTTCTGGTTTTTCATTCAAAGAAGTTTTAATCGAATCATTTTCTTCAGTTTTTTCTGACTTTTCTGCTTTTGATCCGTCTTTCTCTTTCAATTTGTCATTTCTTTCCTTTTCTGCAGATGAATTTGTGCTTTTTGCTGACAAATCATTTGATCTTTCTTTGTTCCCAACAATAACACATTCATATTCATCATCTTCTTCTTCCTCATCATCGTCTTCTTCTTCTTCTCCATCCTTCTCTTTCTTTTTTCTTCTTTTTCTTTTTCTTTCTCCTTCTCTTCCTTCTTCATCGTCATCTTCTTCTTCTGTCATATTCTTCTCTTTCAAGTCAATCAGATCGTATTCACTTTCACATCCTATTTCCTTTTCCTCGTCTTCTCCCTTCTCATTCTCTTCTTCACCCACATACCACAAAATCCTGTCACACCACGCTGGAATCCTCAGCTTCTTCTTCTGCTGCTCAATTTCTTTCTCTTTCTTCCTTTCTCTTTCTCTTTCCTTTTCTTTCTCTTTCTCTTTCTCTTTCTCTTTCTCTTTCTCTTTCTCTTTCTCTTTCTCTTTCTCTTTCTCTTTCTCTTTCTCCTTATCAATTTTTTTCTCATCCAGAAACATGCTTATAGGTACTGTCTTCCATGTTCCATCTACATTCTCTTCTTTCCCATTCGAAAGAGATTGAGACGATGAAGAAGATGAAGAAGAAGAAGATGATGTGGAAGATAAAGAGGAGGAAGAGGAGGAGGAAGAGGAAGAAGGGGAGGAGGAAGAGGAAGAAGATGAAGAATGTGATGAAGGAGATGAAGAAGAGGAAGAGGAGGAAGAAGAGGAAGAGGAAGATAATGATGATGGCGTAGCAGCGGATGAAGGGTGTGAGCTTGGAGAGAGAGAATTCGAGTGGCGAGAGGGAGGAGGTGGTGGATGCTGAGGGAAAGGCGAAACAGAACGCAATTCACACGAAATGGATGGTGTTTGAGAGGACATGGCAGAAGAGGAAGGAGGATGAGAAGAAGAAGAGGAGGAGGAAGAGGAGGAAGAAGAGGAAGAAGAGGAAGAAGAAGAAGAAGGCGGAGGAGGAGGAGGTTGTGCCGAAAGAAGAGGAGAAGGAGCAGATGTGCTGGAAAGAGGAGCAAACTGTTTATTCACTTTGTCTTCTGGTGAAGGACTTGTTGATTTTCCTGTCTGTTTTGTTTCTGATGTTATTTCTTTTCCTTCCTTTTCTTCTTCTTCTTTCGTAGCAGCATCTGCACAGAAGAGCTTGTTGTTCTGAGTGATTTGTGTGAAACTGACAGAATTCTTCGCATTTTGTGTGTTTGTTTCTCCTTTCTGGTTGAATTCTGTTGGAGTAACAGTCTTTTTGGGAAGAAGAGGTGAAGGAGGTGTTGATTGAGGAGGTGTCTTAATGGAATAGGGAGAAGGAGAAGGAGAAGGAGAAGGAGAGGAAGAAGAAGAAGAGGAAAAAGAAGAGGAGGAGGAGGAAGAAGAAGAAGAAGAAACATTATCTGTTTTAAGAGAAGGATGAGGATGAGCAAAGAGAGGATTCACAAACGATGCCATTGTTGGGTGTGGTGACATTGACTGAGGAATTCGTGTTTGCTGCTTTGAGATCTGTGCATATGAAGGAGGAGGGGTTTCAGCTCTGGTTGATGGTGATGAGTTCTTTGAAGAAGATGATGATGATAATGACGACGATGATGATGATGATAAAGGAGAAAGAGAAGGAGAAGCAACAGCAAGTTTTGGTGTTTGCTTTCCATTTCTTTGTCCTTTATCTTCTTCCCCTTGACTTTTCTCTTCCTCCTTCTCCTCCTTCTCCTCCTCTCCCTTTCCCCCTCTTTTCACTCCTCTCTCCTCTTCCATCTCTTCTTCTGTGAAATACAGCCTCCATCCGTCGTGTCTGTCTGTGTGTGCTTTGTATTTGTATGTCGGCAGAAATGTGACAGGCCCCTCACAAAATGACTTGAATGCCCTTCCTCTGGCTATCTGCTGGTGCAGCTGGTCACACGCAAAGAGAGAACTCAGCAAGGACGAGGAAGACAATGAAGAGGAAGGTGAAGAAGAAGAAGATGATGATGATGATGATGATAAGGAAGAAAAATTAGAGGAAGAAGAAGAATAAGAAGAATTGGAGTGATTGACAACCTTTGGAGCAGGAGATGTGCACAAAGGGCGAATATCTTCATTTGGAGAAGAGAAAGGCGAAAGAGGCGCAGAATGCAAAGGAGAAAGTGCCCTTTCATTTGCATTCTGCGACTTCACACAGCTGCTCTTTGCCTTCTTCACATTCTCCTCTTTATCCTCTCTCTTCTGCAATGCCTCTTCCCACGGCTCCTCCAAAAGGCGCTTTCTTTCTTTCTCCTTCTGCTCCTGCTGCCTCTTCTTGATAATCTCGTGGATTGTCCGATAGACCTGTGTCTTGTCCATCTCTATTCGATAGTTCAGATCTCCAAAGAAGAACAAGACGTTGCACTTGGTTATCTTCTCCTGCACAATCTCATTGCTCGGCTGCATCGCTTCTTTGTTCTTGGCTCCCAACCCATCTCCTTCTTCTCCCTCTTCTGAGCTGCTATCATCGCCTCTTTCATTCATTTCTCGCTCTCTCCTTTCTCGTTCTCTCTCGTTCTCTCTCTCTCTTTCTCTCCGCTCCTTCTCTTCTTTTTCTTTTTGGCAGACACACTCCCCCTTTTCAGCACAGCTGTGATGCGTGCACTCACTCATCTTTGCTTTTTCCATGATCATCTTGAAATCTTTGTTCCTCGTCTCCACCTTCTTTTGGTGTGCAGCCAAATGCGCACACACAAATCCCACAAGCGAATTGTGAACACGCATCCGCACAGCTATCCCGCCTTTGTTGCCCAAAGCATTCAGCATCCCTGTTCCTACACACACAACTTCGCACTCTTGCACGTATCTTCTAATAGATGAACTAACAAATACATCTATAAATAAGCCCACCATCTGTCTTGATGTAATGCTCACAAACGATGGAGGCTTTGTATGCGATTGCATATTATTGGTGGATGAACCTTGTTTTGATGAAAAATCTAAATTATCTGTTATTTGTGTGGAAACAAAATTTCTGAAATATAAATCAGTTGATTGCGATCTCATGGGATATACATCACGAAGAGCTTCGTCAAATGCATTATGCCAAACTGAAGAACGTGAAGTAGATGTAAAGAGAAGACCTTGGGCGCTTAAATCAACTTCTTGAAGTCCAAATACAATTATGTCAGGAAGGAAAAGCCCTTCGTAAAAATCTTCAACAGAATTATGAGAAAGATCTATAACTTGTTTTTGCGTTTCTTTTTGTGAGTTTTTCATTAACTTCTTCGAAGGTGGAGGTGGTGGAATGGTCCTTGTAAAATCTGATTTTGATCTCGGAGATGATGATATTGATCCTTGCTTTTCACATCTTTCTTGATCGACAACAAATTTTTGCTTCAATACAGAAGGTTGTTGGAGGGAACTTTGCCTTTTTGAGATGCCATGAAGCATTTCTCGAATAAGACCAATAAGTTCATATTTTTCAGGTGGTGAGGAATTATTCACATTCCAACTCATTATTGCAATCTTTAAAGGCTTCCATTTAAAGAAATGTAAGTCATTTTGGGATTTTTTAGCCAACATGAAGATAATAAGATGGAATATCCAGAGTCAAAAGTCGCAAGTTTGAAAAAATAAATTTTGAAGCTTGAATAAATATAGCAGATTTTGTGTAATCAAAAGAAGTTTAATAGCTAAACTCTTGTTGTTGACTCAAAAATTTGATAAATTTTAATATTTGATCTTAAACATTATTATATTAATTTTTCTTTTATAAATGGATTTTTCAAATGTTAAATTGAATGCTAAATGTTCTCAAATATTCACAAAATAATCAGAAATATCAAAAGATAATTCATGATAACATGATTCATCATTAAAAAAATTAAAAATTTCTTGAAAGCTTGTGATGGCATCTTCGTATCCTTCTTCCTCCAACTTTTCTTGCACTTTCTTTTTTGTTGTCTTTCTTTTCAATTTGTTAATTTCATTTTCTTCCTTTGCTTTCAATCTTGTGGAAATCGAAAAAAAATAATAAATCAAATTGTGAGACATTCTGTATGTAAATGTTGATAGATGAATCTCTTCTAAAAGAATGTCAAAGGTTCCACTCTTTAGTAAACCGCAAACGTCTATCAATTTATCTCTTGCAGCATCCTTGAAAAAGTCAATGCGATTACCAAATATTTCTTGTTCATGTTCTCTTGCTTCTCTGCATGTACTGACAATACAATGAATAAGTTCAATGTATTCATCTTTCCACTGTTCTAAATGAGAAAGAAAATCTGTGGCAGTGTAGATCCATCTCTTTAATGTTATGATCACTTTCATTTCTCTTCTGCTTTTTTCATTCTCTTCTGCTTTTCTCTTCCAATCCACACTTTTTGCAAGTTCCTCCAATTCTTTTCTTGCTTCTCTCACAAAATGCAGCTCGTTCACAATTACACCTTCCAAACTTTTTTCATAGCTCAATCTGTTGATCAAAAACTGCCAAGCAGATTGATAGGCAAGTCGCGTCAGATTGTGATGCTTTTGATGGTATTTCATGATCTCTTTGATTGCATTCAGGAAAAGTTCTTGACCCATTTCCTGAAAAAAAGGAGAAAAATATCAATAAGAAAAGCAAAACAATTCTCCAAACGCAAAAACAAATGAATCACACATTCCACGCTATGATTTTACTCAAAGCCAGCAAAGCCATTTCTACTCCTTTTTGAGTCTCCTCGTTTTCCTCTTTCTTCAACGCAACTTTCAAAAGGCAGAAAATACAAATTGAAAATAATTCTGAAGAAAACGTGCCGTTAAGCAAAAGATAGCATTCGCAAAGATCTGCAAACAGCTTTTTGCTCTTTTCTTCTTTTTTTTGTTCTTCATCAACAATCATCTTCTCTAATCTTTTGTTCAGAAAAGTAGTTTCATCACTTGAACAATAAATATCTGTAAGCACCCTGCGATAATTAATACTTTTCAATAAAAGCAATGCATTTTCCAAAGAAAATTTCTTTTCTTCTATCATTTTATCCAATTTGTCGAATAGTTCTTTTGTGAAAACAGATTTGAATTCCTCTTTTTTCATATTTTCCACAAATCCATTTATTTCTTCGATTTTCTTTCTCTGTTCTTCATCATCGCAATCTTCAAATTTAGAAAACAATTCTTAAATTAAAATTAATAACTAAGAAAGAAATCCAATCAACAAGAATGCAAGTGCAACAATGAATGCACACCTGCGAATTTTTCGGTAACATTCTTTTCAATCATCTTTAAAAAGAATTTCATTCAGAAAACAACACAATTTTGATATTCACATTGAACATGCAAAAGTTTGGAAAGAAGAATTAGATGAAATATAAATACTCTAAAAAAAGTCGGAAAATGTATTCACTCAAACCTTTATTTTTTGCACATGTATTTTTGTGCAGTAATTATGATGGAAAATAACGCTTCTTCGATTTGTCTTTATCTGCAACGGATAAAATGATTAAAAAGAATTATTTGCACTGGAATGGAAATTGGCAAAATGAGAAAACACTGAATGAACATTTCCTGTAGAACTGGGAATATTATTTCCTGTGGAGATAACAAGAAATGAGGCAATGCAATATTTTTGGAATTCTATCTGATTATTTTTGTCAATTGGATGGTCAAAGAAACCCAACAATTTCATTAATAACACAAAAGACGTAATACATGTAATTTTTGTTGTTCTATTGATTCTAAGGATATTTCCATCTGTATTCTTTCCAAAGCCCAGGAATCTGACTAATTGTTGAAATGGCCAATATCCGCTTTGGAGAGCATAACGATGAGAATGGAGCAGATAATTGTTTGACAATTGTTAAATAAAGGAATGTGTGCAAGATACATGATTCATAATTTCTTGATTGGAGCAAGAGGTGAAACAAATTCGACTGTTATTTTATAAAATGTTGATTTATGGATTGTATTCTGAGAAAAATAAGGAACAATCAAAATTAGATAGGATTTTGGAACGTGAGGCAGGAAAGTGGTTTTTTGGCAAGGAAAGTGGATGGCAATATCAAGGGAAGTATGCTTATCACAAAAAATGCGATAATTCAATGGAAAAAAGGAAAACCCCAAATTGTCAATTTCATTTATAAGGTTTTCCTGTTTCTTGGGCTGCACCAGACAGATATGGAAAGCAAAAAAATTCAATTTCTGATTCCACTTTTGAAGCAAAACAAATGAGAAACGCCAACGACGAGACATTCAATAATCGAATATTTGTTGGGAATCAAACAACATTCTGTCCAACTGCATTTAGATTTCATTCTTCGAAGGGACAGCCATTTTGAGCAAGTCAATTGATTATTATTCGATGTTTGAAAGCGTTTGTAATATGACCAGCATCAGATTAATTGGAGATAAGTGTCATTTTCGATTTGCTCTTCACTCTTCATTTGCCTTCCAAAAGCACAGTTCTTGCATTCTGTTTCGATACTTATTTTCAGTTTAATGGCTTTCAGTTCTTGACTATCAAGAAATGCAACGAGGCCGTGCCATCTTTCTCAGCATGGGAATTGTCAAATTAAAGCCAACTTTTTTCAACCTTCTTCCTCAACATTGTTGAAGAAGAGCCAGCCCCGCTCAGTTCGCATTCAACTTCCCTCAAACTCAACATTTGCGTATTTCATCTATTTTTCTTTCTTTTTTTGAGTGCCTTTCATTCACACAGACTGAAGAGTCACATTCTTCAAACATTTCAAAATGAATGTTATTGTCTTTTCAGCAGATCCACTTTGTTTGTCTCAATTGGCCAATCTTCTTCTTCCTCTTTTTCTTCTTCATAAAATTCATCGTCATTCCACCTTTTCATCCTTCTTCGTCTTCTTCCACTTTCACTTCGACTCAGATGACTCAATCAAGCACAACAAGGCGCATCAACAGTCAAAGCAGAAAAGAAGAAGAAGAAGAAGAAACAAATTGTTTTATTTGAGATAATTACAAAGTGATAAGCCACATTTTCTGTATTCAGAAAAAATCAAAATATATCTTTTTTTTGCACCACGCTCATGAAAGTTGTTGAACTGTCTTCACAAAAGGAGAAACTGAAGCCAGCAAGATCATCATCAATTCGAGTGGGACATCCAACAAGCTGGCATCTTTTGTTGGATTCTGTGAAGAATATGACGTCAACGATGAAGAAAGAGAGGCATGCTTCAAACAACCAATTCAGGGCATTCATTTCGATTTGCTGAGAAAGAGTTGAATTGAAGATGAGAACGCAAGAAGAGGAATGATGTGTATTTGATTTTGCTATTTGCATCCTCGTCTTTTCACCAAATGCTTTTTTGGCATTGCACTGCAATTTCATTGTCTATTTCTTTCTTTTTATTTTCATCGACAATCCTGTTATGATGTTTTCGAAGCGATTTCAGACTTTTCTGGGAAAACATTTCACAATGTCATTTGTGATTTCAACAGAAATGAAGAAGATCTTCAGTTTCGTTGCGTCCCTTCAATTTCTTTGCCTGTTCAGTTGTTCGAGAAACATTGTTTCGTTCTGCCTCTCAGCAAAAACAAATTTTGATTTTCCCTTTCACCAATTTTAACAAGATAATTATTTTCTTTTAACAAGTGGGCACAACAAAAGAACATTGAAACATAGGTTAATTCACAATTTACGACCGTGAATAAAATTAACATATGTTGAAGCTATGATGATAACATGTCGTGCACATATGTTTTTTTCTTTCAACTATTTGCGGAAACTCGAAAAAAAATATTGAATTTTTTGTATAATTATTTTTTGATCAAAAATTTTTAAAAATTTGATAGAAAATTTTAAAAAAATTTGCAATTTGAGATTGATATGCAAACAAATATTACTTAACAAATGTGATTTAAGCAATGCTACTGTTTTTTATTCGTGTTCATATTCAGAATGCTTTGCTCCATCTCTAACTTCCATGGTGTCCTCAGAAATTTCTTCATATTTTTCAGATAAAACTTGTTCATCCAATTCATCATCTTTTTTGTGGCCTTCCTTTTCTTCTTCAACTTATTCTTCCGCTTCACATTGGAAATATTTCTCTCACAGTTTCAACAAACGTTGATTGTTTTCTTTTTAGAAACACAAAAGAAGAAAGATAATCATCAATGAATTTTCCTTCATCCTCGTACGATGCAAATCTCTTCGAAATTGACTCCAAAGTCCCTGAATCATATCTGTGCATATTTCGCTTTCTGAGTATTAAAAATGATATTTTTGGCAGATTGTTTTGTGGCCATAATCGAGATCACTGAGAGATGAGAAGGCTCTCCATTCATCACTGTGAATCACAGTTCCTGGAATGATATTTGCCTGAATGATTGGTAGCAATGTGTCTTTTTTTCTTTTAGGGACTCTGAAAATAAAAAAAGCATCCTTGTTTCCCGTCCTGAGTTTTTTGTGCAGCTCCAAATAGCCAGATCTGCTTCTTCCATCTGCCTTTATAATATTTTCTTTTGTTCAAAATTGCTTTGTTAATTTCGACAATTGAATTTTCTCCTCCAATTGGCTGAAATGATGATTCTGCGCTCTGCACCATTGCTGCTGTTGCAAGGGAATAGTAAAAACCAACTGTGTTTCTATGGACACCAAGAAGTGAAGAAGTTTGAGAAATTGAAAGCTTCATCCATTTATAAATGAAAAAATCCATTTTTTGAAAATTCATATTTTTTGATTTTCTTTTGAAAGATTTGATAGCAGGCTTATTGTTTGATTGCATCTGAAGCACCTCCATTGCATGGAAATTAGGATTTCATTCATTGAGAAAAATTTCATAATGGCAATTTGTACATTCTTTGTATCTTTGATTCAACACTTCATTTCTGAACCATTCCCATGTATCATTTGTGTTAAGAAATAATTCGTTGAAGAAGCTAATTTAGAATTCAAGATCATCCATGTGCAATCAGAAAATAATTGCATAATGAATAATTAGACCAAAATTTCTGAAAAAATCCATATTTCGAGATGAAAAATAATAAATTTCTTGGGTCCTTTTAAAAGTTTCCGCATGAAAGAAATTGTTCCAAGCAATATTCATCGGTTTATTATTATTATTGTTATTAACTATACAGAATTTTGTCTACGGTTGTTTATTTTGCACTCAACGAATTTTCTACGTCAAAGCATCATTTCAACAATTTCAATGATCCGTCCATCTTTTCCCAGCTGTTAAAAATTTTGGCATAGGTTTGAAACTTAAACATGTCTTGAAATGTTCATGTTTCTAAATACTATATCTTTGATGATATTTTGAGGCAATCAAATGAACTGATTTAACAATCGAAAAAATTTTATGAGAAGCTTAAGAAAAGATGTCGATATTTCTAATCTTAAATTTCTCATATGTGTCAAATTTTTTTTGAAAAGTTCCTTTTTGTTAAATTTTCTAAAAGAATAAATATTTCCTATTTCGATCAAATTTCCGTTCCCAATCATGAAAATTCATATAAATGGAAATAATAACATTGTCAAGATTTTGTTTTTATAATTGCAAAATTAGATGAGTGGAAACAGAAATTTGATCGAAATATGAAATTTCTCTTTATTTGAAAATTAAACAAAAAGAACTTCTTAAAAAAATTTTGACATGTGTATCTGAGAAAACGGCTTTTCTGAATTTGTCGTTATGACATATGAAAATTCAATACAGAACAGAATCCTTTGTCAAATGTGTGAATCTTTTTGATATCATCTTTTTACCATCAAAATTTATGAAAAAAATATTTGTTGTAAACGCTTTGAGATCAATCAAATACTTTTGTGAAAAAACATAAATGCACTTCTCTGCCTTTCAGTGAAAACATGTGTTTTAAAGACAATAATTTGAAGGTATATAACGTATCTTTGAAAAGGATTTAGCACATTTCTTTGTGCCAAAAAATAATTCATTCACCGAAAAAAGGCATGATACCGAAAATTATCACTTAAACACATTATTGATCCACACTTCTTGTACTCCTTCTTTTTGTATTATGAAAATTTGTAATCCCAACCAATCTCTCAAAAATTTTCATTGTGAAACATTGAAAAAAAAGAAGAAAATTCCTTCTATTCGTCCATTCAACTTTTGTTTAAAAAGATTTATATCACTGTTGTTAATATTTTTTCTGTTAATTTTCGAAATGACAAAGAGAAAAAGATCTGAATTTTTATGAATGAAACAATTCGTCTATTCGTAATTATATTCATTTGATAAAAAATTATGCATATTAAAAAAAAATTTTTTTTTTTAAAGGAACTGATCTAATCGGTTATTTCGATTTTCATTAATTTTCTAAGAAAATATATTTTTATTTTGCCTTTGAAAGGATTATTTGGTTAACTGTTATTAACAAAATTATGAAAACCAAAGAAAGACTAAGGTGATTTATTGACCCAGACTTTATTTTTTGAATAAGTTGATTTGACCCACTTTTCTTATTATTTTAACTATAGCTCTGTGACCTGACAAATAACTTGAAGCCTCGTCTGTCACAAAAAAAAAAAAAAAAAAAAAAAAAATAAAAAATAAAAAATAAAAAAATAAAAATAAAAAAATAAAAAAATAAAAAAAAAATAAAAATAAAAAGTAAAAATAAAAATAAAAATAAAAATTTTAAAATTAACGTAAAATATACGATTGCTAAAACTTCCAAAGACTTTTCGAAGCACTATGGAAAAGATTTGTTGATAGCATATGTAATATCTTGTCGTTTTTTCTCTTTTGTCAGTGACCGTCAGTGACTGTCAATGATAAATTGTGACAAAAATATTCCTCAACTGACATTTCGTGTCAAATAAAATAAATATTGGGAACTTGATCATTTTATTTTTATTTTAATTTTTTCATAATAATAATTATTTCTTGAATATTTACAAATTAATTATTTTAGTAATTAAGAATTATGAAATCATTATAAATAACTTTTTTTGACAAGTCATAAATATCTTGTCAGTCATTTTGTCATTTTTTCAATTTTCTCTTGTCATGTCACAGAGGTATAATTTTAACAATTTTCAATGAAAAAAAAGTCTGTTGTTGTAAATTAATATTTAATTACAATACCTAATCTCTGATGGTGTGGTGTGGAGATGGGGGGCTTAGCTTCTCCATCTCTGATTAGTGCCTACCCTGAGGAAATTAAAAAATAGCAACGGTGCTTTCAAAGTTAGGGTTTGATCGGAAAATATTTTTTTTCTTTTTTCATATCAAAAAAAATTTTTTGAACAAAAATAAAAAGATTATAACCAATATTTATTTTGTATGAATAAGGTTCAAAACAAGAAAGAATGTAGCTAGATAATTCTTCTAAAATAAATATGATGGCATTTGAATATAGAAGAATTGAAAATCGCTATTAACGCATGGCACGTATAGTTGATTATGATTATGTTTGAATTGCTGACACAAGAAATTCAAATGTATTCTCGCGTTCTGCAGTCATAAGAGCAGTTTCTGCAGTTTAGAGCGGAAGAACTGTTGGAAAAACAGGCAGGTCAGAGCTGTTTAACGAAGATGACAAAAATACTAATGTTGGAGTTATCAAGATTGAAAGTTTATCTGGAAGAAGTTTGAATACCAAGAGAACAAGAGAATTAGTTTGTTTTCATCTTTATTATTCTTTTGTTTCAAATAATATTTATTTTTCAGATGGAATCCGTCCTCATCGACAAAAAAAGACGTTCAGAAACTGAAGTTGATGAAAATGCCAATGTATCAAAAGCATATCCATATTTATTTGCAAAAAGGAATTCAGAGCTCAAAGCATCCATGGCCAGAAATGTGGATATCCAACGTCTTTCGGTATCCAACCAACAAGCTCTTCTTCCCTTCTGCGAGCTTCTGCAATACCTTCATGATTCACATAATTATTCACCTTCTTTGATCTTTAACACTGATGAATCTTCACTCCGCCTGTCTGATTCCTTCAAAACTCTTGTGATTCACCCTTCGGGAGTTCCAGTTGGATTTCAAACAACACCCACAAACATGCCAAATGCCACTTTGGTTGTCGCAGCTGCTGCAGATGGATATTCTCTCAAAAGCGTTATGTTGTTGCCATGCCACAAATTTACAAAGGAAATGGGTGTTCTGCTGGCCACACAGATGGAAGTTTGGGATAACAACGAAAGATGGATGACAGAAAGCATTTTAAAAAAAAGATATGCAAAAGAGATTTTATTAAATAGAATCATCGAAAGAAGGGATAGTTTAATGAAGAACCATGAAAGTCAAATTTTTTATTTTTTTGATTCTCATTCTTCTCGTGCTCAGCCAGATATCTGGCAGATATTTGCTCGTAACAGCATTGACGTCGTCACTTTTATTTTTCACATTTCATTCATCGCACAACCTTTTGATTGTGGTGTTTTTACCATCTTCGAAGAACGTATCAGTTTTCTCCACTTTGTGCATCCAGATTCTTCCATTTCTTTCCGATGTGAGACCATCTCTGACATTTTCCCACAAACTTTTCAGACAACATTGCATCCAACAACTGCCGTTTCTTCGTTCAATAAAAGCTATGTGATTTCAAAAAAGCTGCATTCAGTATTGCCAACCCTTTCAAAGGAATCTTCAGTGACTCTTAAAAAGAGAACACATAGGTTCGATTTTTTTGGAAAAAAAAACTGAACAACAAATACTTGAAGAAAGGAGAAAAGAAAAGAAAAGAAAATGAGATAAAAAAAGAAAAAATATTAATGATGATAAAAAGAAAAAATTCTTTTGACAGCTGAAAAGTCCTTACAAAGAAAATTTTACAAATCCCACATTTGGAATGATGGTAATTTGGATGATGAATCTAAGAAGAAAAATTCCAGAAAAATTGAAAGAAGAGAACATGTTGATTAAGCAAATTATAAATCATTTCCATGGTAATTGCACAATATACGACCGTTAATAAAAATTTGTATGAATGATTGTAACGTGGTTGTTTTCTGTTTCACAATGTTATTCTTTCTTTCTTTTGTGCGGAAACTTTTATTTTTGGATGAATCAGTTTATTATTTCGCACTAAATATGCTATTGGACAAATTTTTTAGACTCGAATAATATTCAACAATTATCTCAAAAAACAGATAAAAAATAAAAATTCGACTAGCAGGAACTCAAACATGCTTTGAGAAAATACATTTTAATTTGTTCCCAATTTGAATAGAGTATTTTTGATTTTTGTCAAATATAATTTATTTGTGTAAAAAAAATTTGAATTATATATTCAATTGAATTAAACCCCAATAAGTTGATTTGGGATAAAGCCCTATCATTAAAACTGTGATAAAAAAAGCAAACAAATAAAAACCCTTAAAAAACTCATTTATTTCATTAAAAATTGAACAGGATTCGGAATTTTCAAGAAAATCGAAAATAAGATATTTCACAGTTTCCGCACACAATCATCAGAAAAAAACTTATGTGCACAATATGTTGTTATCATTGCTGTGACATATGACAATTTTGTGACCGGTCGTATCTTGTGCATTAACCATTTCCATTTTCATTATCTTAATATGACTGCATGAAAAAACACTTTTTTTGTTTCAAACCAAAATTATAAAAAAAGTCTTAGTTTATAAATCACTCAATTAAAAATTGTTATGTGATGGTTTGCATGGTTACAAAATCGATGCTGTTTGTTATCATCTTTTGTGATCATAGAATTTGCACAAATGAGTTTTGAATACAATTTTTAACATTTGTGATCAAAGCCATATTTAAGCTTTTAAGTTTTTGTTACCTTGTTTTCGTGGTATATAAAGGTTCGAAATTATATATTTTAATATATATTTATTCTTGTGCTGAATTTATTTATATATAGATTTATATCTATTGTCTGCTGTTGTTTTTTCATCATATTTATGAAAAATTAAAATCTTGTTTATTTTCTTTTTAGGAAATTCAATGTGGAAAATTACACTAATCCTCTTTTTACTACAACATTTGGAAAGCAAGAACCTAAAGCCTCTTGTTTTGACGCCTGCAAATTTTTCGGCTGTTCAAGAACAACCAACTCTCGTAACATTTTATGCCCAATGGTGCCCTCATAGCAAGCGAATGCTTCCAGAATTAAGCAAGGCGGCTCTTCTTTTGCAGGACGAAGATGTTTTAACAGCTCAATTAAATTGCGACAAATTTGTAGCATTTTGTCGAAATTTAAAGATTGAAGGATTTCCAACGACAAGACTTTTTAAGTTTGTTTTAAAAAATTCGATTATTTTTTAATATAAAACCGAGTTTTTGATTTAAAATTTCTTTTAATTTAAGGGGAAACGAATCAGTTTCCTATTTTGGAGATCGCACCGCAGCTGCGATTTATGCTTGGACACGAATCCAACTTCACCCGTTGCTGAGAATTTTTAAAAACAGCAAAGATGCCGACAAATATATATTGTCAAATAGGAAAACTCTTGTTGCGAGAGTTCCGAATTTGGGAATGCCTGAATATATGGCATTTAAAACTGTTGCCGGATTATCAAAAACAGGCATCGCTCATGCTGCAGTTGTGGATGAGACATTAAGTGAATGCGTTCTCGAAATGCATTTAGTTGGAAGCGAATGCGATGAAACAGTCAGCGATGGTGACAATCCAAGTTCTGATAAGATCAAAGATAATATACCGCACAATGTGTACAGATACGAAGGATTGTGGGAATGGTACTCGATTATTGAATACGAAAAGAGTGCTTCACTTCCGCTGCTAACGGAAATAAATGCAGAAAACGCTCACAACTACGTGGAAGCAGCATCGCCTACACTGTTTGTGTTTCTGGATCCGAAGGACCCTTTCAACGAACAGAAGCGTCAGGCAAAGAGAAAGATGGAGGAAATCAAGCAGGCGTCTCGCGAGGAAAGAAGACGGAGAGAAAATGCAGGCAAGCAAAGCGAGCCAACGCCCACAGCAGTTGATGCGCCTGCTTCAGCAGCCGAGTCGGCGAACACGCCGTATGAGGCGAATGTGACTGTTCTGCTGCATCAGATGCTGGCAGATGTGGAGTCTGTCTCCAAGTCGATGCGTTCGATGGGGAACGATGTGCGGAACCGGCTGCGTGTGGTGTGGGTGGATACTCACAAGTACGGGCGGATGGCTGGCGTGATGGGTGCACTCAGCGAGGCAGAGAGGAACGAGAGGCGGAAGAAGTGGGTGAGAGAATGGCTGAGCAGCAGAGAAGGCGGAGAAGGCGGAGAAAGAGGGAAACAGGAAAATAAGCTTGAAAACAGCGAGGCTCGCTCAAAGGATGCAGCATCAACAGGCGAAGAGGCTGGGCTGGATGCGACGTTCTTCCCGTTTGCGGTGATAGCAGCGCCGATGTCAGTGTTTGATGCACAGCAGAAGAAGCGATACAATCTCGACTGGGTGACAGTGGAGGAAGAGAAAGAAGCACAACATCTGCTGACATCGCCGTCGGTGCGGTTGCTGCCGAGATACCGCTCGATGGTGTATTTCCCTCTGGACATTGCAGAAGAGATGAGGAGAGAGCGGGAAAGAGAAACAGCCAGCGAACAGGGAAAGGACAAGAGCAGCAAAGACACAGCAGGCAAAGTGAATGGACAGGGCAGCCATTCAATTGCCAGCTGCCTTCTGTCTGAAGACGATGTGCATTACGACGGCGCGCTGTTCAAACGAGTACTGACCAGCTTCATCACCTCTTTCTACAACGGACACGCAGCACCCGCCAGCCGTTCACAGCCCATTCCATACTCTCCTTCTTCCTCTCCTTCTCCTTCTCCTTCTTCTTCTTCCTTTTCACTGAACCAGTCGCTGTTCGACTTGGGGTTCTTCCCGCCAGACATCCCAATCAACGAGAGTGTGTTTCCTGAAGTGCTGGCGAAGGAGAAGAAGAGAAGGCAGGAGATGCTGGATCTTGCCATCAAGCTGAGCGAAGAGCAAAGGGCACGCACCAATGAGACAGACAACAACAACAAAGCAAAAGGAGGAAGCGAAGGGCAGCCAAAGGAAGGGGAGAAGGAGGCAAGCAGCGACAGTTCTGCCAGTTCTGCCAGTTCAACCAGCTCTGCCACCGACTTTGGGACCGAAGCGTATCCGTCGTTCATCTCGAGGCATCCAGAGCTCCCCACGTTTCCCTTCTCTGCCGCGACGAGCATTCTCGAAGTGGTTGGAGACTCCTTCTCTTCTGTTGTGCTCAACCCGAGGTATCATTGTGTCGTGCTCTTCCATGCTCCTTTCTCGACTGCCTCGAACGATGTGCTCGGGGCATACAGACAAGTCGCCAGGAACTTCATCGCTAAAGTGAAGGTGCCCAAGCCATACTACCCGCTTACGAACGCCCCGTCGATCTTTGCGAAAACAGGAAAGGAAGACGGTGCGAATGATAAGATAAATGAATCTACTTCTTCTTCTTCTTCTTCCTCCTCTCCCTCTAACAGCACATCCAAACCTCGCCGCCCTCCTCTCTTTGTCCCTCAGATTCCTCCATCCACCATCGTGTTCTGCACCTTCGATGTGTCGCAGAATTCGGCGCCGGCGTCGCTGGGAGTGTCTTTTTCAGGCATTCCGTCGCTTCTTCTGTTTCCCCGCGGAATAAACGGGAAGGTCAACCCCATCCGCTGTGAAGAGCCATACACGTTTGAGACGATCCGGAAGTTTATTGTGGGAGGGACAGGAGGCGAGGAAGGAGAGAAGGAGAGAGAGAGAGAAGGGGAGAAGATGATGCGGATGGAGAAGAAGCGGAGGAAGGTGACTGTTTCGGGGGAGGTGCTGGGGGCAGACGGGAAGGCGCGGTCGAAGGAGGATGAGGAGTGGGTGGAGGAAGAGGAGATACCAGAGACTATGGCGTGGGAGGGGGAGGAGGACACCGCAGGGATGAGCGAAGAGGAGCGGAAGGCGAAGGAAGAGGAGGATTGGAGAAGAGAACACGACATGGAGTATCAGATGGCCAAGCAGAAACTGGAGATGGAAGAGGCGAACAGGGCAGAGGAGGAAGAAAGAAGGAGATACGAACAACTCCAACAGCAACGCGCAAAGGAACAACAGAAACAAGCTGATGGAAACTCAAAGGAAGCAGAAGACACAAACAAAATCAAGGACGAACTATAATTGATTCACCTCACATGACCAATAGAAATAATCTTCCATTTTTCTAAATTTTTTATTTGTTTTGTAAGATTAATCAATTCTTGCGTGAATATATATCATTTCTGTTTATTAATTTGTTTGCACTAATTTATTTATTAATAATGAAAATTGAATTATTTTCTCAAAACAAAAATGATCTTGAATATCCCTTTTTTCGAGAAAAATCAACTCTTTAATTTCCGCTTTTGCTTTAGATTTCTGATCTGAAATCACAAAAAGTCTGCCGCATACCTATTTAAAAGGTGATTATATATTAATTTTACATTAAAATTAGATATTTATAAAATTTTTGAGATGGCTCATTTTGGATCTGCTTCTTCAAGGACTCATGACTTGTTCATTGGCGATCTGACTCCTGAAATCACAAAGGAACACATCGTGAATTTTATCCTCGAAAAACTTGGACCAAATACCATGGTTACTGCTATGGTATGTTATGACCATAATGCACCGGGCCGTTCCCTTTGCCATGGATATATCAACTTTCAAAAACAAGAAGACGCTGAAAAGGCTCTCAACATCTGCAATTACACAGCCATTGTCCCAGGAGGAAAACCATGTCGTTTGATGTGGGCGCAACCAGATGCTACGCTCCGCCGTTCTGGAGCAGCAAACGTTTGCGTTAAGAACTTGCCTTCGACTTTTGAAAATAAACAACTTCACGATGAATTCAGCGATTGTGGAACAATTTTGTCGTGCCGTGTTTCTGAATTTAATAGAAAGAAAGGACGTCCGACTCACGGATTTGTTCAATTTGAAACAAAAGATATGGCACAAAAATCAATTGATCAGAAAAATGGAAAAGAAATTGAAGGATTAAAATTGATTGTCGAATTTGCAAGACCCTTTGATCAATATGTTCATAGAACTTGCTTTATTTCACAATTGGATCCTGAAACAACAGAAGATGACTTGAAGGAATTTGTGAAAGAAATTGAAGAACCGAAAAAGGCAATTGTTATAAAGAATAGCGAAGGTGTTTCCAGACAATTTGGGTTTGTATGGTTCGAAACAAAAGAGAAAGCTCAAGAATGTGTCGATAAGATGAATGGACAAATTCTCAAAGGAAAGCCAGCAAAAGTTATGATTGCTCTTTCAAAATGGGAACGTCTTAGATATAAGAGACAACTTAGAGAAATGACAAAATTCCGCAACTTGTATATTCGCGGTTTCCCTACAGATTTTGACGATGACAAACTCAGAGAAATCTTCGCTGTTCATGGCCCAATCACTTCATGCAAAGTTATGAAAAGTGAACAAGGTATTTCACGTGGATACGGCTTTTGCTGCTTTGAAAAGGATGAAGATGCACGAAAAGCGTATCTTGCCCTGAACGGACAAAAGATTGAAGGAACAGAAAACGTTTTATTAGTTAACTATGCACAACCAAGAAGTGATAGATTGTCAGCATTTTCCAACCAAGTTGCAATGAGAGCCCCAAGAACATCATTCTATGGAATGCCATTGACTTCTGATATGCAGCAGATGATGGCAATGACCCCACAGATGATGGAAGGTGCTCCATTCCTTCAAAGTGGTGCAATGCAAAACAGAATGAGAATGGGCAGAACAGCTGGTGGAATGGCTGGAATGGAAGGAGTTGCAGGAATGATGAATCAGATGGGAATGATGGGACCTGGAGCTGGAGCGATGGGACCAACTGGCGGTGCTGCTCTCAGACAGCCGCATGCTGGTAGAGGTGTCGGAGGTGCGATGGGCGCAATGATGGGACAGATGAATGCAATGGGCCATGTTGGTGCTATGGGCGGAATGGGACGCCAAACACAAGGCCAACATGCCCTTATTCCCGGTATTCCAGGACAACGTGGAGGTGTACCAATTCTTCCCGGAATGGGACCTGGATATCCAACTACACCGTCTGGTCCGATGATGAGCACTCCATCTTCATTGATGTCAATGGGAACACCAACTTCTCAAGTTGGATCTGGTGTTTCCGTTGCTTCACCTGCTTCACAAGGAGTTGGATCAGCATCTACAACACCTTCTATGACTCCAATGACTCCTTCTTCAAACATTTCAACACCTAATCAACAGCCACAAGTGCCTACTTTTGATCCTCAAAGATTGGCTTCTCTTAATCCAGATGATCAGAAACAATACATTGGAGAGTTCTTGTACCCCACAATTCAAAATGAAGATCCCGTATGTGCTGGAAAGATTACTGGTATGATTTTGGAACTCGACATTTCCGAACTGATCAGATTGTATCAAAAGAAGGAAGATTTATTGCAAAAGGTTAAAGAAGCTCAGCTAGTGTTGAAAAACGCTGGACAAGTTTAAATTTTAATTCTTGTGCCAGGAGAAAGCAGATGAACGGAGGAAGGTATCGAATAGCGCCGAGGTCATGAAATGGTGTTACATTGGGTCATGTGAATCAGACATCGAGCTCTTGAAACGGATCTTTTGAACAGAAAATGCACCTATGTAGATGTTAAGATTTTGAAATGAGAGAAAATGAATTTTCTATTGTGAAAATCCTTATAGGATGATTGATTTTGTGTGTATTTGAGTCTATTTGAGGTTTTTCGTACAGATATCATCGGCTGCTTAATAAAAACTTACTGGTTAATATTAAATAAATTTTGTGTTTTTAATTTTTCAACTTATAATTAACCTTAAGAACTGCATTAGCAGTATTTTAAAAGTCAACGAAGCTTCATGACGCATATGCATATTTAAGCTGTCCAGTAATTTCTAAATGAGTTGTAGAATGATGCATCAAAAGAAACAGAGTAAATCGAGAGGGAAAGCATGTATTGAAAAACTCAAAAAAATTGAAAACTGATAGAATAAAAACATTCTAAACGAAATTGATAATAAAGAATAATACTTAATAAAAACAAAAGAGGAAAAAGTGTTCATTCTCAAAAATTTGCAAGCAGACGAAGCAATCGAGCTTGCATTTTTCTTTATTCATTTCTCTTCATGATGATCTTGATTTTAATTGTGGATTCTGTATCTAATCTCTCGTTCTCTGAGCCAGCCTTTCTTTTCAATCTTTGGTATTCCAGTGTAAACATCCGACTCTATCCCACACTCGTTAACTCCTCTTTTGATTAAAAGAATTCCATCCATTCCAAAATCTTCTCCCCAGGAATTCACAATAATCCAATATGGAATCCCCTCTTCCTTGTTATTTTTTGTCTCATCCCTTTTCACTTTCTTGCTTTTCTCCAAAGCGTTTTGCTTGAAGTCGTGCCATTTATCTTCTCTTTTTTCTTTCTTGATTTCTTCTTCAATTCGCTTTCGCTTTTCTTCTTCTGCTTTCTTTTCTTCTTCTGTCAACATGTGCTCGCTTTCTCTCCATACGCCCCATCCCACAATCTTTATGGCATGCAACCCCTGTTCAGATCCCATCACATGGTTGTAGACACCTCTCCAATACACTGCCAAATCGTCGTAAGTCGTAAACACTGCAGTCACTGGTCCATTTCTCATCAGCTCAAGTTGTATAGCTTCTACGTTACGTTGAATAGAATAGCTTTTACTTGCATAATATCTGTTTGACTAAAAAAAAGAAATGCACAAATGCACAAAAATCTAACAATTTCAATAAAAAAGAAAAGCAAACAGAATAGTTATAATTTGATAATGACGAGCACTCTTTTTTGCAGGTTGGAGTCTGCCAAGAAGAACAGCCTGGATGATGACATTTCCCCA
This sequence comes from Monocercomonoides exilis, assembly GCF_001643675.1. Classification (NCBI taxonomy): domain Eukaryota; phylum Preaxostyla; order Oxymonadida; family Polymastigidae; genus Monocercomonoides; species Monocercomonoides exilis. The sequence continues at coordinate 138,495 of NW_027150591.1, forward strand.
TTAAATACGGAACGCACTCCTCTGTTGGTACCCCTGCTTTTTTTGCATATTCAAAAGCCGTTTCAGTCCATCCCCTTTAAATTCAAGCTTATTTCTCAAAAATTAATAACTTAGAAGCCACAAACCCGTTGCAGCCATGACTCCTTGAATCGCAAGAAGTAATGTCCTGCCCAGAAAGCCATGGCTTTTCTGAACCGTTTGAATGAATGCAGAATCTGTCTTGCAATACTTCAAATGAGCACATTGCCCAACAACTGCCGCAATGGCCTTGATCATAAATATGACCTATTGTTGGACAGTTAGGCCAATTTGTGCGAGCATCAAATGATTCAGGTATTTCATCCTCAATTTTAACAAATTCATTTTTGAATTGCAGGCTGAATGAAGGATTATGTTGAGCAGAATTCAAAGATCGAAATTTCTTTTGATTAAATGATTTAAAATGTGGATTAACTCTTGCTGTCCATCCAACATCATTTCTATTATTTATTTCATGAACCATTTTTGAAAGGTCCCAATCAGTAAAACAAAATGGAATTAAAAATAACAAAAACATTTCTTCAATAATATATAACGGATTGTTTGATCAATGCACGAATTAAATGGGATAGCTTTATAAATTGCTCAATTTTTATTTAATTCAAATTCATTTTCATTAAATTTAAATTTCACGAAAGTTGAGTGAGAATAGAGGAGACAATCAAGAAAAAGAATGATTGAAAAAGAATTCTCAAATTAACTAAGAGTCAATTTTTATTTTTTTATTTTTTACTTTTTTTTTTTTTCTTGTGACAGACGAGGCTTCAAGTTATTTGTCAGGTCACAGAGCTATAGTTAAAATAATAAGAAAAGTGGGTCAAATCAACTTATTCAAAAAATAAAGTCTGGGTCAATAAATCACCTTAGTCTTTCTTTGGTTTTCATAATTTTGTTAATAACAGTTAACCAAATAATCCTTTCAAAGGCAAAATAAAAATATATTTTCTTAGAAAATTAATGAAAATCGAAATAACCGATTAGATCAGTTCCTTTAAAAAAAAAATTTTTTTTTAATATGCATAATTTTTTATCAAATGAATATAATTACGAATAGACGAATTGTTTCATTCATAAAAATTCAGATCTTTTTCTCTTTGTCATTTCGAAAATTAACAGAAAAAATATTAACAACAGTGATATAAATCTTTTTAAACAAAAGTTGAATGGACGAATAGAAGGAATTTTCTTCTTTTTTTTCAATGTTTCACAATGAAAATTTTTGAGAGATTGGTTGGGATTACAAATTTTCATAATACAAAAAGAAGGAGTACAAGAAGTGTGGATCAATAATGTGTTTAAGTGATAATTTTCGGTATCATGCCTTTTTTCGGTGAATGAATTATTTTTTGGCACAAAGAAATGTGCTAAATCCTTTTCAAAGATACGTTATATACCTTCAAATTATTGTCTTTAAAACACATGTTTTCACTGAAAGGCAGAGAAGTGCATTTATGTTTTTTCACAAAAGTATTTGATTGATCTCAAAGCGTTTACAACAAATATTTTTTTCATAAATTTTGATGGTAAAAAGATGATATCAAAAAGATTCACACATTTGACAAAGGATTCTGTTCTGTATTGAATTTTCATATGGGTGATTTTTTTTGATATCATAAAAAATTACGAAGTTTGATCATTAAAAATTTTCATTAAGGGTGGGGTTGATAAGAAATTATTTTTATAAAATAATACAAAAATATTGTTTAATTTATAATTATTATTAATTATTTGTTGATTTTTATTTGTTTTCAATTGATTTTATTACATATTTTGAAAAAATTATTTAAAAATATTCGAAGATATCGAGAATTCAATAAATAGAACAAAACATAAGTTATCTTGTTTGAAAAGCATGATAATGGTTGTTTCAATACTCAATAAATTAATTTCTTTTATAAAGAATTGTTAAATAATGTTATTGCATAGAATTTTATAAATTGATTATGAAGATCTTGAAACATCTATTGAAAACGAATAATTTTCATTAACACATATAGAAAAATATGATGGAAACGCATGATATTTGTCGAATAAGCTATTGTTTTTTGTTAATAATTGTATTTTAATTAATAATTCTTGAAATTAGTTATTTAGATTAATTGATCAAAGCTATTAAAAAAATTACAAAAGAAACAACATGAAATTTAAGAATTTCTCTTCAGATAATTTTAAATCTTCCATAGAATGAAAATCTTCACTTGAACTTTTTCCTTTTCCCCTCTCTTTATCCTTCATCCTCTTCCTCGTCTTTCATCCTTCATCCTGATACTGCCTCCTCAGTTGCTCGGCTTTTGCAGGCTGCTCTTTTTATGTGCAGACTCCACAAACACCTTTTTCATATGCAACTGTGGAAGCGATTGAAGTGCGTGCGTCTTATAACAACTGCGCCCTCTCCTTTTCATGTATATTGTGTCAGTTTCTGCATCCACTTCCTCTGAACTCAAATCCCTCTCAGTCTCGTTTTCTTTGCTCACTGTCGCTGCCCTCGATGTTATCAGCCCGCCCATACTAGCCGGAAAGACTGTCTCGAGGTTGGCTGCCACAGACATTAGAAATGTCTTCGCTTTGGGCTTTGCCAACATCACCAACATCGTGCTGTCATGCAACGGGACAGTTCTAGGGGGAAAGCTAAGAGGAGATGTGCAGAAGACTGTGCTGCCTAGGCGTGAGTGTTCACCAGTTGCTCGCATTGATTTGCATCCTCATCCAGTGCATCATCACTTGCTCAACAAACAGCGACTTCCTCTTTCTCGACTGCTCCCACAAAGCTGTCGCATCTGCAAACACCATTTCCATCCTCACTCTCCGCTAAGCCTTGAATAACGCCTTTGCGGAAAAGTATATCTTTCCCCAGTGCTGCAGCATCCAAGCCAAAACAACGAATTCCTCTTTTCCCTTCACTTTTTCCAACTCTCTCTCGTCACAGAAGCCTCCTTTTGCGACACCAACTCCTCCCGTCCCGGCCTCAACTTCGATGTCGGTCACGATCTCATCCTCTTCTTCTTCTACTGCGCCCAACAGATATTCGTCGATAAAGCCACCAGATCATCCGCTTGCACATTAATCCACTGCATCGATAACACTCGTCAATATCTGCTGGATCTCCTCCTTCTCTTTCGAAGCCCATATCTCTCTTTCCATAATCCGATTCTGGTTTATCTCCAGAAGTCTTGATCTTGTTCATTTGAACACCATCAGTTGGCTTCCGTTGTGTTTCTCAATGGCTGCATCATCCTTTAAGCCACCTCTCCTTCAAATGTTCCTTCGCATCCTCCCTTTTTTCTCCTTCCAACCAACGTGTCTGCCTCAACTCTAAGCTTCTTTGTGCCTGCAAAAACGCCACTCACCTCTCCAACGCTCCTGTTCATCCCTTTTGCCTCTTTCCTTATGCTTCTTGTTCTCTCACTGCTTACTCCCTTAATCTCTTCCACATCAACCTCTCAGTTCTCAAAGTAACTTCAACTTTGCTTATGTTTGACGATGAATCAATAAGCATCTTCGAACATCTTTTTATAACAGTCCTCGCCATTGTTAGCAAAAGCATAGCTCTTCTTTATCTTTCTGGAATAAAAATGTCAGAAAGCTCCTTCATCATGATGTGTTCCGCCTTCACTACCATCTCCCTCACCTAGCTCAACAGTTTTGAACGTGTTGACCGATATCTGCTCAACATCAACAGCTCAATCATTCGGAATTATCCCTCCACCTTCCATAACAGCAACTGCTCTAGCTTTTGTGTACTCCTCATTGCCTAACCCTGGAAAGGCTACTGAATGCTTTTTCATTTACTCACATAGCAACTAAACGGTGGATATTCTTTCCTCTGCTTCGCCTCTAAACTCCCTTCCATGATGATTGTTGCAATGCTCCAAAGAGCATATGAAAAAGAAGATACGGACTGAATGATTCAGACATTCAACGAACTCTTTTTGCTTCATTGTTGCGTACTGTTACTGTTCGTCGACGTCTTCTCTTCAAACTTCTCTCCATTTCTATTTAACTTTAACATTTATCAATATCTTCATTTTTTTCTTTCAAATTTCCAATCATCATTTATTGACAAAACAAATTCTTCTTCTCTTTATCTTCATTCTCTTCATTCACTTATCATCTTCTTTTCTTTTTTTAAGAAGTTGATTTCTTTATAAATTCCATTCTTTTTTATTTCTGCTATTATCCCTTATGAAGATGCAAAAAATGAGAAATACGATTAGAAAAAGAAGAAAAAGCAGTAGTGGTAGTAGTAGAAGAGGAAGAGGAAGAAGAGGAAGAGGAAGAAGAGGAAGAAGAGGAAGAAGGAGAAAAAGAAGAAGAAGAAGAAGAAGAAGGAGCAGCAGCAGAAGAAGGAGAAGAAGAAGGAGAAGAAGAAGGAGAAGAAGAAGAATTGAAATGGAGTTGATTTTGATATGGATGAGGTGGAGTTGAAAGAAGATTATCATTTTGAAGAGGAAGAGTAAGAGTAAGAGTAAGATGTTGATGATGAGGAGAAGAAGGAGAAGAAGAATTTGAAATGAAAGATGGTGAATTTGACATGGATGATGATAAAGAAGAAGAATATGACATGGAAGAAGAAGAAGAAGAAGAAGAAGAAGATGATGATGATGAATTCAATGAAATTCCCCCTTCTCCCAACATATTCATTGAATTGGACCTTTTATGCATTTCTTTTCCTTCTCTTTCTTTTCCTTCTCTTCCTTCTCTTTTTCTTCCTCCTTTCTTCTTCTTCTTCTTTGCATTCACATTCGATTTCTTTGTTTGAACTTCTTCTTTTTCTTCTCCTCCTTCTTCTTTTGTCAATTTGACATATTTCATGTCATTTTGATTTGACATGTCTGTTTTCAACTGAGTTGCGGAATTATCTCGGAAAAAATGGAACGGCCACGAACGGGGGAATTTATTTTTGGTGATTTTTTAATTTTTGAATTATTTGAAGAAGAAGAAGGAGAAGGAGAAGAATAAGAAGTAGGAGAAGAAGCAGAACGAGAAGAAGAAATTGAAATGTTCATGTTATTTGGAGAACTAGCTTCAGTAAAGATAGGAAGATTATGCAAAAGATTATCTTGTTTGAAAGAAGAAGTAGAATTAAAAGAAGAAGAATTTGAAAAACATATTTCTTCTTCTTCTTTTTCTCTTCCTCTTCTTCCTTCTCTTCTTCTTTCTCCTTCCTTCTCTAATAACTCTTCTCGCTAATTCATTTATCATCTTCTTTAGTATCATTTTCTCCTTCATTTCCTGAAGAAGAACTGAATCTTTGTCTATTTCATACAATTTGAGTGCTATTTCTGCTGGAATAAGAGAAGGATCTAATGAAAGAGAAGAAGAAGAAGATGATGATGAATTTTGAGGAGAAAGATGAGAAGGAAGAGAAGAAGAAGAAGTATTTAATAGAGAAAGAGAAGAATTTTGAGGAGAAAGACAAGAAGATGATGAAAGAGAAGAAGAATTTTGAGGAGGAGGAGGAGGAGGAGGAGGAGGAGAAGAAGAAGAAGAAGAAGAAGAAGAAGAAGAAGAAGAAGAAGAAGAAGAAGAAGAAGAAGAAGACTATGAATTAGATTGTAGCTATGAAATAAGCAGAGTAAGGAGGACAGTTGCAGGTGAAGATGAAAGAGCATCTTTTAACAAATGAGAAAGAATTCGAGAAAGTTGACTTCGCATCGTAGAATTCAAAGGAATTGTTCCAGATGGCTGGGAGAAAAGAAAGAGAAGGAGATGTTCGCTGATAACGCTGAAGTGAAAGAGAATGAGTCGAAGGAAAAGGGAGGGAAACTGAGGATGGAGAATTTTTTGATGTGAATGACGGAGAAGAGGGAGAAGGAGAAGGAGATTGCGAAAGCAAAAAGAGAGGAAACTGAGAGGAGGTGAAGCTTGTCTGAAGCTGATGATGAAGAATTGCTGAGAATTAGTCTTTCTTTATCTGATAGGGAAGTTCTCCTCCTCATCCACTTGCTGTTCGTGATGCATTTATTGCATGCCAACGGAAGTTGTATTAGCTCCATCAGCAGCAGAGTTTGAAGATCCACTCAGTTTTTGAGAATATGTCGTCATGCTCGATTCCAATGAAGTTGACTGAGGCTCAGATGTTAGCTGAAAAGAAGCAAAAGCGGAATGTGTGGCTTGTTGTTCGAATGCAGCGCCAACAGCCTTCAACCGCCGAATGAGAGAGGTAGAAATGGACATTTTAGGAGAAGAGGAAGGTTTTTGATCATGGTGTGTCTCGAATATGGCTGATATTTTGTGGAGCAAGTCCTTCTTCACCATCAACCAGTGATCAGCGGTGACAACAGCGTTGAGTGCAGTGCGCGTGGCCAGCGGACGAAGCAGCAGGCGATTGGACTACGCGGCAGAAGGGCAGAGGGGCTGCGTGGAGAATAAGATGATGGAAGGTGTTGTGATGAAGGATAGCATGGACCGAGAAATGGAAATAGAAGCGACACAAAACGTGAATAGAGAAGGTATAGAGAACATGAAGATGAAGTGAAAGATGCTGAAAGCAGCTTTGAAGGCAGAGTGCGGACGATAGAAGTGAGTGGATGAGAAAGCATGAGAGGGCACACGTTGACAAGAGGCTCCCACAAAAATTTGAGAGAAGAAGGCAGAATCGAATGCTGCTTACCTTTCTGTGGATGCTCAATGCGCAGCGGAACAACCTGAAAAGATGGATTTGTCAGTTCGAGCAGAGTTTCTCCGATGGATGGGACATATGCCGTTCATTGAGGAGGAACTAAAATTGCATTTTCTGAAACAGACAGCAGAAGTTGTTGGTCTTCGAAAAAGACAGACGAAGCAAACAAAAGCGGGTCAAGCAGAATATTCGCATTGATTGCTTAAGACTCTCTTTTTATTGCATACAAAGAGAAATTATTTTCATCATTCTTTCTATTGATCTTGTTCTGCACATCAGGAATAGTGCTGAAGATTCCCCTCTCTTCACAGAACAGCTCCGCCGTTCCATTTGCAGCTTCTCCTCCTTCCACAGCTGCCCTTCTTTCTCCTCTCCACACATTCATCTCCTTTCTCATATTCATAATCATTTGTGCATCTTTCACTGCATCTTCTCCTCCCAAGCTGAACAGCCTCGTGCCTCACAGCAGATTCAGAAACAAGTTCGCATCATTCGCCAATATTCCCCCTGTTGCCCCGGCATGAGATGATGGAATCGTAATGGGCTTCAGAATCTGCGGCAACTTGAGGTGGTCAAAAAATGGTACAGCGCCTTTCAGAGTGAGTGGAACAAAGTAGCACCTTCTTTTTGCCTTATCTTCTGCATCGACCGCACAAACAGCGTCTCCAGCCCTGTCTTCTGTCTGTATTCACTCCCAGTCACAGAATTGTTCCCAAAGTCTTCCACTCCTCCTCCTCCTCCTCCTCCTCCTCCTCCTCCTCAACTATCTTCTCCATTTGCATTGGCATGCCAGTCTAACAAGACATACTTGCCGAAGAAGAAGCAATCACAAACCCGTTTTCCGCAGCTGTTCAAAGGTGTGCCTGAGTTGTTCTGCCGAGTGCTGCTATGATGGCAGACAAGACAAGATGCCTTCATGGCACAGAAACAGCAATGAAAATTGTGATTGCTGTGCCTTAGGCGCGGGTTCTGCCGGGCTTCTCTGCTGACGTCTGAGCCAATTGTGTTCTCGTCTTCTTCTTTCTCTCCATTTTCCTTTGAAGACAAGGCTGAAGGAAAGGACAGCAATAGAGGGGTCGGACTATGCTCTCCGCAGACGATGGATGAGGTGTGTGAGAAAGAAACATGCGACTTCTTCTGAGTTCTCTTTTTGAATTTCGATGAAAGCGTCTTTTACTGCGTGCGAGGGAAGCGCAGGGCAGGGAGTGTGCTTCAGTCTTCTTCTCTTTCTGCTGCCTTGTATGTTTTATTGGCATTTGAGGCTTCAGCAGATCATGTTATGTCCAAACTGTCTTCATCAACACTTACGTCACTATCATCGCTATCTTCATTTTCATCATCTAAACTATCTTCTTCTGCTTCTTCAGTGTCTGCTGAACCTGCTCCATTCACCCTCTCTCTCCTCTCTTCATTTCGAATCAAACAGGAAATGTTCTTTCCTTTCCCTCTCGATCAGATCTTTCTTTTAAGCTTCTTTGACTTGCTTTCCTCTTCCTGAACATGATTTGTAGGAAGCAGAAGGTCTGCTGACTTGGTTGTTGGGATAATTCTTCCATGTGTCAGTTTCAGTGCGTTCTCCTTCAGCTTCGTAACTGCTTCCTTCTTCTGCCTCTCTTTCATCTCAGCTGCGTTATATATCGTTTCAATTGAGCTGTTTTCTTTCATTTTTGTTGAGTTGAATGTGGATGAGGTGTCATATTCAAACACAGATCTGCTCTTTTTCGGTGTCTGTCAGCTGGCTTGTGTGCTTGTCAAAAACATCTTTGCACTGAGAATCCTGTCTAACTCCACGTCTTCCTTTTCCTCCTCCTCCTCCTCATCATCATCCACTTCCTCACCATATTCATTCTTATCGGTGTCACTTCTGCTTCTTCCACTTTTCTCACTCATATCAGACTTAAAAGAGTCAAAGGCGATGCAGCCATCTGCCACACGTAGCAGCTCCAGCTCTTTCGAAAGCAGCTCACTCAGCGCATCATATAAATTCAACGTCGGACTTGCCTTTGATCTAATTACTTTTCCTTTCGCTTTTCATTTCCCTTTCACGCTCGCTTTCTATCTCCGCTATGCTCCTCTTTGCTTTCCATACTCCAATTCATCTAATGGAAGCTCATCAAACACAGAAATAATTCTTTCCTTTTCTTTCTCCTATCTCCTTTTCCCCTTCTCATCTTTTTTCACTTTCTTTTTGTTTCAAAACTATCCTCTTGCTCGCCAATGTTACAACAATTGATTCAAAACGCCTCGTATTCTGCGCTGTAGCATTTGCATTTGTGCATCCTTTGCTTTTTTTCCTCTACTGACTCAACCCCATCGCAGTCATCATTCGCTTCCTCTTCATCTTCGGTGGTCTTCTTCTTGAAATAGCCAGCGGTACTTGTTCCATCCCTACACGGAATAGCTTCTTCTTCTTGCTGCTATAATTATTATTATTATTAATGTTATTTCCACTTCCTCCCATCTTGTTTGTCAGCCCCAGCACTTCTGATTTAAATTCTGGTGGAGCTATTTTTGAGCCTGTATGTTCTTTTTTATAGATTGTCCGCTTGAATGCAACAAGCGCTTTTAACCTGTTGCCTTTTTTGAGTGCTCTCCCGAATGCAGTTGATGGCATGCTCAGCAGTGAAACAGAAGAAGAAAAGGATGAAGAATTCTTTGTCAAAGGACTTGAAATCGTAAAAGAGGGAGCTGGAAAACCAACATTCGATGAGGCAGAGGCAGAAGAAGATAAAAGACTTGGAAATAATATTTCAAAATAAAAATAAATAAAATTCCTTGAAGGGCAAACATAGAATAATTAGCTTTCACTCCATTGGAAACGGAAAACAGCAAAATTCTACTCAGGATTCAGTTGGATAATAGTGAAAGAATTTCGAATAGGAAAAGAGAAAAAGCATTCGAAATATTAAATATAAGCTTTCATAAGTTGCAAAAAATAAGCAAAAATAGAGTATCAAACACAAAATTTCAAACCTTTTTCTTCATTATAATCCCATTTCAAATTTCAATTTTTTTATTGATCTGCAATTTGCAGAAATGCTTTTTTGATATATCAAGATAATATTTATATGTTGTTGAAGTGTTTCATGAGGTTAATAACGATTTCTGCAAATTTCCACGTTATAAAAAAGTTTTCATGATCATTGAGATCTTTTTTTATCAAAAAGTTTTTTGTTGATCTGTTTAAAAAAATTCATAATGATTTTTTTTTGATTTTGTTGGTTTTCAATATTTGATCTTGCAATATGGAAAAAATAAAAATGATTTCAATCAGAAAAATGCTTGTATATTCGAATTTGAGTTTTTTTCGAAATGGAAAAAATATCAATGAAATGAAAAAAATTGCGTTAAAAAATAACAATTGTTCAACAATCAATATGACATAAAAAAACAAAAAGTGCTTCATGATGTCAATCATTAATAAAATAGAAAACAATCAGAATATTTTTAATCAGATTCAATAACATTCAAAAAAACACAATTCTGTCACATAATCATAAAAACAATCACCAAATGTCAACTAAATGTCAACAATTTTGAACAATAAAAGATATCAGAAAAAGTAATACTATAACAACAAATTCACGGTATCAAAGACAATTCCTAACAAAATAGAATACTTATAAAAAAAGTTCAAAAACTTACTTGTCTTTTCTCCCTCTGTTTTCCACCCACTCTTCACTTTCTGATATTTCTCTTCCTTTGACTCAAAAAGATCAAATTCAACATAGAAAAAAGACAGACACAGTGATAAAACATCACTTCACACTCTCAACAACTCTCCCATCCAAAAACCTCACCCAAAGATCTTTGAAATCCCTCACAACTCTCTCTATTAATGAATCTCGATTAATACACACATAAGCGGGACAATAACCAATTTAATAATAGGGACATTATAGGGACAAAAACCACAAGAAAACAATCGGATTCTAACTGTTGTGCACCTGGGAGGCTGTTCGTCGTATCCAGGTCCGGATAAAGCAGCCCAGAGGCTGCAGTATCTAATACGAACAGTCATGTCCAGCACCCTTCCGATAGAGTGCCAGCTAAGCATGCACAACAACTAGTTTCTTAATAGGGGACACCATTAAAACAATTTTGAGATTCATTAAAAGAAGAAGAGTCAAGAAGAAGCTCAAATCTCCTTGAAAGAAGATCTTGAGAAGATTGAGAAAGAAGAGAAGAGTTTGATGATGTGTTACCAGAGTTGAAGGTCTTTCTTGAACGTTGCACTTTTTCTTTCATTGTCGAAGATTCGATGGCAACCAGAGAGCGTTGAGGAAGATATCCAACAGCAGATGCGCAGACAAATGAGCCCTTGCGCTCAAAATACAAGTAGTCTTTCATGTGGGGAACTGACAATGATGGCCATGAGATTTGTTGAGATGGTACATATTCTTCAAAGTATCTCTCATGCACAGAGTCATTGATAGATGTTGAAGATGGGGAAGAGTTTGATGATGATGTTGAGAAAATGTTTGATTGAGAAGTTGAAGAAGCTGATGTCGAAGTGTTCATATTGTTTTCGAAGAAGCTGATCAAGTCATGAAGTGTGGTGATGTGTTCTGTCGAAAGATTGTTGTCAATTGCATTAACTAACGCACCAAATTCACTATCACATATATTTTTTCCATGGTGCTCAGCGAAGAAATTAAGTTGTGTGTTTTTCTTTTTAAGAAGTTTTGATTGTTTTGAAAGGATGAAGTGAAGAAGGAAGCGATTTCGGTTGTGTGGACCCGAATCGCAGAAGAACTTAAAGGTGTGAGTGTCTGAGAAGAAGTGTCTTTTGATCACAGATTCCAGACACTCAATAACAAATCTGTGATCATTTGAGAGGCAGTCGGAGAAGAAGTTGAAAGTTCGTTTTATTTTTTGGTTATTAATTTTTTGAAGAGAGATGATTGTGAATTGAGAAACCTGTTGATAATTAAAGAATTCTTGTTGAAGTTGATTTTTTCTGATGGGGAGTTTCCACTTCTCTTTGAAGTCGAAGACGAAGACTGCTTCTCCCTCTTTCAGATTATCAACAGTTGATTGATAATGTTTTCGTTGCATTTCTGCAACAAGACGATGTTGTCGAAGAAGTTTAAGAGTCTGAAATTCTGCAGGAGATAGTCCATTTTTGTTTTGTGAAGATTTTAGTTTGTTCTCCAAATAGCTTAACTTCTCACACATTCCACAAAGATCAGTACGCCTTTTCGCTTTGGAGAAGTTGGTAGTGAGTTTATAAAAGTGAGACAGAGAAACTTTGATGTTTGTTTCTTCTGTAAACTCTTTCCATAATTTCGTCTTGGGCTTGAAGATTAATCTCTTTTCGTTGGGAGAAAAGATGCCCGTTTTCTTTCGTTTTTCTTTCAGTGCTTCCAATCCATAACTTGTTGAAATTGACGAAGAGAGTGGAGGAATGGAAGTTGTTCGATGAGGTGGTGTGATGAATGCAGATGACGTAGCAGTTGTTGTTGTTGACGATGATGATGAGTTATTTGAAGTGTTATTATTTGATGTTTCTGAAGAAGATGATGAACCACCAAATTGAATAGTAGATAGTGTTGGTTTTGTTTTTTCCTTGATATAGAATGAAAGTGAAGGAACGTAGCCTTGAACATAAAGATCTTTCCATGATGAATTCCAGTTTTCTTTGTCCAATTCGGAGACATCAAAATCGTTGCAAATATTCCACAATGCCTCACTTCCTGCCTTCCTTCTCACAACTGCGATGTAATGTCCGTTTTGTTGATCCAAACGCTTAAATAGTATTTGTCCAACAAGATGGTAAATGATAGTTTCTTGATTATCCTTTTGAAGATGTTGAATATATTCTGTAGAAAACCCTTTACAAAATGTGCGCTGGTTTACTCGATCAGTTTCAATCAGAAGCGTTCTAGAAGGTGCAGAACTAGCAGAATCAGTGCATTCATGACAGAGGGCTAGCACCTCTGGAAATGCAGCCATTTCCTCCCATCTAACAGCACAGCATTTTTCGTTGCATTTATTGCAATAAACACAATTCTTTCCTTCCAAAACTTCAGTTGCAAAGAGAGAAGATAGTCCATTATGAGTCGAGGAAGAATTGATAACGACATTGTTACATATTTCATTGAAGTTTGATGTGATTTGTTGGCATTTTTGGCATTTGAGATGAGTTATGATAACTGGATTGAAGGAATCCTTGCTTATCAACTCATCTTTTTGAAGAAGTCGGTGAAGATTTTCAAACGCCTCAGTAACATTTTGTTGCTGTCTGCTGCCATAGTTGCAGAAATCTTCCCATTTGTCAATAAGAGATGAGACCCATGAACGCACTGACGTTCCATCTTTAGCCAATTGATGACAAACACTTTCAACACGCGAAGATGTGTTCTTCAACGATGTTTGTTTTTTGAAAAAAGATGGTTTTTGAATAGTTATTGAAGAGAAACATTGAAGAAGAGAAGCCAAATAGCATGTGTTGCCTAAGTTTGGCAATCCTTTTGCTATTTGTGATGATTTATTTGAAGAATTTAATGAATTTGAGACAGATTGTGAATGAGAATGATTTTTTGTTGAATTTTCTTTAGCATTCTTTTTTGAAATATTCTTTGAAGAATTATTTTGAATAGATATTTCATTATTTGAAGGTTGAATGCTTTGTTGTTGAACGGTTGAAGTGTTATTCTCTTTCGAAAATGAAGAAAAGAGAGTTTGAAATGCTTGAGGTGGAATTAATGTGGGTGAAGTGGCATATTCAACTAATTGCTCATTCACAAACACATCATTGTTGAAAAAGGAAGTTGAAGTTTCTTCAATAGGAGAAGAATTTTTATTTTCTTTTTGTTTCTTTTTGAAAGATGAAAAAGATGAGGAAGATGAGGAAGATGAGGAAGATGAGGAAGATGAGGAAGAAGAGGAAGATGAGGAAGATGAGGAAGATGAGGAAGATGAGGAAGATGAGGAAGATGAGGAAGATGAGGAAGATGAGGAAGATGAGGAAGATGAGGAAGATGAGGAAGATGAGGAAGATGAGGAAGATGAGGAAGATGAGGAAGATGAGGAAGATGAGGAAGATGAGGAAGATGAGGAAGAAGAGGAAAAAGAGGAAGATGAGGAAGATGAGGAAGATGAGGAAGATGAGGAAGATGAGGAAGATGAGGAAGATGAGGAAGATGAGGAAGATGAGGAAGATGAGGAAGATGAGGAAGATGAGGAAGATGAGGAAGATGAGGAAGAAGAGGAAGATGAGGAAGATGAGGAAGATGAGGAAGATGAGGAAGATGAGGAAGATGAGGAAGATGAGGAAGATGAGGAAGATGAGGAAGATGAGGAAGATGAGGAAGATGAGGAAGATGAGGAAGATGAGGAAGATGAGGAAGATGAGGAAGATGAGGAAGATGAGGAAGATGAGGAAGATGAGGAAGATGAGGAAGATGAGGAAGATGAGGAAGAAGAGGAAGAAGAGGAAGAAGAGGAAAAAGAGGAAGAAGAGGAAGAAGAGGAAGAAGAGGAAGAAGAGGAAGAAGAGGAAGAAGAGGAAGAAGAGGAAAAAGAGGAAGATGAGGAAGTGGATGAGGATTGTTTTGTTTTGAAAATTTTGTGAATTGGAATAGGTGAAGGAGACGAGTGACGTTTTTGATGTGATTTATTTGTTTTTCTTTTTGTTGAACCCCTTTCTCTTCTAATTGGAGTGCTGATTGGTGCATCAATAGATTGAGAAGGTGAAGAATTTGTTGATGAAGAATAATTTTCTGAAATGGTTTTTGAATTTTTATTTCGTTGAGAAGATGTTGAAGAAGAAGAAGATTGTTTTTTATTTGAAGAAGAGTTTTCTGTGATTATTTCTTCTTCCCAAGCTGCTTCATCAATAAATCTTGCATAATCCGGTTCTGCTCGCTGCTTTTTCTTTGCTGACTGAAGCGAAGTTGAGGCTTCAGTTGAATGGGCCAACATCCAGTTGTTGCCCTTTTCCCAATCCTGTTCATTTAAACCTTAATAAACAGAGAGAATTATTCAAAAAAAAAATTTAAATTATTACAAACCACTTTTGCAAGACGGAAGGTGAGGTTTCTGAGGCTGAATGATAAAACCTTGGTTCTTTTTGAGTGTTTGCTTCGCGTAAATAAATTTGCCTTCTGTCACATCATATCCATAGTCTTGTAAATCGGACAATGATGTGTTGCGGGAAAGCGCTTGCAGCATTGTTGCCTGAGTGTGCAACGGAGCGTTGTTGTACACCACAGGCAGGTCTTCCAGCAGCTTTATGTGATATTCTGTTTTAAAAAAATAAATAATTAACAAATCAAAAAGAAAAAAAATAACAGAGAGTGAAAATAATATTTTTTTTACACAATACAAAAAAGTAAAAAAATCAAACCATTCAAAGACTTCAGTAAATCATTAATTACTGAAGATGATTGCCTGTAGTTGTAAAAGAGATAGACGAGCAATGAATTAACGTCATCTCCACCAATTCGTTTTATTTCGTTCCAAATAACTTTGCATCGAGAATTAAGAGTTGATTGAGGTTTTGAAAAAGACATTTTTATTTAGAAAGTATTTTAATAATGGTTTGGTGATATAAGAGATTCATAAGCTGTTGTTTGAATTTATAATACTTATTTTTTAATTTTTTTTTATGTTTTTTTGGCTTTGTGTTTATATAAAGAAAAATTGACAAATTAAATATTCAAAGAGCTTCCAAAAATGAATTTTTATTATTCAAAATTATCCTTCTGAAAATTTACAAAAGTTCTAAACTGACATGAATTTTATCTCCTTTTCCACATTATCAGGAAAACAATACACTTCAAACAATAAAATAATAATTCTTAAAAAAAAAATGATAGAAAATATTTAATATAAAAAATTTGCATCTCTATCACAATTTAAATATTATTTCAAATAAATAATATATGTATGAATATAAAATGTCACAACAAAAGTTATAATCGAAATTTTAAAAGTAGTAACATAAAAATTAATGATAAATTTTTTCAAAAAGTTCTTTTTTCAATGGTGTCAAATTATGAACAACGAAAATTTATATCATCCATTGAAATCAAAAAATTAATAATATTTATAAAAAATGTTTGATATAATACTCATTTTGAAAATTGTTCAATTTGATCTTTTCGATCAATCAAAAATTTTTATTACTTGGAAATTTGCAGAAATCGTTTTAATGCTTATTAATCACTTCTTTATAACATATTTACCATTATCAATCAAAAAATAATCATTTCTGCAAATTGCAGATCAACGAAAAATTCGAAATTTGAAATGGGTTTATGGAAAGAAAAATAAAATTTGATTATCTAATGTAAAACTTCTTTTTTTGAGGAAATTGATTTATGCATTGCTCAATTATTAATTTAACTTCTCTTCTGCTGTAGGATTCTTCAAAAGACACACACAATTCACTTCTCTTCCATTAGACATAAATGATGCTGTTCTCTCCTTCGCAGCTTCTCGTTTGAAGCAACAGAAGGCAAATGAGGCAGTGTTTTCATTGACTGCTCAGCGGGAACACATGACTTTGCGCTGAATGATGTTTCATTCACAGATTGCTCTGCTTTCATTGGGACGAATCTGTTTGTTTTGTTGTCTAGGCTAAACGGGACGATTACTTCGGAACACTTGAATTATGACTTGACGGAATTTATGAGCCAAAGAAACGCTTTGGTTGGCAGCGACACGGAACTTACAGAGAAAAGCCTGCTTTTGTTCATTGTGCTGAGGAAAGAGACTTCTGTTTTTGTTTCTTCTTCTTCTTCTTCTGCAGCGGATATAATTGGCTGTGTAGGCAAAGACGGTCCGTGCTATTCATTCTGGCAGGGCATGCAGAACACTGACATGACTTCTGACTCCACAATACAAGTATCTATCATTGGCAGTGCAGAAATCGAAGACTCGTTTGACTTGTCGCTCTGCTCCGTGGCTTCCAGTGACGCCAGCGCCAAATGCACTCTTTCGTTCAAAGCTGAATTTTCTGGTGATTCACACACAAATGTGCTGACAACCACAAATTCCTTGTCATTTGCAAGGATTATTTTGTCGCTTCCTTCGTCTTTCACAACAGAAGAAGCAGTTCTTGTTGCTTCATCAACAGAAGATGCTGTGCTTTCCTTCGGAGATTGCGAATTTTCCCTTTAAAATTCCGATTCCATCACTTTTTCGCTGGTTTTAGTGGATGCCGGCAAGTTCGAAATCAACAATTGCTATCTGACTCTTGCTTCATTTGAATCTCAGCCGTTTCTGTTCAGTCAGTCAGCTGAAATTACACTAAACTCATTTATTGTATCGAGTGTGACGTTGAGTGCTGAACCGCTATTTAGCTTAACATCTGCTTCAACAACTACAACTTCTTCTTCTTTATCTTTACCTTTATCTTCTTCTATTTCGAAGTCAATTTCTTATTCAAACGCAGTTACACCATCATTCACTCTCGAATCATGCAGCTTCTCTGATGTTAGCGCTGTTGGTATTAACAAGGAAGCGCTTTTATCTTCTACCTCTTCTTCTTCTTCTTCTCCTTCTCACCCTCTTCTTCTACCTCTCCCTCTCCCTCTTCCTCTTCCTCGTCCTTCTTCTCCAGCAACAATCACTTCATCTGCTCGCTCACTCAGCCCAATGATAACACCTCCGACTTCACCTCACTCTCATCCTTTTTCTGCTGCTTATCCACAATCTTCTTCTTCTCCTTCTTCTTCTCCTTCTTCTGCTGCTGCTCCTTCTTCTTTCTCTTCTTCCTCTTCTTCCTCTTCTTCCTCTTCTTCCTCTTCTTCCTCTTCTTCCTCTTCTTCCTCTTCTTCCTCTTCTTCCTCTTCTTCCTCTTCTTCCTCTTCTTCCTCTTCTTCCTCTTTTTCCTCTTCTTCCTCTTCTTCCTCTTCCTCTTCCTCTTCCTCTTCCTCTTCCTCTTCCTCTTCCTCTTCCTCTTCTTCCTCTTCAATTTCTCCTTCTTCTTCTACTTTTTCTTCTCGTTTTTCTTCAATTTCAACATCTCGTTCAACATCTTCTGATTCTTCTCGTGTTTTATCGTCTTCTCCTTTTTTTTCATCGTCCAACAACAAAACTCAGTTTGCCAGCAGGAAAATGGTATTCCCAACAAAACAAGTTTTATCTGCAACTTCTTCAAACACATCAATTGAAAACAAATCTAATTCTTCTTCTTCTCCTCCTCCTTTCTACTCCTCCTCCTCCTCTTCTTCTTCTTTCAATTCTTCTTTTAATTCTTCTTCATCTGTTCCTGACAACACATTGATTGTTGATATCCCATTTCGTTCTGTTGCTTCTCCTTCCAATCCATTCTATGTGAAGTTCCATCAACAAAGAAGAACAATCATCCTTGCTCATTTTTTGGACACTTCTTCACAAAAATTCCAGGCAAATGACTCAAAAACAGAAGGAAAATCTGTTTTGAGTGGGATTTCGTTGCAATCACTGCAAAAACAGCAGCAGCAGCAACAGTCACAAGAGAAAATAGAAGCCAAAGTGTCAGTTTTATCAACACCCTCTTCTTCCTCTTCCTCTTCCTCTTCCTCTTCCTCTTCTTCATCCTCCTCCTCTTCCTCCTCCAACAAGTCAATGAACCATAAAGTCCCCGGTTTTATCACTTCTTCTTCCCTGTCAAATGAGCATCTTCCTCTGTTTAACCGAAGAAATTGGCTAGTCTTCCTCTTTTCTGAGAGCAAAGGCTGCATCAAAGCTAAACTTCTGCCGATTTTTCAACGAGGAAACAAAAAGGATGAAAGAATCGCAAAAAACTATTTTTTTTCATTCAAAGCAGAAGAAAAGCAGATGACTCTGCAAGATGGCTTGTTTTACTCAATTGGAAGAGAAAATGCATTGAATTCTCAACAAACAAAGGAAAAATCATCTTCGTCATCAATTTCATCTCTTTCATCCCAATCAACTCAATCGTCTCAATCATCTTCCTTTTCTCAATCAGATTCAAAAGATTTCAGCACATTCTCTTCATCTGAACAGTACTCTCTTGCTGAATCATCCACATTTTGTGTCGCAATGTTCTGGTTTGCATCGCTCATTTCGCCTTTTCTTCCGAATTCTCCGTTTTTCCGCCTTCTTCCCAATTCCTGTGCAATCTATTTGTGTTCGGCCTTTTTTGACACATCTTCTCAATGGATGTCAAAAAGAATCGTCAAATTGCTCTCTTCTGCTGCTGATTCTTTTGTCACTTGTGGCAATAATTGTAATGTGATAAATGTATCAAAAGATCCTATTCAATCATCATTATTAGTGTCATCATCATCATCATTAGCATCTTCTTCTTCTTCCTCCTCTTCATCTTCTTCTTCCTCTTCATCAAACAACTAAACTCTTCCCATCATTTCACAATCATAATCACTTTCCTCTTCTCTTTCCTCTTCTCTTTCATTTTCTCCTTCCTCCTCATCTTCTCCTTCTCTTCCTCTGTGTCGTGTTCCTGATCCACAATGTCTTCTCAACTCCCCCTTTTCCTTCCGCCTTCCAATGGCCCTCCACTTCTCCTTCGATTGTGCTGCTTCCACTCGAAGCGTCTCATTCAAAGGATACGTCATTTCTAACCCAAACGAAGACAAATCATCATCATCATCTTCTTCTTCGTCTTCGTCTTCGTCTTCGTCTTCGTCTGCTTCTTCACTTTTACCAAGCTCTCCTCGTTCTCCTTCTTCTTCTTCTGCTGAGTCCTCTGCAACAAAACACAAATCTCGCTCGCCTTCTTCTTCCTCTTTTTTGTCAGACACACCTCCCTCTCGCCATTCATCCTCCTCCTCCTCCTCTTCTTCTTCTCTATTCAGTTCATTGTCTCCAACTCCTTCTCTTTCCAGAACACATTCGCCATCTCATACCAATTCACGCTCACACACACACAAACAAGCTCGCCTGCTCGTTCAAACACACACTCAGCTTTCTCTGACCAGAAAAATGAAGGGAAAAGAAATTCTGAACAAATGGCTGTTTCATTGAAGATTTCAAGTTTGATACATGATGATGCTTTATCAAGCATTCATTCACAATCATCCTCACCTTTCAGTTCAAATTCGAAAGATATCAAAAGCGCACAAGAAATAACCACCAAACATGAGCATTCGCCGAATAGCCAACAAAAATTGTTGCATTCTGAACATCCAGCAAAGCCAATAATTCCGAGCACAGAAGTCGTCGATGTTGAAAGTTTCCCAATCGATTCGACAGGTTTTTCAAACACACAAATGTTTCCACCGCCGTATAATCCCTTTGGCATGCCAAACATCAATAGCAGATCACTCCTGGGTGATTACATGCCTTATTCCTATAACAGCAACAACAACAACAATAATAATATCAACAATTATCAGTGGAAACCACATCTCTATTCCGATGCTTCTGATCCATTGCAACTGAACAAAAGCAAACTCTATCAGCAAAGCCATTCACCAGCAAGTGCATCACATTCAACACACTCACACCCAACAAAAAGAGATGCCTGGTCGATTCGCCCTTCAGACAGTGCAACAGAAACAGAGCAGCATTCGCAGCTGAATGAAACTGATAATCCAACAGCTCCTTTTTCGTCAAGCTCTTTTCCTTCAAAAAACCTGCTGACTTCGCAGTATTCCCATCAAACTCCTGCTCAACCTTACGATGATTCTTCTTATGTTTATAAGAAACATCAGATAATGTTAACAATCGAAGGAGGAGGAAGAAGGGATGAAGCAGGTGGAGATGACGGTTTTGGACGAGGATTTGAATTTGATTCCAGACAAAATGGAGAAAAATATGAAGTTATGCAAAATATGAAGCGAAAAGGTACACATTCGTCCAAATCGAAATCAGAACATCACAAAACAAGCAATCATAAACACCACAGACATCATTCAAAAGAAAAAAGGGAATCTCAAAAAACAGAAATTCATTTTGAAACAACGGAGCATGCCATTGAGACAAACAGCACAAAATACACTTCGCATCACTCACACCACTCACACCACTCACATCATTCACACCACTCTCACCATTCACATCATTCACGCCATTCATATCAGTCACAAATGCGTTCTTCATCGACTGCCAAAATCAATGAGCCATATTCACATCTACAGGTGCCTTTCCACCAAGTTGACGCTCCTGCTAAGCATCATGAAGAACCAATTTCACCCCAAAGAGGAAGTTCCTCTTTCGCCATTCGAACCGACTCAGGCCATCATTCCCATTCACACCACGAGCCATTTCACAGCTCTTTTAATTCACAAATCACAAAATCGAGTGAAAGACCTGCAAATTTTGTCGCTTCAGTATATAAAGCAAAGCTAAATGGCTATAAATCTCGATCAAGAAGCCATTCTCGCAATGCACATTCATTTGATCATGCATTGTTAAATAAGCTTATCAAAGAACCTTTTTCTGCTTTATCACTTGAAAAAACAGAATTTCATTCATTTTCGTCTGTCGAAGTTAGTTCACGAAAACATTCTGTCCCTTCGCAATCTAATCCTCACATTCAAAATTTTTCAATTCATCCGAAAGAAAACGAGACTTTATTCGAACACAGTTACCATCACATCAGCAGCGATAAACATCCAGTAAAGAACACTCAAGAACTTGATCCAATACAAACAAGAAAAGAAACCCATTCTGAATATTCTGCTTCAAAAGATCTTAAGCATCGAAGTCAGAGGCACAATCATATGAAAAGAAGTCACAAAAGTCATACTTTTGTAGAAAGGAAAGACGATCATGCTACTCCGCTTCTGATGGCACCAGAGTTAGCAAGCGATGCCAACCTTCAGAAACAAAATCACCAAAATGTGGCTATTCGGAGATCGATGTCTGCCAATGATGAAAGTCAGAAACAATTGATACAGGAGCCAATTTATCAGGATCACGCTGATTCTTATTCCTCGTTTTCAGCTTTGCCTCATGGTGTTGATCAGCAAGTTCCACTTTTTCATCCTCCTTTTCCTCCTCCTCCTCAACTTTCACTTCCAATTGCATCAAGCCAAAAATCTGCAATGATGAATGCTCCTTTTGTTAAGCCTGTTCGTAATTCAATGAATTTTCATGGTGTTTCTAGTGGTTTCATATCTCGTCATTTGATACCTGAAAATTTTCTATTTATAAAGAGAGTGTCTCAAATGCGTCATCTTCATCCGTCTGGCAATCGAATTTCGAATAAAAAGATAAGTTCTGGCTATGATTCAATCTCAGATCCATTCAATTTGCAGCTTCCTCAAAAAAACAGTTACCTATGGAGGAATATCAAGTTAATGAACATCATCTTGATGATAGCAAAGCTGTTACGAACAGTGGTTTAAGTGAGACAAAAGAAATAAACGAGGAAAATAATCAGTTAACAAAAATTGAAACTCGAAAGGAAGGACATAACAAACACGCAGCTCTTTCAGATAACAGGAAAAGAATGATAACAGAGCAAACAAATGAAAATACGAAAATGAAGACAGATGAGTTTTCTCAGGAGAATGAAGCGGCTTTGAATGATAATCTTTCTAATCGGAAACAATCAGAATCAGAGAAAGAATCGAAACTTTCAAATGATTCTTCTGTTTTGTCTGAAAGCATCCAGACTCAGATAGGAAACAATACACAGCCTGCTGCAACATCAGCAGAAATACTTAGTGCACACATTCAAAGCCAAAGCTCGAACCAGCTTGCAAATGTTACCACTGCTCTGAACGATTCACTTGAAAAGCAAGCAAGTGCTTTAGAAACGCGTTTGAGTCAAACATTGAAGCCAGAGAGACGAATGCCTTCGCTTCTGAGTCTTTTGAATGGCGGACGCAAAACACGCTCCTGGCAGAGGAACCTGAATGTTGAGGAGCAGCACTTCCTGTTTCTTCCACTGAATGAAAATCAACATTGGAGTTTGATAGTCATTTGTAATGCTAATGCTGTTGCTGAAGAGCAACGCAAATTGATGCAATTTAGAAGGAAGAAGTGGGAGTTGCATCATCAGGAAGAGAAAGAGAAAGCTGAGAAGAGAAGCGAAGAAGAAGCAGAAAGTACTGATAACGAATTTGAAAAAAATCTTAAGAGAATAAGTTATTCGCATAAATATCGCTCTTTTCCTGTTTTTGGCAATGAAAGAGAAAGTGGGGAGCTGAACATGAAGAGCATTCTCCATCAGCACCAGGCACCTGCGCCTCTCCTTCCGTTGAGGAGAAGGCGCTCTTTGCACGCTGCTTCCCACTCAACAAAGAGCTCAAACAGAAAGAATGAAAATGATAGAAGTGCTCAGCAATCTGTTTATCGGAATTTATTTAAACTGAGAAATGCAGATAAGCCAAAGGCAATGCCAGAAAAATCACCACTTCTAGCTCCTCAAAAAGAGACAAAGAAAGTTAGACTGAAGACTTTTCTCGAATTTTATGCAGCTCAATTAGCAGATTATAACAAATTGGGCAACAAGCGAACGAGAATAAGGTATTCTCAAAGAGCATCAGCTGCTTCAGAAGGGAATAAGGATCATCAAGCAGATCCCTCTCATTTTTTGGACGCTGAATCAATTGCTAGCTCTGTGCCAATTATGATTGGTGATTTCCTGGATAACGTGCATCTTTTCCAGAATAAATTGGACGAGTATCATGGAGATATTATGAGTGTGAAGGGAGGAGCAGACAAATTTGAGGCAGAAAGCAAACAGTGGTTTGCTTTTAATAACAGATTAAATGCTATACGCTCTCTCGACACGGAAAAAAAGGAAAGTGAAAAACAAAAGATGATTTCTGAATTAATAAGCAAAGAGCGAGAAAAGCTGAAAAAAGAGGAAGAAGAGGAATCTACCAATGAAGAAATCAAAAGCACTTCTCAAAAGAAAATTGACTCAAAGCAGTCGAATTCGAATGCGGAACAATCGAAACGGTTGCAGCAAGGTGATAAGGATGAATCCAATTTCTTGAAAACTGAACCGGAATCTGAAACTTCAGGAAAACAAGGGCAATCTCAATTTTCAGAAGATGGAAAAAATGAACAACAAGAAGATTTCATGAAAGAAGCGGAAAATTCCATTCAGAATGATTTCACAAGCTCCAATACTGAGACTTTGAACACCAAAAATGAGGGAACTTCAAAAGAAGACAAACAATCGCAGCTTAATTCACAAACAGACTTGTCACATATTGCACCTTCTGATTCAATAAGCAGATTGGCTGGTGAACAGTCATCAGAGACAAGAAGCATATTATCCGAAGAGGAGGAGAAAATTGCAGAAGATGATGAAAGGAACAACAAGGAACTTCAATTGCACGAATTGCGTGCGTCAAGGGAAGGAGGTGGCCCGTCTCGTTCTCATTCAAAGAAAGGAAACCCGAAGCCCAACTCAAAAGTCGGATCCGAATTGCAATCAAAAACAAAGGCCAAAGCACAAGCCAAAGCACAAGCTGTCACTAAAGTTAACATTAAATCGAAGGCGAAAGCTAAACCAGAAATTGCTCTCAGCCCAGTTCGAAGGAAAACCTCATTGTTTTCTTTTCGTTCGTCTGAACCTGCGAAAACAGACTCAGTTTCTTCAGCCGCAAGAGCAGATCAGGATTCAGTAATTTCTTCTTCTACTTCTTCTTCTTCTTCTACTACTACTTCCTCAGATTCTTCTTCTACCTCTTTGGTAACATCGAAAGCTACAAACAATTATATTCTCAGAAAAAGCTTGACTCCATCATATATTATTTCAACAGAGAAGAATTCGATTTTTTACGATGGGAAGAGAGAAAGTGCTGAGGGATCTTCACAAGCAAACGAGGCAGATTCGTAGCAATTGCCATCTGAGCAAACAAAGACAACTTTGTCGGAGGACAAATCTGAACACTTGGTGAAGGAATTTGGAGTAGAACATAAAGCAAAGAGGAAGTACGATGAAACCACTCAGAAGTTGGCATCTCTTTTGAACAAGTCGTCATCTTCATCATCTACATCTTCATCTTCTTCATCTTCTTCATCTTCTTCATCTTCTTCCTCTTCTTCCTCTTCTTCCTCTTCTTCCTCTTCTTCCTCTTCTTCCTCTTCTTCCTCTTCTTCCTCTTCTTCCTCTTCTTCCTCTTCTTCCTCTTCTTCCTCTTCTTCCTCTTCTTCCTCTTCTTCCTCTTCTTCCTCTTCTTCCTCTTCTTCCTCTTCTTCCTCTTCTTCCTCTTCTTCCTCTTCTTCCTCTTCTTCCTCTTCTTCCTCTTCTTCCTCTTCTTCCTCTTTTTCCTCTTCTTCCTCTTCTTCCTCTTCTTCCTCTTTTTCCTCTTCTTCCTCTTTTTCCTCTTCTTCCTCTTCTTCCTCTTCTTCCTCTTCTTCCTCTTCTTCCTCTTCTTCCTCTTCTTCCTCTTCTTCCTCTTCTTCCTCTTCTTCCT
Organism: Monocercomonoides exilis; assembly: GCF_001643675.1. Lineage (NCBI taxonomy): Eukaryota > Preaxostyla > Oxymonadida > Polymastigidae > Monocercomonoides > Monocercomonoides exilis. The sequence continues at coordinate 163,458 of NW_027150591.1, forward strand.
CTTTTTCCTCTTTTTCCTCTTCTTCCTCTTTTTCCTCTTCTTCCTCTTTTTCCTCTTTTTCCTCTTCTTCCTCTTCTTCCTCTTTTTCCTCTTCTTCCTCTTTTTCCTCTTCTTCCTCTTCTTCCTCTTCTTCCTCTTCTTCCTCTTCTTCCTCTTCTATTTCCTCTTCTTCCTATTTTTCTTCATCTTCTTCCTCTCTCCTTCCTCTCTTCTTTCTTTCTTTTCTTTTCTTATTCTTTTATTTTTCTCTCCTTTTCTTCTCTTTCTCTTTTAATTCTTTCCTCTTATTCTTTCTCTCTTCCTCATTCAAATTATCATCTAACTTCTCTTTCAACTGCTGAAAATCAATCAAATTCTGATTTTCATTCAAAATCTCTTCTTTCTTCCATTCAACAACAAAAAGATGAAAAAGATTCAATGAAACAATTAAAGAAACAGTAGCTATTTTAATCATAAAAATTATTTTTTGTAAAGATCTTTTGATTTTTGTTTTGATATTTCTTTATTTGTTTCAACATAAGTTCTGAAAATTATGACGAGTGATTAATTGAACTTTTTTTAATATATTGGCTTTAACATAATATTGATAACTTTCCATTATAATTTCATTTTCTGGAGATTTTATTTTTTTTATCATGTTTAGCACAACTAAAGTACATCGCAGCACGCGCAAAAGACTAATAAAATCGGAAGCAATATATATTGCTAACATTTTTAAAAAAATGCCTTACGAGCGCGCTGTTTTGTTATTTAAAGCTTTTGTGCTTGATGAAGAATTTGGAAATCTTCTTTTCCGCGATTTTATTAAATCGTGTTACTGTTTGCATATTTCTTTTTGATTTTCTTTTATAACATATTTTATTTTTATTATCGATAATGACATTTTTAAACTATTCATTTTTAACAAATAAAAAATGCGAATTTTATTCATATTCATTAGCTCAAGTTATCAAAATTATTTGTGAAGTGGAAAAAACAATGCAAAAGAAAAATTCAACATTAACATGTCCCTCTTCTTCTTCTTCTTCTTCTTCTTCTTCTTCTTCTTTTTCTTTGTCTCCTTCTTCCTCAACATCTTCATCTCCATCCACCACAAAAAAAGCTTCTTCCTCTTCTTTTTCTTCCTTTTCCTCTTCCTCTGCATCTGACCCTGCCTCTCTCTATTCTTCTGCCTCGATCTCTGCTCGTATTCCTGCCCTGATGCCTATCGAAAGTACATTCCATTTCCCTTCTGTTGAGCAAAACGCCCAGTCATCCACATTCTCTTTGTATTCTGCTGATTCACTGCTTGCTTCTGGCACCACTGCTGATAATGCCACCTCGAGTGATGCTTCTGAACAGTCAGCACAGCCACCCCAGTCATCTGCACATGCTACTGCACCTGCATCATCATCATCTGCTGCTGCTACTACCACTACATCTTCTATTTCTTCTGCTTCATCATCATCTTCTTCTTCGAATTCTTCTGCTTTTTCTGTTAAAATGTCAAATACACCTTCTCCTTTGAATGTTGGAGCATCGCCAGTTTCCTCACCTCTGCCTCCACATAACTATATAATCGTTCCCACAAATGCATCAGCTTCTCCTTCAAAAACTGCATATTCACCTCAATCTTCTTCTTCTTCTTCTTTTTCTTTGTCTCCTTCTTCCTCAACATCTTCATCTCCATCCACCACAAAAAAAGCTTCTTCCTCTTCTTTTTCTTCCTTTTCCTCTTCCTCTGCATCTGACCCTGCCTCTCTCTATTCTTCTGCCTCGATCTCTGCTCGTATTCCTGCCCTGATGCCTATCGAAAGTACATTCCATTTCCCTTCTGTTGAGCAAAACGCCCAGTCTTCCGCACTCTCTTTGTATTCTGCTGATTCGCCTCTTGCTTCTGGCACCACTGCTGACAATGCCACCTCGAGTGATGCTTCTGAACAGTCAGCACAGCCACCCCAGTCATCTGCACATGCTACTGCACCTGCATCATCATCATCTGCTGCTGCTACTACCACTACATCTTCTATTTCTTCTGCTTCATCATCATCTTCTTCTTCGAATTCTTCTGCTTTTTCTGTTAAAATGTCAAATACACCTTCTCCTTTGAATGTTGGAGCATCGCCAGTTTCCTCACCTCTGCCTCCACATAACTATATAATCGTTCCCACAAATGCATCAGCTTCTCCTTCAAAAACTGCATATTCACCTCAATCTTCTTCTTCTTCTTCTTTTTCTTTGTCTCCTTCTTCCTCAACATCTTCATCTCCATCCACCACAAAAAAAGCTTCTTCCTCTTCTTTTTCTTCCTTTTCCTCTTCCTCTGCATCTGACCCTGCCTCTCTCTATTCTTCTGCCTCGATCTCTGCTCGTATTCCTGCCCTGATGCCTATCGAAAGTACATTCCATTTCCCTTCTGTTGAGCAAAACGCCCAGTCATCCACATTCTCTTTGTATTCTGCTGATTCACTGCTTGCTTCTGGCACCACTGCTGATAATGCCACCTCGAGTGATGCTTCTGAACAGTCAGCACAGCCACCCCAGTCATCTGCACATGCTACTGCACCTGCATCATCATCATCTGCTGCTGCTACTACCACTACATCTTCTATTTCTTCTGCTTCATCATCATCTTCTTCTTCGAATTCTTCTGCTTTTTCTGTTAAAATGTCAAATACACCTTCTCCTTTGAATGTTGGAGCATCGCCAGTTTCCTCACCTCTGCCTCCACATAACTATATAATCGTTCCCACAAATGCATCAGCTTCTCCTTCAAAAACTGCATATTCACCTCAATCTTCTTCTTCTTCTTCTTTTTCTTTGTCTCCTTCTTCCTCAACATCTTCATCTCCATCCACCACAAAAAAGCTTCTTCCTCTTCTTTTTCTTCCTTTTCCTCTTCCTCTGCATCTGACCCTGCCTCTCTCTATTCTTCTGCCTCGATCTCTGCTCGTATTCCTGCCCTGATGCCTATCGAAAGTACATTCCATTTCCCTTCTGTTGAGCAAAACGCCCAGTCATCCACATTCTCTTTGTATTCTGCTGATTCACTGCTTGCTTCTGGCACCACTGCTGATAATGCCACCTCGAGTGATGCTTCTGAACAGTCAGCACAGCCACCCCAGTCATCTGCACATGCTACTGCACCTGCATCATCATCATCTGCTGCTGCTACTACCACTACATCTTCTATTTCTTCTGCTTCATCATCATCTTCTTCTTCGAATTCTTCTGCTTTTTCTGTTAAAATGTCAAATACACCTTCTCCTTTGAATGTTGGAGCATCGCCAGTTTCCTCACCTCTGCCTCCACATAACTATATAATCGTTCCCACAAATGCATCAGCTTCTCCTTCAAAAACTGCATATTCACCTCAATCTTCTTCTTCTTCTTCTTTTTCTTTGTCTCCTTCTTCCTCAACATCTTCATCTCCATCCACCACAAAAAAGCTTCTTCCTCTTCTTTTTCTTCCTTTTCCTCTTCCTCTGCATCTGACCCTGCCTCTCTCTATTCTTCTGCCTCGATCTCTGCTCGTATTCCTGCCCTGATGCCTATCGAAAGTACATTCCATTTCCCTTCTGTTGAGCAAAACGCCCAGTCATCCACATTCTCTTTGTATTCTGCTGATTCACTGCTTGCTTCTGGCACCACTGCTGATAATGCCACCTCGAGTGATGCTTCTGAACAGTCAGCACAGCCACCCCAGTCATCTGCACATGCTACTGCACCTGCATCATCATCATCTGCTGCTGCTACTACCACTACATCTTCTATTTCTTCTGCTTCATCATCATCTTCTTCTTCGAATTCTTCTGCTTTTTCTGTTAAAATGTCAAATACACCTTCTCCTTTGAATGTTGGAGCATCGCCAGTTTCCTCACCTCTGCCTCCACATAACTATATAATCGTTCCCACAAATGCATCAGCTTCTCCTTCAAAAACTGCATATTCACCTCAATCTTCTTCTTCTTCTTCTTTTTCTTTGTCTCCTTCTTCCTCAACATCTTCATCTCCATCCACCACAAAAAAGCTTCTTCCTCTTCTTTTTCTTCCTTTTCCTCTTCCTCTGCATCTGACCCTGCCTCTCTCTATTCTTCTGCCTCGATCTCTGCTCGTATTCCTGCCCTGATGCCTATCGAAAGTACATTCCATTTCCCTTCTGTTGAGCAAAACGCCCAGTCATCCACATTCTCTTTGTATTCTGCTGATTCACTGCTTGCTTCTGGCACCACTGCTGATAATGCCACCTCGAGTGATGCTTCTGAACAGTCAGCACAGCCACCCCAGTCATCTGCACATGCTACTGCACCTGCATCATCATCATCTGCTGCTGCTACTACCACTACATCTTCTATTTCTTCTGCTTCATCATCATCTTCTTCTTCGAATTCTTCTGCTTTTTCTGTTAAAATGTCAAATACACCTTCTCCTTTGAATGTTGGAGCATCGCCAGTTTCCTCACCTCTGCCTCCACATAACTATATAATCGTTCCCACAAATGCATCAGCTTCTCCTTCAAAAACTGCATATTCACCTCAATCTTCTTCTTCTTCTTCTTTTTCTTTGTCTCCTTCTTCCTCAACATCTTCATCTCCATCCACCACAAAAAAAGCTTCTTCCTCTTCTTTTTCTTCCTTTTCCTCTTCCTCTGCATCTGACCCTGCCTCTCTCTATTCTTCTGCCTCGATCTCTGCTCGTATTCCTGCCCTGATGCCTATCGAAAGTACATTCCATTTCCCTTCTGTTGAGCAAAACGCCCAGTCATCCACATTCTCTTTGTATTCTGCTGATTCACTGCTTGCTTCTGGCACCACTGCTGATAATGCCACCTCGAGTGATGCTTCTGAACAGTCAGCACAGCCACCCCAGTCATCTGCACATGCTACTGCACCTGCATCATCATCATCTGCTGCTGCTACTACCACTACATCTTCTATTTCTTCTGCTTCATCATCATCTTCTTCTTCGAATTCTTCTGCTTTTTCTGTTAAAATGTCAAATACACCTTCTCCTTTGAATGTTGGAGCATCGCCAGTTTCCTCACCTCTGCCTCCACATAACTATATAATCGTTCCCACAAATGCATCAGCTTCTCCTTCAAAAACTGCATATTCACCTCAATCTTCTTCTTCTTCTTCTTTTTCTTTGTCTCCTTCTTCCTCAACATCTTCATCTCCATCCACCACAAAAAAGCTTCTTCCTCTTCTTTTTCTTCCTTTTCCTCTTCCTCTGCATCTGACCCTGCCTCTCTCTATTCTTCTGCCTCGATCTCTGCTCGTATTCCTGCCCTGATGCCTATCGAAAGTACATTCCATTTCCCTTCTGTTGAGCAAAACGCCCAGTCATCCACATTCTCTTTGTATTCTGCTGATTCACTGCTTGCTTCTGGCACCACTGCTGATAATGCCACCTCGAGTGATGCTTCTGAACAGTCAGCACAGCCACCCCAGTCATCTGCACATGCTACTGCACCTGCATCATCATCATCTGCTGCTGCTACTACCACTACATCTTCTATTTCTTCTGCTTCATCATCATCTTCTTCTTCGAATTCTTCTGCTTTTTCTGTTAAAATGTCAAATACACCTTCTCCTTTGAATGTTGGAGCATCGCCAGTTTCCTCACCTCTGCCTCCACATAACTATATAATCGTTCCCACAAATGCATCAGCTTCTCCTTCAAAAACTGCATATTCACCTCAATCTTCTTCTTCTTCTTCTTTTTCTTTGTCTCCTTCTTCCTCAACATCTTCATCTCCATCCACCACAAAAAAGCTTCTTCCTCTTCTTTTTCTTCCTTTTCCTCTTCCTCTGCATCTGACCCTGCCTCTCTCTATTCTTCTGCCTCGATCTCTGCTCGTATTCCTGCCCTGATGCCTATCGAAAGTACATTCCATTTCCCTTCTGTTGAGCAAAACGCCCAGTCATCCACATTCTCTTTGTATTCTGCTGATTCACTGCTTGCTTCTGGCACCACTGCTGATAATGCCACCTCGAGTGATGCTTCTGAACAGTCAGCACAGCCACCCCAGTCATCTGCACATGCTACTGCACCTGCATCATCATCATCTGCTGCTGCTACTACCACTACATCTTCTATTTCTTCTGCTTCATCATCATCTTCTTCTTCGAATTCTTCTGCTTTTTCTGTTAAAATGTCAAATACACCTTCTCCTTTGAATGTTGGAGCATCGCCAGTTTCCTCACCTCTGCCTCCACATAACTATATAATCGTTCCCACAAATGCATCAGCTTCTCCTTCAAAAACTGCATATTCACCTCAATCTTCTTCTTCTTCTTCTTTTTCTTTGTCTCCTTCTTCCTCAACATCTTCATCTCCATCCACCACAAAAAAGCTTCTTCCTCTTCTTTTTCTTCCTTTTCCTCTTCCTCTGCATCTGACCCTGCCTCTCTCTATTCTTCTGCCTCGATCTCTGCTCGTATTCCTGCCCTGATGCCTATCGAAAGTACATTCCATTTCCCTTCTGTTGAGCAAAACGCCCAGTCATCCACATTCTCTTTGTATTCTGCTGATTCACTGCTTGCTTCTGGCACCACTGCTGATAATGCCACCTCGAGTGATGCTTCTGAACAGTCAGCACAGCCACCCCAGTCATCTGCACATGCTACTGCACCTGCATCATCATCATCTGCTGCTGCTACTACCACTACATCTTCTATTTCTTCTGCTTCATCATCATCTTCTTCTTCGAATTCTTCTGCTTTTTCTGTTAAAATGTCAAATACACCTTCTCCTTTGAATGTTGGAGCATCGCCAGTTTCCTCACCTCTGCCTCCACATAACTATATAATCGTTCCCACAAATGCATCAGCTTCTCCTTCAAAAACTGCATATTCACCTCAATCTTCTTCTTCTTCTTCTTTTTCTTTGTCTCCTTCTTCCTCAACATCTTCATCTCCATCCACCACAAAAAAGCTTCTTCCTCTTCTTTTTCTTCCTTTTCCTCTTCCTCTGCATCTGACCCTGCCTCTCTCTATTCTTCTGCCTCGATCTCTGCTCGTATTCCTGCCCTGATGCCTATCGAAAGTACATTCCATTTCCCTTCTGTTGAGCAAAACGCCCAGTCATCCACATTCTCTTTGTATTCTGCTGATTCACTGCTTGCTTCTGGCACCACTGCTGATAATGCCACCTCGAGTGATGCTTCTGAACAGTCAGCACAGCCACCCCAGTCATCTGCACATGCTACTGCACCTGCATCATCATCATCTGCTGCTGCTACTACCACTACATCTTCTATTTCTTCTGCTTCATCATCATCTTCTTCTTCGAATTCTTCTGCTTTTTCTGTTAAAATGTCAAATACACCTTCTCCTTTGAATGTTGGAGCATCGCCAGTTTCCTCACCTCTGCCTCCACATAACTATATAATCGTTCCCACAAATGCATCAGCTTCTCCTTCAAAAACTGCATATTCACCTCAATCTTCTTCTTCTTCTTCTTTTTCTTTGTCTCCTTCTTCCTCAACATCTTCATCTCCATCCACCACAAAAAAAGCTTCTTCCTCTTCTTTTTCTTCCTTTTCCTCTTCCTCTGCATCTGACCCTGCCTCTCTCTATTCTTCTGCCTCGATCTCTGCTCGTATTCCTGCCCTGATGCCTATCGAAAGTACATTCCATTTCCCTTCTGTTGAGCAAAACGCCCAGTCATCCACATTCTCTTTGTATTCTGCTGATTCACTGCTTGCTTCTGGCACCACTGCTGATAATGCCACCTCGAGTGATGCTTCTGAACAGTCAGCACAGCCACCCCAGTCATCTGCACATGCTACTGCACCTGCATCATCATCATCTGCTGCTGCTACTACCACTACATCTTCTATTTCTTCTGCTTCATCATCATCTTCTTCTTCGAATTCTTCTGCTTTTTCTGTTAAAATGTCAAATACACCTTCTCCTTTGAATGTTGGAGCATCGCCAGTTTCCTCACCTCTGCCTCCACATAACTATATAATCGTTCCCACAAATGCATCAGCTTCTCCTTCAAAAACTGCATATTCACCTCAATCTTCTTCTTCTTCTTCTTTTTCTTTGTCTCCTTCTTCCTCAACATCTTCATCTCCATCCACCACAAAAAAAGCTTCTTCCTCTTCTTTTTCTTCCTTTTCCTCTTCCTCTGCATCTGACCCTGCCTCTCTCTATTCTTCTGCCTCGATCTCTGCTCGTATTCCTGCCCTGATGCCTATCGAAAGTACATTCCATTTCCCTTCTGTTGAGCAAAACGCCCAGTCATCCACATTCTCTTTGTATTCTGCTGATTCACTGCTTGCTTCTGGCACCACTGCTGATAATGCCACCTCGAGTGATGCTTCTGAACAGTCAGCACAGCCACCCCAGTCATCTGCACATGCTACTGCACCTGCATCATCATCATCTGCTGCTGCTACTACCACTACATCTTCTATTTCTTCTGCTTCATCATCATCTTCTTCTTCGAATTCTTCTGCTTTTTCTGTTAAAATGTCAAATACACCTTCTCCTTTGAATGTTGGAGCATCGCCAGTTTCCTCACCTCTGCCTCCACATAACTATATAATCGTTCCCACAAATGCATCAGCTTCTCCTTCAAAAACTGCATATTCACCTCAATCTTCTTCTTCTTCTTCTTTTTCTTTGTCTCCTTCTTCCTCAACATCTTCATCTCCATCCACCACAAAAAAAGCTTCTTCCTCTTCTTTTTTCTTCCTTTTCCTCTTCCTCTGCATCTGACCCTGCCTCTCTCTATTCTTCTGCCTCGATCTCTGCTCGTATTCCTGCCCTGATGCCTATCGAAAGTACATTCCATTTCCCTTCTGTTGAGCAAAACGCCCAGTCATCCACATTCTCTTTGTATTCTGCTGATTCACTGCTTGCTTCTGGCACCACTGCTGATAATGCCACCTCGAGTGATGCTTCTGAACAGTCAGCACAGCCACCCCAGTCATCTGCACATGCTACTGCACCTGCATCATCATCATCTGCTGCTGCTACTACCACTACATCTTCTATTTCTTCTGCTTCATCATCATCTTCTTCTTCGAATTCTTCTGCTTTTTCTGTTAAAATGTCAAATACACCTTCTCCTTTGAATGTTGGAGCATCGCCAGTTTCCTCACCTCTGCCTCCACATAACTATATAATCGTTCCCACAAATGCATCAGCTTCTCCTTCAAAAACTGCATATTCACCTCAATCTTCTTCTTCTTCTTCTTTTTCTTTGTCTCCTTCTTCCTCAACATCTTCATCTCCATCCACCACAAAAAAAGCTTCTTCCTCTTCTTTTTCTTCCTTTTCCTCTTCCTCTGCATCTGACCCTGCCTCTCTCTATTCTTCTGCCTCGATCTCTGCTCGTATTCCTGCCCTGATGCCTATCGAAAGTACATTCCATTTCCCTTCTGTTGAGCAAAACGCCCAGTCATCCACATTCTCTTTGTATTCTGCTGATTCACTGCTTGCTTCTGGCACCACTGCTGATAATGCCACCTCGAGTGATGCTTCTGAACAGTCAGCACAGCCACCCCAGTCATCTGCACATGCTACTGCACCTGCATCATCATCATCTGCTGCTGCTACTACCACTACATCTTCTATTTCTTCTGCTTCATCATCATCTTCTTCTTCGAATTCTTCTGCTTTTTCTGTTAAAATGTCAAATACACCTTCTCCTTTGAATGTTGGAGCATCGCCAGTTTCCTCACCTCTGCCTCCACATAACTATATAATCGTTCCCACAAATGCATCAGCTTCTCCTTCAAAAACTGCATATTCACCTCAATCTTCTTCTTCTTCTTCTTTTTCTTTGTCTCCTTCTTCCTCAACATCTTCATCTCCATCCACCACAAAAAAAGCTTCTTCCTCTTCTTTTTCTTCCTTTTCCTCTTCCTCTGCATCTGACCCTGCCTCTCTCTATTCTTCTGCCTCGATCTCTGCTCGTATTCCTGCCCTGATGCCTATCGAAAGTACATTCCATTTCCCTTCTGTTGAGCAAAACGCCCAGTCATCCACATTCTCTTTGTATTCTGCTGATTCACTGCTTGCTTCTGGCACCACTGCTGATAATGCCACCTCGAGTGATGCTTCTGAACAGTCAGCACAGCCACCCCAGTCATCTGCACATGCTACTGCACCTGCATCATCATCATCTGCTGCTGCTACTACCACTACATCTTCTATTTCTTCTGCTTCATCATCATCTTCTTCCTCTTCATTTTCTCCTTCATTTATTACATCAATGCAGAATTTACTAACTCAACATCAACAGCAACAGCAACAACCTTCTCTTCAAATTTCCACAAACATATTCAAAGAAAGTGAAGAAAATGATTCTTTTTCATTTACACATCATATCAATGATTTTTGTATTTCTTTTGAAGCCACTTCTTCATTTCACATAAATAAAAAAGAAGCAAAGAAATGCAAAAAACATTCGACTTTTTCATCCAAAATTACTAAACAATCAAAAAAGCAAAATTCTTCTTCATCTTCTTCTTCTTCATTATCTTCGAAAGTTAATTCAAGATCGTGCGTTTCAATTCTTCTTTCTTCTCAAAGAGGATTGAAAAACAATGGCAGTGTGTGCTCTCTTTCTGCCATTTGTCAATGCATGGCTTCTATTAATCTTGAATTTATAAACATTTCTAAAATGAACAGTATGCAAAAAACATTCATGCAGCTGTTTCATCTTCTTCGAATCTCTTCGTTTAATTTTAATGTGTGGGATGGAGGTCAGATTAATAAATTTTACGACACTTATCTTGGAGGGAAGAATCAGCCAAAAGAACTGTCTGTTGTTTTTGAAAGACTTCTCAAAGTTCTTTCCAAAAATTGTGATGAAATAAACGATATGTTTTCTATCATTTCACAAAATGTTTTAATGTGTGTTCATTGTAATGATTACTCCATTTCAAAAAGGGATGATCAGTTTTTTGTTACAATTAGAGGATCAGATGTTGTTTCTGGTCTTCAAGATTTATTAACTTGTAATTCTTTTTTAGTTGAGAAGAGAGAAGGAGAGTGTGTATCATGTCACAAAGATAGACAATTTTTGAAATATGTTCGTTTTTTGTATTTTCCAAAAGTGTTAAGTGTTTTATTCAACGTTGGTGATTTTTTCACTGTTACAGCTCCTCCTCTTACTATTCATTTTGTTGATTCAGGGTTAGGGCCTGAGGATTTAAAAATATTTGATCCAAAGGCTTCCTCTGAAGATTCATTTTTTGCTTCTGGTTCTATTGATGATGTTGTTGTTTATGAATTTGTTGGATGTGTTATTCATTCAAGTGTTCTTTATGAGCAAGGGCATTTTTTGGCCATTGTGAAAGAAGATGTTTCTAAACCTAGTTCCATTTCAAAGTTTATTGAGTGTAATGATCATATTGTTTCAGAAATTATTCCTGAAAAATGGAATGATTATTGGAATCATCTCGCTTTGGAAAATTTCCATCCTTCTATTTGTTTTTTCAAAAAAATAGAAATATCATAATTCTTTTCATTTTTTTTTTTTGATTTTTATTTTTGAGAATTTTCTCAATTGCAAAAAAACAAATTTAACTTTTCTATTCATTTTTTTTCTTTTTTGTTTTTTTTCATATCATAATAATAAATCATTGTTGGAAATTTTTTTCATAACTTTTTTTTGAAAAAATGATAATTCAAAATTGAATGATAATCCAATTACTGTGAATAATTGAATATTAAATATTTTTTACTTGATTAACAACAACATAAGGTTATTAGTTGTTTTCAAAGAAAATATTTTCTTCAAAGAGTACTATTATGAAAGAAAAATAGATTTTTAATGGATAAACATTTTTTAACTTAAAAAATCCATATCTCTGAAAGAAGAAAGAATAATTAAATAAATAATGTCATATTTTATTCATTAATAAACGTCGTTTGAAAAACATTTAATGATTAAAAATTTGAAAAACAATATTCCTTGAAAAAAATATTTTTTTGTTCTTTTTTTTTTTATAAAAAGTGAATCATTCAAAAATGTTCAAGAAAAATATATTTAACTAAAAAACAATGCAAAAAGGATATTTTGTTGATATTTTTGTATATTTTCGAAAAACAATTAATCCTTTTCAAAAAAATTGATTGATCACAACAGCCCATAATTTTATTTTTTTTTCAATTTTTGATCTTTTTTTATGACATCAAAAAAAATCACCCATATGTCATAACGACAAATTCAGAAAAGCCGTTTTCTCAGATACACATGTCAAAATTTTTTTAAGAAGTTCTTTTTGTTTAATTTTCAAATAAAGAGAAATTTCATATTTCGATCAAATTTCTGTTTCCACTCATCTAATTTTGCAATTATAAAAACAAAATCTTGACAATGTTATTATTTCCATTTATATGAATTTTCATGATTGGGAACGGAAATTTGATCGAAATAGGAAATATTTATTCTTTTAGAAAATTTAACAAAAAGGAACTTTTCAAAAAAAATTTGACACATATGAGAAATTTAAGATTAGAAATATCGACATCTTTTCTTAAGCTTCTCATAAAATTTTTTCGATTGTTAAATCAGTTCATTTGATTGCCTCAAAATATCATCAAAGATATAGTATTTAGAAACATGAACATTTCAAGACATGTTTAAGTTTCAAACCTATGCCAAAATTTTTAACAGCTGGGAAAAGATGGACGGATCATTGAAATTGTTGAAATGATGCTTTGACGTAGAAAATTCGTTGAGTGCAAAATAAACAACCGTAGACAAAATTCTGTATAGTTAATAACAATAATAATAATAAACCGATGAATATTGCTTGGAACAATTTCTTTCATGCGGAAACTTTTAAAAGGACCCAAGAAATTTATTATTTTTCATCTCGAAATATGGATTTTTTCAGAAATTTTGGTCTAATTATTCATTATGCAATTATTTTCTGATTGCACATGGATGATCTTGAATTCTAAATTAGCTTCTTCAACGAATTATTTCTTAACACAAATGATACATGGGAATGGTTCAGAAATGAAGTGTTGAATCAAAGATACAAAGAATGTACAAATTGCCATTATGAAATTTTTCTCAATGAATGAAATCCTAATTTCCATGCAATGGAGGTGCTTCAGATGCAATCAAACAATAAGCCTGCTATCAAATCTTTCAAAAGAAAATCAAAAATATGAATTTTCAAAAAATGGATTTTTTCATTTATAAATGGATGAAGCTTTCAATTTCTCAAACTTCTTCACTTCTTGGTGTCCATAGAAACACAGTTGGTTTTTACTATTCCCTTGCAACAGCAGCAATGGTGCAGAGCGCAGAATCATCATTTCAGCCAATTGGAGGAGAAAATTCAATTGTCGAAATTAACAAAGCAATTTTGAACAAAAGAAAATATTATAAAGGCAGATGGAAGAAGCAGATCTGGCTATTTGGAGCTGCACAAAAAACTCAGGACGGGAAACAAGGATGCTTTTTTTATTTTCAGAGTCCCTAAAAGAAAAAAAGACACATTGCTACCAATCATTCAGGCAAATATCATTCCAGGAACTGTGATTCACAGTGATGAATGGAGAGCCTTCTCATCTCTCAGTGATCTCGATTATGGCCACAAAACAATCTGCCAAAAATATCATTTTTAATACTCAGAAAGCGAAATATGCACAGATATGATTCAGGGACTTTGGAGTCAATTTCGAAGAGATTTGCATCGTACGAGGATGAAGGAAAATTCATTGATGATTATCTTTCTTCTTTTGTGTTTCTAAAAAGAAAACAATCAACGTTTGTTGAAACTGTGAGAGAAATATTTCCAATGTGAAGCGGAAGAATAAGTTGAAGAAGAAAAGGAAGGCCACAAAAAAGATGATGAATTGGATGAACAAGTTTTATCTGAAAAATATGAAGAAATTTCTGAGGACACCATGGAAGTTAGAGATGGAGCAAAGCATTCTGAATATGAACACGAATAAAAAACAGTAGCATTGCTTAAATCACATTTGTTAAGTAATATTTGTTTGCATATCAATCTCAAATTGCAAATTTTTTTAAAATTTTCTATCAAATTTTTAAAAATTTTTGATCAAAAAATAATTATACAAAAAATTCAATATTTTTTTTCGAGTTTCCGCAAATAGTTGAAAGAAAAAAACATATGTGCACGACATGTTATCATCATAGCTTCAACATATGTTAATTTTATTCACGGTCGTAAATTGTGAATTAACCTATGTTTCAATGTTCTTTTGTTGTGCCCACTTGTTAAAAAGAAAATAATTATCTTGTTAAAATTGGTGAAAGGGAAAATCAAAATTTGTTTTTGCTGAGAGGCAGAACGAAACAATGTTTCTCGAACAACTGAACAGGCAAAGAAATTGAAGGGACGCAACGAAACTGAAGATCTTCTTCATTTCTGTTGAAATCACAAATGACATTGTGAAATGTTTTCCCAGAAAAGTCTGAAATCGCTTCGAAAACATCATAACAGGATTGTCGATGAAAATAAAAAGAAAGAAATAGACAATGAAATTGCAGTGCAATGCCAAAAAAGCATTTGGTGAAAAGACGAGGATGCAAATAGCAAAATCAAATACACATCATTCCTCTTCTTGCGTTCTCATCTTCAATTCAACTCTTTCTCAGCAAATCGAAATGAATGCCCTGAATTGGTTGTTTGAAGCATGCCTCTCTTTCTTCATCGTTGACGTCATATTCTTCACAGAATCCAACAAAAGATGCCAGCTTGTTGGATGTCCCACTCGAATTGATGATGATCTTGCTGGCTTCAGTTTCTCCTTTTGTGAAGACAGTTCAACAACTTTCATGAGCGTGGTGCAAAAAAAAGATATATTTTGATTTTTTCTGAATACAGAAAATGTGGCTTATCACTTTGTAATTATCTCAAATAAAACAATTTGTTTCTTCTTCTTCTTCTTCTTTTCTGCTTTGACTGTTGATGCGCCTTGTTGTGCTTGATTGAGTCATCTGAGTCGAAGTGAAAGTGGAAGAAGACGAAGAAGGATGAAAAGGTGGAATGACGATGAATTTTATGAAGAAGAAAAAGAGGAAGAAGAAGATTGGCCAATTGAGACAAACAAAGTGGATCTGCTGAAAAGACAATAACATTCATTTTGAAATGTTTGAAGAATGTGACTCTTCAGTCTGTGTGAATGAAAGGCACTCAAAAAAAGAAAGAAAAATAGATGAAATACGCAAATGTTGAGTTTGAGGGAAGTTGAATGCGAACTGAGCGGGGCTGGCTCTTCTTCAACAATGTTGAGGAAGAAGGTTGAAAAAAGTTGGCTTTAATTTGACAATTCCCATGCTGAGAAAGATGGCACGGCCTCGTTGCATTTCTTGATAGTCAAGAACTGAAAGCCATTAAACTGAAAATAAGTATCGAAACAGAATGCAAGAACTGTGCTTTTGGAAGGCAAATGAAGAGTGAAGAGCAAATCGAAAATGACACTTATCTCCAATTAATCTGATGCTGGTCATATTACAAACGCTTTCAAACATCGAATAATAATCAATTGACTTGCTCAAAATGGCTGTCCCTTCGAAGAATGAAATCTAAATGCAGTTGGACAGAATGTTGTTTGATTCCCAACAAATATTCGATTATTGAATGTCTCGTCGTTGGCGTTTCTCATTTGTTTTGCTTCAAAAGTGGAATCAGAAATTGAATTTTTTGCTTTCCATATCTGTCTGGTGCAGCCCAAGAAACAGGAAAACCTTATAAATGAAATTGACAATTTGGGGTTTTCCTTTTTTCCATTGAATTATCGCATTTTTTGTGATAAGCATACTTCCCTTGATATTGCCATCCACTTTCCTTGCCAAAAAACCACTTTCCTGCCTCACGTTCCAAAATCCTATCTAATTTTGATTGTTCCTTATTTTTCTCAGAATACAATCCATAAATCAACATTTTATAAAATAACAGTCGAATTTGTTTCACCTCTTGCTCCAATCAAGAAATTATGAATCATGTATCTTGCACACATTCCTTTATTTAACAATTGTCAAACAATTATCTGCTCCATTCTCATCGTTATGCTCTCCAAAGCGGATATTGGCCATTTCAACAATTAGTCAGATTCCTGGGCTTTGGAAAGAATACAGATGGAAATATCCTTAGAATCAATAGAACAACAAAAATTACATGTATTACGTCTTTTGTGTTATTAATGAAATTGTTGGGTTTCTTTGACCATCCAATTGACAAAAATAATCAGATAGAATTCCAAAAATATTGCATTGCCTCATTTCTTGTTATCTCCACAGGAAATAATATTCCCAGTTCTACAGGAAATGTTCATTCAGTGTTTTCTCATTTTGCCAATTTCCATTCCAGTGCAAATAATTCTTTTTAATCATTTTATCCGTTGCAGATAAAGACAAATCGAAGAAGCGTTATTTTCCATCATAATTACTGCACAAAAATACATGTGCAAAAAATAAAGGTTTGAGTGAATACATTTTCCGACTTTTTTTAGAGTATTTATATTTCATCTAATTCTTCTTTCCAAACTTTTGCATGTTCAATGTGAATATCAAAATTGTGTTGTTTTCTGAATGAAATTCTTTTTAAAGATGATTGAAAAGAATGTTACCGAAAAATTCGCAGGTGTGCATTCATTGTTGCACTTGCATTCTTGTTGATTGGATTTCTTTCTTAGTTATTAATTTTAATTTAAGAATTGTTTTCTAAATTTGAAGATTGCGATGATGAAGAACAGAGAAAGAAAATCGAAGAAATAAATGGATTTGTGGAAAATATGAAAAAAAGAGGAATTCAAATCTGTTTTCACAAAAGAACTATTCGACAAATTGGATAAAATGATAGAAGAAAAGAAATTTTCTTTGGAAAATGCATTGCTTTTATTGAAAAGTATTAATTATCGCAGGGTGCTTACAGATATTTATTGTTCAAGTGATGAAACTACTTTTCTGAACAAAAGATTAGAGAAGATGATTGTTGATGAAGAACAAAAAAAAGAAGAAAAGAGCAAAAAGCTGTTTGCAGATCTTTGCGAATGCTATCTTTTGCTTAACGGCACGTTTTCTTCAGAATTATTTTCAATTTGTATTTTCTGCCTTTTGAAAGTTGCGTTGAAGAAAGAGGAAAACGAGGAGACTCAAAAAGGAGTAGAAATGGCTTTGCTGGCTTTGAGTAAAATCATAGCGTGGAATGTGTGATTCATTTGTTTTTGCGTTTGGAGAATTGTTTTGCTTTTCTTATTGATATTTTTCTCCTTTTTTTCAGGAAATGGGTCAAGAACTTTTCCTGAATGCAATCAAAGAGATCATGAAATACCATCAAAAGCATCACAATCTGACGCGACTTGCCTATCAATCTGCTTGGCAGTTTTTGATCAACAGATTGAGCTATGAAAAAAGTTTGGAAGGTGTAATTGTGAACGAGCTGCATTTTGTGAGAGAAGCAAGAAAAGAATTGGAGGAACTTGCAAAAAGTGTGGATTGGAAGAGAAAAGCAGAAGAGAATGAAAGAAGAGGAAAAGAAAGGAAAGAAGAGTTTGTTTTATTGAGATTGCTCCAAACTTGTGGGTCTTATTTTCTCTATTGCAACTTGTGGAATGAAGAATTTGCTGGGCTTATTGATGACATTGTTCAAGCGTTGAAAGTATCAAAGGATAATTATAGAGAAACTTTCAAAGAATGCATTTATTCGTTGAAGGCGGCCGCAGATAATAGGGCAGTGAAGATTGACTTCTTGGTGAAAGGAGGGGCTGTTGATGCTATTTTGGAGGAGATTCAGCAGCAAACAATGGATGACAAATTAACACTTGAATGCACGAGATTTTTTGAATCGATTTCAAGTAGATTAAAAGAATAGGAATGTGAATCTGATGAAACGAAAAGAAAAAACTTGCAAAGGAAATTATTTGAAAAGATGGAAGAAGATGGATACGAAGACATCGTTGCAAGTTTTCAAGAAATGTTTAATTTTCATAACAAAATTGTATTTGACGAAGATTTATTGTTGGATTTTTATGATCATTTTTTGAATTCTTGAGGAAACGAAAAGCTTTGTTTTTTGTAAATCAAAATATTTGTTTTTCTTTTTTTCTCCATTTCACAAAATGTTAAAAAAAAATAGACTTTTAATCAAAGCACCCAATTTAATTTTCTATGCAAAGTTCAATCCCTGTTTTGAGGCAACAAACAGCGTACCATGTAAATTGTGCTTCATTCAGTTCAAGATCGCAAACTCTGATTTTAGGAACCACGGATGGTTATAGACTTTATTCAACAAAATCAAGAAAGCTGCTTTCTACAGGATGTTCGTTTTTCTTGTGTTTTTATAAAACGTGTTAGATTCTTTCTTCTCTAAATTAAACATACATCAAAAGGTGAAGGTGAAGACATTCAGCTCATAAAATTGTGGGGAGAAAAAGCTTGTGCTGGATTAATTTCTTTATCATTTGACAGCTCACAAGGAACAAAATTTCAATTGATTGACTTGTCACAAAAACCCTCTCGAATCATTGATAGTATAGAATTCAAAACTCCAATAAAAGACTTTTCGTTTTCAAGAAATACGTTTGCTTTTGATTCATTGAATAAAAGATTTTATATTAAATTTAAAAAGATTGAATGTCATTTTGGCAAATTTTATTTATATATTTGAGCTTCCATCATTGACTTTGTTGTTTGCAGAGAGTTTGAGTAGATTTTTTTTGTAATTTTTTTTTATTCAAATGTTTTCAGTCACCACTCCAGGCACTGAGTCATCTGATGTTGCTCTTATGGCTTCTTCATTTGAAACTTCTCGCGTTGCATTCAGCGGTGTTGTTGTTAGTTCAAGCTGCAAGGTTGGAGTTACAGTTAGCGATCAACCATCACTGGTTACTGGCAAAGGAAGCTTTTCTGTATTGACAAATGTGAACAAACTTGTGGAATTATATCGTAAATGTTTAAAAGAATTTGAAGATGCGACTTCAAATAAAATTGGGGAGCAAAGCACGCAAGAGACATTAACAGCTATTCCTTCCTCTAAAACAGAAATTCCAACTACACTTTCTTCTGATATTTCGCAGACAGAAAACGCAAATTTCATAAGCAGAGGGAAAAAAACAATTTTCAGCTCTCCATTCTGCTTTGCGACCTCGTGCGATGCATATTCTGCTTCCTTTTCTATTTTTACTCCATTTTCGCAGTCGTTGCATTCGCTGTCAATTTCGAATGATGGAACATGGGCGGCTGCATCCGCATCAAATGTATGCGCAACCCTTCTTTTTATTGTTTCCAACAAAAGTGATACCAAACATTTAATGATACTTTCTGTTGATAAAATAAACATTCATTTTTGTCAAATCAACAGCAGGGCTTTTCTTCCGACTTCTTCCTTGTTCACGTTGACAAACGAGCACATTTCAGAATGAAATTGGGAGTTGCACCTTCACTTCAGTTTTCTCCTTGTTTGCCACACTCTTTAAAAACTCTACACATTTTATTTTCATATTTAACTTTATTTGCATCCTGATATTTCTTTAAAAACCTTTTTTTTTCCCGCATCTTCTTCATCTTCTTTGTTATAATTTATTTATTACGCATTTTTTTTTTCAATTTTGAATGCTCGATTTTATTTGCAGCCATCGTATTCTCCCCAAATTCTACAATTGTGCTCGTTCGTCTGAATGACAACAAAGTGTGCGTGTTCGAAAAGAAACTGTCTCTCCAAACCGAAGCAGATTCTTCTTCTCAAGACAGAGTTGACCAAGCAACTTGGCCATCAGCGCCCACGAGGGTAATTAAAAATCTTCGAGAAACATCAGAAAAAATTGGATTAATGGCAGATTCTGATGATAGAGATATCTATGTTTGCATAATTAATGACGCTTTTTCATTTCAAGATTTCAATGCCTTTTGTTATTGATTTAGATTATTTCGGATAACTGCGTGCTTTACACATTTTGTAAATCTTGGCGCGGGGAGTTATCAGATTCTCCAGTAACAAAAGTTCTTCAATGATCATGCACCAAAAAATGTTCAATTTTTCAATTTTATATTTTGTACTTAATTTTATGTTATTATTATTATTATAATTTTATTTTGTAATATTGAGGAAAATAATATACGAATAGTATTCTCCCATATTCTAAAAATTAGTAATTTCTTTTTGCGTTTCAAAGGTATTTAATGGACATTGACCAAAATGAAACAGTTTGAATGCATTAAAATTTTGAAATCTACATTGCCACAATTTTATTATAATAATTATTTTCTTCTTCATCAAAATATTTGAAATATTTAAAACAAGACACATTTTCAGTCATCATTCAATGTCCTTGAATGCTTTAATTCTCTTGGATTCCACAATTCATCTGAGGATTCAACGCTGTTGAAACTTTGGAAATTGTTTCAAGGATTAATTGAACCAGGTGTAAGAACTCTTCAAAATGAATTGTCATCGAGAAATGAGGAACAATTACAAATTCCACAAGAAAGAATTGAAAAAGAAAAAAGCGAATGCTTGAAACTTCAACGAAAAGTTCATTCAACGATAGACTTATTGGAAAATTTAATTTTTATTCGAGGAATTCCATCTACTTCTGTCGAGCACCATCCAATATTTATGCATTTTATCGAACAACGTCAATACAATCCAGAAGAAATTAGAAATGCCTTTTCCATGCATGGAAAATTGGAAGAACTTGAGGCGATAATTATCAAGTGGCAATCGCAATACAAGTTGATCCTTCATTTCGATCCGACTCCTTCTCGTGATCCAAGCATTCCCACTCTTCCCATAGAAAAGTACATTATTCGATGGCAACAGGTTGGTAAGGCTTGCAAATCAATAGATACAGCTTTGAAGAATGAATGGGTGCGTAGAGCCGTGGAAATACATGACCAAATGAATGAACGAAGGAAATTCTTGACTACCTTTCCAGGAGATGCATCGTTGACAGCAGAAATGTCAGAAAAGATTAACTTTGTGGATTGGTTGGGAAGGCTTCCTATTCAGCCAGTTTTGGAAGCTCACACATTTGGCGATGCAAGCGACGGCATAATGCTGTTCTTCAAGGCTTTTCCCCGGGAAATGGAAGGCAGCGTGCTGCAGCATGCCCCAGAGCTGGTGGCGTGCATGGCTGGTGAGGTGCCGCTGGTGCTGACGCGTATTGTCAGCGAGAAGCGACTGCTGCACCAGCGCCCGAGCGAAGTCTCAGCGACACTGCGGGAGCTGCGGGAGGTTGTGGATGTGTGGACGGAACAGTTCAAGCTTTTTGCCAACAACCGCTCGGCTGCCCTGCTGCGGAAGGAGCAGAGGCGCACGCTGGCTTCGATGTCAGCGGCAGAGTACTATTCTGCGTTCCAGGCGAAAGAGGCGCCGCTGGAGAACCCGCTGTTCAAAGGGCAGCTGAGAAACACAGTGAACAGGCGGTTGGACGATATTGAACGTGTCACAAACGACATTTTCCTTCTGTTTGACACGGCACAGATTGTATTTCCGAACAGAGCAATCGATTTAGAGACTGCGCTCGCAAAAACAGAAGGCAGAATGACGCAAAAGCAGAGAATGCTTCTTCAGCAACAGGAAAAGAATGAAAATGACATGCAAAACAGGATGATGAGAATCGAGCTTGAAGCATTTGATGCGCAGGCATCATCATCATCATCATCATCATCATCATCATCATCCTGTTCTTCTGATTCCTCTTTTTCCCTCTGTTCCACCCACACGCCATCCGCTTTCCACAATGCAGTTCAGCTGATAAAGCAACGACATCCGCTGATGCGTCTTCTGAGTGGCTATGCGAACTTCTGCGAGGCTGCCGAGCAGATTTTGCTGGACACGACACCCGAAGGAATAGCTGAATGGGAGCGAATTCGAGGGTTGCTGGACAAAGAGACGCAGAAGTTCGACGGCGCAGTGTGCAGACTGATTGAAATGCACATTGCAGTGAAGAAGAGAAGCGAAAGAATGAAAGAGCAGGGCGGAAGAAGCGGAGGGGCACAAGAAAAGACAAACGGAAGCTTAAATATGGGCTCTTTCAGAGAGATTAAAGAGAGATTCACACAAAGTCCCTCGCTTGCTGTGTTTGAAGTATTGCTGCGGTTTGGCCCTCTGATCAGACTGCGAAAGGAGATTGCTGAAAAAGAAGTGCTGTATTGCGACGAGTTTGAGAGAGAATGTGACATTTTGATGAGAAGTGCCAACGATATTATGAGGAAGCAGAACATATCTATCGACGGCTTATCAACTTCTTCGCCTTCTTCATCAGCAAATTCATTTTCCTCAACAGCAAATGCGCTGATGATTCTTTCACGTACCTCGTTTCAGCACATTTCTGCTGCGTCTGTGCATCCAATCACACCAAATGCAAATGGATCTTTCAGAAGCAATTCTGCTTTGTCTTCTTCAAACTCAGCCAATCATGCCCAATTCTCATTCTCTGCAACACCTTTCTCCTTCACTTCCATCCTCAGCAACGCCCTCACAAACAAGCCTTTCTCGTCAGGCCAAGTTCTGCTAAAAGCACAGTACATGAAACAGTGGCAGCTCCTCACCGATGCAATCAACGTTGTCCGTCTTGCATTCTCTCTTCCCCCCTTTCCCCGCCTGCAAATCGCGAATGAGATGCACACACCGCCCCACTCACACAACTTCGATCTCCTGTCTGCTGGCATCAAGCAGGGACTTTCACAGACACTCGAGCAAGGTATTTGGCTCAGCAGCCGCTCAGACAACGTGCTGGCTGTTGTGAGTGCAGACGCTCTGCCGCTGCAGCCGAAGACAGACGCAGAGCGGAGGCTGATCGAGTTTTCGCCGGCTGCTCTGACACTTCTGACGGCAAAGGGACAGCCGCAGCATCAAAAGAGAGAGAGCAGAAAGTGCGTGCTGCGGGTGAATGTGCTGGAGTCACTACTTTCACTTTCTGCTGAGCGTAGGTTGTGGAGCGTTTTAACGTTCGATGCAAAAGCGCTGCTTCCATTTATTGACAGCATAAGCACAGTTAGAAAACACACAGTGCTTCTGAAAAGAGCCGTCGACACATTCATTCGATCAACTTCGCTTTTGAATTCTTGTTCGTCTCGTGCTTATACAGCATTTGCGATCGGACAACAGAACTTTGCAGGAACAAGAACAGAATATTCATCTCATAACAATACTAATTCAGTTATAACAACATCGTCATTATCAACTTCTTCAATTCCAATTCCATTTCAATCTTCAATTATGAATGTGACTCCTCCTTCTCAGCCATCTTCAAGCAGCGCTCAGCTGACACACACACTCACGCCCACCTCGATGCTTGCCATTCCTCTCAACGCCCTCCACATTGGAACAGGAAACGAGGCATTGCCTCCAAAAGCCCCAACAACCAGCTCCAGTTTGTTGTCCAGCAATTCAACCAATTCTGTCACTGCCTCATCATCTTCCACACAAAATACACATGATGATATGAATGCAGGCAACTTCCAGCTTCCTCCGTCGAATGTTTCGTCTGCCTCAGACTTCTTCCAGTTTGTACTTAAGACGCCAAGTGGAGTTCGAGGCACTTCTCAATCACCTTCCAGCTCTTTGCCAGTCGGAAGCGTTTTTGCGTCGTCTTTTTCAGAGAGACAGCAACAGACCTCTTCTCAATCGCCATCAAATTCATCTTCTCCTTCTCCTTCAATTTCTTATGAGGCCCAGCGTCATCGACTGCTATTGAAGCAGCCGCTTCTGCGCTGCCATCGACTGATAAACGAAGGAGTAAACACCGCTCGCTGGCGAGGCAGGCAAATGAACGATAGACTGCCTCACTTTGTGAGAGAGTTTGGCGAAGCGGTTCAGCGGCTGTCGCTTTGTGTTGAATGTGTGATTGAAGGAGAGAGAACTCTGGCTGACTGCGTAGAAGAATTGTGGAAGGCTCCGTTGTTGTTAGCAAAAGATGGTAACAAAATTGAAGAGGAAAGACACGAAAATGGATCGTGGAACAAAGAACACAGCTATCTTGCTGATTCAAACAAAGCCTCACCTTCAAATAACAGACAAAGACAAAATGAAGTTTCCAAAAGAAAAGCCGAATTTAATGGAGCTCTTTTTGATACGACGCCGTTTATCATTCAACTACAGCGTGCTTCTCGTGTTGTGTCTTCTCTTCAGCAGACTGGTTTAGATACCAAAAGCATCAACACGTGGATTGAGCCCTGGCTGAATGAGATCAGCACGTCACTCTCTGCCAGGCTTTGCGAAGCACTGCAGCTGTGGCTTCTGTCTTTTTGCAGAAATTCAAAAAATCTCTGCAACTTTGGTGTGGATGTTGTGAAGCTGAGGGAAGAAATCAAACCTCCCTTGATGCTGCTCCAGCAAATTGAGAAGATGGACATTGCGAACAGTTTATCATTGAATGGAAATGGAAATTCCTCATTGACAGCATCTTCATCAGCACAACATTCATCAACCCAACCGTATTATTCAGACGATGCATCTGTGCCATCACATCTTCAGTTTCCTTCATTGGTTGTTTGTCTTACTTTGGATCCCTCGGCAAACAATGTGACTTCTTCTCCTTCAATCGGTGAGCTGAGATGCTCCTGCTTTGATCAGCTGCAATCAATCATCAACGAGTTTGTTGGGTTACCTCATCCTCTTTCTTTGGATGATGATTCATTTATTCACTCAACGCAGCAACAGCCTTCAATTACATTTCCTTCTCCTTCTGCACAGGCACAATCGTTTGAGATGCTGTCAATGCTCCAAAAAACAGGATTCTCTTTCAACTCAATTTTGGAGTCGATCCCTAAGACTCTTTTGGCTGCCTGTGACAGCGTTGTTCTAACTGTCTGCGAACAGCTGAACGATTTGCTTCTCCAATGGCAGAATTTTGCTACTCTCTCATCGCCTGCTGTAGCTGTTGCAATACAAAATCACAACACGATCGATATTAATTGGTGGATGCGCTTCTACTCGTCTGTTCAGTCAAAAGTGGATGACATACAAAAACAGACAAATAACAAAACAGTTATGAGAACACCAACTTCTTCATATTTGTTGTTTCCAACTAACATCGGAT
Organism: Monocercomonoides exilis; assembly: GCF_001643675.1. NCBI lineage: Eukaryota > Preaxostyla > Oxymonadida > Polymastigidae > Monocercomonoides > Monocercomonoides exilis. Next base: position 188,432 of record NW_027150591.1, read on the forward strand.
GCGTCAATGTGGATATTAGCACAGCACAATTCCAGATCATAAATGGACTGCGCTTGAACTTGCATCAAATTGCAGTGAAGTTATCTTCACTCAGCAGCTCAACCAAAGTTCTCATTGCAAAACAACTGTCTGTTGCACTCGAATGCTCTGACAAATTGAAACGACTGTCTCTTTTGGTTGATGAGACAGAGACGAAAGATGGAGCGTTGACTTCTCCTCGTCCAATGAATCAGTCCTCAATGCAAACTTTCACCTCGAAGGCATCTCTGAAACTGAGTGCAACAGAGAAAGAAAGATTAGCACGATTGAAAGAATGCAGAAGAGAAAACACAAAGATGAGAGAGATTTGCACACAAGAAGAACAAAGAATAAGCATTTTGGAGAAAGTGGCTGAATTAACAGGAGGAATGGACAAAGATATCCAAAATGAAGGCGATGGAATGTTTATTCCACACCAGCTGCAACAAGGGGAAAATGCACCGTTTACCGTTTCTTTGAGGCCTCGTTCAATAACATCTGTTTCAATCACTCCATCTTCATCAGGTGCATCTTCTCCATCGACTTCTTCATATGCTTCACTTCCAGCAATCCCTCTTGGCAGTCCAATGAACGAAAAACCAAAGCCAGTTCTTCATCAGCAAGCAGAAGAAATTACTCTTCCATTTCTCAGGCAGAAACTGGATGAAGTTAAGAGAGATTGTGACAGATGTCAAGAATGGCTGCACACGAAATTGCAGTGGATGAAAGATGCAGACGCTGAAGAGAAGAAAGAAAAGGAAAGAGAATTGGATGATTTGAGCGAGAAGTGGCAGCAGATGTCTCTTGCTGTCTCTTCACTTATCATTCCACAGCAAGCTTTTTCTGTTCTGAAGCAGTTTGAAGAGAAGCTTTTAAAGGAAGAAAGAGAAATACGTCTTTTAAATGAGGATTTGAAATTACAAGATATCCCCATTGTGGATGTGGATGGAATTGTGCTGATCCAAAGAGAACTTCAACCAATTCTAAGCGGATGGAACCAAATCAATGCACTTAACACAAGATTGAACGAGTTGAGACGGGTTTTGTTTGTTGACTGCAAAGGAAGAGATATGAGAACACATCTTGATCAGCTGCAGCTCGAAGCATCTTCGCTTTCAAGTAATACTCGAACATTTGCTGCATTTTCTGTGTTAGTGGAGCACATAAAGGTGCACATAGATGGTTGCATGATTCTCGAAGAGTTAAATGGATTGCAAATGAAGGAGAGACACTGGAACGAGCTGTCTGTTAGACAAGGAGATGAAAGAATTCGTTCTGATCGAATTAGAACATGCACTGTTGGAGATATATTCGATGTGTGCATTCTCTCTCCTTTGCTAGTCGAGGAAATGAAAGATTTCTCAAAAGAGTTTATTCCAAAAGAGAATAAAGATGCATTGAATTTAACTGAAAATAAAGGGGTAAGAGTCAATGCAACATTTGGAGGTATGGACATTGAAGAAAGTGTAGATGAGAAATTAAGAGGGAAAGAGCAACCAATTGATTCAAAAAGAGAAAGATCCGAAGATAATGAGCAAACTCCATCTCTCATTACAAAGGAGATCTTGATGAAGGCACAGGGTGAATATGCACTTGATCTTTTCCTGCAACAACTGAAAGATCGATGGAACACAATCCACTTTGATGTCAAAGAGTACAAACGGAAGATGATGCTTGTTCGTGGATGGGATGATTTGTTCACTCGATTGAGTGAAGACATTTCTCAAGTTGAAGGGATGAAGTGGTCACCTTATCGCGATGTGTTTGCATCTGATGCACTGCACTGGAGCGACAGACTGGCACATCTTCAAGAGACTCTTGACTTGTGGCGCTCTGTACAGCAGCAGTGGCTTGATTTGGAGGGAGTATTTGGTATTGGCGGAGTGGGTAGTTCAATTGCTATGGATGGTCTTGGAGGAGTTGGTGGAGGATATGCTGGATCAGCTTTATCAGCTTATGGTTCAGGAGGTGTTGGAGGTGCAGAAATGAGGATGCAATTGAGGATGCACAACGAGAAGTTCAGAGCAGCTGAGAAGGAATTTATTCAACTAAGCAACAGGATGCTAAAGAAAACAACACCTTTGGTTATTTCTGTGGAAGCGGACATTCATCTGCCACAAAAACTTGCTCGTTTGCTGTCAGAATTGGAGTTGGTGCAGAAAGGGCTGGCGCAGTTTTTGGAGTCACAGCGAAATACATTTGCTCGATTCTATTTTGTTGGGGATGAAGATTTGCTGGAAATGCTTGGAGCTGCAAGGGATGTCATGAAAACTCAAAGGCATCTCAGAAAATTGTTTGCGGGATTGTGCTTCCTGATTGTTGACAATGAAAAAGGAAAGAAGTTGCTTTTGCGCGCGGATCAAAAAGAAGGACTGAAAGAGAATAATAACATTAAAATGGATATTGAACCAGAAAAGAAGGAAACTCAGGAGAAAGATAAGATGCATTCGTCTCCAGAAAACACACCAACAGTCAATCAAAATTCAGAGAGTTCAGGATACAGTCATATTATTGGCTTTGCATCACGAGAAGGAGAAAGACTACCATTTAACGCACCAATATCCCTTTCTTCTGTTTCATCTGTTCATGGCTGGCTAAAAATGGTTGATAATGAAATGAGAATTACACTTGCAAAACAGCTTGTATCAACTGTGGAAAGCTTTTCAAAAGTTGCAAGTTTGTTAGCTTCTCTTCCAGCAGCAGATTCATCGAACAGAAGTCAGGCTTTGATTGCAATGAAAGAATGGGCTGAAACTTTCCCTGATATGCTTCTTCTTCTTGCACTCCAGATTTACTGGACGCAATCTGTTGAGTCAAAATTATTCTCTGCAAATTCAACAATTGCCGCAACATCTGCTTCATCATCTGCCTTATCATCATCATCGACTGACCAACATCATTCTTCACGCATCGCACAGCAGATTTTCCAAAAAGTGGAATCAGAGCTCTCTTCATTCCTATCAGTCATTGTTGAGCTTGTTCAGCAATCAAGTATTTCCTATTTGCTTCTCACAAAACTAAAACACATTATAACAGAACTTGTTCATCTCAGAGACGATACTCGTCGTCTTCAATCAAGTAATGTATCTTCTCCAGTAGCATTTGAATGGCTTTGCACACTCCGCACATACTTTAACATAACAACGGCATCAACACAACCTTTATCGTCTCTTTCAGTAACGATAGCAGATGCTCCTCTTTATCATACATTTGAATATCAGGGAGTTGCAGAACGGCTTGTTCATACACCATTAACATCTCTTTGCTATACTGTTCTTACACAGGCAATCAAACACAGACTTGGCGGGTCACCTTTCGGACCTGCTGGAACAGGAAAGACAGAGACAGTGAAAGCACTTGGTGCTCAGTTGGGAAGGCATGTGCTTGTGTTCAATTGCGATGAGCACTTCGACTTTGGAGCTGTTGGACGAATTCTTGTGGGGTTGTGCGAGTGCGGAGCATGGGGTTGCTTTGATGAGTTTAACAGACTAGAGGCCAGAATGCTCTCAGCTGTGTCTCAGCAAATTCAGTCTATCCAGATGGGCCTTCAGGCACAAGCACGTGATGTGGACTTGTTGGGAAGGAAAATCACATTGCATCCAAATGTTGGAGTATTTATCACAATGAACCCCGGATATGCAGGGCGTGCTGCACTTCCAGACAACTTGAAATCACTTTTCCGTTCTGTGGCGATGGCTGTGCCTGATAGAGAGCAAATTGCGAATGTAATGCTGTTTTCACAGGGCTTCCATTATGCCGAGCAGCTTGCAAGAAAGATTGTGCCACTGTTTCGACTTCTGGACGAGCAGCTATCGAAACAGCCGCATTACGACTTCGGCCTCCGTGCACTTAAAAGCACACTCGTCAGTGCTGGAGCGCTTGTGAGAAAGATGGCAAAGGGAAAAGACTCAACTGGATTGAACGAATCAGACAAAACATATGAATTCGAGGAATCACTTCTTGTGAGATGCCTTGTTGATACTGTTGAACCTAAATTGCTTTCAAACGATGCTGTGCTCTTTCACACTCTTCTGCGAAGCATTTTCACAACCGTTCAAGCAACTGCTCAGACATCAGAAGATCAAGTGGCAAATGTCACTGCTCATTCTCCTTCTCCAATCCCGTTCCCTTCTCCATCACCAACGGTTTCACCATTTTCTGGAGCATTTCCATCTTCCTCTCATCAGCCCGTTCGTATCATTTCTCATTCGACAGATGCTCTTCTCACAGAAACTGCTGAGCGTATTTGCGCAAATCATTTCCTCCAGCCATTCCCCGATTTCATAACAAAGCTGCATCATATTCACCACATCCAAGCTATCCACCACGGAATGATGCTTGTGGGAGGTGCAGGCTGCGGAAAAACTGCAACTTGGCGTGTTCTCCTCGAAACAATGGAAGCGATGGATGGAATTCCAACATTTTCTCATGTTATCGATCCCAAAGCAATGTCCAAAGAAGCATTGTATGGAGTGATGGATTCATCATCACACGAATGGAGAGACGGAGTGTTTACGAAGTTACTTCGTGACATCATCGATGAATCAAATAAACAAAAAGAGCCAAAACAATCTGATGCAACTTCTCATTCAAATAAGCCAAAGGATAATGCACAAAAGGAAGAGAAACAGAACAAAACGTCACAAAAATCAAAATCCATAGCTCAAAGACACTGGATTGTGTTTGATGGTGATGTTGATCCTGAATGGGTAGAAAACATGAACTCACTGCTCGATGATAACAAGTTGTTAACTCTTCCAAACGGAGAAAGGCTTCCACTTCCATCAACAACACGCATTGTGTTTGAGGTGGACAACCTTCGCACAGCCACACCTGCAACTGTATCTCGTTGTGGAATTGTCTGGTTCAACGATTCACGCGTAACAGCAGAGCACAGAATCCATCAGTTTTTGTCTTCATTGTCATCTATGCCTGCTGAACGGTTAAAAGAGCAGTTGCATTGCGCTTTCCCGCCAAAAGTGGACGTCTCGTCTTTCCATTCTCTCGGGGCCATCAAAGCTGCTGGAGCATTTCAGACTTCTTCAATCGAAACTTCAATTTCTATGATGCTTACCCCACTTGAACAGACGTTTGTCCTTCAACGTCAATGCGTGGATGTGATTGCACCATTGTGCTCAGGTGCTGATTCCATTCTTATCTCTTCGTTAATGTATGTGTTTAACTGCGGAGATAAGAAGGTTATGCAATGTGATTCACAGCAATTACTCACATCTGTGTTTTCATTGGTGATTGACGGAATGCTTTCTCTATTTGAATGGAATGAAGAGCATCCAGATTCTCCATGTGTAGACGAGAGACTGAATAGATTCATGACCCATTATTTCGCTTATGCAGTGCTGTGGGGTATGGGAAGTGTCTTACCACACGCACAACGTGTTGAACTCGCTCAAATTTTGACACAACAGCTGAAGATAGTGTTGCCTCCAGTTGAAGACATGGATGCATCGTTATCTCCGCTATCGCCTTCTGATGGAAATAGAATGATGCTTGAAAGTGGTTCGTTGATTCCTTCTCAAAAGTTTATTTCAGATACAGGAGCATTTGAAACAAATGGATCATCATTACCAGATTCTTCTCATCCACCATTGACATTTCTTGACTTTGAAGTTACGCTTCCATTTGGAGACTTGTCTGTCTGGTCGCATCAGCTTCCATTTTCCTTGCTTCCTCCGTCAGCTGTTGGTGCTTCTGATGTGATTGTACCAACTGTTGATACTCTGCGTCATGAGCAGATCATAAATCATTGCCTGCACATTGGCCATCCGTTTCTTTTATGCGGTCCACCTGGATCTGGAAAAACAATGCTGCTTTATGACTCACTCAGGAGTCACAGTAACTTCGACATTGCAACTTTATCCTTCAGCTCAGCCACGACAGCCGAGACACTCATCAAAATGCTGCTTTCTCATTGCACAGTGCAACATACACCCGATTACGATATTGCCAGGCCACGCGATTTGAATGGCACAGGCAGTTCTTCTTCAGGATCGATTATTTCGTCATCTGCCTCGGCTTCATCTGCGAACTTGTCATCTTCCTCTGCTTCTTCTGCCTCTTCGTATAATTCACGAAAACTTGTTGTGTTCTGCGATGAATTGAATCTTCCACAGCCAGACAAATATGGAACACAACGGGTGATCTCTTTGCTTCGGCAAATGATTGAATGCAGAGGATTTTGGCATCCTATCACCCAGCGCTGGGTGAAACTAGAAGGAATTTTGTTTGCCGCTGCATGCAATCCACCAACTGACGCTGGGCGGGCTGATCTTTCACAGCGTTTCTTGCGCCATTCAACCGTCATACTCATCGACTTCCCGTCTCCTGTTTCGCTCAATCAGATATATGGCACATTCATTCGATCTCTATTTGAGCCATTCGGTGAATTACATCAATTCATTGAACCAACAACCGCAGCAGTACTCGAGGTCTATCACTCTGTCCACTCTCACTTTACACCTGATCAGCAACCTCATTACATATTTTCTCCTCGAGACCTCACACGGTTTGTTAGAGCTTTGAAGGAACTTCTCTTTTCGCCTGTTTTCCAGCAATCAACTCATTCATCATCCGCATTATCACAAACTCAACAATCCCCTCAGTTTATGGAAGGAACAATATTACCATTTTGCGCATCTCAGTTGCTTCGCCTCTTTCAGGATCGACTTGTTTCTACGGAGGAGCGCCTCTTGGTAGACAAGCTTGTTGATGATGCATTCGAAAAGCACTTTTCTAACAGCTTTTCATTTCCTGTTTCGTCATATTTGGTTCGGCCTCTTCTCTTTTCAACATTCGATGCTCCAGTCCCCACACGCTGCGATCGCGAGCAGCTGCGGACACGAATAGCTGCACAGCTGAAGAGATTTTCTGATGAGGAGTTGGATGTGGAGCTTGTTCTGTTTGATGCTGTGTTGGATCACATCCTCCGCATTGATACTGTCCTCCAGCAGCCAATGGGCCATCTTCTTCTGGTGGGCGCATCAGGTGCTGGGAAAACCGTGCTGTCTCGTTTTGTTGCATGGAGTCGCAGGATGCGTTTGTGCACGATTCATCTCTCGCAGCGCTACACAATTGAATCATTCGATGACGATGTGCGTGCTGCGATGATTGCAGCTGGTGTGCGAGGAGAAAGTGTGTGCTTCTTGCTGAGCGAGGCGAATGTGCTGGACACGTCCTATTTGGAGAGAATAAACTCTCTGCTAGCATCAGGAGAGGTGCCTGACTTGTTCAATGGTGAGAAATACAACATGCTCATATCACAGGCAAGAGAAGCAGCAGCCGCGGAGCTTTCCTCTCATTCTGCTGCAAACAAAGGATATTATACAAGCAATTCAAATTCGTCTTCTGGATCATCAACTTCATCATCCACTTCTGTGTCAGCAACTCATTCAACTACATCGATGGCAGCTGGATCTGCTGGAGCGAGCGACAGTGAAGTGTATGCCTGGTTCATCCGAAGAGTGCAGCAGAATCTTCATGTTGTGCTAACAATGAATCCATCCTCTGCTGAATACAAGGAAAGAACAACAACTTCACCTGCTCTGTTTAATCGGTGCGTGATTGACTGGTTTGGAGATTGGGATGATGCTTCGTTGACTCAAGTGGCCACATCGCTGACGGATTCTGTGTGTATTGCCTCTTCTTCTTATGCTTCCTCTTCTGCTTCTTCATCGTTGCCAGCTTCATCTTCGTTATCTTCTTCTATCATTCCATCTTTACTTGTGAAAATGCACAAAATTGTATCAGCAGAAAACGAGTTGCTTCTTCGACGAGGAGTGATGCAGAACTATGCAACGCCTCGTCATTTTATCGATCTTATTGCGCAGTTCGTCCAACTTGTGCGCGAAAAGCGGAAGAAAAACGATGAAAGACAGAAACATTTGACAGACGGCTTGAAGAAGCTAGAAGAAACTCAACAGTCAGTGATGGAGATGGAAGAAGGATTGAAGATAACCAGTGTGAAATTAGCTCAAAGCGAGCAAGAGATGGAGAAAGTGACGGGACAGCTGGTGAAAGAGAAGACAGCCATCATGTCAAAAGCAGAGGAGATTAGCGAGCTGAAGAAAAGACTTGAAGTGCAGATGATAGAAATAGATAGAGAAAGCAAGACTGCCCAGGAAGATTTGGCAACAGTAGAACCGCTTGTGGCAGAAGCGAAAAGCTCCGTGCGGAATATCAAGAAGGAGTATATGGATGAGCTGAAACGGATGCTTCATCCACCGGTGGCTGTGCAGCAGACGATGGAATGCACATTCATTCTTGTGGAAGGAGTGAGACACACCTGGGAGGAGATCAGAAAGAAGCTTCCATCAACAAACTTCGCATCAATCACAACGAACTTCAACACAGAATTATTAGCACAAGACGCGAATGTGAAGCGGATAGATTTGATTAAGCGAAATTACACTTCGCTTCTTGAACAGAGCAACGAGGAAATTGAAAGGGCATCAAAAGCATGCGGTCCTCTGATGCTGTGGGTGCATTCGCAGATACAATATGTTGAAGTGCTCAGAAAGATAGGGCCAATGAGAGAGAATGTTGCGCGTCTGCAACAAGAAGAGATTATTCAGAAGAAGAAAATGGAGGAAGCTGAGATTGATCTTGCACGTCTGAAGGAGTCAGAAACAAAAACAGTTAAACTGCTGAATGCCAAGACGATTGAGGCTGAACACATCAGACAGGAAAAGAAGAGTGTCGAAGATAGAGTGATGCGATGCAACAAGCTTCTTCAGTCACTCGGTGATGAGCAGCACAGATGGAGTCAAGAGGCAGAAGAGATGGAGCAGCTCAGCCAGACGCTTTTGGGCGATTGTGTGTTATCAGCTGGCTTTGTTGCCTATCTTGGCTTCTTTGACGATGGAAACAGAAGACACGTTCTAAGCAAGTGGACAGCACTGTGCCAGTCTTCAGGCATTGAAGTGTCTGAGTCATTTTCAGTCAGTGACATGTTATGCAGCGAAGAGGAGAAAAGTGAATGGGAGCTGGTTGGTCTACCATCAGACCAGCTGTCTGTTGAGAACGCGACAGTTCTGAGTCATTTCAAGCGCTATCCACTTGTTGTGGATCCATCTGGCCAGGCCGTTGACTTCATCGTAACAACACACCGTGACAATCGGCCAATTGTGACGTCTTTCCACAACAGCAACTGGATCAAAGAACTCGAATCTGCGCTTCGCTTTGGCCGCACCATTCTAATTACCGATGCAGAGCGAGTTGATCCCATTCTTCACCCGCTACTGAACAAGGAATTTAAACGAATAAACAGCAGAGTAATTGTTGAACTGGGAACGACAGAAATAGATGTATCACCACAGTTCAAGCTTTTCCTTGCCACAGCTGTTCCTGCAGGCTCTCTCCATCTCTCGCCCGATCTATCTTCACGAGTCACGATGGTGAACTTTACTGTCACCCCATCTTCGCTTGCTGCGCGTTGCGTTTCGCAAATCATTGCCTTCGAGCGACCAGAGGTTGGCAGTGCCAGGAGCGAGATCAGCAGAGCCAGAGGAGAAGGCACACGAAGACTGGATGAAGTGGAGAGAAGACTACTGGATGAGCTGTCTGGTTCAAAGAAATCGATCATTGAGGACGCAGCTGTGCTGAGCACATTGGAGTCTCTGAAAGAAGATGCTGCACAAATCAAAGCAAAAGTTGCACAGCAGGATATTCTGATGGAAGAGCTGGGGAAAGTGCAGGCGCTGTATACGCCTGTATCACATTCCATTGCACGCATTTATTTCTTCATGGAACATCTTGGATCAGTAAATCCACTGTACTGCTTTTCTCTGCGCCACTACTTCCGAATTCTGGATTTGGTGCTTAATTCGCTTGGTGAGTCACGCCAAGCACAGCAGAAGCCACAAACACCAAAACAATCATCTCCATCTGCCAATGAAAAACAGAGCTTTTCTGATACATTTAGCCAGTTTTCACTGTCCACAACTTCTGAAATGCAGGATGAAATAGTTCAGAGACTGGTGATAATCACAAAGCGGTTCTTCAACGAGTCTCACAGGCAGATTGCACGATCACTGATGGAATCGCACAGAATTGTGCTGAGCGTTGCAATGGCATTTATTCACCTTCAATTGGAAAAGGAAATAATGCAATTGCCTGAAGTGAAAGAGATATACCGATCGAAAGGTGGATTCTGCTTGAATGAAAATGAGGTTGATATGATGCTCGATGAGTGGAAGTGGCTTGGAATGGATTTATCAGCAATTTCAATCTCAAACAATGTTGATGAAGAGTCAGAATTTGACTTGGAAAAGAAAAGAGATGGAATTAAAATGGATGTGGAAGAAGAGAAAACAAATAAGAATGCTTCAGAGGCAGATGGAAAGATGGACATTGAAGAGCCAACGTCAACACAACAAACGCAATTTAGATCGCTTAATTCTGTTTCATCTGCAAACACATCAAATTATGTGCTTTCATTGCAACAGCAGAATATGATTGAGCAGCACAAACATCTTCTGCCTCTAAACATTCAATCTCTTTTGACATCTCTTCAGAAATACAATTCAAACATAACATCTTCAATGAGAAATGCACAAAATAGCACTTTTGATGCTGCTGAAAAGCAAAAAGCGGGTCGGTGGATGGAATGGCTGATGCTTCCACAGCCAGAAATGACATCTTCTCCTCCTCTCACTGACTCTGATGAAGAGATGCTTCGCAATGAATTGTCGACTTTATCATCATCTTCTTTAAAGTCAAAATCAAAACCTTCAGTTAAGCAAGTCTCACAACTTCTCATTCTTCGCTCTGCAATAATCATCCGCCTTTTGCGCCCTGATCGTTTTATCTCTGCACTTCATCGTCTTGTTTCAGCGATCTTTAGCGACCAGCCACGAATTGTGGACGATGGAGATACCGAAGATATCAGCAGAGTGGCTGAAATAGAAGCAGACAGTGCGACACCTCTGCTTGTTCTGTCGCCAGCTGGGCACGACTCATCAGCCCAAATAGAAAGAGCAGCTAAGCAGAGTGGAGTGAGCGTCACTTCAGTCGCGATGGGGTCGCTGGAGTGCACAGACATGGCGAAAAGCACGCTTCTTGCAGCAGCCTCGCAAGCAGCTGCTAGAAGAGGCCTTTGGATTGTCCTGAAAAACGTTCATTTGGCACCTGATTGGCTGGGAAACGAGTTTCCATCAGTTTTGAGACAGTTCAACGAGAAAGTGAAGAGCCAGAATTTGCAGCAGTTGGACAGCGGAAAGAAAGCAGGAGAGAGAAAACCGAATTTGTTGATGAATTCATCATTATCAACACCATCATCAAGCGATTCATCTACATCTAGCTTATATGAAATCACATCATCAATGCTGTCAATTTCTTCGAATCATCCTCTCTCATCGCCTCCGTTGCGTATCATTCTCACAGCAGATTTGTCTTCCTCTTTGTCTTCCACCTTCCTTCGCTCTTCTCTTCGTATCGTTCTTCAGCCCACACCGGGTTTGAGAGGAGCAATTCTTCATGCTTTGCACCAGACAACACCTGAGCGTGTCAACAAAGCGCCAAAAGAAAGAGGAAGACTGCATCTTTTGGTGGCGTGGCTGCACGGCGTGGTTACAGAAAGGCTGCATTATGTGCCACACGGCTGGACTCAGCGCTACGAATACAGCGGAGGTGACTTGCAGGCTGCCTACGATGCAGCAGACACGTGGCTGGATCTGTGTGCGTCTCGCGATCCATCATACGTTGCGAATGTGTTCAATGTGAAGAGGAGCGGAGATAAAGAGCAGAAAAGTTTTGCGGTGGATAAGACTCGTCCAAATGGAGTGCAGGAAATGCTGGGCTCTGGAAGAGGCATTGTAAAGGCTGGAGGAAAAATCATTTTAACTTCATCTGCAGGCGCTTCAGGCTCTTCGATTTCTTCGATAGCATCGTTAGTCTCCTCTTCATCTCCATCAACCTATTCATCTTCATCTGCTCAAATGAGAGTGAATGTGACACCAGAGGAAATGCCATTTGCAGCACTGCGCTATGTGCTCTCTACTGCTGTCTATGGTGGCAAAATAGACAGCGAATACGACCACCGCTCGATTGCTGAGCTGATCAACAGATTGTTCGTACCATCCAGCTTTGATGATGTGAAAGTTCTGATCCCAGAAGAAGATACTGTTTTGCCAACTCTTTCATCTTCTCGGGCCTCTTCTGCTTCTGCTTCTGCTTCATCATCATCTTCTTCTTCTCTTTCATTGCTTCCTCCATTAAAACCTGGCTGCAACTATTCTCAGATCATTCAATGGTGCGAATTGCTGCCTGAGAATGCACCACCCAGCTGGATTGGACTTCCGCCAGACGCAGCTGAAGATCTGCTGAGTGCAAATGGAGCAAAAGCAGCTGTTGAACTTCGTCGGGCAATGACCGCGATGTCAGAGCAGGATACATTACTGTTTAGAGATGAGCAATATGCCACTGGAAGAAGCACATCGCAATCTCTTTCGTTCAATTCAAAAGCATCTCTGAGAAGAAAACAATCTGGTTCTATGGATGTGGAAAGTGAATATCCACAACAGCAACAAAACGCGTTATCTTTCTCAGCTGACGAGCCAATGAACTCATCCTCACCAGAGATACTGATTCATTCACCAAATAGTCATTCTCGTTCTTCGTACGCTCTTTCATCAACCGGATTATCAAACAAGTCTCTGAGTCTTCGTTCGATTGTATCAAAGCTGCTGTCGTTGTGTACTGAGCATACGTTTTCGTTTCATTCAGCTAAGAAAAGTGAAGACTCATCCGCATTAAATCTAACAATATCTCAATTGAGCATGCACAATTTGCAGAAACTGGCTTATAACATGTTGAGTACTTCTTCTTCGAAGTACTTACCTTATTCTTCAGACATCTCACATCTCTTGTCGAACGAATCATTTGAAGAAAATCCAGCAAATGTTCAGTTTAATCAGAGTAATTCTAATGCTTTCCAGCAACAAAGTGCATCTTCTTCTTCTTCCTTTGTAACAGATTCAGTCACACAATCAATTTTGAATGAATGGATTCGAATAGAAAAATGCTACAATCTTTTGTATTTGAATATTCAAACTGTTAAAACTGTGAGTGGTGGAAAGGAAAAATCTACCAATGAAATACGGTCACTTATGGACGACTTTTCCAATGAAAAGACGCCAAACAGCTGGAAACACGCTTTTTATGCTTGCAACACATTGTCTTCGTCTGCAGCTGTCTCTCTTCTCGTCTCTCTCGACATTTATCACTTCGTCATTCACATCGTCAAATCACTTAATCACTTCAGAAAATTGGCTTTACCTCTTCTTCTTCCTCCTCCTTCTCAACAAAATCCTTCCATCTTCGATGCTTCTTCATTGCCTTCTTATTCGTCTAGTTCTGATGAATTATCAAAACAGCTTGTTTCACCTCTTCAAATGCAGATGACTTCAAAATGTATTCCTTGTGTCTGGCTTGGAGGATTCGCATCGCCATTCGGATTTCTCACAGCCACTCAGCAAAAAGCCTGCCAAACAAGAGGATGGCCAATGGAAATGGTGGAACTATGCGTCAAAATGTGTTCTCCAGGAAGCGGGAAATTATTTGAAGCAATATTTTCTGAGGAATTATCAAAGAAGCAGAATAATTCTAAAAGTCAGTTTGGACATAAAATTGAAACTGAGAGCGAAATGGAAGATGACTCAAATGAAGTCAATAGAAAAGCATCTAAAACTTCATCAAATGCATTCCAAAAGAAACAGCATTCAACTTCTGCGCTAAAAGATGGTATCAAAACTTCATCTCAATCGATGCTGTGGATTGAGACTACCAATAAGGTCATTAAGGAATCAGTGAAGGACGATGAAGAAGCCGCTTTTGTGTGTGTTAGTGCATTTGTAGAGTGTGCTTCTGTGTATTCAGTTCAAAACAAGGAAGGATCGAATGCATCTCTTGTTCCATATGATCCTTCTATTTCATCTAAGTCATCTTCTTCTGCAACTGCTGCTTTTTCAAACAAAAGCACTTCTTCGTTCTATGCTTTGCATCCAGGTTCTCCATCATCTGCCATTTCACTTCCTCCACTTATTTTTGCATGGAGGCTTAAAACCAACACCACTTCCAAGCCATCTCAATTTACATCCACTTTTTCTCAACTGCTTGTTGCTCCTATTGAGTTACCTTTCTTCTTCGACACGACCAGACGTTCTCTTGTTGCCTTTTGCACTCTTCCTGCTGTTGAGCAGCTGCAAACCACAAAACTGAAAAATGCGTTGGAATCGGCACAAAAACAGAACAGGCTCACGCGATGTGCTGAAAAAAGTACAGCTGTGATTTTCTATAAATAACAGCTTCATTTCTTTATGTGTTTTTGAATAATAGACTTTTCTTCCTTGCGAATTGTTAGCTTTAAGAAATCATCCAATTAATTAGGTACAGATGTTAAATTACTTCATTTCACATTTCATTTATTATATGTTTTTGTGAAAAATTCTTGCAAACAAAGAATCGAATAACACTTTTGATAATGTGAATGAAATTTGTTCAATCGTTAAGAAATTTTAAGGAAATATAAGTTGATAAATAAATGCTTTTGAAAAATAACTAAAATCACTTTCAATAAAGATTTTATCAACTCATCAAATATTTGCATATTTCATTTTATATTGAAATGTTTTAATTAAAAACATTTTTTCTTTTCAAATTCGATTTAAATAATCATTTCTGTAATGTGCATATAAAATTAATACAACATTTTTCAATGTTCACAAGCTAAAAGCATGTAAATTTTTGTATTGAACGAACAAGTTTAAAAATTACGAAAATCAAATTAAGAATTTGTATAACAATTTCAACGGAATAATCGTGAATTTCAATGAAAACAAATATGCTTTGTCTACAACATAAATATGTTTTTTGAAATAAATTCTTCACATCAATTTTCAGCAATTCAATATATGCATTTTTGAATTGAAAAAGCTTAACAATCACTTTCATTCCATTCTCGCTGTAAATAAATGTTCTAAACGGTTCTGATAATAAATGACAATAATGAAAATTTAAATATTTTTGGTTCTGAAGTTTTTAAACGAAAATATTCAAAACCAAATCAATATTAAAAAATATTATTCAAAGATCGATAAGATAATTGGAAAAATTGGATTTTTCCGGCCAAGATGGTTTTCAAGCTTAAATTGTTTTGATTTCTTTTATAACATTCACTTCTATTTCAGTCAAAAAGCAACGAAGGTGGAAATGTGAAAGTTGTATGCCGTTTTCGACCTTTCAATCAAATGGAAATTTTATCCAATGCCCAAGAAAGCTGTGAACTTACAGACGATGAAAAAGGACTTACAATAAAAGTTAATAAATTTAATGCTTTTTGATTTCATTATATTTGCGATTATGCTTTTTTCTTTTTTTTTCTAAATTCTTCATTTATCAGACAGCAGATGGAAACAAATACTTTGAATTCGACCGAATTTTTCCGACATACACCTCTCAGGAAATTGTGTATGCCTTTGCAGCACAGCCAGTCATTTCAAGTTTGCCAATTTTTATTGATATTTTTTCAATATTTCTTTTCGCGTCATTCAACAATCAAGAAATTATGGATGGAATAAATGCAACAATACTTGCATATGGGCAAACTTCCTCTGGAAAAACATTTACTATGATGGTTTAATTCTTTTAGCGTTCAATTTTCCAACTTATTGCTTTGCTTATTTTTTTCTTTAAAGGGACCAGAAGAGCCAAATGAAATTTCAATAGGAATAATACCTAGATTAATCAAACAACTTTATCAGCAAATAGAAGCTCTCGGAAATGGCTTTGAAGTGAGCGTCAAAGTCAGCTATATTGAGATTTATCTGGAACGAGTCTATGATCTTCTCGACCGTTTGCCTTTAAATATTTGAGCTTATTTTTAACATTCTTATTGTTGTTGTGAATATTAAATTTCGTTTTTATGATCTTTTCGTTTTCTATTCGTGCAAAACTATCTCTCATTTTTTATTTTAGCGAATAAAGGAAGCCTTGATATCCATGAAAGCACAGAAAGAGGTATTTTTGTTGCGGGCGTTACCGAAGAAGGCTGCACAAGCGCGGAACAAGTGTTGGACATTTTGAGTCGAGGCGAAAGTGCTCGAAGAACTGCTGCTACACGTGTGTTGTTGCTCTCATTGTAATTTTTTTTTTCCCAACGAAATGGTTTTGTAATTATAATCTTTTTTTGGAAATTTTGATTCATTTTGCTCAATTTTTTTAAAATTTGACAAACTTCAAGCAATATTTTACACTTTATTCATGATTTCACTAAATTTTTCTTTCACTTCAAATTTTCATTGACTTTGTTATTCATTCTCTTTCAGAAATGAACGAACGTTCGTCTCGTTCACATTCCATGTGTCTTGTGACTGTCACACAACAGAACTTGGAATCAGGCCTTTTGCGAAGAGGCAGACTCTGCCTGGTTGATTTGGCTGGTTCAGAAAAGGTGCTCCAAACAGGAGCTGTGGGGCAGGCATTGGAAGAGGCAAAGAAAATTAACAAAAGCCTTTCAGGTTTGTGTATTTGAAGGGTAATGAAAAAGATAAATAGAAAAAACAGTTATTATCAATTCTATTTTTGTTCGTAATTTCTTTTTATTGTTTTTGGATTTTTCTTTCAATACGAACTCTAGAATCCATATTATTGTATCATTTCTATCGTTATATTCATTGCATTCAATTTCATAGCGCTTGGCAATGTGATCAATGCCCTCACCGACCCCAAAGTCACCCATGTTCCGTATCGAGACTCGAAACTCACTCGTCTGCTGCAGGAGACATTCGGCGGGAATTCGCAAACAGTTCTGATTGTCTGCTGCTCCATTTCGAGCACCAATACGGCAGAGACGCTGTCCACACTGTATTTTGGGCAGCGGGCGAAGGCAGTGAAGAACAAGGTGAGTGTGAACATGGACCTGACGCCGACAGAAATGAAGAGGATGTTGGAGAAGAAGACGAAGGAGATCTCGTCGCTGAAGAGGCTCGTGGCAATGCTGCGGGAAGAGCTCAAGCTGCACGGCATCGAAGTGGATGAGAATGGACAGAGGAAAGTGAAGGAAAAAGAAGGGAAAGAAGGGAAAGATGGATCTGCTTCTTCAAATCAAACAACTTCCTCTGGTTCTGAATCATCAGCTGATTCACCAAAAGGCAATGAAGATGAAGCTTCCGCAAGCAAGTCCAGTTCTTCATCGGGTTCATTGCTTTCATCCCAAAATGCATCCAACAATCAAAGTAAAGGAGAAGGAGAAGAAGAAGAAGAAGAAGAAGAAGAAAGTGACGTCCAATCACTCTATGATCTGTGCACGTCTTTGCAGGCGCGGTGTGAGCAGCTGGAGAAAGAGCAGGATGCGATGGAAGAAATGCGGCGAGAGATGGAGGAGATGCGTGTTGTGCGGGAGAGCCTGCTGGATGAGCTGGACAAAGCAGACGAAGCAGCCGAGGAGAGCGAAAAGATCCGCCTGGAGAACGAAGAGAGGAAGACAAGAGAGGCCGAGCTGCTGGCAAAGGTGGGGCAAATGGAGATTGTCGAGCGGTGGCTGGAGGAAGAGCTGAACGGTGCAGAGAAAATGGCTTCTTCAGATTCACCTGAGCTTTCGCTTGCTTCTGGAGAAAACAGGTTGATTCAGTCAATATTGAGTTCTCAGCAATCTTTTGCTGATTCTCATTCATCTGCGTCTTCTTCATTATCATCATCTTCTTCTTCTTCTCTCAGTCAGCAATCGCAAAAGGCTGGCACTGAAAATCCTTCTTCCTCTTCTTCGTCTCGTCTTTTCGAACTGCTCCAGAAATTCACTCGTCGCATTCGTTCTTCATCTTCTCCTTCGCCTTCTGTTTCGTCCTTTGCCACTCAAACAGAAGAAAGTGAGGTATTTCTGAATGCAGAATATGATCTTATTCTTGCCGAGCAGCTGCTTCAGACGTCGTATCTGCCATCCTTCCCACTTCAATCACCACATCCTTCTTCTCCTTCAGCCAAAGACAATTCCAACACACTTCTTCATTCATTCGACGCACAACCACATTCTCCTTCTGCTACTGGCTCATCCACACCTGCTCTTCCAATTCTGTCGCCCTCTGAAAACTCACCTAAGATGATCCCTTTGCCTTCCCCTGGAATTTCTCCTTCGTCTTCTCTCTCAATCATTCCACCTCTTCAGACATTTCACAATCCATCAGCATCTTCATCATCATCTTCTTCTTCTTCTTCTTCTTCTTCTTCTTCTTCTTCTTCTTCTTCTTCTTCTTCTTCTTCTTCTTCTTCCACTTCAGATACTCCACTCACTGTCACACCTCGCTCTTCTCTTTCTCTGTCTCTTTCTGCTTCTTCCTTCTCTTCTCTCCGCCGCCCACTCACACGCACAGCCTCTGGCCATCTGTCCCCATTCTTTTCGCTCACAGAAGGCTTGGGCAAAAGACTGCCTTCTGTTCATCAGCTGTCTCCTCTGTGCTCTTCGATCTCTTCTCCTCTCTCGCCTGGCTCATCAAACACTTCCATGCAATTTCCTTCTTCTTCGTCGTCCTCCTCATCATCTTATTCTTCTTTTTCTTATGCTGACATCACACTGAAAGATGCTTCAGCCAAGAATCCTATTGCTCAGTCACCTTCTCAATCACAATTCAATTCACTTCGCTCAGACAAAAACTTGACCATTCGCACCCCTTCACCTCTTCTTCGCCACAACCGCAGTGAGTCTCTCTCTCCCATCGCTTACTCGCACGCCACGTCTTTTCCTTCTGAATTAGCTGTTGGTTCAGCCAATGCAAAGACACACAACACAGAACAGCTGGAAAATACATACAGCATCGATGCCATGTTCTCTTCGCCTGCAGCACTTGTTGTCTCAAATGGTGATAACTTTGCAAACACAAACACAAACACAAACTGGATGGTTTCGCATCAGTGCAACTTGTCCACGTGTTCTTCTTCACCTTCTTCGGATCTCATTCTTTTGGATGATGATGTTCAGCCATCTGATCTCAGGCCGTCCTTCCGCTGTGCAAATTGCTATTCTCTCCCAAACGAAGAAGGAAGCGACTCATCAACAGCAGCTGCTCATCCGAAGAGCAACAGCTGCTCACCTGAATCCAACGAGACATGCAACACGTTCGAGACATCGCCTTCAATCACCCCTTCGCTCAGCACTGAAAGTGCTGGCGCAAATGAATCTTCTTTTGCTGCTTCTGCTGCTTCGAATCCAAAGCAGATTTCAAAGCCAACACCTCTGCTGAATTCAGCTGATGTGTGCAATCCATTCTTAATAATGGATAGCAACGATATGGATTCAGCTTCATCATCATCTTCTTCTTCTTCTTCCTCTTCTTCTTCTCAATCTCTTTTTGCTGAGTTTTTCTGCCATCGATGCAAAGCGCCCTTTTGCCGTGCGTGTTTTGAGTCACTCCATTCGCGTGGCTGCCTCAAGAGCCACACTTTTCTCGATCTGAACACAGCTTCGTTGCAGCAGCTGAACAAAATCAAGGCCTTTCTGACTGCTGCCCCGTCTTCGGCGATTGCTGTGCAGATTGGCGATGAGATGGATGCAGACATGGAGCAGGAGCTGGCTATCAGAGAAGCGTTTGGAGAGAAGGAAGAGAAAAATAGAGGGAAAAGAGACAGCGAATGGCAAAGCAATGGCGAGGGAGAAGAAGAATGCTCTTACCAAAATGAATTTAACGATGTGTTTGGAGAAGAAGCTGATGATTCTCTTGTAACAGTTAAGCAGCCATCTTCAACTATTTCAACACCTTTTTCTACCTCTCGCTTAATCAAAGGAAGCGAAGGCAGCATTTCAGGCAAGACAATTCCAAGTTTTAGCAACAATAACAGCAACAGCAACACGATAAAGGAGAAAAAAAGCGACCGAAAGAAAAAATGGGCGAAAGCAAAGGCAAATCTGCCATCAGCTTCATGGAACGAGGCGTTGCTTGTGTCAAATCAGCATACACAACAGTCAGAGCAGCATTCGATGCAACTTTGCGATTTTGAATCACAGAATGCACGATTGAAATGGACTGCAGACGAAGCTATTGACAATTTCTGTCGAACACAGAATTTCAGCAATGTTCAGAAGAGAAAAGAGGGAGATATTAGAGAAGGAGATACAAAAGAGGATGAATGCAAAAACAGGAGCAATGGAGCTACCTCCTGCAACGAGTTTTCTTTGCCTATTTCGAAAGAAACTTCGAATGATCAAAATATTCCCCAAACAACTTTGTATTCTCCTGCTCCATTTGATAATAAATCTTTGCGTTCTTCTGATTCCTCTGCAAGCGTTCATATGACCTCTTTTTTGTATCTCCTTTCAATTTTTCTTGTATTCATCCTCTCTGTTTTAATAAAGAGATGAATATGTTGTTCAATCTGTTTGTTCTTAGTAATTTATGTTTTCTGATCCTTTCAATGTTTCAAAAACCAATTTGTTTTTTCCCATTGTTAAGTTGAAATGTTTTTAACGCTTTATGTTTTTGTTCGTGGAGATTTATAAATTCGAATTCATGAAAAGTTCTTATTAAACGAGAAGTTCTTCAAGATTTTTTTTTCAATTCTCAACCTTTTTGCTTGTTTGATTTATTCTCTTTTGTTTAATTGAATATTCGAGTGAATTTGCACAAATGAAAATTTTGCAAGTCCTCGAGAATGTTGTTTTTCTAGCAGTTTTAATTCACCACATCATAACAACATTGAGTTTTTTTGACTTTTAAATTTTTATTTTCAATTATTTTTTTATGTTTAATTTTTGACAGTTCAATTTCGGATTTTGTGTTTGTTATTTGATTGCAAGTTGTTATAATTCGCGAAGTAATCTTGATATTTTATAAGCTTTCTTGCTCTTTCAACAAGACAGCAAAGATGTTATTAGAAAAGAATATAGGATGAATTATAATAAAAACGAAATTCAAAATTGAACAGAGAAAACTTTTTTGATGGAAAAGGAAAATTGAAATATGAATAATCCCTCATGCACATAATTATTCTTGGTTTTCAAAAAGAATTCTCAAAGTTCACCAACGTAATTTTTCGAAGTAATAAAAAATTGATATTTACAAAAAATTATAATGATATGTTTATGTTTTGGTATTTGATCTCAATTTTGAAAAGATTTCTTTATCGATTCCAAGGAAAGTCAGCAAATAAATATCGATAAAAAACCAGCGTGAATGAGTTTGAATATTAAAAAAGAAAGCTTGGAGAAGGTGAGGGCGTGTATTGTTTTGTGTTGCCTGCTGAAAAGGCGCATTTTAAAACAACATTTAGCGAGTCTTTGTGGATATGCCGCCTCTGGACAGCGCGGAGCAGACTGCACAAGAAAGAGTGAATGTATGCTGACCTTTTTCCCACAGAACTGTTTCTGTGCATTTTATGCCTTTGCAGGTTATTTTTCGGCCAGATGCAAAATATGAGCGGCACACGCAGGTGGACGAGCCGAAAATGGAAGACATGTCTGCCGCAACATTTTTGAATTGACTTTTTTTGAATGGTTGTCTATTGTCATGCAACGCCCAAATCATTTGAAAAAAAATTTTTTTTATGAAATTCACAAAATAATATTCACTGCACAACATGTGATGGGATCATTGGAATGAACTGCACACAGATCTCTGCCTAAGCTTTATGCAGCTTCTGGATGTCTTTCAGCAGCAAGCTTCTGTGCGGCAACTGCGCAGCTGGTTGGGGATGTTCCGTTTCACGAGATATTTCTGAGCTATCCAAGGGAAAGCTGAGCAAGACGTTTTGGCGCAGTGAGCGCCATTGTTTGAGAATCTCTGGCTCAAGAGTTTATGATAAATGAAGTTGCACAGGAAGTGGAAAGAAAGAGCGAAGCAAGTGGAATTCAAGAGAAAAAGATGTATTTTTTATCAATCATGAATTGCTGAACAGATGGAACTAGATTTTGGTAGAATCTGTTTGCTTGTTTGATTTGTTATCTTTTTTATTTGTTCTTTAAAATTATGTGCGAATGTATTTTTGCATTCATTTTTTCCTTTCTTTTGTGAAGTATTGATTTTAGGATTTGATGATTGCAAAGAAAAAGATGATAAACCATTGACGGAAAGGATTGCTACTGGAATGCATTTGCATGATATATTTCAACATGCTTTGGCTGATATCAAGCGAAAGACGGCTTTGAAGAAGGTGCAGCGGATGAGAGGAGACACATATGAATGGCGCTTCCTTTTTTTTTTCCACCATTGAACACAGCCGGATAATTGAAGAGAAAGAAGTATGTCTGATTTGATGATTGTTGTTGTTGATTGATAAGTTTGCATGTTGATAAGTGAATTTTCATTTTCGCTTTCATCTTCGTTTTTCAAAAGCTTGCAAAATTTCTCACAAAGCTCTCACATTTTTCAATGGTTATATTTTATTTGTTTTTCTTTTATAATTTGCATTTTTTCTTTTTCAATGTAATTTTTTTAAATTATTATTTGTGATTCAAGAGAAAATAAATCCATCTTTTGCTTCATTCACCATTTTTTGAATTAATTATTTTGATAAAAATATTACATGAAGATCACAGAAAGAAAAGAAAAAATTTGAATTCAAAAAGTGAACAAAAGGTGATGCGCCTTAGCTCAGGAAAGAATGCAAGAATGCTCTGTTTGCTGCTTCTGGTGGTAATAGCTGGATGCGAGGGGAAGGAGAGTGTATCAGAAAGAGCAGAAAATGAGAAAAAGGCCAGCATTGAAAGAAAGGGGTTTTGTTGTGCAAAATGGGTTGAAGGCGAAAAAGAAGAAATATCAAAGAGCCGCTTTGAGAAGGAGAGAAAGAAATTGGAAATGTGCGAAGGAAATGTGGCAGAAAAAGAGAAAAAAGAGTTTTTTGAAATTTCGAAAGAACAAAAGGCAAAGGTCAATAGAGAATTCAGTAAGGGAAATGAAGATATTTGTGCAATGAATGGTTTTTCAATATTTTTGGGAAAGGAGATGAATGGAAAAAGTCAGATTTGCGCATGCACATTTGTTGTGAATTCATCTGTTTCAATGAGCTATGTGCAGATTTGTGGAATGAAAGAGTTATTCTTGTTTGAAATTGAAGAAAAATCTGAGTTGGCGCTGTTGGATGCAGAAGTTGCAGTTTTATAGTCCGATGTTTCTCCATTTAGACTTTTTGGAGGAAGGGTGCTTTTGGTGAATATCAGCACGAGAGCAGGAAATGTTTGTGGGAAGATGCCATCTTTGTTTGATCGTCCAAGGAATGTGGAGCAAGAGGGATTTGATGGAGAAGTGAGTGTGGAAGATTGTTTGTTTGGCTCGTTGAGATTGGGAACTGGAGCTCCATTCCTTGTTGGGGGAACAGTGGGAACTTTGGAAGTGAGCCAGACGAGATTTGAAAATATCACCGGAGAGGGATGGCAGAAAGGCAGGCAAGGAGATTGGCATGGATGTGAAACAACAATGGGGAGTGTTGTTTTTGTGAATGTTGATGATGTGGTTGATGGAGCGATAACAGAATCAATAAATGAGCCTTCATCGTTTCTGTTGTCGTTCAACTGCTCTTTTGAGCATTGCATGCGGAAGTCAAACAAATATGCAGATTACAAGGGAGAAGATGGAAGGATTGTTGTTGGAGGATCTGCATCGTTTGAGGATGACACATTCACAGGATGCAGAGCGGACGAGGGGAAAGGAGGGGCGCTATTTGTCAAGTCATCTGAAGTGTCACTGAACGTGATGCGATGCAGTTTCACGAGCTGTTATGCATTGAGCAATGGTGGTGCTATTCATGCAGATCCAGTGAAAAGTGTGATTATCGTTGAATCGTTATTTCTTAATAACTCTGCAGAAAATGGAGGAGGAAGCTATTACGTTCATAATAATTATGATGGCTTATTGTTGACAGGCTGTATGTTCAAGGCAAATCAGGTTGGCAAAGATGGAAGAGGAAGTGCAATCAATTATAACGATTACACCACACGTCCATTTGGGGGATGCATTGGAGCAGACGATGGAAACGGAGCTCAAGCACAAATAATGGATTGTCAATTTGTGAATTGCACAAACAAAGGTTCATTTGGTGCACTGATGTCATGGTCTCATACAGCATATTATGCAATGAGAAGTTGTCAATTTGTGAAATGCACGAGTGAAAGAGAAGGCGGAGCAATTCGCCATCATATCGTTCAATGCCCTGGAAATCAAATGAATAAAAAAATGTTTTTCTTTATGCTTTTCCACGAATGCTCTTGCATCGATATTGAAAGTCCTTTTGGACATGATATGTGCATTCATCAAACGTATCCAGATGTAAATGTTACACCGGGTCCACTGAAGGAATGCTATTCCACAAACACAAACGAAAAACGATTTTATTGGTCTACTACAGGAAAATACGAAAGTGACTGGCTGCCAACGTCGAAAGTTCAGATTACAAGCTGTTTTGTTGCAACAAATGGGAATGATACGGAGCAATTGTGTGGATTGAAGGAAGAAGCAGGGTGCCGAACAATTAGGCATTCGTTTGGAAAGTGCATGACACAGTTTGAGGCGAAGATATATGTTGGAAGCGGAAAGCACTTGTCTGAGGAAGGAGAAATCGGAGTTGGTAGTCGATGTGTTTGTGTGTGCGGAGAGGGTGTGGATAAGACAGTTATCAGCACTGGGAAGATGACAAACGGAAGAAGCCTGTTTTGTGTGGGAAGTGGAAGCATGCGATTGAGATCGTTGGCGATTGAGCATTCGCATGCCAAGATGAGGATTGGAGTGGTATTGATCAATGGAGGAGGGAAAGTGGAGATGAGGCGGATGGAAGTGCGAGGATCTGAATGGAGTTCTGGAATGAGTGGATTTGAAGTGGGTCTGTTTGGAATAGAAGCTGGAGGTGGGGAGTTGGAGATGGAACACGTTGTGGTTTCTGGGGTGTTCATGGGAAATATTGGAGTTCTGGGGCAGGCGCGCGGGTCAAAGGTGAATTTGTCGAATGTGGAGTTTTTGAATGTTGTTCGGCTGGAGGGAGACGGGAGCGTGATGTCTCGAGTGTTGTGTTTTGAAGAAGAGCTTGAAATAACAAATGTGACGATGAGAAGGTGCCGATGTGAGAGCGGGGATGGAGGAGGGATAAGAGTGGAGATGGGAACAGGATCGAAAGTGAGAGTTGGGAAGGGGCTGGAAACGGTGTTTGAGGAGTGCAGAGCAAGCAAGGGAGGAAGTGGAGGAGGCCATGGAGGAGGAGTGATTCTGGAGCTGAAGGAAGGGGCAGAAGACTTTGTGCTGGAAAAAGTGAGGTTTTCAGGGTGCAGCGCGAGTGTAGGAGGGACGATGGTGTTTATAAAGGCACACAAGCTGAAGGAAGTGGTGAACCGAGAGCGACTGAAGTTCCAGGCTGACGAATGGAATCTGACCGATCTGTGTGGATTTGAAGGCAGCGACGAAGAGAATGTGATCCCGTTGGTTGTGTATCTTCGGGAGAAGCCTTTGGAATACTTTGTTGGGGGAACAAACAAAAAGGACTGGGAGATCTGTGGGTTTGTGGACATGCAGTGCATGAGTGTGGACTATGCGATTGAGACGCATGGGAGTGCGTCTGGGGTAACAGTTGTGGCGAGCCACGGTGCAGTGCTGAAGAAGGATGTTTTGGTGTCGAGGGGGACGGTTGTAGCGAAAGGACAGACATCGCAGCCTCGAGTGGAGATAGAAAGGAACGAGAATGGGGCGGCAGATGGGATGATCACGACGAGGGCAAAAGCATCGTTTGTGAATCTTCTGATGTCTATTCCAGGGAGTGTGGGAGCAGGGAGATGTCTGATGATGTGCGAAAGCGGGAGTCTGGAAGTGCAGCAGTGCAAGTTTGAAGGAAGAGAAGGGCCGAACATTGGGTATGTTCTGGTGATGTGCAGTGGAGGTAGTGTGAATGTGAAGCAGCTTCGGATTGATGGGCTGAGTTTTGAGGGGAGGTGTGTGATAGGGGTGGAAGGTGCAGGAGGAGGGGTGATGTGCCAGGGGAACATCACAGGAGGAAGAGTGGCATGCGCTGGTGGAATGGTGTGGCATGGATCGAGTGGGGAGTTTCTGGTGGAGCAGACTGTGTTTGAGGGAGTGGAGGTTGAGGATGGTGGAATATTGGTTGGGGAGGGAGGGAGGAGGCTGGAGGTCAGAGAGTGCACATTCAGTGGGATAGGGAGCAAAGGAGGAGATGGGAGTGGGATAAGGTGTGTGATTGGAGAAGGGGAAGAGGGAAGAGTTTGGAACAACAGTTTCATTGGGTGCATTGCAAGGAATGGATGTGGAGGTGGGGCGTCTGTGGAGATTAGTGGAGGAGGGGTGTTTGAGATGGGAAGGAGTGAGAGCGAAACAACGATTGAAAAGTGTGAGAGCAAGAGAGGGGAAGGTGCAGATGGGGAGAGTGGGGTTGGTGGGTTTGGAGGAGGTTTGTTTGTGAAGTGTGTGGGGGATGGTGGATATGGGTACGAGGTGAGAGATGTTGTGTTTGGGGAGGAAGCAGCAGCAAACAAGGCAGAATGCGGGGGAGACAATATATTTGTATGGGGAGAGGATCTTATGAAGGCCGTTGGAGGAGGGCAGCTTGTGAATGTGGTGAAGACAGATCGAGGAAGAGACCATGAAGCGATGGGGTTTGAAGGGGAAGAGGAGAGATATGTGATTCCACTTTTATTTTATTTTGCCAGTGTTGAAGGTGTGGCAGGGTTTGTTGGAGGAGAGAATGCACGAGATTTCAGTGTGTGTGGGTTTGAAGGGTATGGGTGCAGGACGATCGAGAAGCTTGTGTCATTGCGATTCAAAGAGGGGAGGAAGCAGATTATTGTGGAGGAAGGGTTTCTGTGGGAAGAGGAAGTGGAGATGAGCGGAGAGAAATGGGATGTGCGGTGTGTCAGAAAAGGAACGCAGGTGGTAGTGGTTGCTGGAGATGGAAACAGAGAAAAAGGAATTGTGAAGACGAGCACAGAGACACAGATAACGAACTGCACAATGTGTGTGCCAGGATCTCTTGGCAGGGCAGGGTGTTTGATCGAAAGTGTTGGAGGGGGTTTGGGGATGAAATGGTGTGGAATTCGGTTTGTGTCAGAAAGTGCAGGGTATGTGGTGTTGTATCAGCTGGTGAATGTTGAAGGAGGAAAAGTGTGTCTGGAGGAGTTTGTGATTGAGGGGAGCGGAGAAGTGGAGTTTGGTGTTGTGCCGTTTGCTGTTGAGGAGGCGAGGAAGATGGTTGTGAACAACAGTGTGTTTGGGAGAGTTGTGCACAGTGGCAGTGATGGAGGATGCTTAGAAGTGTTGAGCAGGGGCAATGAGAGGGAGGAAGTGTGTGTGGAAAATAGCACATTTGAGAGTGGATGCGAAGGAGAAGGAGGAGTTCGAGGAGGAGGGATGATGGTCTGTGAAGGTTCGTGTGCAAGTGTGCTGATGAAGAAAGCAAAGTTTCTGTGGTGCAATGTGCCAGATGGAGAAGGAGAAAGGGAAAGAGGACTTGGAGGAGGAATGTTCATATTGTGTTGCGAGGAGACATGTGATTTTGTGTTGGAGGGAGTGGAGTTCAGTGGATGCAAAGGATGGATGGGGAGAAATGTGTTTGTTGATGGGAAGGATCTGAGGGAAATTGTGAAGAAGGAGAGGTTTGCTTTTGAGAGAGAAGGAATGGAGCTGAGAGATCTGATGGGGTATGAGAGAATGACAACGGATGAAAGATTTGGGATTCCGCTTGAGGCGTATCTGGATGAATTTGTGGGGAGTGGGTATGTTGGAGGAGCAGAGGATTTTGGGTTTGATCATTCAGGGTGTGGAGTTGTGTACGCACCATGCGAGACGATTGGAGGAGTGGTGAAGATTCGATTTGCTGGATCAAGCGTGGAAACTGCAGAGATAATTGTCATGGGATCTTTCGAGCTGAAAAACCATGAATCGGTGGGATTGCAGAGGGTGAGCTTGAAAGAGGTTGAGACGGAAAGATTAACAAATGTGGTGGTGAGTGGAGAAGGAGAAGGGGAAGGAGAAGGAGAAGGGCTTGTGGAAACAACGGTGAATGTGGTGATGGCGAATTTGTCGTTTTCGATTCCATCGAGATTCATAAAAGTGAAAAGGGGTTGCCTGTTTGCCTGCAAAGGAGAAGTGTTGGAGATGAAGAGGTGCAGTGTGCAGCAAAGAATGCCCACAGAAAAAGTTGAGTTTTGTGTGTTGAAGGCGATTGGGGGAAAGGTGGAGGTTCGGGGGATGAGGATGGAGAAGATGAGTTTTGGAGGAGTGGAAGTGTTTGAGGTGAGGAGAGGGGAAGGAGTGTTTTTGGAGTTGGAAATGGAGGATATGAGGAGCGAAGCAGAATGTGGACTGATTTTGGCGAGTGTGGATTCGGTGCTGATGATGGAAAACAGTTCAGTGGATGAGATCGTGGTGGATGGTGGGTGTGTGTTGGAGTTTGATTCTGGGGCAGAGGTGACAGTTCGGAACAGCAGCTTGACGAATGTGACTCGGAGGAGTGGGGATGGAGGGGTGTTTGCAGGGAGGGTCGGGGAGGAGAAAAAAGTGGAGGTGAAGAACTGCACAGTGATGGAAGGGAAGTGTGTGGGGAATCCGTCAAATGGAGGAGGTGTGATGGTGAGTGTGGGAAGGAAGGGGAAGTTTGTGTTTGACTTGAACAGAGTGGAGAAGTGTGCAGTGGTGGGAAATAAGGGATATGGAGGAGGGGTGTTTGTGAAGTTTGAGGATGTGGAGGCGGGATACTCGATGAAGGGGGATGTGTTCAAAGAGAATGCTGCAGCAAAGGGGATTGATGTGTTTGTTGTGAGCGGTGCCCCGGATGTGATGCTGCGGGAGGATCTGTGGATGGGGTCAGTGGATGAAGAGAGCACTCCAGAGGAGAATGTGTGGGTGGTGGATTCGTTGACAGACACAGTGATTGATCTGTCGGTGAAGAAGTATCTGTTCCCGTCTGAGGGGATGATTGTGTTTATTGAGGCAGGGAGGAGCACAATGGCAGACACCTGTGGAAGCGAGGTGTCACCGTGTGACAAGTTTGCAGATGGGTTTGGGCACATGGGAAACGACAAAACAACGATCCAGATCAACAACGAAAACAGCATTGAGAGCGAGATCAACCGAAAAGGGATATCGCTGGCTGTTCGGGGGAGAAGTGGGGAGAGTCTTTTGGAATTTGTGGAATGGGGGTGCTTTGTTCAAGATGAGGGAGATGGACAAACAACACTGTCATTGAACAGATTGAGGTTCAAGCTGCCAAGGGTTGGAGGAGAAGGAAACAGCGGGTCATTGCGAGTGAGTGTTGGGATGATGATGGTTATGAACTGCAAGTTTGGGGCAGGAGGTGGAGAAAAGGAGGAGACGGGAATGAGGATTGTGGAGGAGATTGGAGGAGAAGTGCGAATGGAGCAGGTTGTTGTGGAAGGGATGATATTCTCAGGGGAAGGAGGGATTGGGGCTGTGAAAGGCGGAGTGTTTCACATGAACAACACGAACATATCGAAGATTGTTGGAAAGGGGAGGAGTCTGATTGAAGGGGAAGAAGGGATTGAGTTTGGGATGTGGAGAGGGAATATTGTGGATGTGGATGTGGAGCGAGGAGGGGTGATGGAGATGAAGAAGGCGCAGCGTGTTGAGATTGAGGAAGGGAATGTGTTTAATGGGTGCAGATCGGTGTTTGGGGATGGAGGAGGGATGAAATGGGAGGTGGATGAGGGGGGAAGTTTTGAGTTTGTGAATGGAGAGGTGGAGCAGTGTAGTGTGAATGGTGAGAGTGGGAGAGGGGGAGGGGTTTTTGTGTATGTGGACAACAGGACGAGTGGGATGATCCGTTTTGAGGGGATTGCGTTTCTGCAGAACTCGGGAGCATATGGGAGAGATATGTTTTTGGATTGCAGGGACTTGAACGAAACTGTGACTGCAGAGAGATTTGGGCTGCATGTGACGAACGAAGAAGGAAGAGAAATAGTGGATATGCAGGGAGTGGACAGAGTGAGATTTGTGGAGAGGCATGTGGACTTGTGTGTGTTTCTTGTGGAGTGGAAGTGGAGGGAGGTGCATGTGAGCGAGGAAGGGTGTGATATGGTGGGGTGTGGGAATGGGAGTTTGCCATGCAAGAGTTTGTGGAGAGGATTGAATAACGTTGATCGGGATGGGAGTGAAGGCGGGAGAATCAAGATCAAAGGAAGAGCCAAAGTGGGAGACTGGGAGGATGTTTCAGGGATTGTTGTTGAATCAGGTGTTGAAGGAGAAGTGTGTGTTGTGGAGGTTGGGATGGAAGTGGAAGGAGGAGATGGGAAATGGGTGTTTGAGAACAGGAAGATAGCAGGGTTTGAGCGAGTGGAGTTTTGTCTTCCTGATGTGTTGGAAAGGGGGCAAGAAGCTGTGATGTATTCTGAAAGTGAGAGTGGAGTATTGAGCATTCACGAATGTCTGTTTGTGCTTGGGGATTTGGATGGTGTGGGATATGGAGTGCTGAAGACGAAGGGTGGGAGTGTTCATATGGTTTCGTGCACGATTGAGAGTGGGAGGTTTTCAGTGTGCCCGTTTTATATCTGTTCGTGTGGGGTGTTTGAAGAGTGCAGAATCGTGGGGATGAAGAGGCGAGATGGGAAGGAAGGGGGAGGATTGAAGGCGACGTTGGCAGATGCACAAATACTGATGCTGAACAGAACAGATGGATGGGAGTGTGAGTGCTCTGCGACGAGTGGGCGTGGTGGGTTTCTGTTTGTGGACAGTCTTTCATCGGTGGCAGAGCAGCCATTTCAGCTGAAGGATGTGAGCTTGAAGGGGAATCAGGCATACAGAGGAAAGAGTGTGTTTGTGGTTGGAGGAGATCTGAACAAGTGTGTGACAGGAGATTCGTTTGCATTTGACTTGTCAGGGTTGATGGGGAGCGAGAATGAGTTTGTGGGAAAGGAAGGGAGAGAAGAGGGGGCAGATGAGAGGGATCTGCTGCGATATGTAGTGGGATACAGCTCGAAGAAGATTTTTGTTTGTGGGAGTGGAGAAGATGTGAAGAGGTGTGGGAGCGAGGATGATCCGTGCTTTTCGATGCGGAAAGTGATGGGGCAGCTTGAGAACACAAGAGAGATGAAAGAGGTGGTTGTGATGGAGCTTGGGAGAGTGGAGGATGAATGGGACTTGGCGAATGTGACATGGAGGGGAGGTGGAAGGGAAGATGAAGAGGAAAGCAAAGATATGCTGACGTTTTGCGGGAAGAGCGAAGGAGTCGAGGAGTGGTTTGTGAGATGCGAGGAGTCATTTTGTGTGAAGAATCTGAAGATTGTGATTGGTGAATCTGTTGGGGAAGAGAAGAAAGAGGTTGTGAGCGGGAGAGGAAAGGCAGTTGAATTTGAGGGATGCAGAGTGGTGAGCGAAGTGCCTGAAAATGGGAGGATCCTGTCTTTTGTGGTTGTGAGGGCAGGAAGCTTGATGATGAAGAAGGTGACATTTGAGAGAATGAAGATGAGAGGGTCCGGGATTGTGGCATTTGAAGGTGTGAGCTGCTTGCTGGAGAAAGTGAAGATGGAGTTTGAGACGCATTTTGGAGGAAGTGGGATTGCTGTTGAAGGAGGGAGCAACGGGGCTGAGGAGCATGAGGCAACAAGTGTGGTGATGAACGGAACAGAGTTTGTGATGGTTGAGCGAGAGGATGATGGGCCGAGTGTGATGGAGAGTGTGTGCACCGGAGGTGTGAAAGTGGTGGTGAATGGAAGTGTGTTTGAATCATGCAAGGCGAGAGGGAGCAGCAAAGGGGGAGGGATGCTGCTGAAGCTGAATGATGGAGGGGATATTCTGGTGAAGGATGGGAGGATTATGGAGTGCGAGTGCAGCGAGGCAGTTGGGAGAGGCGGAGGAGTGTATTTGTGGAGTGAGCTTCGGGGAGATCTGGGCTTTGTGTTTGAGGGGGTGAAGTTGAGTGGAAACAAGGCGCATGTTGGGAGGGATGTGTTTATTGAGTGTGTGAACATCAGCAGGCAGATAAACGAAAGCCAGTTCAAGATGGATCTGCGGGCAGAGGTGTATATCCGGGGGAACGGGATATATGGGATTGACGAGGTGGAAGAGGAGCCGGTGGACTTGATTGAGCTGATAACGGTGTATCAGTCGTCGACGATTGTTGTGTCGAATGTGTTTGGGAAAGGGGGAGGGAACTGGCGGAAGTGCGGGACTGTGGAGCAGCCGTGCTTGTCGGTGGGGTATGGGCTTGAGCATGTTGTGGCAGGGTTCAACTCGATGGTGGCAGTGGATGGAGAGAGCGAGATCGAGAAAGAGATTGAGATTGGGGATGTTGTGATGCGGCCGAAGAGCTGGGAGAAGGCGAAGATCACGATTGGTGAGTCTCTTGTGTGCACGCGAGAAGGGGTGATAGAGGTTGGTGGGAAAGTGGTTGTGGAGCTTGTGAGCTTTATGTTTGGGGAGGTGTTTCCCACAGCACACAAAGTGGTGTTTGACGTGGATCAGGAGTTGATTTCGTTCTCTGAAGTGAGTTTTGGGTCGTTGGAGCCAGAGGCATACGAGTCGGCTGTTCCTGTTCTTGTGAAGTGCACAGGAGGGCAAGTTATGATGAGAAATTGCAAAGTGGAGCATGTTAGTGTTGAGTGGCTGATGTGTTTTGGAGGAGCTGTGTCGGTGCGCGAGATGGAGATCAAGAGCATTTGTTGCAAATATGGAGGGATTATTGTGAGGGATTGTGAAGGGTTGTTTGGAGATGTGGAGGTGGAAAACATTAGGATGGATGGAGGATCGTTTTGTGAGATTGAGAACAGGGATGGAGGGAGAGAGATGAAGGTATGTCACTCAAAACTCCTGAATGTGACAAGCGGATGTGAGAAGGCAGCAGGGATTAGGTGCAGCAATTCACGTGAAGCAACGAGTTTGTCGAACTGCACATTGGTGGGATGCCAGAGCTTGGCAGGAAAAGGAAATGTGATTCAGGTTTGGATGAGTGAGGGAGTTTTTGTGGATGTGTGCAAAATTAATTTTGGAACTGCAGATGAAGGGCTAAAAACAAACATTATTGAGAGAGAGAAGATTTGTTGGTGGAACGGTTCAGCTGTTGATTTAACTGAGAGCAAGGTGAAAGTTGAAGATACAACGATTGCCGGCTCATCGAATGGAGGAATGACAGTGAGTGGAGGATCTGTGTCGATTGAGAAAGGAGAGTTTTTGAATAACAATCCCTCAATTGAAGGATATCCATCACTGAGAAGAAACATCATCTGCTCAGATTCAGGAACATTGAATGTGATGAGTTTGAAAGGAGGGGATGGATGGAAGGATAATACATCACTTTGGATGTTGAATGATGGATGCAGTTTTGAAGGAATTGCTTCCGAAAGGGATTCATCATTCTTCATTCCTGTGTTGGAAAGCGTTGAAGCAAGGGAGAAAGGATAAGAAATGGAGGCGGTGTTCAAAGGGAAGCTTCTGCTTCCATGCAATCTGTCATTCATGGTTGTGAAGCAAATTGGAGAAGAAAAACAAATTGAAAAATATGGATTTGGTGAAAGTGGATTTATATCGGAGACTGCAGCAGAAGGGAGGATGCCAAAGGAAAGGATAAGAGAGGTGGAAGATGAAGCAGAAGTGAGAGTGAGCATCCTGTTTGGGGATTCGAATAAGCCATCGACCACTGATTCTTTCATTGTGAAGAACAAAAGCGAAACTCAAGTGAAAGGAAATGGAAAAATCGTTGAAGGAGGAAAAGAAGGAAAATCATTTTGGCCAATAATTGTTGTTGTTTTGGCTATTGTTCTTTTTATTGTTCTTATTGCATCTATTGTTCTTGTTGTTCGATGGAGAAAACAAAAGAGAAGAACTGAAGAACTGGAAGAGATTGTGAACGATAACATCAGAAAAGATCCGAAGGCATTTGAGATGGTGACAATGGAAATGTCTCCAGAGGGGCAGTGGCGAAGAGCAGAGAGGGAGGCGGAGAAGAAGAATGAAGAGAGGATAAAGAAGAGGGCGAATGAGAAAAGCTTGGGTCATTCAGAATCATCGGAGCATCTTCTATCTGAGAGCGGCTCCACTGAATACATCCTTGGAAGGGATTCAGACAAGATTCCTGAATGGATGCTGGAAAAAGTTGAGGAAAAAGAAGATATTTCGAGAAAACGAACTCCCTCACCATCCATTTCATCCACTTCAACAACGGACACTTCAGACTCAGATTCAACTTTTGTTCGTGGGGAGGATTTGTGTCCAACCACCTCGTCGATGTCGAATCTGGTGGATGCAATGGCATGTTCATCGCCTCACGAGAAGCTGATTGTGGATTTGAGAGATTCGCTGTTCATGCTGCTTCATGGAAGGAATGAGAAGAAGGAGATGGCAATAGGAACTCTTGAAGAGAGGGAGATAACAGCTGCTCAGATCCTGTTCTGGGTGGCCAATCTTGCCCTCCACTCATTTGAAGAATGTGAAGTTCCACTTCAGTCACTGACAAATCTGAGCCCTCACATTGTTTTGTTCTCAGAACATATGGTGATCTGTGTTGCCCTCCACTCGGACTGCTCTTCTTCAGATTCAGACTCATCATCCATCTCTTCATCAACGATTGTGACGTCTGCAAGTGACGATGACAGTGACTCCCTTCCTTCCTCAGCGTTTGAGGATGAGGATGATTTCAAAAAGGAGTGTTTGAGGTGGAAGGCTCCAGAGCTGCTGATGAACAGGAAGATAGGAGCAACAAAGAAGTCAGTTGTGTTTTCGATTGGGATGATGCTGTGGGAGTGCCTGACGCTGAAGGTCCCGTTTGGGGAATACGAGGCAGAGACAGCAGGGAAGAAGATTGTGAATGGGGAAAGGCCTGCGTTGGAAAAGCTGCCAGCGGAGTTGCAGAGATATGTGGAGGCATGCTGGAGCGGGGAGAGGAAAAGCCGGCCGACGCTGGTGGAAGTGAAGCGAGCGCTGTTTGGAAGATTCCCGAAGGATGGAGCGATGTTCACAGTGTCGGATGCAATCGCATATCTGGTTCCATCGAGGAATGATGGGCAGAGCAGCATGGAGAACGACAGCAAGGAGACGGTTGCAACAATCAATGAAGTTCAAAACATTGGCACGAAATAAAAGGTTGAAAATAAAAAAAGATCACACGAAATAAAAAACTTGTAATGTTATCATTTGTGAAAATGAATTCCACTTCACTTGCAAGAAGCAAAGCTGGAAATAAGAAGGAAACGTTGCAAATATCTCAGCTCCCACAAGAAGTTCGTTCATTGATGCATTTTGTGCAGAATGCCGAATTGTCGAGAATGGAGGCATCGACTTGCACCTGATGTGTTGTCTTTTGTATCTCTGATCATTCATTTTTCTTTTGAAAAGTGTTTTGGCTTGTTGAATTATCATCAACTTGATGACTGGAAGTTTTCCATTCGTTTGAGTTGTTGTTCAGAAGTTTTCTTTTCTGTTTTTTCAAATGGTCACTGTTTTTGATTTTTGAGATGTATTGCGACAAAGAAATCAACGAATATTGGAAATGAAAAGAAATGTTTTTGTGTATGTGTGCATTGTCGAATGTTTTTGAGAACAAGGAAGATGAACGAGGCATTTCCAATGACTGGGCCTAGCTCGGTCATTCTTGAAAAACAAATTGGAATGGTGCTTGCAACAAAAAGAATACTCACAAAAAAATGAATCCAAAAAGAGATTCGAGGAAAAAACTGCTGTTGATTTTGCTTCAATTATTCATTGGCTCATTCAAAGTGGAGTGTTGTGAGCATTTTGAAATGCATTATTTTGAATTCATAAATATATTTTTCTTCATCAAAAGAAAGGTGTTTGTTTATTCTTTTGAAGAAATAATTCTTCAACACGCACAAATTGCAGAGAATAACTGATTTTTTGAGCAGTTATTCAAAAAAAAAATTGATTTATGATCTTGAGCATTGGTTGGAGCATTCGCTTTCACAAAAACGTTCATTAATGCCAAAATCTTTGGAAAATAATTTTCTCGTGATAAATCTTTCTGGCAACATCAATTCTCACCCAAAACTGGAGCAAAAACATATCGCTCCAATCAGAACAAACAACGGCAAAGAGCATCCAGAATCGAGAATCAATGCTTTGCCAACAGAAAATTCAGAGCAGCTGAGCAAGCAGCCATTCTGTGCTTTGAAAAAATAATCAATCTGCTGATGCTGTGTTCATGTTGATGATATTATTCAAAACCTTGCATCAGCAACAAATAGTCAACACATAAAAAATCCATTCAAAAAAATAAATAAATAAATAAAAAGACCAATAATAATCGTGGGAAAAAACTTCAAGCAACTTCAGTGATGCTGATAAATAAATCCAAGCGCAGCACTCGCACAGCACCGCGGAAGCAGGTCAACTCCGGTTCCTTGTGGCCTGCTGCAGCCTCAGCAAAGGCAGCCGCCCAGCCCCCGACGAAAGCCCTTTTAGCACTTCTCTTGCCGCAGAAGCGCAATCTCCCCGTCCAGCTGCTCCAGCGTCTTCTCCTTTTTCTCCACCGCCTCAAACATCCCAATCACGTCTGCAACGCTCTTCTCTTCCTCCACCTGCTCCTCTTCAAACCACTTGATCAGCTCCGGCATCTTCAGCCCCGGATGCTCTTTGTCGAACGGCAGGATCTTTTCCCCCAGCTCGTGGATCAGGCTCGTCACATACTCCTCGTGGTGCAGCGACTGCTTGAAAACCTCGACCGGGCTGTCCCACCTGCAGCCCCAGCCCCCACAAAAACGAAAAAAATAAATAAATAATTAAAGAGTGGAAGAAAATATATGTTATTGGTTGATTGGTCGGTCAAAATAAAAAAAAAAATGATGATGATGAAAAATAAAAACGGCCATTAAACGTTGCACACACCACTGGACCTCCGGAGCAGGGATCGGAAGAAGATTCACTTTCTGGCCTTTGGTGGTGAGCCACTCCATGAACTTGAACGCATGCTCCTGCTCCTCCCGCGCCTGCTTGTACATCCACCGCGCCATCCCTGCAGCCCCAAACAAACCCCAAAAATCCACAGCCCCCGCACTCAAACACAAAAGAAACACAAAGCAAAAATACCTGGAAGCCCTTTTGCCTGGAAGCACGCCCCCATCGAGTTGTACAAGTACTGCGAGTAGAGCTCCTTGCTGATCTGGAAGCAGATGGCCTCCACCACGGCTGGCGGCACAGGCGCAGGCGTGGGCTTCGCAAACTGCTTGAAAAGATATGGCATTTCTCTTTTTCGATTTTTCCTTATGGGGCGTCGAATTATTTGGAGCGCCTTTGTCCTCCGCAGGCTCGCTCTGCTGCATCGGCAACACGCACAATGTGGATCGACGCGATTTACGGGGCGGTGCTGGGGAGCTTGGCGCCGCTGGGGGAGTGGTCGGGAGCGCTGATATTCCTGGCTGGATTGTATTTCCTCGGCTGCGACGCCACGGCCCGCCAGGGGCCTCCCTCGCTCGCATCTGCGCTTTTTGTCTGCTCGTTTGGGAGCATTCTCTCGGCTGTTGTTTTCACGGGTGCGCCTCCGGGTTTGGCGCTGCTGTTTTGTTTTTCTTTTTTTTTCAAGAATTGCTGTGTTTTTCTGTTTTTGCTGTGTTTTTTGTGTGTTTTTTGTGCGTGCATGCATCTGTGCTGCCACCTCGCTGGGAAGCAATTTTGTGGAAGAGGGCGTATTTTGAGTGGTTTGTGCTTGCCCGTGTGGCGTATTTTTGCCTGCCGCAAAGCGCTGTTCAGAAATTGGGGCGAAGGCCTCTTCGCGGGTGGCTGTTTGCGAGCGCATCAGTTGTGCTTGTGCATGAGATGCACGAGTGCTGTGTTGCGTGTGCGCACAGCGAGGGAGTGAATGCGCTTTTAGCGGTGGGAGCAACTGGATATGCTGTGTGTGTGCTTCCGCTGCAGATGTTTTGCCGCCTTGGCCATTACGGCTACGAGGACGAGGTTACTACGTATGAATCTGAATTTTTTGTTTGTTTGTTTGTTGTTGTGTGAGTCGATTTGTGCCATTTTTTGAGATGCAATTTTTGTGTTTGTGCATTTTAATTGATTTTAAATGGAATACGATTTTTTTTTTTTCATTGATTTTGAATTTTGGAATGCTCATGGATTTCGTTTGTGCAATGTTGTGTGCATGTGTATAATTAACTGTGTGGGCGATGATGGTTGGTGCGTTGCGTGTTTTTGCGCAGGATGGCGTGCATCGCGGGTGTCTCGGGGGTTGTGCAGCTGGTCAGTTTGTGGTGTTTTGAGATGGCAGGGAGCGGAGCAAGGCTGGCTGGCGGAGCGAATCCTTCGAGTTTTGCCCGCTCTGCGGATGCGTTGTTTGGAGGGGTGTGGAGCGGAAAGAAGCAAGGAGAGGCAGGAGATGGGCGTGTGGACTCTGTTTCGCTGCTGATTGCTGCCACGGGGCATGGTTTTGCACATGTTGTTGCAACTGTGTGTGTTTCTGCTGATGCGTTTTTTTATTTATTTTATTGAGAGGCTGAGAGGTTGGGAGGTTGGGGGGTTGGGGCTTGAGGAGTGAAAGTTGAGAAAGAGCAGAAAAGCAATGAGGAAAAGAGAAACATTGCATGAGCTGTTGGAATGCGGCTGCAGATTGGCTCGTTCTCTGTTTATGTTTTGTTTCTGGGTTTTGAGGAAGAGTTTTGTGAATATGCAGCATTTCAGAGGATTTGTTATTATCTTATTTTTTTTTTTTTTGATTTGAACAAACGCAGATGAGAAGGACAGCACGGATGCGGAGCCTTCAGGAGCGTCGCAAGGCGAAGGCAGCGCTTTTGGATGAGCTGTGTGCTGAGCAGGAGCAGCTGCTGGACGAGCTGGGCGCAAAGGAAGGCGCTCGGAAAAGGGGAAAATGAAGGTGCCTTTGTGGCCATCCAGACGCCCATTTGCTTGCACTTAGAAGTGGCTTTGTGTTGTTTGGCGAGGAGAGAGAATGGCCAAGCGGGGCTGGGGAAAAGGAAGGAAGAAGGCTCGAAACAAGTTGGGATTGAGGAATGGGGAAAGGGAAGGGAAAGCGAATAAAATAACTGCTTCATGTGCATGTGTGCTCGTGTGAAAAAGAAAGACTCTTTTAAGCGTGTTGAAGAAATGCTGGCAGAATGTTGCAAGAGCACGCAGAATGAATGTGCTTTTGGGGTGCATGTTTTTGTCCCCTATTGAATATTTTATTTACACACGTCACCGATAATTCGAAAAAGCAAAGTCAAAACTCTATTTTTTTCAGTTGATGAATGTTGCTTGCAAAAAATGGCTTGCACTTCTGCGTTTTTGATTTTGTTTGACAGAATTGTTTGGGGCGTATCAAGATATTTTAAAGCAAGACAGTTGTTTTCAGAAAATATTTGAAATGGGAGAAAAAAGTTTTTTTCTTGCTAATTCTTAATTTATCGAAATTATTCATCAATACGTTCATTTGTTTCGATCATTCAACAAAGTTTCATTTGAAGCGTAATTTTTGAAATCACTTATTTTTTTCTTTGTTTGTCCTTTTTGGCCGTGCAACAATATTAATAAATTCTTTAAAATTCAAACTCATTCCCTTTCAACAATGCAATAAATAATTGTTTGCTATATTTTCGTGTGAATTACTTCTCTTGTAATAATTAAGTTCATTTCATTGTAATTAAAGATGTTTTGGATTTTTGAAAGCATCCTAAAGAAACCATTGTTGTGAATCCACAAACAGATAAAGAAGGATATTTTGTCGAAATCTGTTCTCCTTCAGTGTCAGATTATTAAATTTGAGCAATTCTTCCAACACCGTTTTTTTCCATGAAATTTTGAAAGAAATGTTTATTGACAAGCTTGAAAAATGATAACAGAAATAAAATATGTTTTTTTATTTTCATTATTAATTTCGTTTATGAATTTGCATCATTCAAAGTTCACAAGCACTGAACAAAATTACGAAAGAAGTACGTCATGAATTAAACATTTATATGGGTGATTATTTTTGAAATCTCAACTTTTTTTGGTGCGTTGCTTTTTCAAAGATAGTTTATCATTAGGATGAGATTTTGTAGTTAAATGCTACAATTACCTCAACTGTTTAAAAAACAAATGATTTGACCAGATTAAAGATGAAAATGTTTTTTGAAACCATTTAACTTTTCACTGTTCATTTGTTAATATTCAAGAGAAAATTTTGAACAGAAAATTTATTATTCATAAATATGATAACAAAAATAATCACCCATTTATAGAAACTGTATTTGTCCATTTCTGATTTTTGTGGCTTCTGAAGTTATATCCCATTTTTGTGCTTGCTTGTTTTGAATGAAGTTGGAATCAATGATGGAACATATTTATCATTGTTAATGTAATGTGGGTGATTATTTTTGATATCGTATTTCTCCCTTCTCCCCCCTCCACGAAATGTTGATTCAAACACAGAACAGAATCATTGAAATTCCAATTCATATAAAACTATTCTGTGCATTTTATTTCCTTTCGAAAAAGGTTATAAAGAGAACGTTAATAATGGTGGATTCTCTCAATTACTGTGGTAAGTGGAGTTTTTTCAACAACTTTTGATGGTTGCACTTCAACAAATTTCTCAGTTATTCAAACATCGTGCGAACAGACTCGTAACACACAGAACTTTAACAACTTGTCTCATTGAGTTTTGAAAAAAAACTAATATTCATGATGCGTGCATAAACCTTCACTCCATAACAAGATGATGCTTGATTAACTGATTGTGAGATTTCATCAAAAGTGTTTATTGTTGAAAATGACTGAAAATATAATATTTGCGTTTTTTCCAGAAGGAAAGAAAGAATGAACAAGCACTCAAAATTCGTTTTGTCATTTTTAACTTCGAATGAAAGTTTTCCTCTGTGACCTGACAAATTACTTGAAGCCTCGTCTGTCACAAAAAAAAAAAAAATAAATAAAAATAAAAATAAAAATAAAAATAAAAATAAAAATAAAAATAAAAATAAAAATAAAAATAAAAATAAAAATAAAAATAAAAATAAAAATAAAAATTTTAAAATTAACGTAAAATATACGATTGCTAAAACTTCTAAAGACTTTTCAAAGCACTATGAAAAAGATTTGTTGATAGCATATGTAATATCTTGTCGTTTTTTCTCTTATGTCAGTGACCGTCAGTGACAGTCAATGACAAATTGTGACAAAAATATTCCTCAACTGACATTTCGTGTCAAATACAATAAATATTGGGAACCTGATCATTTTATTTTTATTTTAATTTTTTTAAAATAATAAGAATTATTTCATGAAGATTCTCAAATTATTTATTTTAGTAATTAAGAATTATGAAATCGTTATAAATAACCCTTTTTGACAAGTCCTAAATATCTTGTCAGTCATTTTGTCATTTTTTCAATTTTCTCTTGTCATGTCACAGAGGTGTAGATGAAAATTTCATTCTGAACTCATGCACAAAAAATAATTCTAAATAAAGAAAAATAAACAATAATAATAATTAATTTTCATAATAAAATATTTTTGATATGTGGGATGGATAACTTTTGTTTTGTGGTGAAATTTCTCTTTATTTGAATTTCATTAGAACACTTTGTTTATCGATATTCGAAAAATGATGAATTTCTTTAAAAAAAAGAAAAAGAAAGAAAGAAAGAAATGAAAAGAAATTTAATAACAATTTCAAATATTTTGGGAAAAAAACATGTTTTCTTTGTTTAATAAAGAAATGATTTCATTTCAGATTCATTTCACTGACTTTTGACATTTTTGAACAAAAAGATCTGAGATTATGGAAAATCCTCAATAAAAACAAAATATATTTTTTCTGAATGCAAACAGTAAGAATGAATCATTTTTGAATTTCACAAATATCCACCAATTTATTTGGAGATTTATTCTGAAGAATTTGACAAAAAATAAGATTGATCTCAACCCAATGATTTTTTTGAACAATGTCAACAACTGTTTTGCTGATTTCTGTTGGAGTGCTCTGCATAGAAGAAGCACGCTTCACATGGTCACGACGGCACGACAGTGGGACGTGACGAGCACTTGGAGAAGGAGTTGGACGCAGGAAAAAGAAGGGTGTATGGGAGCAATCGTGTCATTTCGATGAGAAAAACGCGTCAAAAGAAGAATTATGGATTTGAATTAAATAAAACAAATTCAGTCGTAGAAGGCACAGCTGTTGTTAACACTTGGAATGGCAAAGCAAGACATGAAAAGCACGAAGCAAATAGTTGCAAAAGAGGAAAAAAGCAACTCAGGAGATGTCGTCCAGCGGTTTCATGAAGAAGCAAATGCCGGGAAAAAGAAGCTTACACAGAAACAAAAGGAGCAAAAGATATTGTCAAAAGACGCGAAGAAGAATGTTGGAGTCAAAAGCGGAAAGGATAAAACGAAAGGAGGAAAGCCAGGAGGGAAAGGAGGGAAAAAGAGTTCGAGCTCAGGATGGAAGGTTGCACTGGTGACTGGGGTTTGCGTGGCTGCTGCGGTTGGAGTGTTTGCAGGACACTATTTCATGGGGGATAAGTTGAATGTTATGTCTTGGATAAAGACAATCACGGCCCACAACCCAGATAGATACCCCGCGAGACAAACTGCCAACTAATAACATTTGAGACCACTTTTATTTTATTGACAAAGTTTGAGACGGGATTCATTTGCAATAATTAATGTTGAATTGTGAATAAGAATTATTTGAAGAGAAATCATTTAATTTTGAGAGATTTTTTTGGAAAAAACTCTTTTATCATTTCATTCTTCTTCATAAAAAGCTTTAGAAGCATAAATGCTTGCAATAGAATGGTTCTGAGAAATTTTTTGAAAACAAAAAGAGAATTATTTCAATAAATTCTATATAAATGTTACATTTTATAGAAAATAAAGTTAAAAATTGAAGAATTCACAAAACTTAGCAAAAAAAAAAGAATAAATTCTTTGCAAAATATAAAGACTATTATTTTTCTAAATTTAAAGAAAAAAAGCATAAAGGTTAATATAAAGATTACGAAGAAGATCTCAAATAGAATGAATCTTTGTAAGCGAGCTCTTTTTTTTAAAAATTTGTTTTTATAAAGTTTTCAAAATAATAAAAAACACTCAAACCAAAATATCACTATAGTACCAAAATAGAATTTGAAAATACTATTTATTCACTGTTTGAATTCTCTAATATCCTCTATATGAAGGAGCCTTAGGATAACTAACGGAACACTGATAACCTGTGGGGGCAGAAGGATAAGAAGGAGCTTGAGGGTATGCGGGAGGAGTTGGATAAGCAGGTGCTTGAGGATAAGCAGGTGCTTGCGGATATGCCGGAGCCTGCGGATATGCCGGAGCCTGCGGATAAGATGGAGGAGTTGGATAAGCTGGAGGAGAAGGATAAACAGGAGCAGTGGAATAAGAAGGTGATGCTGAAGGAGGAGATGGATATGCAGGAGCATCTGGATATTTTGGGGCTTGAGGATACGAAGGTGATGCTGAAGGTGGAGATGGATATGATGGAGCCTTCGACAATACAGCAGGCGAGGGTGGATAAGTTGTTGCAGGAGTTGTTTGAGTAGCAGGAGGGCCTGTAACTGGGGACGCATACGGAGGGCTCGAAGCTGATCCTGATGAAGGATTTGCAGAAGCTTGCATAGACGCAGCCGGATTTGAAGGCGAAGATGAAGATGTTGAGGAAGGAATTGAATAGGGAGCTGAATAAGGAGCTGAATACGGAGCCGAATATGGAGCTGAAGAAGAAGATGGCTGAGCTGGTGGTATTTTAGGATAAGAAGAAAAATTTTCTTCATATGTCGAAGGTGTCTTTTGAGCAGTAGGTTGAATAGCCTGACTTGTTGATGGAGAATCGTAGATCTTTTTAGCCTCCGAGTTGGCAGAAGTCATTGGTGGTGGAGGGGGAGGAGCCACCTGACTGACAGGCTTTGGCCCTTCTGGAGAGTCATAAAATATTTCCATTTCAATAGTTCCAGCAGGTTTTCCAGATTTTTTCACAAAGTTAAAAGTCTGATGTTTTTTATCATTTAGGAAAGGCAAAATCTATAAATTTCATAAATTTTAAAATTTACATTTCCAATCATACACATTATAATAAAAAATCAAACATCTATTTTTGTCGAGCCAAGCAGTTGATCAGATGTGATGGAATTTGAATCCCAAAGTTCAAGGAGGAGATCTTTATTTTTATGTTGTGGATCAATCTCGAGATTAAAATCTAAATAATCACAATCAAAAAAATGTTAAAAAACAAAAGCTTGGATATACATTCATGATAAACGGGGTTAAGATCATTTTTTTTCACTTCCGTTTGCTTTCTAAACTTTCCGATTTTGATAACAACATAAGGATCAGACTTCCCTCCAATATCTACAGCAGGGACATCTTTACAATTAATAATAAGCAACCTAAGTGTTCCGGGATAATACGTCATTAAAACCTAATATAAGCAAAATAAGGGTCATCCATTTATCAATTAAACCATATTTTATTTCTTCTTCTTTCTTCTATATTCAATGGATTGCGAACAATACGTAAGAGATACACTGGATAAACCGGGTGTGTTAAGACATCACCTTGTTTCATGAATTATTTTATTGTTTATTGCATAGTTGCAACTCCGGTATTGTCAAATACTCGAGAAACTTTAAGAGCAATCCAAGTGGTTGAAACACAATTTGATCAAGGAACAACTGGTTTGTTCAAAAATATATTTTATTTTTGCTATAATGACGCTTGCTTATGATGTGTAATACAAAAAATGATAATTTATGAAGACGATATGGTAAAAGGCATTATTTTCCTAATTCGTCTTATCCGCCATGTTAAGATCGAGGATCTTAATTCTACGAATCAAATTGTTCTTACTATGCTATTTTCGATGACAAAAGTCGCAGTAAAGAGAATTCGTCATTGCGAGTTTGAAAGATATTATTTTTGATTGAAAATAGTTTATTTCTT
Organism: Monocercomonoides exilis; assembly: GCF_001643675.1. Lineage (NCBI taxonomy): Eukaryota > Preaxostyla > Oxymonadida > Polymastigidae > Monocercomonoides > Monocercomonoides exilis. Next base: position 233,263 of record NW_027150591.1, read on the forward strand.
TAACATAGCGATGCGTCACAGTTGCAAAAGGCTTTCTTTTCCAAGTTTTTAAGGGTATCAGTCTCATTTCTCATTCTTCTTATGAGTTCTGAGGCAGACATACCCGAAGCTTCTTCAATGATTGGTATTTTTTTCCCTGCCAATAAAAAGAAATTCGTTGGAGAAAAAGATGAAGAATCAAAACAGCAATCACTTCCTAAGTATTTAGAAGATTCTTTGACTTCTATTGCAAGAAAATCAAGAGGGATTACTATCCATTTACGTTTAGTGGGAAAGATTATTAAAGATGGCAATCTTTCTCTTCTCAAGCAAAGAATCGTTAGATTTTTAGAAAGAAATAGCGAAAATAGAGAAGAAGTGTACGAGTTCGATACATTTTTACAATTATTCAAGCCAGTTGCATCAGTTTGCTAAAACTTATATTCTTTTGCGTAAATCTTTCTATTATTCTTTTGAACGCACTATAAACATAATGTTAATTGATACATCGCTCTTCTTAATTGCTTTCTGAAACTTTTGCTCGAACACATTTTTCCTTATGAAATTTTGATTGGCGAAGGTGTCGATGTTCCTGAAAAAGGACAAGATGAAAGAGCTGCAGCAACTTCCAAAGCAGATTGCACAAGCCATTCCGTATCAGATATCGTTCGATGTGCTGCCCACAAAAAAATCAAAAGCCGTCTTGAAGTTCATTGCGCTGTACGAGCGATTTGTCCATTGCGTGTCTTCTGTATGAATCACTCTGAATTGTTTTTGTTGGAGTTCTAATTTTCTTCTCTTCTCTGTTCTATGAATTTTTATTTATTTGTTAATTTTATTTATAAAATTTATATCACAATTTTATTTACACATTCGACAATCATATTTTGAACACACAAACACAACCATTCATTTTCACTATTTCTTCATTTTCATTTACGATACTTTTCCATTCACTTCTTTCTTTCTTTTTCTTTCTTTCTTCTCTTTTTTTCTCTCAACCTGCTTTCATCCATTCACTCACATATGCTTCCCAGTCGCCCACCCCCGAAAACGCCCTATTAGCCGAAGAAGTGATGCTGTCCATCGCACTCCGTCTCCTCTTCCACCCTTCTCAATACCACGTTCTCCTCTCTCTCAAGCTCCTTGCCCACATCACCTCCCATCTCGCCCACAGCTCTTCGCCTCTCTCGTCCACTCCGCCAAACACAAAGACATTCTTCACAAAGTCAGTCGACGAGGCTGGCGGGCTGAAAGGAGAGAGCTGTTTGGTGGCGCCTGTGATGATGACAGCCCCGCAGATGGCAGCAATCATACAGAACTTTGTGCAGCAGTATGACAAACGCATGAACAGATACACCTCTTCTATCAGTGTATACGGTCAATCATCATCATCATCATCATCTGCTTCTGCTTCTGCTTCTTCCTCTTCCTCTTCCTCATCCTCTTCATCCTCTTCTGATAATAGCACCCTCATCGCCTCCATTGCCCCCTCCATCAACTTCCTCCTTCAATCGCTCATTTCTGCTGCATTCATCTCGCCTGACCACTCACAGCTGGCATCAGTAGCTGTCTGCAACATCACTCAGATCTTCCCCTTCGACTCTGCCCTGTTCAGCCAGCTCATCAACATCGCCTTCGAACACTGCGACCTCGAGTCAACAGCCTTCTCAGCCAATAAGCGTCTCTCTCTCTGCTCAACACGCCATTCACGCGAGGCATCTGCCCAGCAGCAGCAGACGATATTTCCGCCTTCATTCTGCGCACACAACCTTCTGTCTGCACTGTCCACTCATCTGAAGTCACACGAGGTGGAGATGATCATCTCAGCCATCTACAGGAAAGTAGGGGATGCCATGCCCATTGGACTGAACTCCATCTCTCAGATGCAACTGGGTGCTTCGTTTACTTCTGCTTCTTCTTCTTCCTCTTCATCATCTTCATCCTCATCCTCTACCTCCTCCTCTTCTTCTTCATCTCCATTGTCAATTGCCTCTGCCTTCTCACAGCCACCTCAGCAGCTTCTTCAGTCAGAGCGTCGCAACATGCGTGCCGCCAGCTCCTCCTCTGAACAGTCACTCGATTCAAACGACATCCGAATGGCTGGCCTTCTGCTGGTGGCGCAGGCACAGCAGTGGAATGTGCTGAGGAAGAAGGAGTTTGAGCTGGAGAGAGAGAAGATGGACAAGGAGAGGATGAAAGAGAGGGACCTGCTCGTGGGAAGGAAGCAGAACGCAGTGGTGGTTATACGCCATTGCTATCAGTTCTTGTTGAGCAAGTGTGAAGATTTAAACAACCCCCTTTCATCGTCATCATCATCTTCTTCCTCCTCCTCATCATCATCTAACTCCCTTCCACAAGATATCATCTCCACTCCTCGTCATTCACCTTCCATCTTTTCTGCAGCCATCTCCACCATTATCTCCTCCATCCCTTCCATTCGCATCCCAAACCTCCTCTTCGAATTCCTCTCATCTGCTTTGATTCAGATAGCCAGCATCAAAGAAAGCACCCAGCTCTGCCTTGTTGCTTCTCTGCTGATTCCTCCTCTTCTCATCTCAGAGGAAAGAGAGAAGAAGATGAGCCAGCAGCTGGAGAAAGAGAAGGAGAAGAAGAAAGGGAAAGACAAAGAAGACAAAGAGAAAGAGAGGCTGGCAGCGATTGCGATTCCACAGATGGAGCATGTGGGGAATGGATGGGCCAGGCTGAGCCTTCTGTTTCTGCAGCATCACTCACTCGACGGCATCCTCCACAGCATCGCTCTGCTACACAGCGAAGTCAGACGATTAGCAGAAGGCTCGAGGAAGCTGATGGCTGCAATGGGCGATGAGGCAGACTCGATGGCGAGTGCAGACTCACAAGACTTGTCTTTTGGCGCTGCCCCAGCTGCTGCTGGAGGAGGAGGTGGTGGTGGTGGAGGAAGCAATGGAAGTGGGTGCAATGGAGGAAGCAGCGGGTGTTCGCCTTCTTCCAATGGGCTGTTTGGGCTGAATGAAAACGCAGCGTCTTCTTCATTCAGACTGCCTCTTTCGTTCTCCTCATCGTCTGTTGTGTCGATTGCACAGGCAATTATGATGGCATCATCATCATCACCTTCTTCTTCTTCTTCTTCTTCCTCTGCTTCAGCCTCTGCTGTCAGTGGTTCATCTGCCCGTTCTGATGACTCCTTGTTCTTCCCATCCTCTCTCAACACAACTGTGTTTGGAGGGTTCCAATATCAGACACACACTTCTGTGCAGAGCACACTCGCCATTCAGATTTGTGGGTGCTTGTGCTTCTCTGCCATTGCTGCATACAATGCTCAGATGATGCTCAACTCATCTTCATCTTCATCTTCTTCATCATTGTCATCATCATCATCTTCTCTCTCTTCTTCTTTTTCCTCCTTCTCCTCCTCTTCCTCCTCTTCCTCCCCCATTCCAATGAACACACTCACTGGCCATCCAACCTCCTTCCCTTTCACCCTCACCCACGCCACCCAATCACTCCAGCGTGTGTGGAATGTCTGTGTGAAAGGCGCCCTCACCCGTGCTGAGCAGAACTACACTCTTCTTCTCTTCCGCCAGCTGATCTACTCTCTCCTTGCCACCAACCCCAACCTCTGCACCCCTTGTTTCCTGCTCCACCCACGCTGCTTCTTCATCCTCCCGCCCCATCAGCAGCCCCCTTCCCATCTCAACACACACGCCACAACTGCCCAGGTCATCGTGTCATTAGCAAAGCCCCCCACTTTCTTCACACTCCCAACCATCACACCCTCTCTCTCTGTCTCTCCAGACACGCCTTCGTTCTACTCGTCGCTGCTGAAGAGCCCAGCAGGCTATATGCAGCACATCCAGCTGAGTGATGTGTCGCCTGACGAGCGAGACAACAGCATCCCGTTCAACTTCAACATCCACCCGAACAACAAGTCTGCCCCGGAGATACAAAAGTGCTTTGAGCTGCTCTTGCTGGATGCTCCGTTTGTGGAGAGGGAGAGGCTGGTGGTGAGGGAGAAGGAGGGAGGGAAAGGGAATGGCATAGGGAATGGAATGGGGAATGCAGGGAATAATACAACTGTTGTGGGAGTGGGAGCGGGAGGAACAGGAATTGGAGTGTTGGTTGTGGGAGAAGGAGGGGAAGAAGGGGAAGGAGGAAGCGAAGGAGGAAGAGACAGAGGGAATGAAGAGGAAAGGGGGGAAGCAGACGGAGGAGAAGAGAGAGGGAGGAAAGTGATGGTGAGGGAGAAGATAACAGAGAAGGTGTTTTCGGAGTCTGCATATTTGAATGTGTTTAAGCCACTTTTCATCGATGCGAACATTCGAATGAAGAAGATTGGGCTGCGGAAGAGGAGTAAAAGCAGAGTACCGCCAAATGAAGTGGACGATGATGAAGAAGAGCTGCTGGCGATGATATCAGAACAGGCAAAGGAAGACCCGATGATGGCACTGATCAAACAGATGCTGGAAGAAGACGCTAAAGCAAACGAGCAGAACGCGGCTGCTGTAGTTGCTGCTGCTTCTTCTGCTTCTGCTTCTTCATCTTCATCATCGTCGTCGTCATCATCTTCTTCTTCGATGAATGCATCACCATCAGCAATGCAGTTAGCGCTTCCATCATCTTGTGATCCATCTTCTTCTTCCTCGTCCTCTTCTTCTTCCTTATCTTCCACTTCCTCCTCCTCTTCCTCATTTATGTCATCATCTTCCTCTCCCATGTCTTCTATACCCACTCGTGTGTCTCCATCAAATGCAGCTGCCACTGCCATAGGTACAATGAATGCTGCTTCATCTGGCTTCCCTCCTTCTTCTATTCAGCCATCATCATCATCATCATCATCATCATCTTCTTCTTCTTCTTCTTCTTCTTCTTCTTCTTCTTCTTCTTCTTCTTCTTCTTCTTCTTCTTCTTCTTCTTCTTCTTCTTCTTCTTCTTCTTCTTCCTCTTCCTCATCCTCATCCTCTTCTTCATCTTCCTCTTCTTCCTCTCCATTGTCCTCCCCCAATGCCCAGTCAGACATCATCTGCAATGACATGGAGGAAGTTGTGTTTGCAATGCAGCCGTCTCTTGTGGGAGAGAATGAGCTGTGGGAAGTGGCAGTCAGCTGGCCAGCACTCAAATGGAAGGAGAAAGAGAGCCAAAGAGAGAGGAGGAGAAAGAGGAGGGAGAAGCAGTGGAAGAGAGGGATGGTGAGGGGAGGGAGAAACGTAGAGGCAGAGTATTTGTATGGAGAAGGAGGGAACAAGCCAGAAAAGGTATATTCAGCAAGGAAGGAAGAGGAAGAAGCTGGAGATGACGAGGATGAAGATGGTGATGGCGACTTCAGCGATGAGGCAGAAGAAGATGAAGAGGAAGGAGGTTTGATAGGCAGCATTGCAGATAACACAGCCAGATTTGATGAAAAAGACATTGAAATCCTTGAGAGACAAGAGAGAGCTCACCAAATCAGAGACAAAAGTGTGTTCATTCTGAACGATGCAATGAAAATGGTGCTTCAACTCTGCACTCCACACCCTCCATACACAACTGCACCTAAATCTGATTCTTCTTCCTCTTCTTCCTCTTCTTCCTTCTCCTCTTCTTCTTCTCAATCTCTTCCAGTAGACAGCGTGCGCCGCCCTCTGATTGTCAACCGAGTTGTGTCTGAGATTCGGAAGCTGATCACATTGAGGCACAATCCAGAGAGCACCTTCACAGTCATCACATCCACTGCGAAGACTCTGATGACCACTGCCTCACACGACTTGCCCAATCAGATAAACAGAACAGAAAACTCACTCGCCCTCCTGCTGAGGCTCATCAAAGCATGCAACATCCCTCAATCACCGCTTGATAGAATACTTACAACACGCTCACCACATTCTCAGGCTTCTTCCTCTTCCTCTTCCTCTTCCTCATCTTCTTCTTCAACTATTGTCTCTATTCAGCCATACCAGCAGCTTCCACCAAATGTTCCTCTCTCAGCCTCCTTCGATCTCGGATTCAATGCATCTTCTTGTCTTCCCTCTTCTTCTTCCTCCTCTTCTTCTTCTTTCTCCTCTTCCTTTGCCCCTTCCTCTTCCTCAGGCTCCACTGATCCTCTTCCCATCTCCATTCGTGTTGATCCCTTTGGAGTTGTCACTATCCTCTTAACAGACCAAGATTGTGTGCAAACATTCCGTCTGAAGCTGTCCAACCAGCTGAAAGTGAAGCCAGCTGATGTGCGTGTGTTCTTCCGAGAGAAAGACATCACTTTTTCTCAGCACTTTCTGTTTGTGCATTTTGGGAGGGAGAATATGAGAGAGCTCATTCCAGTGGTGATGCACGGGGGAACAGCGCAGTGGACAGGGGAGAATTTAGGTGTGGTGCAGAACACACAGAATGTGAGTGGAGAAGGAGAAGGAGGTGGTGGAGGTAGTGGTGGTGGAGGAGAGGGAGGAGGAAGTGGAGGAAGGAGGAGAGGAAGAGGGCAGAGAAGGAGGAGCGATGGGGCTGATGGCAATGGAGCTGCGAGAGAGAACAGCGAATTTAGTTCATCTGAAGCAGAAGTGTCATCATTGTCGTTGGAATCGTACAATTCGTCATCTTCACCATCTCCTTCTTCCTCTACCTCTTCATCGTCATCTTCTTCATCGTCTTCTTCCTCTTCTTCCTCTTCCTTCTCTAATGCTTCAGCTGGCTGGAGAAACAGAAGAAGAGGAAGACAAAAAATGAATGATCGCAAAAAGAAAGCCAAATCTTCCAAAAAACAGCCCAAAAAGGAGCCAAAACCAGAGAAAAAACCGAAAATCCCCAAAGACAAGAAAGATCCTCTTGAATACCCAGACTTCTACTTCCCTCCTCTTTCCACTCTTCTTCCCGCCGGCACCTCGCCGAGAGAGCTGTTCCAGCCGATGGCGAAGCATCTTCTGGACATTTTCGATATGTCCACACAGATCACCATGTGTTGTGTGCGCCTCTTTCGCATCTACCAGCCAGTGCATCGCTTCCGCCGGCCGATTGCAGCAGCAGAAGTGGGGACAGCGTGGCCGAGTGTGTTTGTGGTGGAGCAGGCGACGGCAGAGGAGACAGCGCTGCAGAAGGAGAGAGAGAAGGAGAGGAGGAGGATTGTGCTGAGGAGCTTGAGATTGGAGGCGATTAGGAAGTGCTATGAGAAAGAGGCGAAGAGGAAGAAGAAGCTGGCTGAGATGGAGGAGAGGCAGATGATGTCTCAACAAGAATCATCATCATCTTCTTCCTCTTCATCTTCTTCATCATCATCATTTCTTCAGCAGACAACACAAACAGCCAACAGAGCCGATGAGCACAAGCAGCTTTCCATTCCCAATTTGGAGGATGTTCTCTTTCTGATGGGCAGAAGCAGACTCGACTTGGCACTCGACGAGGTGCTGGCCATCATCCGCCTCACTGAAAACATCGTCCCCCAATCATCCATCGAAGATGCTGTGAGAACAAGACTCATGATAAACCAGGGCTCTCCATCTGGCTCCTCTTCTTCTTCTTCCTCTTCCTCTTCCTCTTCTTCTAGCAGCTCACTTGTTGAGCGTGGGATGACAACACCTCGTTCCAGGCAGCCCACTCCACCTGGTGGCTCATCCATTCTTCCTTCTCACTCGCCTAACCAAGCAGGCAGCCCCACTTTCTATTCATCTGACTTAACTCCTGCTCATTCTCCTTCTTTCTCTTCTTCATCTTCGTCATCTTCTTTCTCTTCTTCTTCTTCATCTTTATCTTCTCCTTTCTCCTCAGCCTCTTTGATTAACACTGATTTGAGCACTTGGAGATTTCGGTTCATTCAATCGGGTGCTCTTTCTGCTCTGCTGACACTTCTGATGCAGGTGCCTATCACGCCACAGGCACCTCTGGACATTCAAAAACTATCATCTTCTTCCTCTTCCTCTTCCTCCTCCACCTCTTCTTCCTCGTCTTCCACATCCTCATCCTCTTCTTCTTCTCACTTCTCTTCTCGTTCAGGAGACGAGAGAAAGAGCAAAACAGGCAGATTTGCGTACAAACAGTCCCTCTTCTTCCAGACAGACCCTCTCCCTCACATTCCACCTGAGGCAATTGTGAAGCTTTTGAAGATCGTTTCGCACTTCTTCTTTGAAGTCTATCCAACTTCATTGGGCTCTTCTGCCATTCCAGCAATATCCACTCCTTTGGCTAAGCCATCTCCTTCATCATTATCATCATCATCATCATCTTCTTCTTCTTCTTCTCCTTCACCAAAATTGCTTTCTCGACCCAATGCCCGCTCTCCTCTTTCCATCGGCCGTTCAGTTGCCAGGTCATCCTCACCAGATGTCGATCAATACTCTTCTTCCTCTTCCTCCTCTTCTTCTATTTCACCTCCCATCTCTTCTTCTCCCTTCAAGCCTCGTTTCCTCACCAACATTGCAGAGTTCGCACTGAGTCTGTGTCCAATGCAAGTATCCAGCACAGAGCCTTCCATCAGCGAGGCCATTGCAATCACTGCACAGATGGGCAACTCATTCGTCGTCTCCAACATCCACCTCCTTCCTTCTCCCACATCTCAAATCGTCCTCTTCTTCATCCGCCTCATCCAGCTCTTCCTCCTCTTCGGCGACCGCATCACACTCGAGACACCCACCAGCACTGCACTCCCCATCTTCACTCGCCTCGTCTCTGGCTGCTCGCAGCCCAACCAGCCACACGTGCCTTCCTCGTTCTCTCCATTCAGTGGAGGCAAGCTGAATGCCTCGTGGATTGGATCTTATGCCACCATCACTCCGCTGACAGTTCCATTAGTGTTGTCATCGCCGCACACACACGACACCGCCCTTGTTGCATCTGGTGCGAATAGCAACGACCTCTTCCACAAGCTGCTCACAACACCCGCAGACAACTTTATCGCTGTCATTCTGTCGCCTGGCAGACTGCTGAAGGAAGAAGTGATGGATGTGCTGTATCCAGCGAAGACATTCCTGCAGGACTTTCCAACAAATGCAATATCGATCTATTCCCCTAACACACTCGCTAATCTCTCTGTGCTCTATCGATTGCACCACAGAATATCTGTGAGTCATCTGCTGCACAATGCAAGTTCGTCGTCGTCATCATCATCATCTTCTTCTGCCTCAGTTTCTATGACTTCTGTTAGAAATGGGCTGACAGCTGTGAGTGAGAAGGAGTACACCACTTTCTCCATCAGAAAGTGCACTCCTGCTTCTGTCCCTTCTGCCATCGCAAAGACTCCGATGCTTCCATTCACGAAGAAGTCCAGCAGAAAAGGAGGGATGAATGCCAAGATGCGCGTGGAGAAGCTGTGTTCTCTTCGCGAGTTCAGCCAAAATGCTCTTTTAGACCCAGCTCTCTGTGAAGAAGGAAGCTATCTGACATTCGTGCTTCTCTTGTCTGTCATCTCCTCTTTCCCTCAGGAGACCTTCCCTCTCCTCATCTCCAAGCCTTTCCTCCCCACTCTCTTCGCCCTAATGGCGTCTGAGGGCTTTTCTATGCCTTCTCTCTGCGGCACAGCCTCTCCTGCCCTGGGCTGTCTGCTATGTGATCGCTCCACCCTACCCACGGATACAGAGAAAGTGATGGCACAAATATCAGACCCATCAGCACAGTCTGCCTCAATCACACTCTGCCGCACAATTGCTTCATTGCCTGACATGGCAACACATCCACTCTACACTTTCTGCTCTGCTCTGCTTTCTGTTGCTGAGGAGATCGTCACAATAGACACGTTTCCATCATATCAGATGCTCCAGTTCTTCACAATATTCCAGTCTGCTCTCAAAATGCTGGATGCAGAGAGGAGAAAAGAGCTGTCGCAGGTTAATTCAATTGGGATATTCTCACAGCTGGAGATGGCATTGCCTTCCAACGATGCTTCTCCACCTGCTGAATCTGAATCTCCGTTTGCATATGCTCTTTCATCCTCATCTTCCTCTTCCTCTTCCTCGTCTTCTTCTCCCATTCCTTTTTCATCATCATCATCTTCTTCTTCTGCTTCTTCCTCCTCCAATTGGAATCCAATCTCCCAAACACTTACCTCTGAGAAGACTCCTGTGCTCGATCCCAACCGCGTCCCCTTCCTTCTCTCTGCTCTGATCAGCGTGGCACAGGAAATACACAGCCAAACAGCCTCTGGCCATTCATTTGCGTCTGCCATGGCTGAAACATGGAGAAATCTGCACAACACAGACGAGCCTCCGTCTTCTCTGTGTGTTTCATTGAGTGTGCTGTCCCATTGGCTGCTGGCAGTTCTGCTGGATTTGGAGCAGCAGTTCAGAAGTGGCGGACAAATTGTTGTGCCTGTGGGTGAGAATAACAGAATATCTTCACCTTCTTCCTCTTCTTCCTCTTCATCATCCTCCTCGTCTTCTTCGTCTTCTTCATCTTCTCTATCTTCTTCATTTACTTCCACTGGATTAACAACACTTGAGTCACTCATTCAGAATCGCGAGTCAACAGAAGAAGAACTGCGTATGAAAGAGACAGCAATAAAAAGCTTTTTGGGCTCTGATCCAGCTGGCCCCAAACTGATTCTGTATATTTTCTCGCTTTTGATCGATCTTGGCGTATCTGAGCAGTCAATACAGATGTCTGTATCTTCTTCATCAATCAATCAGGTACCTATTGAAAGTATGGTGATGAGTTCTTCAATGTTATCTACTTCTTCTTCATCCTCCTCTTCCTCTTCTTCTGCCACAACCACTCTTCCCTCGTCCTTCCCCTTCTCCAACAGCAACTGCTCCTCCTCCAACATCCTCATCGAGATCAACCGCACCCCCACCTACTCCCTCGCCTCTCAGTGGATGCTCTCTTCCACCCGCTCTGCTCTGTTCCAAGTGCTCGGCTGCCTCAGCCGCCACTCCCCAGCCAACACCTCCCAGCTCCTTGCTCTCCTCTCCTCCACACAGCTGAAGGAGGACAGAAGATACTTCCCGCGTGTCGGCTTTGACCCATCCAACTTCCCCAGAAAGCAGTACGGGCTGATCGGGATGCACAATCCGAAGGCCCTGTGCTACATGATCAGTGTGCTCACTCAGCTGTTTATGCACAGGCAGTTCAGAACGATGCTGCTCCATTGGAATGGAGAAGAGTGCGGGGGCTTCCGCAATGCAGCAACAGTCGCCAATCAGAGGAGAGACACGATGAACAGCAATTCTCCTCTTCAGAACACAAAACAACGGAAAGCCGAGCGTCTTGTGGGGATTTGGGATGCGCTGCGCTGTCTGTTCTGTCTGATGCAGGAGTCACCCACGATGATATCAGGCGATCTAAGCACATTTGCATCGATCTTCCGGATGGTCGATGACGAGCCTTTTGACCCGTTTGCTCCGCGTGATGCACACGAATTCTACACCTCGCTGTTTGAGCAGCTGGAGGCGCGGCTGGAGCAGGCGAAGGCGCCAAATCTGATCCGGCGGCTGTTTGGGAGCGAGGTGGCGAGCGAGCGGATCTGCGAGAGAGGACATCTGACAGTCAACAAGGAGAATGTGCTGCTGTCGACAGTAGAAGTGAGGGGATACTCGTCGCTGGAGGAGTCGCTGCTGAGAGGGTATGTGAGAGGAGAGTTGATGGAAGACGTGCGCTGCCCGAAGTGCGAAAGGAAGCAGAAACAGTCTGCGATGAACGCTGCTTCACCTATGGGCTCACCACAAGCACCGTATCAGGCATCAAGAAAAGCCATCAAAAGGACGCTGTTTTCAGAGCTGCCAAACACACTGGCATTCCATCTGAACAGAACTGCATTCAACAGCGAAATGACAGCACACTCGAAAATAAACGACAGATTCACATTTCCTCTGTACAATCTCGACATGGGACCATTTATGAGAGAGGTGCTCGGAGAAACGGAGAAAAACATAAGCAAAGAACACCGTTTTCAGAGCGCACTGAATGAACTCAAAGAATCTGCTGCATTTCCTCACATCCATCAGAATCGGCAGCCAAAAGCAGCATCGCCATCACAACCAGGTTCCAATGCAAGTTGTGATGAAAGTCCACTGGACATCCTGTTCAGTCGTCTCTCCTCTGAGCGCAACTTCACAGTGCTGAGGCGCACAAAGGACTATTATCTCTACGATCTTGTGGGTATCATCTGCCACGACGGCACAGCCAGTGCAGGGCATTACCTCTCCTTTGTGAGAGAGCGCCCTGCAAACGGAGTGCGCGACAGCCATCTGCCACAATACACAGCTGCGCAGCATCTGAGTGCCAAACCGCAGCCGCGCTGGTTCTGCTTCAACGACGACAAAGTTGTGCAGGTTGACCCAGAGACAATTCCTGACCAGTGCTTTGGCGGAGAAAGAGAGAACCATTCAATCTTCTCTCACTCGAACTTCCATGCAAAAATGGGACTGACTGACTTTGTTCCATCATCATCGTCTTCGTCTTCATCGTCTCAGCCATTCTATGCAAATGAAAGTGAATTACGTGACATTGCAAGAGAAGTGATGGCAAAGACAAGCTCAGCTGTGATGCTGTTTTATGAACGGAAGAAGCCAATCGACGACTGGAAAATCGAAGAAAGTGAGCGAGTGAAGAGGAACAAGGACTACAGAATGATCATCAACGAAGTCAACCCAGCAAAAAGACTTGAGCTTCTGCAAACGCTCCCGTTTCCACCCTCGTTTGTGTTTGCTCGCATGGACCAGGCAGAATACAGAGGCACCCCGCCAGTTGTTGCCTCACCGCCACATTCGCTGCTGAGAAGGCTGGGCTTAACGAAGGACTCAGTCAATGTGGATGCTGTAGCTGAAGCACACAGAGCACAACAATTGTACAGCGGAGAGTGGTTCACGTTTTGTAGGAGACTGTTTGAGGAGCTGGGGTGCAAAGGAGTGAGGGAGATAGACGAGGAAGGAGTTGATGCACAAAGGGGCAGAATGAGCGTGGATGAAGAGGAAGCTGCGGATAATATGGAAGAAAGAAACGAAGAGGCTCGACTGATGGAAGAACTTTCTGCTGAGCCGAGCGAAGAAGCAGCTGAACAAAGAGGTGCTATGGCAATATCATCGTCATCTTCTTCATCTACAGTTATGAGACGCAAGAGACATGGCTCGCCATATACTCAAAGGAAATCACCAGCAGCCATCAAACAGGAGGAGAAAGAGCTGATGTTGTACTTTGTTGATGTTTGGGTGCGGACGCTGCTGTACAATGCGTCACAATGCCGACTGACAACGATTACGATGGAGAATGTGACTGAATGGTGCTCAGATCTTGTTCCCACCTTCAGCTGGTCGCCGTTGCTCTCTCTGCGTCTTCTGAATGGGCTGACAGCGCAGATGCTGGAAGACGAGAGAGAAGATATTGTGGTGCACTCTTTGATTGAGAAGAATCCTGCATCGTTCCACACATTCCTGATGAAAGAGCGCATGAAAGGAGAGAAGTACAATTCTCACTCGCTCGCCACCTCTTTCTTCTTCAATTGCGACGACGCAGATCTTCTTGCTTCCTTCACTCGTCTCCTTCTGGCTGCACTGACTGGAATCACTCGCAATCTCGAGGCATCCATCCTGTCAACTCCTCCTTCACAGCCTCCAACAGAGCATACAAAGCTGCTTATTTCGTCTCTCCACCATTTCTTCTCTCTCCTTCTTGGTGCAATGGCTGCCAAGCAGTGGCTGTATCGTGCGATGACTCCGTTCTTCCTGTTTATCCGCGACGCCTGCCGCCTTTCGACTTTGCTGGCGACAGTTCTGATGGCCTGTGCCTTTCCGCAGCGGTGTGTCGATCTTCTTCTCGCGCCGAGTGACCCCATCTCAGACAAATACGGCTGGACAGACAGAGTTCGTACTCTCCCGCGCAACGCAGAGAAGATACTGGAGATCAGCCAAGAGCACATCGGCCAGACAACAACAGCGATGGTGCTTGCGCTGTGCAGCTGTCTGCTAAATGCCTCGCAACCAACCACTCTCCGCTGCTTGGATGCTCTTTGGCTGAACAGTCTGTGCACACCCGCAAAGGACACAGGTGTGGCTGTGAGTCAGCTGGTCACGTCAGCCACGCCTGTGACAGACCCAACGTTCAACTCGTACATCACCCCAAGTCTGATTGTGAAGCTTATCGAATCAACCGGAGCATACCGCCACATCTCAGTCATTCTGTGCTACGGAACACAGATTGTGTCTGTCCCTCAGGCACCTCCTGTGGATCTGACTATTCTTGCGCCTCGTGTAGAGCCATTGGTCTTTTGCCTGACTTACCTGCTGAATGAGCTGAGAAGAGAGTGCTCTGTCACAAGCCTTTCTGCCCCAACATGGTTTCTGTCTCTATTCTTAGACATTATCACTGTCGAGCCTTCCATTTACACTCAGCGGCGTCCACCGTTCCTGGACTATGTGAGAACAGAGAAGATGAATGAGCTGATAGAGATTCTTGTGCACCCATCAACACCTATCTTTGTCCAGCTGACGATTCTGAATGCTCTCAGCTGGTATGCTGCCACCAGCGAGTGTTTGTGCTGCTATCTGACAGAATGCCACGTTGTGTCTCAACTCATCCCTCTTCTTGTCTGCCACGGTCGGCGCGATCTGAGGGCGTCTGTGTCTCATCTCCTTCGGATTGCAGCCGTCCGCAACTTGAACAGAAGAAAAGAGAGATTTGGAGTGGAGTCTCTGCCCCTGCCGCGCTATCCACAGGCTCCTCTTTTCCACTCATCTGCTTCAAAGATGAATGCAGTGCCGCTGTTTACGTCTGTCTGGAAAGACGACTATGAAATTCCTCCGTTCGGACTTGGCGTGCCATTCCTAGCTGGAAACGGCCATCTTGTCAGCTATGTGCCTCTGCCACAGCAACGCGATGAAGACAAAGGAACAGCACTGATCATTGGAGGCAACCAACCTGTTTATGAGTTCCCTCCGTTCTTTTACTCACCGCGGTGGATGAAGAACACAACAGAAGAGGTGAAGTTCTTTATCACCTCACATGGCTTGTCGGAGTATGTGTTCTCTTCATCAGATGTGTTAACACCAGATATGCTCTTCCAGTCCTCTTTCCTTCCGCTTCGCTACATCAGTCCTGAAGGTTCAATCGACCCCTCATCTTTGCTTGTGTCGCAGTTTACTCCTTCTCCGACAACGCCCACGCCTGCACTTCCTAATGCACCTTCATCGTCCTCGTCGTCTTCGTCTTCATCTTCTTCTGGAACGTCCACTCCAGAAGTCCGTGCAACCACACCTTGTTCCACATCTTCTGCATCTGCCTCATCAGCCTCGTCTATACAATCTGCATCATCCAATCCTTTTGCCACTCCAATTTCACTGGCACACCGCAGAGAACCAAAAAGAAAGCCAGAAGTGGTCGATCCGGTGCGTGGATCGTCGCTTGTGAAGCAGCTGTGCGATCAAATGGCATCGAACTTCGAAGGGAAGATCAATGGACTTGTGGAGAATGCAGTGAAGGCGCTGGTGGAAGTGATACAAGTCAATGTTGACACACCCAATGCTCCTAAAGAATGGGTACAATGCAATCCGTCAGCTTTCCACTTGGATCATTTCTTTGGATTGCTCTATTGGCTTCTCTCCTGCCGCTATTCGTCTCGCTCTGCTGATCCATACATCGTGGTGGCCAAGTCTGAAACTATCAGCCCTGCATTCCTCACGTCGTTGCTTACACTCAGCACGTATTTGTCGAATGAAGCATTCAAAAACTACATCGATCTCAATCGCCTTTCGTTGATGCGACTGTTTTCATTGATTGCGATGAGGAGAGAGTTTGCAGAGCAGTTATGGGTGTGCAGCCTTGCCACTCCGCAGACAAAGATCATTGGAGTAGAGCTTCCTGTGCCTAAAGCAATGAACATCGAGATGAAGACATACCTGGACGAGATTGTGTATGCACAGGTCTCATTCCTTCTGATGCTGTGTGAATGGAGCAGCATGCTTTACAGCGAGCTGCTGGGGAGTGTGGTGCATGTGTCACTGGCACAGCACATCATATCGCACAGACGCTCATTTCCTCGTTCTTCTGCAGTGATGTTCACCTTCATTGCCCAAGCAATGGCAAGCATCGAAGACGAGAAAATCCGCGCATCCACAGGAATAAACATCATCCTCAATGAAGTTGGTATGCCAGCGTTGGATCTGCGCCCATCAGTCAGCCTTCTTTCTCTTGTGTTCTTTCCCGTTCAGATCATCCAAAAGGGAGCGGCATACCTTTTCTCTCCAACATACACGCACCACAAGCTCAGTCGAGCAACAGTTCCCCAAATCGACCAGATGTATGGGACATTCCAAAACGCACTTGAATCTGCTTCGAATGAACAAAGTTCGCCTCAAGTAGATCACCTTTCGCTTTCGACTCTTCCTTCTCCTGTCTCACGTTCAACAGCTCTCAATGTTTCATTCCCATTGTCTCCTTCTTCTTCTTCATCAAGCAATTCGATGTGTGCCAGTGGAGCATCGACAGTTCTGTCAACACCATCAGCCCAGCGATTAACCCAACAACAGCTACAGCTTCAGACAGTTGCTGAAATGCCATATCAGACGCTTTCGTATTCACTGGCTCCATTTTCGAGAGACGGCACTCTTCGGCGAGCGACACAAAGTACAACAAAGGACATCACACGGCACTTGATATCGACACAGTCACCAGGCCAGCACCAGGAAATCATCATAGATATGCTGAAAAAGATTGTCTCATCTATCAATCCGCTCGAAGACCCGTTCTTCTCCGCGAACGTTATGTTCTCTGATGCATTTCTGGAGCATCCATCTTCTGTGAATCACCCGCTCTTCCAGATACTCGACGTATGCGATGTGATCATAACAGACTGGTTCAGCGAGACCATCCGTGGCTCCAGAAGAGACATGCTGTATCAGTTTCCTGAGCTATCGATGGCATTGTTTGGCTCTTGTGAACCGCTTCTTTCTCGTGCATATGCGTCTGTAGGCCTTTCGTCATCTTCTGCAGTGCCAATTATGATATCTGGACAAACACTAACTTCAATGTTTATCTCACTGGCTTCTCTAACATGTGCCTCATTTCCGCTTTTCGTGCGTGGCAGAGCAACTCGGCTGATTGTGCTTCTTCTTCCGTCTGTCTGCGACCACACGGCACGAATGGACGAGATGATGCTGGATGCGCTGCTGTGTGCGATGGAGTCTGTGTTTGAGAGAGAGAGCGACTTTGAAAAGAAGAACCAGTTCTTGAACGACGGAACAAACAACATCATGGCAGGCATTTTGACTCAAGACACAAAGGATTCAGTGTCATCTTCATTTGAATCAGATGCAGTTGTGCCGTTTTCGTTCTTAATCAACTACTCGTCCAACACGCCACCAGAGTACAATGCGATGCCTTCTCCATTCTCTTCTCTTATCCTTCCTTCGCGATCGTCTTCAGCCTCGGTATCGTCTTTGTCTGCTTCTACGGTCAATTCTTTCTCTTCTTCCCTTCAAAACACTCGTCCTCACACTAATCCCTCAGAATGCAACCAACGCAGTGTCGATCTTTTGAGCCGCTGGATGATGTTTCTGTGCTTCAGCGTCGGACATATCTGTTCTTTATCAAGCAAAACAACAAGAAACGTGTTTGGGCCAGGGGCTGCAATTAGAGGAGATGATGGTTCGGATGAGAGAGAGCGCGAAGGAAGCAAGAAAGTACGTTGGACAACAACTCAGATCACAGAAAGAATTGCACCTCTTCTGCCGATTGGCTACAGCGGAAGGAAAGAGGAGCTGAGGAGAGACGAGTGGATCAAGACGAAAGTGCAGCGTCTGAATGAGATGCTACTCTTCTTCTCTGTCCATTCAAGTGCAATCACAAATTCCAATCTGGATGCCTCTGTTTCATCTTCTTTTGCGTCTGCATCTTCCTCTGCCACTCTGACTGATACCATCCACACGCACTCCACTGTTTCTGTGAAGCCTGAAGGCGCCAAGTGCTGGCATCCATTTGTGGAAGCACACAACCCGAACATTCTCTCTTTTACTTCGTACATCGAGGAAAGCCCTGTCGTAGCAGCGAATGTGATGAATCTCTTCCAGCCACCTGACAACTTCCCAGGGAAGGGATTGAAGGCGTACCAGCCATCGACACACTTCTTCTTGCCTTCCGTGTATCACATCTTTATGCAGCACCCAACCCTTTTCCTTTCTGTGAGGCCGCTCCATTCTCCCAACCACAGATCCCACCAGGAATTGTACCGCTTGCTGCTATCTTCTGTCGCTGCATCAGTCTTTTCGCGCTCTCACCCTCCGCTTCTGACACGCTTTTCTGTCGCTACAGCAACAATGCAGTGGAATATTGTGCGTTTTGCATTTGTGCCTCATCTGACAGGGATTTTCTCTGCAAACAGTTCGAGTAACTCGAGGAACAGTGCGTCGTGCAGCGGAGATGCAACAGGAACGTCAGAATCTTCCACTGCGCTACATTCGCTTTCGGATACAAACAAGAAGGAGAAGCTGCGCCTTCTGTTTCTGACATCACTGGAAAAACGACTGGATGAACTTGATGCAATCTGGTCACAACCAGCCATCCAGGAATCGCTATCATCTGACTGTGATTATGCTGCTGCTATTCTTCACATTGTGATTTTCTCTCTGACGATATTTTCATTCCCTCATTCTCTTGTTTCATACACTGTGAAAAAGCATTTGTCTTCATTGAGCACTATCATACAGCTGCTTTGTCTCCATCCTGCTGTGCATCAAACAGACTATTCCGAAGATTCAACGATGTCACAATTACCTGAGGGATCCACAAGAACACGCTTAGGACAACCTGTTATTTCGCTTCAGAACCACATAATGCTCAGCGAATGCTATTTGTGGCTTACAAATTTTTTGAAAATTACTGTGCCTGATGTTTCAAATGAATGAAGCAGTTCGTATATTGTTATGTATATATTTTGATTAACAATTGCTTGACTATTATTTGTAGGCTATGATTTTTATTTATTTAGTTTTGTTAATGTTATATTTATTGTGATTTTATGTTTAATAAAATAATAACACTATGATGATATTTTTAAAAGTTTTATATTAATCTTCGAATTGTTTCATTTTAACTGTTTCATTTAATTCGTTTTTGTTATGTTTTTATTTATAAAACGATTAGGGATTGCGTTTTTTTTCAAATCGAATTTTTTTTTTCTTTATTCTTTTCTTTTCTTTTCTTTTTAAAAAATACCTTGAAAGGTTTCAAAACTCAAAAGAAAAAATTTGATATTTTGAATGACGATTCGAAATGGGGAGCAGTAACTCATTATTCTTTTTGATGATTACTTTTTCTCTTTTAACCTGAAGCAATTCAATTTTTTCACTGAAATTTTGATACTGTTAATAAAAAGAAAAAAGTCAATAAAATAGAAAACATTCACCTCACTTTTTTTGGGGGGGAGCTTTAATAATAAAAATCTTGATAAAGAGTAAGCTCTCAAGAACAACTGACTTGCTCAAATCTCTTTTGTAAATTGATTAACAACAGATACAATGCAGATTGAATCAAATTATTTAAATTGAAAAAATAATTCAAAATTTTGGGGGTTATTTAAAATAACCCCTGTTTTTTTGAATTGACTTGCTTATTTTTAAAATCTTCATCCTATTTTGAATTGAATGTTCAAAACATGAAAAAAGATAACATTAAATGATTTGCATAAAAGATTGATATAAAATACGAAAGATTTTTTTGATTCTCTTTTTGCAAAAATTTTGATCTTTCAATAATCAACTTCGAAAAAATATAATAATTCAATAATTCGTTTAAAATGCTATTCCAACTTATGTTATCGAATACATGAGTTATATAATGCGAGTATGCATGGTTTTAACAATTAAAAATTCATTTTTCCCAATATACAAATCATAAAAGCTTCATCAAATTTTTTCTTTGTTTCTTCGCAATTGAAGGTTGTTTCTTTTAAACTGAAGCACCAACAACAACTTCTGTTCCATTTTGATTAGTCCTCGTTAGGTAATTACTGCTTTTTTCGTTTTTAGCAACAACAATTTCCAAACAATATTGTTTTTCATTTTTCGCCTTGTTGATAAACAATGTTAAAAATCATAAACAAGAAATATATAAAACACTGAACGTTAAAAGGTATATATGGTTCTTTTTCAAGATTTCGTTTTTAATTAAGAACATTTAATATTATTTCAAAATTTTATTTTTGGATATTTTTCTTCTTATTAAACCGATCACACAATCTATTTTTAATTCCTTCAACACTTAAAACCTTTGGCCTTTGTCTGTTTTAATTTTTATCCCACTTCATCCAAACGATTACTCACAAACTTAATTTCTATTTCATTTGTGATAGACATTTATTCTCTTACGTTCCAATCAACGGCTTTATCTTCCAGCTCGCTCAAAACGTCATCAACGAATTTATCATCTCTTCCATCAACAGATCCGACAAATCTCTCTTTGTCTTCAACACCTCCTTCTTCCACCAAACGTGCTCTTTATCAAATGCTTCTATGATACACGAAGGATCAGAAAATAACAGAGAAAAGTCAGGATGATTTACTTCATTCGGACTGAACAGCAACAAATTTGAATGGTGCATATGGTAAAATACAAATGACGGAAATGATTGGGGTGGAGCACTTCAAGTTGTTTGCGAAAATGCCAATCTCACAATCACTTCTTGTACATTCATCAAATGTTCAACTTATGGGGAAGGAGCAGCGTTGTTTTGTTATACTTTGTTGAAAATCAGCATCACAAAATCTAATTTCACAAGTTGTTCGGCTTTTTATGGAGGAGCTGCAGAAATAATATATCCTCAATCCAATTCTGTTTGGACATTCTCAGAAAACAGAGTGGAAAGTTGTTCAATAACAAATTGGTGCGGAACTGGTAGGTATTTTGGTGTTGTCGGAACTCTAACAACTCTTCAATTTCTGTTTTCGAAATGCAAGTGCATCTCAAATTCAGGTGGTGATTCTGCCGGTTCTTTAACATTTTATAATCCTCCGCAAAATAAACCAAGTCAATTTTCAATCAATGATTGTCAATTCATCAATTATAAATTGAACTCTTCTTTAACATATGGAGTTGCCGCTATGTGTTTTTATCCTCCTTTTTCCTGGATGAGCGGGTTCAAATTCATTACATATTGTTTCTTCGATGGCAACACCGCCAAAAATGGAGGAGGAAACGATGTGTTCTTTAATGGTAATTCCATAGCTCAATCTCCGTTTGAGAATTGCGGATCAACAACAGCGTCAAAAAGAACGTGGAATGCAGAAACAGCTGACAACGCTGAGAACAATGGTTGGCTTTCCCTCTTCGTTCAGAACAAAATCGTCGCAAGCAATGGAACTGGTACTGGTGCCTGTGGCAGACCCCAACAGATCCCATGTTCCACCATCAAATATGCACCCAATAAATCACATTTCTTCAAAAATCATCTTTAATGGACATCGGCTCAATCTTCTCCATCGTAAATTGCACCATGAGCTGCTTTTTCTTTTGACGCAAAACCTTTCAAACTCCATCAAAATGGGTGTTCATCTCATTCACCAAATCCATAACAAAAAATTCCTTCATAATGAAAAACAAACCACTTTTTCTTTTTTGTGCAATAAAAGTTGAATCGAAGAATGAATAAAAAAAAGAGAGAGAGAAGAATGTTGAAAAAAGAATGGCAACGAAAATTTTTGAAAAGGCAAAAAGATTACAATTAAAAAAAAAAGTCGGAGTTTGAAATATGTTGAGGACGAAGCATCAGGAGACTGAAGGGAATGAAGGCTCCAATAAAGAGATTTGCGAGGTGAAAAGAGAGTATTTGTTTTCAATAAAAGTGAAAGAATGCTATGGAAAATTTTGAAACTTGCATAAGAGAGAATATGAGGAGAATATAATTTAGAAAGTTGGAAAGTGAAAAATGAACATGAAAATTTTCAACAATGTTGCAATTTCAACATCATTTTGAAACGTTAATTGCGATTGAACACAAAAAGCAATCAAATCCAAAAATAAAGTTTTTTTTTCGCAACAAAATAGATAAAATTTTTCCATTTTCAATTGATTATTAAAGTGAATTTGATAATAATCTAAGCAATTAATTATTCTTTGTTAAAAAGCTCAAAACTGTAAATTTTTCGCAATATTTTCAAAATTGTTTGTGCACAATTTTGTGATAATTTGTATTCAAATTACAAACAATGTTTCAGATTTGGCAACCACCAATTTAAAAAATTAGTTGTTTCTTTTGATCAAAGAAAAAAATTTATGTTTTAAAAGACATCTTCAAATTGGAATTGTTTTTGTGCGTTCCATTTTTGAGATACACGGAAATGCAACCTGAATTTAGTGATTTTTTCATCACAGCAATGAACAAAAAACATCTAGAATGCAAATCTGTGCAGATATCAGCTATCTGATTAAAAACTGTTCTTAAGAATTTTAAAAAATCTTATATCCCAAGAAGAGAAAACAAAAATTGAAAATAAATCGTATATTAAGTTCTTGTACAATGACAGAAAAAAATATTGACTGGGTTGAAAAATCTTTCCAACATTCCTCTTGAAATTTATATTTTCTTCAACAATATATGTTTGAGTTGCAACTGGAAAATAAAACCTTTCAAAACACAAAATTTTTAAAACATAATTCTTATTTAATCCTCAAATTATCTTTTTCTTTTTCCATTCTATCAATTGTGAAATTGAAGCGCTCCTGCTTATCACAAATATGCTCCACATTTTTTTTGCACACTCTTCACTTGACTTTACGAAGAAAATACATCAAATGTTTTCATATGTTTTTATTTATTTCATTTTTCAGTGATGAGCTTGGTTTATTCAATGATTCAACAAAATCATAACATTGGAACTCGATAAAAATTTGAACAAATCTTTCTTATCTTTCAATAATTTCACCAAGTAATGATAAATGCATTCGTCAATTAGATGGAAAATGCTAATTCATCTTTTTCAAACAATTTATAATGGACGAGAGATCTTTTTTATGGGGTTGTTTTCTTTTTTAAGTCGTCTAAAGGCACAAAAAGCAAAACTTCGTGTTCTTGTTCTGGGATTAGACAATGCAGGAAAATCTACAATATTAGCATCGTTGGCGGACGAGGAAATTTCTACTGTTACACCAACAGCTGGCTTAAATATAAAAACTGTACAACATCAAAAATATGAGCTTACAATGTGGGACATTGGTGGACAAAAATCGATTAGAAAATACTGGAAAAAATATTACAAAGATACAGATGCAGTTGTTCGTATTTTAGTTCTTTTTCATGAAAAATCAAAACTTTTTAATGAAATTTCAATTTACTTTTTTTCTGTGCAGATCTATGTTGTTGACAGCTCTGATGTTGCTAGAATTGGTGAAACTTATGCAGAATTTTGTCAGCTACTTCTAGAGCCGCAATTAAGTGGTTTGCTTTTTGAAGCCTTTTTTTGTTAATTATTTCTTTAATTTACAGGACATCCAGTTCTCGTTTTCGCAAATAAACAAGATTTAAGTTCCGCACTAACTCAGGCAAAAGTGGCAGAAGAATTACATTTGCCATCAATTTCGGATCGACCTTGGCAAATTCAAGCATGCTGCGCTAAAACCGGAGAAGGACTTAAAGAGGGGATGGAATGGATGTTGGAAGCTGTTTCAGTGATATCATCGAAATGACACTTCGATTCTTAAAAGTTAATGAAATTTTGGATTTATTTAATTAAAGTTTTAAAAGAAAAGTAATTTTGAAAATTGATTCTTCAAAAATTATTCTTGTTACAAATTTTGATAAAAATGCAAAAAGAAACATATATCTAAATTAGCATGAATGAAAGCATTCTTTCATATTATTTTTTTAGATTAATAGGAATATTTTTAAATCACACGTTTTTAAACAATTGTTATAAAAATTGGGTTAGAGTTTTTTCTTGTTCATTTTTCTAAATACTTGGCTGATCCTTTTTGAAATCATACTTTCGTTCGAGTTTTGATCAAAAATTTAATCTCAATGGGATTTAGAAAAAAATGAGTTGAAATAGTGAACACTTATTGTTAATGACATTGCTACTGCAAAAACAAATTTTTATTCAAATCCCATTGAAAACAAAATTTTGATCAAAACTCGAACGAAAGTATGATTTCAAAAAGGATCAGCCACTTATTAAAAAATGAGGTTTTAAAAATGTAAAAAAAAATCAAATTTTTCGAATAAAATTATTTCAGAATTAATGTTTCAATACTTTTCATTTTTCCTTCAGCTCGATTCATTGAATCACACAGTTAATCATTATCAGAATCGTCACAATCGATTTGTTTCAAATTTTCTTTTCTCCGTTTTCTTTTCTACAACAGCTGCTCTCACTTCATTTTATTTCATTTTCGTTCATTTCAATTATCGAATTAAATTTTCAGCTTTAAATGATTTTTCGGTTTTTGTTGAAGACTTTCATCAATTAAATTTTTATATGCAGATGTTTTATCTTCAATCTAAACTGAAAACATTCACATCAAATATTATCAACGTTGGTGTTAATCACATTTTTGTGTGCAATAACATATCTCGTACGTTTTCATTCATTTTCCATGGTTCATAATAACTCGGCTGAATAAGAATGTTTACAATTATTTTTCACGATGAGTGGATTTTTAATTTTGAAAAATCGATTTTTTGATCAAAAATTGCTTATATTCGAATTTCAAATAATTCTTTTGTGACATGACATGTCAAAAATCATTTATCTGTCACAAAGAAAAAAGAAAGAAAAAATTCGAAATTCGAATTAACAATCAAATCTATCCTTGCCCTCTCCTTTGTGCGATCTTTCAAATGTCTCCATATCTCAACATTTCACTTAACTCCTCCATTTCCTCCTTCATCCCGTCTCGTTCCAACAATCTCCACAACACTTAATGTTCTCAATCTCCATCCATTTTTCATCACATTTGCAGAAACCAATTTTCCATCAATCTCTTTCTTCAGACATATCAACACCTTTTCCCACTGCTGCTTCATGGTGCATTTGCCCATCTGTCGTCTTTTCTCTTTTCGCATCTTTCATATCTTCCGTTGCTTTTTACTGAAATTCTTTGTAGCAAAATGCAGCTTATTTAACTTCCATCACAAACAATCAATATTACATAGAAGTTCATTTTATGTTAACGAGCATTGATTTGCGGTAAACAAAACACTCCTTTGAACCTTTCATTTCCCCAACATGTAGATTTTTCATTGTTTCTTCTGTTGGACATGTTCATTTTCTTCCCCAGCTGCGCTGAATATCCTTTTATCTGTTAAACTGCTCATCTCCTTGCAAACTTCCTCCTGCATCCCTTGAAGCAAATAATTAAATGTCAATTTCATCTTTCTCCTCATCGTTTTCGATTCTACTTACTTTTTTTGTTCATCGTTTCTTCTCATCTTGCTTTTTCATGACTCTGTTCGAGTTTCTTTTGCACTGCATGTTCACTTCCATCCCGCATCACTTCCTTCCTTTGAAAAACAGTGTCAATAACATCAATCATTTTTTCAATCGTTTTGTATGTGACATGAATAAAGGAAAAAAAAACATAAGATTATAATAACTATATTTCTTTTAATAAAAAATAATAAATACCATATTCGCCTTTAGAAATTGTTGTTTTTGACTTTGCACTAAATGCAACACGATAATTGTGTGAACGCAAGAATATGTTTCGAATAGAAAATCAGAAAAATATTACGAAATTTTTCTCAAAACAGGAAGAAAATTTCCCCAGAAAACAGTGATAATATTTTTTCTTTAACAATTTCGAAGATGAAGATTTTCTTTGTTCATTAAAAAGTTTGTAAATTGATATTTTATTAGATCAGAATAGAACTTTAACAATTTTGTTCAATAAATTACAAATATTAGATCAATTTGAGTTTTGTCCAACTTTTTTGAATTGACTGAATCAATTCTGATTTGGCTCAATCTTGTATATTATCAAGAATTAAAAATCTTTATGACAAATATGATCAATTATGATAAATTTTAAACTTTGATTTTGTTGTATGACAGTTTATTTTAATCAACATTTTTGTCTATAATTCGCACGGCAGTTTGTTATATATTATTGGTGTGTATTTAGCTCTTCAATGTGAAAAAATATGAAAATATTGATGTTATTTTTATTGTTTTATCGTTCCAGACAGCCTATGGCAAATGTTTTTGCTGCTTAAAACTTTTATAATCAACGTATTTTTTTTAATTTCTCCTTATCTTAAATTTCTCCTTATTTTTAATTATGTTAAAGAAATATATGAAGTGTTCCAATAAAATTTTCGTTGTAGACAAATTTTTTGAAACTATTTTCGTTTACCATAAACATATAACTTATTACAAAAGCTTTTTATAACATTGTGAAGTTCATATAAATTTCAATAGTGGTTGTTTTTTTGATTTCTGATTTATTTTAAATTTTGTTTTATCTGTAATGATTAATTGCATTTAGCATTTCAAATCAATCATCAATTAAGAATAAAAAAAGAATATCATTGAATACTTGTGTTTTAATAGTTTGAACAACAGCAACAGTTGAATATCGATTTTTTTAAACATTGAATCGGTGAAGCTTCGCTTTAAAAAAAAAATCACCGACAAATTGATTCAAATGCATTTGGAATGCATTGTTTAATGGAAATCTTTTGATAATAGAGAGCAAAAAAACAATCAAAAAAGATGATCATTTTCACAAAAGAGAATCAATCAACATTGACTCAATCAATTCAAACAAAAACAATTCATATCAAATTTTTATCTTTCTTTTTGGCTTTGCTTAGGCAACGCCATGTGATTTATCCAAACTGAATAATGTCTTTCAAAAACATTATGAGTCTTGAAAAACAAATAAACATTTGTGACAGTATTTTTTTTAATTTTATGAAAAAATCAATAATTTGTTCCAAACTATTTCAACTTTGAATTAATGGAATTGAAGCATTCTCGTGAAAAATAAAACAAAGAAATTTCAATATGTTGAGAAAAATTTTTGAAAGCACTCAATGGAACAAAAAACATAAAGTAAATTATTTTGTACCATTTCAATTTTTTGATTAAAAATTTCGACTTCTTCCATCAACAGTGCGCTGATAACAATTTGAAGCACTAATAACAATTTAATAATAAAATTTTTAAATGCCTTTTTATCTGTTTCAAAATTAACTTAAACCTAATAATAATAATACAGTTTGCACAAAAAATACCGGACAAGATCGATTTCTCAATAACCGCAAGATGAATAATTCTGACAATATTCCTCAAAATATATCTCATCAATGAAAACTCACATGATATACAAGACTTTCAAAATATCTTCATTGGCGCTCAGAAATATCAATTTTTTAAATATCGGAGAAATGGAATTTTGAGTTTCTCCGAAATTCTAATAATTATTTATTTCTGAGCTCAAGTGAGGCTGTTTTGATAGTTTTGTATATCATGTGAATTTTCATTAATGAGATATATTTTGAGGAAAATTGTCAGAATTATTCCTCTTGCAGTTATTGTGAAATCGATCTTGTCCGGTATTTTTTGCGCAAACTGTAATAATAATAATAATAATAATAATAATAATAATAATAATTATATAAGTGAACCTTAATAAGATATGTCTAAATTTTTTTGAAAAGTTCCTTTTGTGAAATTTTCTAATAAAATAAAAATTTCATATTTCGATCAAATTTATGTTCCCAATTATGAAACTTCACAAAAAATGTAATGATAACATTCTTTTGGATTTATTTCCATTTTGGTGAAGTTTCATAATTGGGAACAAAAAATTGATGAAAATATGAAATTTTTATTTTATTAGAAAATTACACAAAAGGAACTTTTCAAAAAAACTTAGACATATGTGAATGTTTGACGTTATGGTTTGAAAAATATTAAGATGGGCTTCATTTTCATTATTGTTTGAAAGATTTCATACCACTTTCTCAAAAGAGAAATGTTAATAACACTTCGACTTATATCCATTGAAGTGTAATAAACAGATCAGTGATGTTTCTTACGGTAGAAAAATGTTTTTTGTCAATTATCCTCACGTTCAAATCAGTGCATCATATATTATTCAAATTTTGTATACTTATTATTCGAAATTGGTCAACTAATTATTCAAAATTAATTAAAATCAGTATATTTTGAAAAAAATTATTTTGATATAATATGATCACTGGCTGAGTGTCAGAAAGTGATTAAAATGTTTTGTTCTTTTCATTATTCTTAGAAAGGATGAAAAATTGAACCTTTAATATTATTATTTGTCGAAAAACATGAAGTTTTTTGATTTTTCAGAAAAAATTCATCACCATAGAAATCGGATTATTTTCAAATGAATAAACCTCACATTGCTTAACAAAACATCATTCAATCAAAATATTTTATTTGTGTCAATTTTACAAACTGGAAACAAGAATTTTTTATCAGTGAATAAATCCATAAATGAATTTTCGGAGTTCTCCTATTGTTATTTATTGTTTATCTTAAGATTTTTAATTTATATAACATTTCATGATCGAATTATTCATTATTTTTCATAGTGAGGTGAAATAATACAAATATTATCCGATTTCTATGGTGATGAATTTTTTCTGAAAAATCAAAAAACTTCATGTTTTTCGACAAATAATAATATTAAAGGTTCAATTTTTCATCCTTTCTAAGAATAATGAAAAGAACAAAACATTTTAATCACTTTCTGACACTCAGCCAGTGATCATATTATATCAAAATAATTTTTTTCAAAATATACTGATTTTAATTAATTTTGAATAATTAGTTGACCAATTTCGAATAATAAGTATACAAAATTTGAATAATAAATGGTGTATTTGTATTTCGTTAATATCAAATTTTTTGAATTTTTATGCAATTCTTTCTTTTTTCTTTCAGATTTGTTTGAGTTGAAAGAAGGATTTTCGTGCCAAGGAAGATTAAGAGGGATATTTTTTGAACAATGAAAAATGAAACATAATTTGAAATCTTGAGAAATAAATAATGTGATTTATGGTTAATTATGATGATCTTTTCTTTGGTATTGCTACATATCCGGCAATGTTAATTGATGAAAAATCCAATCAAGCAGTGCAAAAGTTCAATTCTGTTAAAGTTAACTCAAAAAAACAGATTGATCTTGACGTGAACAAAGGAAAAGTTAAAGCAAAATCAAATTGTCATCGAGACATTTCTTTAGATGTTATGAAAAGCGTATCTGCCTACCTTGTTGTATTGACGCACACATTATTTTTTGGGAGAACTGAATATAAAGATTACGTTGCACATGGTGATGAGTATAAATGGCACGTATGTGCATTTTATACATCATTTGTCCGATGTGCAAATGCAGTTTTCATGATGGTTTCTGGTATATTACTCCTTCATCCTTCTCATTTGAATGACTCACCAGACGTTTCACTGAAAATGTTCAAAAAAAGAGGTATGAATTATTTGATTTGGAATATTATACGCCGCTACGATAGTTTGAAAAAAATGAACTGGAAATGTCAATTTAAGGATTCACTTTATTCATCAACACTACGAATAATTAACGGAGAAGGTTCTTTCTGGTATTTGTACACTCTCTTGTTTGTTCATCTGGCAACTCCCTTCTTTCAGGCGACACTCAAAACAATCACGCGAAGAACGTATGAATACTGTTTGCTTTCGTATTTTCTTATGTATCAAGGATTGAATGGATTACGATTGCTGATGAATGGATGGACTTTGAGCACACGATTCACAAATATGGCTTTTTTCGTTTTAGCTGGTCCGTATATTTATAGTTTTGCTGAAAAAGCATCTCATCCTGAAATTGTTTCGGGATACCATTTTGTAAAAGATGAAGATGGGATTTTCAAAAAATTGACCTGTATTAATTGGAAAAAACCTTGGGCCAGAGCTGTTTCTCTCTTCGTATTTATCTCAAGTGTTTTACTTATGTATAAAATTTGGTCTTACAGAACCACTCATGGTCTTCCAAATGGTGCTTTTCTTTTGCTTGATCACAGTCCATTTAACACAGTTGCAGCATTTTCTTTATTTTTATTCCTTTATGGACGTTATTCTAATTGGACGCCAACATCAAAATTTGGAAAACTTCTGTACAAATTTTTCACTTCAACAGGATCATGCACTATGGGGATATATATGTTGAACGAATTTTTTATTTACCGTCTGATACCATTTGTTATTCCGAAATGGACCGGAAAAGAATTAACCAGTTTTAATCCATGTTGGTTCCCTCTTTTCGTCGCTGCGATAGTGTATTTGATATGTTGGATTCTAACTCTCATGGCTAAAAGAATTCCTTTTTTTTGCGAACTGTTAATTTGATTTGTTTATTTGTATTTCAGGACATGTGATTATCTTTTCTCTAATGTTCTCGCTATCTTTATATTCCATTTATCTTGTCTTTGTGTTTTCAAACTTTTTCAAAATGGTATTCCGATTTTTTCTTCAAAGTAGTTGATCAGTGAATGAGTACATGCTGTATTGCATTTCTTATTTTTATCTTGAATTCACTTATTCAGCAAGATTCTATAATGATGCTATTTTACATTGAAACGATGAACATTGATTATCCTTTTTTCAATGCTGAATGATTATTAACTGAGATTTTGTTTCCAGCTCCACTTATCACTTTTTGAGATAAACTCCATATCTATATTCATAGACAATGAAAAGAAATGTGTGTTTCATTTTTTGATTAAATTTCTTTTATGAAGAGTTTCTATGTTTTGTTTTCACTAAGATCATCGAGATGAATGTTCAAATCATCAAACTTTGTTTTAGATTTCTCAAGCATTCATAATTTTTTCTATCTCGCTTTTTCATGAACTGAGGATGATGTGGATTGCGATCATTCAAACATGTTTTGGAAATGAAGATGATAACGTATATTTGAAGAGTCAGTCGATTTCACTGAACAAAAGCAAATAAGTGAAAAATAAACCTTGACAAACTCTTCAAAACATTTTTTAATTGTTTTGAAGAGTTTGTTTTCACAAGATCAGTTTTCTTGAATGCGGTTGCAGTCTTTTGATTTATTATTTGAAAAAGAAAAAGAAAGAAAGTTCAAAAAAGATATGGGCCACAAAAAAGAAATAAATTCCATTGATTGGCTTTTTCGTGATGAATAGATTAAGTATTCTATTGATGAATACAAAAAAAAAGATTTCCTTTCTCTGACATTTGATTCACTTTTCGAAAATGCAATAATGACAAGTGTATGTAATTTTTTTATGGACCTACATTACGAGCTTTTTCAAGACAGGAATTCTCTTTAGTATGCATGTTGCTATCCAAGTCAAATGGAATCCAAGAACTGCAACGAGAGGGCAAAACCACAGTGGATTCATCTTGAAGAAATCAATTTTTAACTTAATTGGGAATAAATATTCTGTGACGAAAACATTTATGAAATATTCATTAAATAGGTATATTCCAAATGTGCATGAACCAACAGAAGATATGAAGCTCGCTAGAATTTTATCTAGGAATGTTGTTGGAGTCCAATTTGATGCAAATGCATTTATCATGCAGAAAAATGAAACATAAGATACTGGAATTAAGCTGCTGTACAGTTGATAAATATTTCCGAAAAATGGATTTTTAAAATAGTGCCCAGATATGACTGTTAATCCAAAGTTAAGCAAGCAAGAACTGACAAAAATCAAAAGGCAAGCTACACCAGTTCTTGAACTTTGCCAATTAATCCGTTTTATCGAATGGAAATATCCATCCTCTTCAACCCATTTCGGATGTGGCCCATGAGGATTTTTTTGATACTCCATGATCGTCCATATATAATGCCCCAGCAAAAATGAGAGCAAGACCGAAAAAAAGAAATCATTCACAGCCAAGCACTTCATTAAAGTTAAAAATGTTTTGACACAGTGAGTTGTTATCCATATCGCAATGATTGAAAATTCCAAAGATTTTCTTGTTGTTGCTTGGATTGCCTGCCTCACAAATGGGACAAATAGAAGAATCTTCATCACAACTTGCAGATACCAAAATGTTCCAGGATAAATGAAAAATCCTTCGATTATATTTTTTATTCCCAAGAATTTCGTTTTCATTTTCAATCCGTCGCTAATTCTTTTTCTGTGATAGGGAATGCTCCAGAAAACATATTGAATAAGTCTTCGAAATACATATTTTAAAGTGCTAGTTTCTGGCTCTTTCAATCTTCTCGGAGATAGCATTATCAATCCAGTCACCATCATGAACATATGTGATCCAATTCTTCCAAATGCGCACCAGAAATTTGCCCATAGCCAATAAGGCAACAATTTGTTCGATAGATAATATCCATATGCAAAACGTTGTTTCTGGCATGCATGGCTCATGTTCACAGAAAAAGCAGCACAACATTTTACAAAGTCAAGAGTCCAATTTCTTGCCTTTGCTTTATTTTCTGAGTTATTCAACGAATTCAATTCAGATGTTTGGCTTTGATGTAATTTGATTTTTTTCTTAAGATTTGGATCTTCATTTATTGCGGCTTCTGCAATTTGTAATCGATCTTGAACACCTGAATGACTGATCTCCAAGTCCGCTTTTTGTTCATTGAAACCGCCTTTGCAATTGAAAAAATGATTTGGAAAAAACAATTTTTTGAGCAACAAATGTTCAAAATCAAGTTTCACACTTTTGAAATTTTCTTCTTCACTTTTCTTCAAATTTCTTCTTTCACTTGCATCTCGATGGTTGTTATTGTTTTTCATAATTAATTATCTTACTTTCAAAAATAACGTTTCACAATTTTTGATAAAACCAATTCCGCAAAAAATGGGAATCAATAATGAATGAATGGGCTTGAAAATTGTTTGCAGCATTTTGTTAGGCAAAGGTTTTGTTATTCTTTTAATGTTGCACTGTATAAAAAACTCAAAAATTTTTATCATGAAGAAATCACGCAATAAATCTTCATGAATTATTTAGAAAAGTTCTGTTCGGATTTGACTTTTCTCTTTTTGAAAAAAATATTTTTATGGAAAAAACTTATTTTCAAAAAAAAAAATTCTTAAAGAAGCTCAAAATTTTTATATATTTTTGCAAAAGAGTTGAAAATTTGCATTTTTTTATAAGCTCAATATTATTTTTCTATTAGAAATAAACCTTTAACATTTAATATCCACGTTCTTTTTTGTGAGTTTTTTGTGATATGAGTCTAAAAGAGAAAATGTTTGTTTTTTCAAAGAATGAAATATGCACATTCAAAAATCGAAAATCACATTTTATTAAAGTGTGTGAACAATAAAGAATATCCATCGAAAAGATAAACCATTCGATTATCATTCGATATTTTGTTGTATTTTATAAAGCTCGATTACATGCTTTTTTTTAATTTTTATTCATAAATGGAAAATAGAAAAGCTTGCATTTTCATCACCAACTATTTTCAAAGATCAATAAAACAAAAAAACTTTTAAAAAAAAGTTTCGGTATATCTGTTTAAAATGATAAAGAAAATGAAACATTCAGAAAAAATTATGGATTCTTTATTCTTCATTCCCAAAACGCCATCACCTTCATTATCTCGCCTCAAGGCAGTGAACATCTGATCACAAATTGTTGTGCTTCTCATTCACCTCGTCTTCCCCTGCCAGCGCATTTTCGGTTAACAGAACCACTTTTTCCACCTGCTGTGTGAGTAAGTTTTTAAGTTTAGGAAGAAGAGACGGGGATCTCATGATCGAGTTCAATCAAGGCTCATAGGTGTCAGAATCCTCCTTTTCCAAGGCTAATGTGGTATTTTGGGGAGACAAGGCTAGTGTCGGGTGAGTTATGTATTTTGCATGTGAATCCCTTGTTGCTTTTTCTAAGGAACCCATGTTCGTCTTCGTGATAAGAATCTCTCAAAAAGACAACTCGATTGTTGGGAATGCCGAAATGGAAGAATTCAGTGTTTGTGAAGTGGACTTGTTTGTATTTTTCGATGGAAATATGGCTTACTTAGTGTATGTTGATGGAACATCTGGAGTGGAAGAGATATATTTTTCGAACTTGTGAAGACTCCATGCAAAAATGTGAATTTTGAAATGAAACATTTGAAGAGAACACTAAACACAAAAGAGGAAATAGCAACGTGAACAAAATCAACAATGACTGGATGCGTTGATGTGGGAGGAATATGTGTGAAGTCCTAATCTGATACAATCGTGTGCATAAAATGTGAAAGAGAAGTTAGCGGATTTTGTGAAGAACTTGTTCATAAATCAGCGTGGCTGACAGAAATGGAGATTGTTGGGATTGTTGTTCCATCGAGTTTAAGCAGATCAATCTCAGCAGTGATCGAATCAAGTACTCAAAATGGTGAGTTGTTCATGAAGAACTGCGCAATGAGTATTGCAAAAGAAAAGGAAAACATAATTGGTTATTTCTTAATCAAATCAACAGGGAAGATGGTTGAACTGGACTTTGTCACTATTTCAGATGTGAAATCAACAGTCTCATTGTTTTCATTTAACGTTTCATCAGCAAATATGAACGATCATTAATACAAGGTGAAACTTTTAAATTGTACACTGCAAAGATTGGAGATTGATGGAAGCGGAGAGGCAACTGTATTTGGAGGGAATATGGGTGTTGGGATGGTGATGAATGGAAGCAAGATTGAAAGGGCATTGTCAGAGAAGAGCAAAGAAGGTGGAGCACTGAAGATGGTGATGAGTGAAGGAGGATATGTGACAATTGAAAACAGTTCATTTACTGGAAGTATTTGCGAGAATATGAGTGAGGGAGGAAAAGGAGGAGGGATGTATCTGGATTGCAGTTCAAAGGAAGAAGAATTTCAGCTTTCATCGAAATCGTTTTCTGGATGCTCAGAAACAGTTGGGAAGAACATATTTGTGATGAGTGGGAATCTGGTGAACAGCATGAAAATAGAGCGTTTTGCATTTGATTACTCGGGATATTCTAATGATGAGAATGCATTTGTTGGGGAAGATGGAAAATATGGAGAAATGGATCTGCGAGTATTTCTTGTTTCTTTGAAGTGGATAGTCGTGTCTGTGTCGACAGATGGACATGACACATTGGGGTGTGGAAGTGAAGTTTTCCCATGCAAAACGATGAAAAGTGGAATTGACCACACTGACAGAAGTGGAACAGAAGGAGAGAGGAAAGTGAAAGTGAAAGATGAAGGGACAATTTAAGATATTTATTCCTTCACAGATGCACTTGTGACTGATGGATGTGCGAATGAGGGAGATGAAATTCAACGCAAGCCTATTCATTTTGAAAAGACTATCAATGGTGATTCAGCAACAACTGTTATTTCATTATCAGTTTCACTCAGCTTGTTTTCTTTGAAGTTGCAGATTCCAAGTCAATTTACACCAAGTATGAATTCCTTGATCTCTTCGAGTAACAATCTTCAACTTGAAAACTGTTTATTTGACATTCAATCATCAACAGATATTGTTCAATACTCGTTGATATCCACAACCACTGGAAGTTGTACATTGACAGGATGCAGTTTGGCAGATTGTTCATTTTCAAATTCTCCATTTGTAATGGCTTCTTCTGTTTTGTTTGAAAACAGCAACTTTTCAAACATTAAGAACACTGGAAAAGGTGAAGACGGAGGTGTTGCAAGAGTGACATTGCAAGGGAATGAAAAATTGATGATAAAATCAACAAATGCAACATCTTGTTCACTTTCTTCAAACAATGGAAAAGGAGGATTCTTGCATCTGGATTGCCAAAATTGTTTGGAAGAAAAGCCTTTTCTTTTGGAAACAGCTACGTTTATGAACAACAAAGCTTCCATTGGAAAAAACGTGCTCATTTTGGGAAAGGATTTGAATAGTTCTGTGACAAATAGTTCATTCAAATTTGATTATTCCTCAATGATAAATGACAGCAATTTGTTTATGGGAAGTGATGATTTTCATTCAGACAAAGATCTGTTCATGTTCATCGTTCCATTCAGCTCGTTTGAGATATTTATCTCATCTGAAGGATTTGATGTGGCTCGTTGTGGATGTGAGGAAGAGCCATGTTTCACGATGTGGAAAGGGATGAAAAACATGAAAAAGGATATTGGAAATAAAACAATTCAGATTGAAGGATCAACTTTCATTCGAGATTCATTCAACTTGTCCAATTATCAGATCAAAAAGGCTCCATCAATGGGAGAAGAAGATACGAAAGCAACTTTGAATTTTGAAAAAACAATTGGAAGTCAACTTGAATATTTAATGGGAAATGATCATCATCTTGAATTGTCCAACATCCAACTCCAACTGACATCTAGATTTGACAACTCAGCCAAAACGATTATTTCAAATAGTATTGGAGATTTGATGATAACTGGATGTGCATTCCATTCAGAAGCGGGAGTGAACAATGGATTTGATTGTGTGTTTGTGGATGCGATTGGAGGCAGTGTGGAAGTGAATGATTTGTCGATGGAATCGTGCAATGTTGGAAACAGCATATTTGTCATTCATGATTCTGGAATTGTTTGCCATTTTGTGAATGTTCGAGTGGAATCATTGAATGAAAGTGGGGGATGCATTTTATTGATCAAGGAATCTGAGCCAGGATTGAAGATAAATGAAGAATGTGTAAATATTGAGATTGACAAATCATCATTTTCAGGAGTGAAGAAAAGTGACAATGGGCCAAGCATTTTGGAATCAAAGAGTGAGAATAAGATGGATTTGGTTGTGAATTCGAGCAGCATAACTGAAGACAAAGCAGAATCAAGTGAAAAAGGAGGGGCAATATTCTTCACATTGGGAAAGTCTGGTTCAATGAAGATGATTGACTCGACAATTAGCCATTGCAGCTGCAGTCTCAGTTCGGGAAGAGGAGGAGGAGTGTATTTGGCAACAAAGGAAAGAGGGGAATTGGATTTTTCATATGTGGGGATGAAGTTCAGAGACAACGAGGCAAGAGTGGGGAATGATATTTTCATTGAATGCTTCAATATCACATCGCAGATCAATGAAAGTCAATTTCAGTTTGATCTTCGAGAGAATCATTATTCACGAATTAATGCGATATATGGAAGAGATGAATGCGATCATCAAACCGATACGAATCTGATTGGATTTGTGACAATTCATCAGAGTGACACAATCATTGTGAGAAGGATGAATGGAACGAATGACAGACAATGTGGAACATATGCTCTTCCATGTGATTCAATTGAGCATGGATTGGTGCATCTGACTTCAGATTTTATGAGCGTGATGATTGTTATCGAAGAGAGCATGATAGGTGGAGAGATAGAACTGAATGAGATGAGTTTGAGCTCGAAGAACAGGGAAAAATGTGAAATTGAAGTGAATTCAGGGATTGAAAAAACAAGAAGGGAATCGATTTCAACAAGAGAAACAGTTTCATTGGTGAAAGTGAATTTTGTGTTTGATTCAAATTTCATTTCTCAACATGAATCACTGATATCACCCGAAGGAGGAATTCTTGAAGTGATGAATTGTTCATTCACAACAAAACAATCTAATGAAGAAGGAAATGCAGAATTTGCAACTATTCCATTTCACATCATTAATATGGTAAAAGGAGAATTACAACTTGACGGATGCACAATATCAAATCTCATTCTTCATGAATCGTCATTGCATCTTTCATCTTCTCTTCCATCAGTGATTTATTTGTTTGAGATATTCAATTCAATAGTTTCTCATTCGCTTGTTGAAATTATTGAATGTTGACAATTAAACATGGAAAAGTTTCATTCAGAAAATATCACAATTAAAGGAAATGAAGAATCAATGATATCTTGCTTGTCATTGAAAAAGACAATGCAGTTGACAAATTGCACAAGTGGTGGAGTCAGTTCATAGACAACAAAAGTGAAATTGATGAAATTAGAGAATTGTTTGGATATGAAAATGGAAAGCTGCGTGTTTGATGGAAATTCAAAAGGAAGAAATGAACAAGCTCGGAATAAAGAAGAAGATTTGTGCAGATGGGAAGGATCTCTTGTGGATGTTGTGAAGAGTTCTGTGATGATGAAAGGCGCAACAATTACCAATTCACCAGAAGGAGGAATAACAGTGAGTGGAGGATCTGTGTCGATTGAGAAAGGAGAGTTTTTGAATAACAATCCCTCAATTGAAGGATATCCATCACTGAGAAGAAACATCATCTGCTCAGATTCAGGAACATTGAATGTGATGAGTTTGAAAGGAGGGGATGGATGGAAGGATAATACATCACTTTGGATGTTGAATGATGGATGCAGTTTTGAAGGAATTGCTTCCGAAAGGGATTCATCATTCTTCATTCCTGTGTTGGAAAGCGTTGAAGCAAGGGAGAAAGGATAAGAAATGGAGGCGGTGTTCAAAGGGAAGCTTCTGCTTCCATGCAATCTGTCATTCATGGTTGTGAAGCAAATTGGAGAAGAAAAACAAATTGAAAAATATGGATTTGGTGAAAGTAGACTTATATCGGAGACTGCAGCAGAGGGGAGGATGCCAAAGGAAAGGATAAGAGAGGCGGAAGATGAAGCAGAAGTGAGAGTGAGCATCCTGTTTGGGGATTCGAATAAGCCATCGACCACTGATTCTTTCATTGTGAAGAACAAAAGCGAAACTCAAGTGAAAGGAAATGGAAAAATCGTTGAAGGAGGAAAAGAAGGAAAATCATTTTGGCCAATAATTGTTGTTGTTTTGGCTATTGTTCTTTTTATTGTTCTTATTGCATCTATTGTTCTTGTTGTTCGATGGAGAAAACAAAAGAGAAGAACTGAAGAACTGGAAGAGATTGTGAACGATAACATCAGAAAAGATCCGAAGGCATTTGAGATGGTGACAATGGAAATGTCTCCAGAGGGGCAGTGGCGAAGAGCAGAGAGGGAGGCGGAGAAGAAGAATGAAGAGAGGATAAAGAAGAGGGCGAATGAGAAAAGCTTGGGTCATTCAGAATCATCGGAGCATCTTCTATCTGAGAGCGGCTCCACTGAATACATCCTTGGAAGGGATTCAGACAAGATTCCTGAATGGATGCTGGAAAAAGTTGAGGAAAAAGAAGATATTTCGAGAAAACGAACTCCCTCACCATCCATTTCATCCACTTCAACAACGGACACTTCAGACTCAGATTCAACTTTTGTTCGTGGGGAGGATTTGTGTCCAACCACCTCGTCGATGTCGAATCTGGTGGATGCAATGGCATGTTCATCGCCTCACGAGAAGCTGATTGTGGATTTGAGAGATTCGCTGTTCATGCTGCTTCATGGAAGGAATGAGAAGAAGGAGATGGCAATAGGAACGCTGAAGGAGAGGGAGCTGACAGCTGCTCAGATCCTGTTCTGGGTGGTGAATGGGGCACTCCACTCCTTCGAAGAATGTGAAGTTCCACTTCAGTCGCTGACAAATCTGAGCCCTCACATTGTGCTGTTCTCAGAACACATGGTGATCTGTGTTGCGATGCATTCTGACTGCTCTTCTTCAGATTCAGATTCATCTTCCATCTCTTCATCAACTGTTGTGACGTCTGCAAGTGACGATGACAGTGACTCCCTTCCTTCCTCAGCGTTTGAGGATGAGGATGATTTCAAAAAGGAGTGTTTGAGGTGGAAGGCTCCAGAGCTGCTGATGAACAGGAAGATGGGAGCGTCAAAGAAGTCAGTTGTGTTTTCGATTGGGATGATGCTGTGGGAGTGCCTGACGCTGAAGGTCCCGTTTGGGGAGTATGAGGCAGAGACAGCAGGGCAAAAGATTGTGAATGGGGAAAGGCCTGCGTTGGAAAAGCTGCCAGTGGAGTTGCAGAGATATGTGGAGGCATGCTGGAGCGGGGAGAGGAAAAGCCGGCCGACGCTGGTGGAAGTGAAGCGAGCGCTGTTCGGAAGATTCCCGAAGGATGGAGCGATGTTCACAGTGTCGGATGCAATCACATATCTGGTTCCATCGAGGAATGATGGGCAGGGCAGCATGGAGAACGACAGCAGGGAGACGGTTGCAACAATCAATGAAGTTCAAAACATTGATATGAAATGAAAAACTGAAAATAAAAAAAGATCACACGAAATAAAAAACTTGTAATGTTATCATTTGTGAAAATGAATTCCACTTCACTTGCAAGAAGCAAAGCTGGAAATAAGAAGGAAACGTTGCAAATATCTCAGCTCTCACAGATGTTCGTTCATTGATGCATTTTGTGCAGAATGCCGAATTGTCGAGAATGGAGGCATCGATTTGCACCTGATGCGTTGTCTTTTGCATCTCTGATCATTTATTTTCGTTTTGAAAAGTGTTTTGGCTTGTTGAATTATCATCAACTTGATGATTGGAAGTTTTCCATTCGTTTGAGTTGTTGTTCAGAAGTTTTCTTTTCTGTTTTTTCAAATGGTCACTGTTTTTGATTTTTGAGAGGAATTGAGACAAAGAAATCAACGAATATTGGAAATGAAAAGAAATGTTTTTGTGTATGTGTGCATTGTCGAATTTTTTTGAAAATAAGGAAGATGAATGAGGCATTTCCAATGACTGGGCCTAGCTCGGTCATTCTTGAAAAACAAATTGGAATGGTGCTTGCAACAAAAAGAATACTCACAAAAAAATGAATCCAAAAAGAGATTCGAGGAAAAAACTGCTGTTGATTTTGCTTCAATTATTCATTGGCTCATTCAAAGTGGAGTGTTGTGAGCATTTTGAAATGCATTATTTTGAATTCATAAATATATTTTTCTTCATCAAAAGAAAGGTGTTTGTTTATTCTTTTGAAGAAATAATTCTTCAACACGCACAAATTGCAGAGAATAACTGATTTTTTGAGCAGTTATTCAAAAAAAAAATTGATTTATGATCTTGAGCATTGGTTGGAGCATTCGCTTTCACAAAAACGTTAATAATGCCAAAATCTTTGGAAGATAATTTTCTCGTGATAAATCTTTCTGGCAACATCAATTCTCATCCAAAACTGGAGCAAAAACATATCGCTCCAATCAGAACAAACAACGGCAAAGAGCATCCAGAATCGAGAATCAATGCTTTGCCAACAGAAAATTCAGAGCAGCTGAGCAAGCAGCCATTCTGTGCTTTGAAAAAATAATCAATCTGCTGATGCTGTGTTCATGTTGATGATATTATTCAAAACCTTGCATCAGCAACAAATAGTCAACACATAAAAAATCCATTCAAAAAAATAAATAAATAAATAAAAAGACCAATAATAATCGTGGGAAAAAACTTCAAGCAACTTCAGTGATGCTGATAAATAAATCCAAGCGCAGCACTCGCACAGCACCGCGGAAGCAGGTCAACTCCGGTTCCTTGTGGCCTGCTGCAGCCTCAGCAAAGGCAGCCGCCCAGCCCCCGACGAAAGCCCTTTTAGCACTTCTCTTGCCGCAGAAGCGCAATCTCCCCGTCCAGCTGCTCCAGCGTCTTCTCCTTTTTCTCCACCGCCTCAAACATCCCAATCACGTCTGCAACGCTCTTCTCTTCCTCCACCTGCTCCTCTTCAAACCACTTGATCAGCTCCGGCATCTTCAGCCCCGGATGCTCTTTGTCGAACGGCAGGATCTTTTCCCCCAGCTCGTGGATCAGGCTCGTCACATACTCCTCGTGGTGCAGCGACTGCTTGAAAACCTCGACCGGGCTGTCCCACCTGCAGCCCCAGCCCCCACAAAAACGAAAAAAATAAATAAATAATTAAAGAGTTGAAGAAAATATATGTTGTTGGTTAGTTGGTCGGTCAAAAAAAAAAAAATGATGATGATGAAAAATAAAAACGGCCATTAAACGTTGCACACACCAC
Source organism: Monocercomonoides exilis (assembly GCF_001643675.1). NCBI lineage: Eukaryota > Preaxostyla > Oxymonadida > Polymastigidae > Monocercomonoides > Monocercomonoides exilis. Next base: position 274,854 of record NW_027150591.1, read on the forward strand.
TGGACCTCCGGAGCAGGGATCGGAAGAAGATTCACTTTCTGGCCTTTTGTGGTGAGCCACTCCATGAACTTGAACGCATGCTCCTGCTCCTCCCGCGCCTGCTTGTACATCCACCGCGCCATCCCTGCAGCCCCAAACAAACCCCAAAAATCCACAGCCCCCGCACTCAAACACAAAAGAAACACAAAGCAAAAATACCTGGAAGCCCTTTTGCCTGGAAGCACGCCCCCATCGAGTTGTACAAGTACTGCGAGTAGAGCTCCTTGCTGATCTGGAAGCAGATGGCCTCCACCACGGCTGGCGGCACAGGCGCAGGCGTGGGCTTCGCAAACTGCTTGAAAAGATATGGCATTTCTCTTTTTCGATTTTTCCTTATGGGGCGTCGAATTATTTGGAGCGCCTTTGTCCTCCGCAGGCTCGCTCTGCTGCATCGGCAACACGCACAATGTGGATCGACGCGATTTACGGGGCGGTGCTGGGGAGCTTGGCGCCGCTGGGGGAGTGGTCGGGAGCGCTGATATTCCTGGCTGGATTGTATTTCCTCGGCTGCGACGCCACGGCCCGCCAGGGGCCTCCCTCGCTCGCATCTGCGCTTTTTGTCTGCTCGTTTGGGAGCATTCTCTCGGCTGTTGTTTTTACGGGTGCGCCTCCGGGTTTGGCGTTGCTGTTTTGATTTGCTTTTTTTTTCAAGAATTGCTGTGCTTTTCTGCTTTTGCTGTGTTTTTTGTGTGTTTTGTGTGTGAATGCATCTGTGCTGCCACCTCGCTGGGAAGCGATTTTGTGGAAGAGGGCGTATTTTGAGTGGTTTGTGCTTGCCCGTGTGGCGTATTTTTGCCTGCCGCAAAGCGCTGTTCAGAAATTGGGGCGAAGGCCTCTTCGCGGGTGGCTGTTTGCGAGCGCATCAGTTGTGCTTGTGCATGAGATGCACGAGTGCTGTGTTGCGTGTGCGCACAGCGAGGGAGTGAATGCGCTTTTGGCGGTGGGAGCAACTGGATATGCTGTGTGTGTGCTTCCGCTGCAGATGTTTTGCCGCCTTGGCCATTACGGCTACGAGGACGAGGTTACTACGTATGAATCTGAATTTTTTGTTTGTTTGTTTGTTTGTTGTGCGAGACGATTTGTGTCATTTTTTGAGATGCAATTTTTGTGTTTGTGCATTTTAATTGATTTTAAATGGAATACGATTTTTTTCATTGATTTTGAATTTTGGAATGCTCATGGATTTCGTTTGTGCAATGTTGTGTGCATGTGTATTATTAACTGTGTGGGCCATGATGATTGGTGCGTTGCGTGTTTTTGCGCAGGATGGCATGCATCGCGGGTGTCTCGGGGGTTGTGCAGCTGGTCAGTTTGTGGTGTTTTGAGATGGCAGGGAGCGGAGCAAGGCTGGCTGGCGGAGCAAATCCTTCAAGTTTTTCCCGCTCTGCGGATGCGTTGTTTGGAAGGGTGTGGAGCAGAAAGAAGGAAGGAGAGACAGGAGATGGGCGTGTGGACTCTGTTTCGCTGCTGATTGCTGCCACGGGGCATGGTTTTGCACATGTTGTTGCAACTGTGTGTGTTTCTGCTGATGCGTTTTTTTATTTATTTTATTGAGAGGCTGAGAGGTTGGGAGGTTGGGGGGTTGGGGCTTGAGGAGTGAAAGTTGAGAAAGAGCAGAAAAGCAATGAGGAAAAGAGAAACATTGCATGAGCTGTTGGAATGCGGCTGCAGATTGGCTCGTTCTCTGTTTATGTTTTGTTTCTGGGTTTTGAGGAAGAGTTTTGTGAATATGCAGCATTTCAGAGGATTTGTTATTATCTTATTTTTTTTTTTTTTTGATTTGAACAAACGCAGATGAGAAGGACAGCACGGATGCGGAGCCTTCAGGAGCGTCGCAAGGCGAAGGCAGCGCTTTTGGATGAGCTGTGTGCTGAGCAGGAGCAGCTGCTGGACGAGCTGGGCCCAAAGGAAGGCGCTCGGAAAAGGGGGAAATGAAGGTGCCTTTGTGGCCATCCAGATGCCCATTTGCTTGCACTTTGAAATGGCTTTGTGTTGTTTGGCGAGGAGAAAGAATGGCCAAGCGGGGCTGGGGAAAAGGAAGGAAGAAGGCTCGAAATAAGTTGGGATTGAGGAATGGGGAAAGGGAAGGGAAAGCGAACAAAATAACTGCTTCATGTGCATGTGTGCTCGTGTGAAAAAGAAAGACTCTTTTAAGCGTGTTGAAGAAATGCTGGCAGAATGTTGCAAGAGCACGCAGAATGAATGTGCTTTTGGGGTGCATGTTTTTGTCCCCTATTGAATATTTTGTTTACACACGTCACCGATAATTCGAAAAAGCAAAGCCAAAACTCTATTTTTTTCAGTTGATGAATGTTGCTTGCAAAAAATGGCTTGCACATCTGCGTCATAGATTTTGTTTGACAGAATTGTTTGGGGCGTATCAAGATATATTCTAACAAGACAGTTGTTTTCAGAAAATATTTGAAATGGGAGAAAAAAGTTTTTTTCTTGCTAATTCTTAATTTATCGAAATTATTCATCAATACATTCATTTGTTTCGATCATTCAACAAAGTTTCATTTGAAGCGTAATTTTTGAAATCACTTATTTTTTTCTTTGTTTGTCCTTTTTGGCCGTGCAACAATATTAATAAATTCTTTAAAATTCAAACTCATTCCCTTTCAACAATGCAATAAATAATTGTTTGTTGTATTTTCATGTGAATTACTTCTCCTGGATTAAATAAGTTCATTTGGGTGAATATTTTTGTAATCATAACTTTTTTCGGGGTATTAATGTTTTTATATGTTATTGACCATCTGGAAGAGATTTTGAATTCAAATACTGAATTCATCACGACTGTTTTAAAAAAACAAATGTGAAAGCTAAAAAAAGACGAAGATCTTTTTTATATGCTTGTTTACTTTTCAGTGTTCATTTGTTGATATTCTCGGATATTTTTGAAACTGAAAATTTAGATTGAAGAAATTTGATTTCAAAAATAATCACCCATATATAAAAACTGTATTTGTCCATTTCTGATTTTTGTGGCTTCTGAAGTTATATCCCATTTTTGTGCTTGCTTGTTTTGAATGAAGTTGGAATCAATGATGGAACATATTTATCATTGTTAATGTAATGTGGGTGATTATTTTTGATATCGTATTTCCTCCTTCTCCTCACTCCACGAAATGTTGATTCAATCAAAGAATCGAATCATTGAAATTCCAATTCATATAAAACTATTCTGTGCATTTTATTTCCTTTCGAAAAAGGTTATAAAGTGAACGTTAATAATGGTGGATACTCTCAATAACAGTGGAAAGTGGAGTTTTTTCAACAACTTTTGATGGTTGCACTTCAACAAATTTCTCAGTTATTAAAACATCGTGCGAACAGACTCGTAACACACAGAACTTTAACAACTTGTCTCATTGCGTTTTGAAAAAAAACTAATATTTATGATGCGTACATAAACCTTCACTCCATTACAAGATGATGCTTGATTAACTGATTGTGAGATTTCATCAAAAGTGTTTATTGTTGAAAAAGACTGAAAATATAATATTTGCGTTTTTTCCAAAAGGAAAGAAAGAATGAACAAGCACTCAAAATTAGTTTTGTCATTTTTAACTTCTGATGAAAATTTCATTCTGAACTTAAGCACAAAAAATAATTCTAAATAAAGAAAAATAAACAATAATAATAATTAATTTTCATAATAAAATATTTTTGATATGTGGGATGGATAACTTTTGTTTTGTGGTGAAATTTCTCTTTATTTGAATTTCATTAGAATACTTTGTTTATCGATATTAGAAAAATGATGAATTTCTTTAAAAAAAAGAAAAAGAAAGAAAGAAAGAAATGAAAAGAAATTTAATAACAATTTCAAATATTTGAGGAAAAAAACATGTTTTCTATGTTTAATAAAGAAATGATTTCATTTCAGATTCATTTCACTGACTTTTGACATTTTTGAACAAAAAGATCTGAGATTATGGAAAATCCTCAATAAAAACAAAATATATTTTTTCTGAATGCAAACAGTAAGAATGAATCATTTTTGAATTTCATAAATATCCATCAATTTATTTGGAGATTTATTCTGAAGAATTTGACAAAAAATAAGATTGATCTCAACCCAATGATTTTTTTGAACAATGTCAACAACTGTTTTGCTGATTTCTGTTGGAGTGCTCTGCATAGAAGAAGCACGCTTCACATGGTCACGACGGCACGACAGTGGGACGTGACGAGCACTTGGAGAAGGAGTTGGACGCAGGAAAAAGAAGGGTGTATGGGAGCAATCGTGTCATTTCGATGAGAAAAACACGTCAAAAGAAGAATTATGGATTTGAATTAAATAAAACAAATTCAGTCGTAGAAGGCACAGCTATTGTTAACACTTGGAATGGCAAAGCAAGACATGAAAAGCACGAAGCAAATAGTTGCAAAAGAGGAAAAAAGCAACTCAGGAGATGTCGTCCAGCGGTTTCATGAAGAAGCAAATGCCGGGAAAAAGAAGCTTACACAGAAACAAAAGGAGCAAAAGATATTGTCAAAAGACGCGAAGAAGAATGTTGGAGTCAAAAGCGGAAAGGATAAAACGAAAGGAGGAAAGCCAGGAGGGAAAGGAGGGAAAAAGAGTTCGAGCTCAGGATGGAAGGTTGCACTGGTGACTGGGGTTTGCGTGGCTGCTGCGGTTGGAGTGTTTGCAGGACACTATTTCATGGGGGATAAGTTGAATGTTATGTCTTGGATAAAGACAATCACGGCCCACAACCCAGATAGATACCCCGCGAGACAAACTGCCAACTAATAACATTTGAGACCACTTTTATTTTATTGATTCAAAATGTTTGAATTTTTTATAGTTGTGGTTGTTGGTGAAAAGATTTTAATTTTAATTAATGTTGTATCTCATAAGCTATTAATAAATTTTTAGAAGTTGTCATTTCATAAAGATATCTTTTATCTTCAATTAAAAATTCCATAAGTTTTTCTTATTTTTTTTGATATTTTATTATGGAGAATTGTACTTCAAAAAAGGTTGCATTGGATGATAATGGAAATATTTTAAAAGGTAATTTATTTGTATTAAACAATTTGTGTTTTAATATTATTACATGAAAATAGCGTCTCCTGATTTTATTATTCAAATTTGCGGCTCTTTTCTTGTTGGGGTTTTTCTTATTACAACCTCGAATTTTTCGATAAGAAATAGCAATCCAATTATGCGCTTGGTTTTGAAGTTCTTGTTATTTTTAAGTGTATAATTTGCCTTGTGAATTATTTTTGATAACTTTTTTATTCTTAGTTTGGATTGATTTCATTTGTAACATTGATTGCTTTTGAGGTATCAAAGATTTTATTAATATTAAAGAAAAATACGAATTTGTTTTTTTTTTCACAGTATCTATGGAATGCATCGACTTTTTCTTCAATAATTAGTTTAGATAATACCAAAAAAGAAATAACAATTACAAAATTGCCCGTTGGTTTTGCGAAAGCTTTGGGACAGCGAGAACGAAAGCAAATTATAAAATTGGATGAAATCAAACAAATATGTTTGAAAACGAAAGAGATTGCAGAAGCATTTAAGAATCTGGGTGTTAAGCTTGTTGATGTAAATCATTCGTTTATTATAATAATGAAAAACGGAAATGTTGTTGAACCTCATTGTAGAATAGAAAACATGAGTGCACTTGAAGATTTTATTGCAAAAGTTAGATCATTAAACCAAAAAGATCTTGAGAAAATACATAATCAAATTGATGAAAGCTTGAAAAAGAGTTGAAAATAATATTTAAATAGTTTTTTTTTACCTCAGATGCAAAAATTGTTTGTGATATTTTACGCCACAAAAAATTGTCATATTTACGTTATTGTTTTCTATTTTATTCAGCAATATTTGCTTTTTGAAGAAAGATTTCAATTTTATTTTTTATTAAGTGGAGATAATTCAACAAATTCTTTTTTTAAAAAAACCAATGTGAATCACATGAAACAACGAAAATGTTATTGAAATGAAAGTACAGCAATAACAACAAGCTGATAAAGTCATTTAATAACAATTGTTATGTATGTATGTATTGAAAATATTACTTATGGCATAAGCAGACAAACAGCGAAGGAAAATGAATGAATCCACAAAATAGAAAGAGAGTACTTTCTTTTTTCTTTCTTTTCTTTTCTTTTTGGAGCTTGATAAATCTGAAATTGTGATGCAAAAATTTCACAAACATGTAAGAAATTGAACTCCAGATAATAATGATCAATTCTTTTTTGAAGAAAAAATTTGCGCTTTTGACTGTGGTGTCGTCGAGAAGGGAGAAGAATTGGATGAGGTGGTTAAAGGAGGAAGGCCAAATGAATTATGCGCACCAGAAAGAAGAGAGGGAGGAGGAGAAGCAGCACGAATTGTTCCCTTTTGAGGATGGAAAGAGCCTGAATTTTGTTATTCAACAAGAACATATGAGCAGTCCACGTGAAATGTGTAAAGATAAAAAAAGAAAGAAAGAAAGAAAGAAAAGAAATAAAATATTAACAAGTTGGCAAAGAGTTGATAAAACATTGTCAAATATAACATAATATGCAAACCAGCAGAAACCCGCCTCTTTGGTGCAACCGCAGTGATCGCATTCCTCTTCACAAACTGCCTTTCTGCCTTTTCTTGTTCTTTCGCACTCTTCCCGCCTTCTCCTCTGTCGCTTTTGTTGCCAAAGATTGGGCAGCGGCTGTAGGCAGATGCGGTGGATGAGCCTCGGCCCAGACGGGTGAGAAGATTTGTGGCTGCATCGTCTGAATTGGGTTTGTGGTTGAAGAAGAAAAAAGAGAAAGAAAGAGAGAAAGAGAGAGAAAGAGAAAGAAAGAAAGAAAGAAAGAAAGAAAGAAAGAAAGAAAGAAAGAAAGAAAGAAAGAAAGAAAGAAAGAAAGAAAGAAAGAAAGAAAGAGAGAGAGAGAGAGAGAGAGAGAGAATGAATGAATAAAAGATATATCGTTGGTAAAAAAAGATAAAAGAAAAACAATTGAAAAAAACCCCACTCAACATTTGCAATTCTTCAGACATGCTTCAATATATACATATATAACTTTTTTGAGTTAAATCTCTGTCTTTAAAAAAATATATTATCTTTTTCTCTGAAGCAAAGATTGAAGTTACAGCATCCCAATTCTCCATCAAAGAAAGAAAGAAAGAAAGAAAGAAAAGAAGGAAAGAAAAATCAACTCAAAATGCACCAGTCAATCAAACACCCTCTTCATATGCCATACCAGATGAATCCTGAGACGACACCGAAGAGTTTGACGAGACAGAAGAAGCTGTGGAATTCAGCGAAAACTGATCCTCTTTCACTCCATTCGACTCAAAAGGCGAATTCGCACTCTTTCTGACTGTCTTCCCTGCAAGCGATACTTCTTCCACAAGTGTGATTAGCTCTGAGTCTGTAAAGTCTGCTTCTTTCCCTTCTTGTCTGGCAAATCTTCCTGACTTGGCGTTTGAGGCTGTTTGTTTGTGAGGCAGAGAATAAGAAGAAGAGGAAGAAACAGAAGGCAGATGTCTATCATCATTGATGCTGCCTTCATATTCCTCATCCCCCGCCCTTTCCTCTCTGTCAACAAGTCGCTCAAACATCAGCTGATCTTTACTCTCTCCTCCTTCTTTACTCGCACTCCGCACATTTGCTTCTCTTCCTTCTCTTCCTTCTCTTTTCTCCTTCATCTCTTTCAGTTCCCTCTGCATTCTCAGCCTTCTCTCACTGATATTCCCTTTCTTCTGCTCTGCTGCTCCTCTCCTGACAGTCGAGATCGACCTTCCCTTCGCTCCCTTTCTGGTGAGCCTTTCTGCTGAATAAAGAGGAGCATACAATGAAGAAGCAGAAGAAGCAGAGGAAGAAGAAGAAGAAGTTGCTGTTGTGGTTGTAATTGTTGAATCTCCAATTGAAGACGAAAGAGAAGGAGAATAAGAAGATCCTCCTTCTGAACCAAACATTGTGTTGCTCTCTCCTTTGCCTTCTGAATAGCTTTCTGCAGAATTTCTCTCTTTTTCTTTATCTGCCTCTGTTTTCCCTTTCCCTTTTCCTTTTCCTCCTTCCTCTTCTTTCTCCTTCTCCTTCTCCTTCTCCTTCTCTCCTTCTCCATTTGTTCCCTTCTGTCTGCTCCCTTCCTTCACTCCCCATCCAAAGTGTGTTCCTCTGTTGTTCGCATTCTTCCCCTTCCCTTTTCGCACAGAAGACAAATGCTGAGACCCAATTCCCATTCCTCCTTCAACTCCACTCTGCTGTGAAGAAGAAGAAGAATGTGAATACGATGAACCAAACATACTGCCAGCACCATACGCCCCCAACCCATCCCCCGCTTTCCTCCCTCCCTTCGCTCCTCCTCCTCCTCCTCCTCCAGCCGATGCAGTTAAATACACCCTCCTCTGCAATGACACATCGCCCACACCAGACAGCTCTGCATCTTTCCCTTTGCTCAGCAGCGGCGGAAACCGCGTGGCCGACGTCGAGTGTATGACACTCCTGGGCATCGAGCTCTGCTTGATCACCACATGCACTTTCTTCTCGTGGCAGAGCAGACACGCCCCGCTGTTCTGGTCTCTGTAGTTCGACGACGAGAACACAGTGAACACTCTCCCGTGCATCGTCAGCTGCATCCCTGCCGACTGGTCTTCGTGGCCTCTGACAATCAGCGTCAGGTTGTTCTCTTTTAAAAACTCCTCCACAGCATACTCACTGAACATCACGGAATCTGCCCCTCGCACGCCAGGCGCAAAGCCGTCGCTGTCGATGTCTGAGGACTGCAGAAGAAGCTGGAAGAGATCAGGAAACTGGGATTTCAAGGTGGATGTGGAAGAAGATGAAGAAGAATGGTCAGAACTTTTGTTTGACTTCTTGTTGGATGAGGTATTCTTTGTGAGTTCATCTGATTGTCCTTCAGAAGAAGAAGAAGAATCTTTCAACCCATTTTCATTTTCCTTCTCTTCTTTCTCCTCCTCTTCCTCCTCTTCTTCTTCCTCCTCTCCCTCTTCTCCATTCTCTCCCTTCTTCCCCTTCTTTCTGCTCTCTTCGTTCAGATACTCCCTCAGCTGTGCAGCCGGCACGTCTCTTTCTGATGGCAGTGGGTCAGTCCACAGCAGGTCAGACAGCAGGACGCATTCTTCACTGAAGGAGAGAGTGCCTGGGAGAGATGGAGGGAGAGCACGGATGGCAGACAGACGCAGGGGGGGTAGGATGAGTGGGAAGTCTGTGGATGAAAGAGAAGAAGAAGATGAGGAAGAGGAGGAGGAAGAAGAGGAGGAAGAAGAGGATGATGATGTGAGAGATTTGTGTGAAGTGGAAGAAGATTGTGATGTGGCTGAAGAGGAGAGAGAATTATTTGAAGTGCTGGCATTTTGTGTGGTGGGTGTTTGGGTGAATGTGGATGAAGGAAGATATGAAGACAGAGTTGTTGGTGAAAGAGGAGGAGAAATGGAAGAAGAGGAAGAAGAAGAGGTTGATGATGATGATGATGATGATGATGATGATGAAGGAAGGCGCAGGTTCCGTTTCATTGTGTATGAGGCTGAGATGTTGGGTGATGTGATGTTGAATGTCTGAGGTGGCAGAATGGGAGTGTCTGGTGGAGGGACAGTGACTATACGAGGCAAATGAGGACGGGGGATTCCTGGGTGAGAGAGAATGGAAGGAGAAGAATGAGAAAGAAAGATACATAAAGAGAAGAAAGAGAAAGAGAAAGAGAAAGAGAAAGAGAAAGAGAAAGAAATAATTGTATAGGAGAAATTGCATTAATTGTGGAATTGAAATTTTATTGTCAAAAAAAGTCTCAGACGCACACAATACAACCGCATTCAAATAATATTTTCAAATATGCTTATATTCTCATTCACACACTCATTTACTTTCTTTCTTTCTTTCTCTTTCTCTTTCTCTTTCTCTCTCTCTCTATCAATCTATCTGCCTGTCTGTCTCTAATTCCTCACACCTCCATGTACACAGAAGATCTCCTTGTCGACGATGGCAGCGAGTGGGAGGCAGTCGAATGCTCTGTTGAAGGCATCGTAGACAGCATCCCCTTTCGCTTTGAAGGCGCGCAGACACTGCAGCCGGAAACAGCCCTGCCCATACGTCTCTATCTGCCCATTGACATACGACAGCTCGTGGTTGCCTCGGAGGAGAAAGACTTTTGTCTGAAGGAGGGGAGGAAAAGAAAAGGGGAAAGGGAAAAAATAACAATAAATAAAATAAAATGAAATAAAAGAGAGAAAGAAAATGGAAAATTAATTATCTTTGTATTGATGAATTCATTTTTTGAAAAATATTAAAAAAAATTATCCAGCAAATAACTCATAATGAATAAACATATCATAAAAAACCCTTCACAACAAAGCAGTCAATTAGCACATAATTAAAGCACACCCTTGCACAAATCTTGTCAATAAACAGCCTCGTGACCACCTCAATCGAATAATCGCCTCTGTCCACATAATCCCCGAGGAAAAGCAGTTTGTGGGGCAGCCATCCCATCCTTCCTGTCGGGTTGAATCGGTTCAGATAGAAGCGCAGGTCATTGTAGTTTCCATGGATATCGCCAAATATGTAGACAGGGCTTTTAAGCTCCAGCAGCTTCGACTCCAGCGCCACAAGAGACCTGACCTCGTCTGCTAGTGCTATGAATGCATCAGCCATACTGGCGAGTGGGGTCTTGTGCTTCAATTTGTTCTCTTCAAATAAAGAAAGCATCGCAGATAGCTGTGTAACTGGTGAAAAAGTGAGCCATTGTGGTAACGAGTGATCGAAGTCTCCACCTACTCCTGAAATGGAAGTGAAAGAACTAACAACACCGTCCCGAGCAGTTTCACAAAATACAGCAGCTTGCTCGCTTACAGTGTACTTTGTCTCTGATGAACCTTCTTTCCTTCCTTCGTTTATTTCTTCTGTTAATGATTCTATCTTTTTTCGTAACTCTTGATTTTCTTTTTCGAGTTGATGTTGATGACCTTGCATCAACGTAACATTTTTAAGGTCTTCAGTAACTTCCGAATCTTCATCTTCAATATCATCACTAACGGTATAACGATCTAAAAACAAAACGTTTAAAATGTGATAATATCAATGTGTGAAATGTTGAGAATACTCTTTAATATCTCTTGTTGAAGCTCTTTGACTTTTTTCTGAAGTTCTTCAATAGTTTTCTGGTTGTGATCGAATTGTTCCTGCTGAGCTGAATAAAATTGTTCAGTTCCATCTTGAGAAGAAAAGAATTTACGAGTGAAATATAACGATCGTTGAAAGACGAAATTGCATATAAAAGGATGGAAAATATTATAATTTATAAAATTAAATTTTTGTATTTTTTTTGCAGGCAAAAAAAGAAATAAATCAAGAAATACCTATAAACTCAGCAAGTATTTGTTGAAATGGTAATGAAAGTTGTGACAATTTAATTCCAATGCCAATTTTATCGGTAAACTTCATAATTTTTTCCAAGTAATCTGTTGTCCGCTCCATTTTATAAAATGAAGATCACATTCTTAATCCATAATATTTTTGTTCTTTTTCTTAAAAAGAGAGTGAAAAAAACTCCTGTTAATAAAAACAAGAATTAAAGTTTGAAAATTGATTTTTCTTTTGATCGTTTTATTTGGGATTTATGACATCTCTCTTTAAGTTTGTTTGAAAAAAAAAAATTTAACCTTATCATTCCCCAATAAATCATTTCATAAGATGCGCAGGGGAATGTGAAATATATATATATGGTTCAGCGTAATTGTCATAATAATTAAACATCTGCATATACATTCATTGTAAGAGATGAATTTTTTGGATCTTTAAGTCCTATTTTTTCGATGTTATTCAAATGAAGTGTTGCGAGGTGTATTGATAAATCATACAACTATTCTGTAAGTGACATATCTTCCAGCTGTTTCGGATGGTCTAACTATTTTAACCACTTGCCCTTTTTTCAATCCAAAATACTTCGCAACTGGATCTGCTTGCTGAATTCGAGGTAGCTGAGCTTCTTTGACTTTGCTAAATTTTTATGCAAATTGAATCATTAAAATTTATTATTGAAAATGCACCATTGTTGATAAGAAAATCATTTTTATCTTGTTAAAACGAATAAATATATATGCAAACTATTTTGTGAGAAGTGCAGCCTTTTGTTCATCTGATAAGGGAATATGTTGTGGAACAAGAATCTTTTCGATAATTGAAATCATATTTAAGCAATTGCTGCAATAAATGAAATTACATACATGTTTTGTAACATTAACACGAAGTTCGCTTTCCAAAAACTGTTCAATGGTGTATCCCTTCAAAGCCAATGCTGCGAGAAACTATTGTATATTATTTAATTTCAATGGAAATGAATGGGGAAAAAATCTTCCATACGTCTCTTGCATGTGAAAGAAAGCCTTCTTGAGCAATTAAAATTGCATGTTTTACTCCTTCATCTTTGGCATATTGAATGTATCTAAAATAATATTTTTTATATCATACATAACATCGCGCTTATAATTATTTGGAAATTTTTATGCACACTTTCTAGCAGATATAATTCTCACTTTTGGTTCAGCGCAAAAGAAAACCATCACATGTTCATTTGTAACTCTATGGCTTGCCAGAATAGTCAAATCTTCACGTCTATAATGTGATTCATCAATGTATAATATTAGCAATTTTTCAACTTAAATATGCACACGAAACAGAGCCAGATAACTGATCACGAAAAGTAGCCAATGTCATCTCCAAATGTTCTTTACTTACATTATAACCACGATCATCCAACATTTGCCATACTGTTCTTCTTATTCGATATAAATGTTCAACGGTGGTTGCTTGAGTTGCCATTTAACAGATAAAATATATCAACAAATAAATAAAAATTGCATAAAGGGGATAAACCATTAAAAAAAATAATTACAGTTTCAATGAAAGAAAATAGAAATAATTTGTATTCTTTATCATCAATTTTTGAGATAAATGATATTCTCTTAAAGTCATTAAATAGCGGTTATGTTCGAAAAAAAACACTCGAAGTATTTGAAGGATTTAAAACTATTTTGATGTTAAAAAGACAAAAAGAACTTGCAGTAACCGGGACTCGAACCCGGGTCGCAACGATGGCAACGTTGCATTCTACCCCTAGACCATTACTGCTTGTTGAAAAAAAGTTGATTTATTTCATACTTTATTTAATATCATTATCTTATTCATTTTAGAAAAAAATATTTTTTATATACTTTATTTTTTGTTATCTTTGCAATTTGTAATTGCTCTTTTCAATCTATATTTTTAGTAACCCTGGGTGACGTGAAGAAAAAAGTTCGTTACGTCCGTCACCAATTTTCCACTAAAAAAAAAAAAAAAAAAAAAAAAAAAAAAAAAAAAAAAAAAAAAAAAAAAAAAAAAAAAAACCCTTTATTTTTATTCAGAGAATAACAACTTGAAAATTTAAAAAATAAATATACGAACATTAATAATACCTTTTAAGATTTTTTGTGAATGATCAAAATATCCCATTACAGAATAATCAATTTTTTATATAAAAATTATCTTCGAAATGGCTTATTTGTAGAACAAATCAGTTTAATTTTGGTATGAATTCAAAATTTTTCACACTTATTTTTTTTTTTGAACATTTCAATTTCTTTCTTCTTTATTAACGTGTGTTTATTTTGTTTGAATTGTTGAAGTGTGACACTTTCCAACTGCAATATTAGCAAAAAATAAAGGAGAAGAATATTGAAAATACGTTTTGGGGTTTGCATTTTATGTTAATGCTGATTTTTTTATGATTGTGATAATGTCTTATTTATTTTATTCAGAAATGTTTTCTGAGCTTGAAAGATGCAATGGAGATGCGCAGACAGCAAATGGAAGAAATGCTTGGAATAATTGAAGCAATGTGAGACAAAGGATTTAATTTGTTCTCACAAAAAAAAAGTTTGATAATATATACAAAATGATCGAACATAAAAAATTGTGTCTGGCACTGCAGCTGTGTTTCTGGAGCATGTTGAATATTGGAAAATTATGATGAGCGTGAATATTTATGGTTTGAACGGTTCGTTTCTTTGTGAAATATAAGAAAAGTTAATTCTCGAAAAATAGAAGAAAGGAGAAGAAAAGAAAGAAACGCTCTGGTTTATCTTTGTGATTGTTATCTGCTGCTCTCTAATGGTTTAATTTCTAAAGAAGTTCCTTCCATTTTTGTTCCTTGTCTTTTGAAAGCTGTTTTGAACAAAGACGAAAATGAAGAGCTGCAAAAAGAAGTGGAAATGTCATTGGTGGTCTTGAGTTGCTTTTGTGCAGAATGTGTGAACATTTTTATGTAATTTTCAATGTCAGGTTTTTTTGTTTTTTTAAGTTTGTCGAGCAGAAGCTGTATCTGAATGGGAAGCGGGAGTAATCCAATGTAATCAGGAACCCAACATTCTTTCTCATCTTAACTATTATTTTATTTGGGTATTTCGGATTCAAAAATTCTGTTTCAAAAGAAGCTTGGAAGATATTGTGTAAATGAGCTGCATTTTGCGAGAGAAGCAGTGAGAGAACTTGAAGAGCTGTCGAAATGTGTGGATTGGAAGAGAGGAAAAGAAACCAAAGAAGAATTCATTTTATTGGGATGGTTCGGAACGTTGGACTCTTTCTTTAGGGAATGCAAATTATGGAATGAAGAATTTGCTTGGCTTATCGAAAGCGTTGTTCGGGTGCTTCGAACAGCAATGGATAATTATGGAGAAATTAGCAAATAATGCTTTGAATTAATAAGAAGAGCAGCAGATGGCACAGGCGTGAAGTTTGAAGACTTTTTGAAAGGGGGAGCAGTTAAAGTTGTTTTGGAGGACATTCAGCAGCAAACAGTGAATGACAGAACTGTGAGTGATCTATTGAGTTTTTTAATTTCATTTCATGGGGAATGAAAGAAAAGACTGGTAACAAAATGAAAGAGGCAAAGAGAAAGACAACCAAAAGGGAGATGCTCAAAAAGATGGAAGAAGAAGGATATGAAAGTATCATCGCTATTTCTTTGCGAATTGCTTTATATTTTTTATAAAAAATATTTTGTTTAATTGCCGATGAATATTTTTGTCTATTTAACGTTTGATTGAGAAAATAAGAAGAAATGAATATTGTAACTTTAATGTTTTATTTTTCTTTTTTTGCCATTTCACAAAATTGAAAGCAGATTATAATTCGAAATATGAAAAAGTTTTGTATGTGAATTTTTTTCCTTTTTTTTATTGAAAAAAACTTACAAAAATAGAAACAAACAAATAATCTTATTGCTTCTTTTCTTCTACATATAATTTCGAAATGACTGGCTGGAACACCGTTGTGCTAAAAAGAATTCTCACACTTGTTCGTTTGTTAAATATTTCGTCCCCTTTTATGCTCTTTAGAGTAATTAATTAAACTTTTGGCCTTTCACAGCTTTGAAAATCATAAGTGCAAAAGCGTTCTACGGTTGCACGTAATTCATCAATTTTTTCAGTCTGTTGTAATTAACGCTTCGCTCATCATTAAATGTGAACGTTTTTTCTTTATTTGAACTTTTTCAATCCAAGAAACAATCATTTTTAGACTATTCATTTTCTTCAACAACTGAATTAATCTCCAACAGTTTTTCTATAACAAAGATGTTGAATTAACTTAATATTCATTTTTCTTTCAAAGACAATTTAGCAGTTTAAGTCATGATTGAAAATATACAAAAGAGATATTTTAAAAATGAATAACAACAAAATCTAAACCTCGACAACAAGTCATTCTCAATGTTGTGCTATTGCGTTGAGAAAATAATAAATAGCATTATCATGTTCTTTCTTTTAATGTATGTATTTTACTTAGAAAAAAATGGAGAATTGAGGGGAAAATTAGAAAAATTATGGAAATAAAGCAGAAAAACAAAATCAATAACAATTCTTTAACACAACTGACTATTTGGTTCTTCTTCGCATTTTCAAAGCATAAACACATTTCTGACTTGGCGTGACGTCAGAGACAGGTGACGTCAGTGACGCGTCTAAAATCCGATAGCCGCTTACACGTCAGTGAAAAATGTGTAATGGATATTTTGATAAAATATTTTTATTTTTCCTTTTTTTTTATGTGACGTGGAAAAATCTGGCACGTCCGTCAAAAATCGAAAAGGTCACGTCAGAAGTCACCACGTCACCCAGGGTTAATTTTTAGAATTGATATTTCTATATTTTGAAAATTATAATGATTTTTCATTTTTAATTTAGGATATTTTTTTTTAAAGACAACTTTATTATTCATATAGATTTTATTTTCTTAAAAATGTTTAGGAATCTTGGGATGGTATTTGTCTTTTCATTATTTTTGCATCACGTAATATTTTTGAATATTTTTCTCTATTTTTTAAAAATTTCTGCTTAATACAACATTGTGATGGAAGATTTATTATGACATTATTGCAGAAGAAGTGAAAAATAAATCTTTATTTTTTTCATGAATGCAAGTATTTTCCCTCATTTATCAAAAAGCATTGAAAAATGATAACTCCATTTTCTAATAAAAACTTTTTTCGTACCTTAAATATTGACCTTTTTACTGATAAACCGTATTCAACATTTTCATTAATAACTTCTTGTGAAAGGCAAAATCCATTTTTTTAAATCAACTCCCAATAAAAGTTTAAATATCTTAAATTTTCATCCATGTGTAATTTTTATGTTTTCTGTATGGTTTCAAGTTTTTTGAATTGAAAAAACGAACATTTGTTTTTTAAAGCCGAGATATGACTCATTTGTTTCGTTATTTTTCTTTTGTTGTATTTGAAATTTAAAAAATACGATATTTTTATCATGTTCTCGTTCCCACTCACGAATCTTCACAAGAATGAATACAGCAGCCATATCACGTTATGGTCTTCATTTTCATAAAAATTTCATGAGTCGGAACAGTTGTTTGATCAAAATATGTCTAAATTTTTTTGAAAAGTTCCATTTGTTTAATTTTCTAAAAATCAAAAATTTCATATTTCTTTCAAATTTCTGTTTTCACTCACGAAATCACACCAAAACGGATATAATAACGTTGTCAAGGATTTGTTTCAATGACAGCATAATTTGGTGAGCAGAAACAGTAATTTGAATGAAATATGAAAATTTTAGTTTTTTGAAAATTAAACAAATGGAACTTTTCATAAAAATTTTGAAATATTTTTTTTATTCCATTTGATAATTATGTTGGATTACTATTTAAAAGAAATTGGAAATTTTTTCTTATTTTCAACACATAAATTTTTCACCAAATATTATTTAACATGAACAATTTTTATTCGAAATCGAAAAAAAGAAACTCAAGATCAAAAATATTGAATTCAAAATCGAAAATTGTTAATCACAAAAAAATTCAAAAATGGTCCAAAATTCAGTTTCATCTGTTGTTATTCTTTTTGTGAATGAAGAGAGAAATATAACAATTTCGAACTTTTTTTTTAACTTTTTCGAAGTTTTTTTGGTGTTCGATTGTGTGCAGATGCGTTATTAGGAAAAATATGGATTTTCATAATAGTCTTCACATGTGCTCAGGAGATAATAAGAAATTTTGTCAATAAAATAAAAGAAAAAAAGAAAAAAATAAAAAAAAAGAAAAAGATATCGTAAAAAATACCGGACAAGATCGATTTGACAATAACTGCAAGAGAAATAATTCTGACAATTTTCCTCAAAATATATCTCATCAATACAAACTCATTTGATATATAAAACTTTTAATATATCTTTATTGGTGCTCAAAAAAAATTAATGATTGAAATCTCGGAGAAGCTCAAAATCCAATTTCTCCGATTTTTAAAGAATAATTTTTTGAGTACAAATGAGGCTATTTTGAAAGTTTCGTGTATCAACTGAGTTTGTATTTATGAGATGTATTTGGAGGAAAACTGTCAGAATCATTCCTCTTGCGGTTATTGAGAAATCGATCTTGTGCGGTATTTTTTGCGATGTCCGGTGTTTTGTGCAATATTTGTTCAATTGTTCATAATCTTGTATCACCCTCAAAAAGACAGAAATTAACTCGTATATTTGAAACGAAATGCTTTTAACAAGGTTAGTTTAACATAAAACAGAAAAAATTGACCTCTTTGATTTTATTATTGAGTGAAGGATTTATTCATATCTGTCTTAATCATGGAAAACAGTTGCAGAGAATAAAAGAAAAACATTCTCAAAAAATTAACATTAGTAATTTTCAACATAAGTTTCAATGTAATTTTCTTGGTTTTCACTTGAATTGAATATCTGTATTCATTGACTGCTTTTTCGATTTTGAATTTAAGATTTTGATGTCGAATAATCTTAGTGTGGTTTTTTCATCCGGACTTTTTTTTTATCCGGACAAAAATTTAAAATTAAAATATCTCAACAAACATTCAATATCAATTTACAGAAATTTGCATGGTTGTATATTAACATATGTGACATCTATTCATATACATAATTTTAATAGCAGTGTTGTATAATTTAAGAAATAAATTATTTTTATTTTTGAAAATCCGACTTTTGATGAATTTTTCTATTTTAATAAAATGATTTGGTTCGTCTTTAATACATAGTAATTATTTTTTCTATATGGGTGATTATTTTTGAAATCATATCTTTTTTCGGGGTGTTGACTTTTCAATGACTGTTGGTTTTTTGAAAGAAAATTTTAATACAAAAGAGAAAAAGCATGATAATTGTATTTTGAAACAAATGTTTTTTCCGAATTGAAGATTAAAATGTGTTCAATAAGCCTTTTCACTTTTCAAATTATTTTTAATTGATATTCAAGAAATATTTTTGCACCGATTTTTTTGTATGAAAAAATATGATTTCAAAAATAATCACCCATATTGTAAATTATTCTGATTATTTTTTATTTTCCACAATTTGCTCTTTCAAATGGAATGAAAATCTGTCATATTTGAAAAATTTTTGTCAATGGGACAACTTAAAAAATATTTTTCATTAAATGCAACCCCATCGAACTAAAACAAACGTATGCATTAATTAATATAACAGTTATACAAAATTACTGACTAATTGTTATTCAAAATGTTTCAATATTTATTTCTGAAAACAAATTTAAATTGAAATAAAAACAAATTGATTTGTGATATTTATCATTCATGGATGTTAATCAATTAAAATATCAACTATGTAGTAATTTTGTATAACTGTTATATTAATTAATGCATACGTTTGTTTTAGTTCGATGGGGTTGCATTTAATGAAAAATATTTTTTAAGTTGTCCCATTGACAAAAATTTTTCAAATATGACAGATTTTCATTCCATTTGAAAGAGCAAATTGTGGAAAATAAAAAATAATCAGAATAATTTACAATATGGGTGATTATTTTTGAAATCATATTTTTTCATACAAAAAAATCGGTGCAAAAATATTTCTTGAATATCAATTAAAAATAATTTGAAAAGTGAAAAGGCTTATTGAACACATTTTAATCTTCAATTCGGAAAAAACATTTGTTTCAAAATACAATTATCATGCTTTTTCTCTTTTGTATTAAAATTTTCTTTCAAAAAACCAACAGTCATTGAAAAGTCAACACCCCGAAAAAAGATATGATTTCAAAAATAATCACCCATATAGAAAAAATAATTACTATGTATTAAAGACGAACCAAATCATTTTATTAAAATAGAAAAATTCATCAAAAGTCGGATTTTCAAAAATAAAAATAATTTATTTCTTAAATTATACAACACTGCTATTAAAATTATGTATATGAATAGATGTCACATATGTTAATATACAACCATGCAAATTTCTGTAAATTGATATTGAATGTTTGTTGAGATATTTTAATTTTAAATTTTTGTCCGGATAAAAAAAAAGTCCGGATGAAAAAACCACCCTAGGTGTGTTTAGTATGAAATAAATATTACGTTGAAACCTTCATTATTATATTTAATTAACAAAACCAACAAAGTGCTTAACAACTCCAAATGAAAGTTTTTTAATTCACTGATAATCGAATTGTTTATTTTACTCAAAAATTTTGTGACAAATTCGATTTCTCTCATTGCTGAATGATTACGATATCTATAGTGATCATTCAATCAAATGAATGATAAATCAACTTGGCTGATCCTTTTTGAAATCATACTTTCGTTCGAGTTTTGATCAAAAATTTTTTCTAAAGGGATTTTGAAAAATTGAACTAAAACTGATAATACATATAGTTCATGATGATGTAATTGCAGAAACAAATTTAATTTAAAAATCCCATTGAGCTTGAAATTTTGATCAAAACTCGAACGAAAGAATGATTTCAAAAAGGATCATTCACTTATAACAAGATTTTCAAGGATGAAACTGAAAACGGTAAAAGTGGAATCAATCGACACCTTTGATCTTAATAAAAACTATTCAAATCTTGGATTATTATTTTTTATAAGTTTATTAATACATCGTATTTCTTAAATAAATGCTTTTTTTCAAAAACAAAAAAAAAGAACTTTTCAATCCTTTGATCCATCTTATTTTGAAAAAAGGGTTAAATAATTCATTGTTTATTTTTCTTTTCAAGAGCATGCAGAAAGATAAAGTTGAATTATCGACATATTTTCGAATGTTTAATGATAACAGTTGTTGTTGGGAATGGTTTAGGACTCAAATTCTTGATATATCAAAAGCAAAGTGCAGTTCATGTGGTTCATTTATGTTTCTTGGAAGAGATTCAATATCATCATTTATTCTTCGCTGTCCTAAATGTAAAAGAAGAAAATCACCATTTTCTAATTTGATTAATTATCATTCGAAATTGGGGATTTCAAAATTATTGATGTTACTTCTTTTTCTTTTCCTACGTTTAAATATAACTCAAATATCTATTCTACTTAACGTGGACCCATCTACCGTTTCTTTTTACTCAAATACAGCTCGAAGAATAAGGTTGGAGTCATTGCTGTCGGAATCATTGTGGCTTGGAGGGAAAAATATGATTGTAGAAATTGATGAAATGTTGCTTCGTCGAAGAAAGTACAAAAGAGGAAGAAGGAAAAAACAGATTTGGCTTTTTGGGATGGTTGAAAGGAATGATTTGGGCAAACAAGGAAATTTTACGATTGTCAGAGTGAGAAATAGAAAAAAAGAAAGCCTGATTCCTATTATTATTACAAACATAAGAAAAGATAGCATGATTTACTCCGATGAATGGCTTGCATATAGATCATTACCTGAATATGGATATTCCCACAAGACAGTATGTCACAAGTATCGTTACAGAACTGAAGACGGAGTGTGTACAAATATGATTGAAGGAATATGGTCGCAATTTAGAAAATTTTTATGTACAACAGGTATCAGAGATCGGTTCATAGATGATACAATTGCGGAATTTATATCTTTCAAAAGAAAGAATCTGGATTTCGTCAAATTTTGTCAAAAAATTTTCTATTTTAAAGATAACGATACCCATAATGAAAAAAAAGATAATAGTGATTCTGAAAATACAGATGATGAATCAAGTTCAGATGAATTATCTATTGTTGAGGATTCTATCTATTATGATTCCGATTCAACAGAAATTGAAGACGGAGCCAGTGCATCCGAATACAAAGAAGATCACTAAATGAAATTTTCAAATGAACCTTTTTTGTCTAACGTTTCATTTTTTCAAATAACAACTAATAAACATTTTCTCTCATCAATTATTTATTTATTTTAAGGTTTTGAATCAAAAATACTCAAAAATGCGATTATTAAAAGGTGTCGGTTGAGTCCATTCTTACCCTGAAAACATTGAAAAACTAATTCGTCCGATATTCGACATTGCACTATTAGATGCTTGCTTCCAGATATGAATAATTAACAATCATTGCTTTGCTGCAATCTTTTTAATGGTGCAAAATAAAATGGTGAAATGAATCATCATCAAATAATAATAAAATCAAATATTCAAAATGAAAAAAATATGAAGATGAAGAATTTTCGAATAACAAAATGAATAATTAATAATGCTGTGTTTAAGAAAATATCATTCGAAATAGAGAAGATCATTGGTAGAGTGTTATTTGAACGAAGATTAGAAGTGTGTGATGCAGTTGATAATCACAAAGAAGATAAACGTGTGCTTTTCAGCTTGTTGTAGCCAATAATTAGAGGCTTCACATCAACACCCTTTGCTTTTGCTCTCTCAATTTCCTCTTTTAGAAATTGTTCACTTGTAAAATTTGATATTTTGAGAAGGAAGAATTTCGTTGTCAAAATAATCATTCAAAACCACAACAAAAATACAGGAACACATAAAATATTAAATTATAGCATTTTTTATGTTTCAATAAAAAAGCAAACCTTTCATCTTGCATTGATTGAATCATTGTTCTGTCTCGTGCGAGTGTACGCGTCTTCTCAGCCATCTCTCTTTCTCTTGTTTCTTCCTAAATATTTGAAACAGCAAACAAAAATACATCATAACATTAAATAAATAAATAAATAATTAAATACAAAATGAAGTAAATGAAAATCTTATAGAGGTATGGAAAGTCATGAAGCGATAAAGCACATATAATTACAGAACTCATTTCTCCAATCACCCAAACCATCTGTCTTCTTCTCATCTGGTCGACTTCAATTGCCTTCTGCCTCTTTCGTTCTGTCTCTTCCCATTCCTGCTGCTCCAATTCTCTTCTTATCTGCTCAGCAGCTATCCTTTCCTTCTCCTTTCGCTGCCTCTCTTTCTCCTGTTTCGCTTTCTTAAGCGCTTCTTGTGCTGCTCTTGCCTCTTGCATCGCCTTCAGCGAACGCGCACGCTTCGCCTTTTCAGCTGCCTCCCGCTCTGCTTCTTTGCGGTCGTGCTCTTCAATCTGAAAAAAGACAAGTGGGAAAATTCAAACAGATATATTTTTTGATTTAAAAAATTTGTTTGAATAGATTTCAGTTCAAATGATTAAGTTAAAAAGAAAAATTATTTATTCATCAAATATATAAAGAATATTTAAAGTTACGAAATCACAACATTTGCCTCAATATCAAACCTGTCTTTGCAACATTTCTCTTTCCTTCGCAGTCTCATCAACTTGGACTTTTTCCAGTCTTTGACAGATATCATCACGCCTCAGCTGCTCCAATCTGATGAAAAACGAATATATTGCAGATTGTGTAAGACAAAGCAATAAAATCACAAAATATGATTCAGTTATAAATGAATAAAATAACATGATATTCACATATTTTGTGAATAATTTGTGATATATCATATCACAATATATTGAATAATAAATAAAAATTTGATAATTTCAAGTTAATCTAATCATCACTTCCTTAGCAATTGAACAAACCTTTGCTCTTCTGCAATTGCTCTCATTCGATCAACCATCTCTTCATCCTTCTTCCTCTGATCTTCGATTCTTTTTGTCTCTTCTTCAAGTGCCTTCTTCTCGTCTTCGATCTTCTTCAGCTGTAAAGACACAAAAAATGAGTGATTAACGTATATAAATAAATATCATGTAAAAAAGGAATAGAAATGAATATTTTTTAAATGATATTTCAATATAAATTAGTTTTATCCGAATATCTAACTCATCTTTCAATCACAATTAAATGAAAAATATTCCCATCATCTTGCTGTAGCACCAACACACAAAGCAAAAACTTAAAGTATTTCTTTTTTCTTTTTTGTTTTTCTCTCCTTCTTTTTTCTAATTCGCTTTTTTTTTCAAACCCTCATTTCGTGCATGATTCGATCATTTTCGTATCTCATTTTTCTTGCTCTTTCTCTTCTCATTAACTCATTTGCTTTTTCCTCTTCTTCAGCCTTAATAGCAGCCTGACGAATTCTTTCCCCTTCCTCAAAGTTATCCTGTTATTGCAAATAACACATATAAGTATAACATTTACAAATGGTATGCCCATATCAATTAAATCCATTTGCGTTTTCATTTATCTTTTAAGATGTTTACAATTCTAAAAATATCAAACTTCTATCTCTCTTCTTCTTTGCTCAACGTGCTCTAATAATTGCGCTTTTCTTTCTTCTGCAATCTTCCTTCTAATTTGATTTCTTCTTTCTTCTTCCTCTTCGGCTTGCTGATTTTCTCTCCTCAATTTTTCCATCGTTTGCAGATGATATTGTCTATCTTGCTCTTTTTCCATATTTTCAATCCTCATTTTTGCTTCCCTTTGCATAGCAGTTTCTTTTTGTGCTTCTGCAAGACGTAATTTTGAAGAGAGCATTCTTGCAATGTCGTCTTCTCTCTTTAACTTTGAAGCAGCATATTCAAGCGCTTGCTGATGTTGCATTTCTAAACAGACGGAAAAAAGTTATAACCAAATAAAAAAAAATTTTTTTTTAAAATTACAACGCACCCCTCAATTTTGCTTCTTGTTCATCAAGTGCCTTTAGTTCGTCTTCCTTTGTTTTTAACCTAAATTCTCGTTCTCTAAAATTGCCGATTAAATTTTTTGAAAAAATGAAAAAGCAAAAAACCGTATTTTTTGCTCACGTTTTGATTCAAAAGAATCTGCCCAACCACGAGCACGTTGAAGTGAACGCTCGTGTGCTTCTTTTTTCTGGAAAAACCAAAGACATAAAAAATTTGTAAGTCCATTTCATTAAGGCAAGTAAAAAAAATGTAGATCACAAAAAAGGAAAACCTTTTGCTCAAACGAGCGGTCAGCTGTACTAGGCGATGCTTCCCTCCACATCTTAAGATATTCAGGCCTCGTTAAAACGACCGCAGATTGAGAATCTATTTTTCCAGTTCTAATCGAAAATTCGCAATGATTATCATAACAACAAAAATAGTTTACAATAAAAATACAACTTTACCACACCCTGTTCTTATAGAAGCCATTTAAAAGGCAAAAATATTCTAACCGTTCCCATTATTCAACTCTCATCGATCAACTTTCAATCAATAATTTCAATTAATTTTAAAACAAAAATTTCGATATGATAGAGTGAGATAAAATAAGTGGATTTCAAAATCATTAAAAGAAAGCCAAATTACGTTTCAGAAGAAGAAAGAAATAGAAAAATAAAACACTCTAAAAATTTCAAAACAAAACAATAAAAGAGCACATTCGAAAACAAAAAGACAAACATATTTAAAATAAATAAAATAATAATAAAGTTTGTTGCATATAAGGTGATTTTAATGCAAATTCTAAACATCCAAGTTATATTAACAGACGAACAAACAGTCATAATGAAGTTGAAGTGATGAAGCAAAAACATATGTAGATATGCTTAACAGCTCTGAAGAAAGAACACAAAATAAAAACATACTGTGAAATGAAATCGTTTCCCATTTTATTTTATTTTATTTTATCCTTAATTTTTGAGAAAAAAACAAGCCGAAGACGAAAAAAAAAACGAAAAAATAACAAATAAATTCTTTGAAATTACGATGGAGCAAATGATTGTATTTCAGACAATATGAATGTTGGATCATCGTTTGGGTGAAGTGAATAAGGTGGGAGCTGCACAGAAGAGCTGGAAGAAGAGGAGCTTGAAGATGTTGATAGAAACGACGAAGCAAGCAAAGAAGCAGCAGCAGTAGAAGATGAAGAAGAGGAAGAAGAAGAAAATGAAGAGGAGCTGTTGATGGCCGTTGCATTTGCAGCAGAAGAAGCAGAAATGGCAGCATTTGACGTGAAAGGGAAGGCAGAAAACGGAATGGGATGAGAAGAGCTTGAACGTGATGGTGACGCACAACTCGGTGAAGCAGACGATGCATATGGATACCCTCCAAACCCATCAGCATTGATGGAATAGTTGTCTTCCTCACTTATTTCTTTCTCTTTCTCCTTCTCTCTTTCCTTGTCTCTCTCCTTCTCTTTCTCCTTCAGCACATTTCCCGCTGCGAAAAACGCGCCACTAATTGGCATGTACCCCTGCTCCTTCAGCACACCCACCGACGACGCCAGCGAAGAAGGCAGTGTGATGTCTTCATTGCCTCCTCCTCCTCCTCCTCCTCCTCCTCCTGTCCCATCTGCCCCTTCCCCAAACACACCAACCCCACTCGCCCCGATGTTCTGCTGCTGCTGCTGCTGTTGTTGTTGCTCCTCATGTCGCAGCATCGCCACCGTTTCCTCGTTCTCGCTTCCCTCCACACGCTGCCTCTCCCTCTCCCTCTCCCTCTCTCTTTCTCTCTTCTCCCACTCTCCTCTCTCTTTCCTCCCTTTGTGTCTGTGCCCGTGTGTGTGCACATGCACATGGTGCTTTCCATACGATGCTCCGAATGCTTCTCTCGCTTTGCTCGACTGGTTGGACACAGGCGAAGGCGAATGCACAGCTCTCCTTTCTCCACTGCGCATGTCGTTCTTCGAGTGATGTATGCCTCTCTCTGCCTGCTGCCCTGCTCCACTTTTCTCTCTCTCTCTGCGTCTGTCTTCTCTTCCCCTCTCACTCTCGCTTTCTTCTCTTCTTTTATGCCCACTCTTTGCACTCCCTTGCTTGTACCTCCTGCTCTGACTTCTGACTCCTCCTTCCTCATTCGAGGTGATTATCACCTGTGTACCGTCCTTCATATCGCCTTCGTATGTCCGCGTGCGGCTGTCTCTGCTTCTACGCTTCCCGCTTCTCTCTCTTTCTTTCTCTCTTTCTCTGTCTCTTGTCTTTCCTCTGTCGCTTCCACCCATTCGTGTGCCTTTCTGCTTCTGGAAGACAGCCTCCGTCGGCAGCACAGGCAGCACAGCTATCCCGTCGATGTCTGCGCCGTGCTTGGCTTTGGAGATGTAATACACTTTGCTTGCTGCACGTGAGTCAGACTTTGACTTGGGCGAGTGGAGCGATAGCACGAAAAACACAGACAGAAGAAGAAGTGAAGGGACGATCTCGAATACGCAGAAAAACAAGCAGTAGTATGTGTAATAATATGCCCTGAGATAACAATAAGGAAAAAAATAAGAAAGAAAAAGAAAAAGAAAAAGAATATTAGATGTTGATGCATCAACATTACAAAATAAATGTTATAATTCAAAAATCATGTGTAAAAAGAGGGGGTAAATGTTTATAATTTGTTTGAATCACAAGAGATTAATAAGAAAATGAAAGTGGATATGCAGATAAAGAAAGCAAATACCAGATACAAGTATCATTTATGAATGAAAAATTATCTCAAAAATATTATTGCGCAATAAAGTCATACCATCTTTGCTGTCCTTCTTTCACTGAATCCACAAGCTGGTTAATTAATGGTGCAAATACGTTGCAATTTGTTAAAGTTGTTAAAGTCCAACAAAAACGGATACAAAATATTCCGAACATGCAAAATATCAAAATTAAGAGTATCCTGATTCTAATCCGAAAATCATCCGATATTTTGAATTTTAAAAATATCTGAAAAAGTCTTATTCCGTATATCATTATAGATACAGTGATGATAAAATAATTTATTGAGTCAACAATTAAAAGAAGACGATTATGATCCCATTTGTCCGAAGAGCCTCGAATCTGACAAAGTTAAATAACAATATTTTCAAAATTGTAATTTCAAACCGTTATCAAAATGCACAAAGCAATTGTTATTGCGAATAAAGCAACAAAAGTTAATATAAACAATATTGTTAGCAAATTGCAAGAACTTTTACTGTGTGACAATGTTGAAACAACCGCACTCCCAAGCCATAAAGCAAGAAATTCCCATGCAAGAAACATAAGATATCTCGGGAATTCATCGCAAAGAAAGTAGAACGAAAATGATTCATACGGCAGAGGGATTGTAAGCAAAAATGAACGAAAAAATAAGAACAGAGAAATAAGAACTAAAAATAATTTTTCTATTATATTTGATTTGGAACTTTGCTTGTGAAAAACTAAAACTGCTTCTTTTACGGACAAAAGAAGGCACAAAGAATACAAAACAAATAAAATAGTCACAGGAAAGCTATCATGGTTTATAATAACTGCAAAATGAATTAATAAAATTCATATTATAATAATATCTATTAACCTGGACATTCTAATGAGATTATCTTTTGAGGAACATAATTTACCATCAGCCCCACTTATTTATTATTTATTCTGAGATTTTTGATCTTCATCATTACAGAAAATTTCAAGAAAATAATGAATAAATTAAAAATAATTTTTAACTGCGCATAAAAATATTAGCATAGATAGATAAATGCATTTGTGTTGAAATTCTTTTATGAAAAATTGTAAAAAAGAGTTTGTTGAAAAAATGCTCCTACCTGGATTCGAACCAGGATTACAGGATTCAGAGTCCTAGGTGCTAACCATTACACTATAGGAGCTTCAGACGTTTAAATTTTCGTATAATAGATTTATAGCTTGAATTTATAAGTATAAAAAATAGTCTTTCACATTTTTAAATGGTATTTGAATGATTTTAATAAGTATTATTTTGTTTCAAAACATTTTCAAAATCGAAAAAAAAAATTTTTTTAGGAGTTTGATAATTCGACATTTGATCGAAGTGAATATTATTATTAGAATAATCTCATTTCTCTCCAATTTAACCAGTAAATTTGAATTGAAAATTTTGATTATGAGCAGACGGGATTATTTTGGAAACCACTGTATTATTCCAACGAAACCTTCAACAATATTTTTCTGATGCTCTTTTCAAAAATAAGGAGCGAAAAAATAGATTAGATCAACTTTGTAACTCGTTATTACAAAAAAGAAATACTTTTCTTTTCTTATATATTGAACAGTTATTACCTGCCATTAATAAAATTGAAAACTAGTGAGGACAAAAGAAAAGATTGGATGAGTTTCCGATATCCATGATTTTTTTTCAAATCGAAGAGATTGTATTTTCTCAAATCGGAGCAATCAACGATCATATGGAAAAGATGAAGAGTGTAACTTATTGAAAGGAAAATTGATTGTAAAGCGAGAAAAAGAAGAGAAATTTGTTTAATTATTCAAATAACAGATAAATCAAATTCTGAACAAATCATAATTTCTAAGCACTTAACTGCAGAGAGGACTTTATCAAAATTATTTTAAGGTTTCAGGAGCAGAAACTGGAGGAGGAGAGAGTGTGCGCATGCTTGAGTGATGTTTCACTTTGCGCTCGATTCCAAGCACATGTGGAGGAGGCATGCTTTGTGAAACTGTTCCTGCAACACATTCAAAAAGAGGAGCATTCAATTCATTATCATTTCTCCTTCTTCTATTAATGCAAATACTTAGCCAATACCCCATGCAGTCATGAGATGATATTTCTGAATTTTCCTAATTCTTTTTGAATTCTGGATATTCGATAATGAATGTCACACCAAAAATGACAACGACAGAAGCATATGATATGTTCATATCTTGTTGGCTATATGAATGTTTCGGCACACCAAGAAGAAGGAATAGCTAAAGAAAGGAATTCTTATTCAGTTTGTGGAAATTTATGGATGTTGAACTGGCGAGCTATGCGAAAGAGATGAGTCAGAAACATTCAAAAAAATAAGCGTTACGAAAAGTTGGAACATGATCAATGCGAGCTTGGAAAAGATGCTGTTTCAGGAAATCACGAAAGCGAAGCAACAACAATTTAATTTGGTACAATGAGTAAAATACCCGGAACATGGTAAAAAACACGGAATTTTTATTAAAATTCATATATCTCGACAAGTTTAAAAAATTAAATTATAATAATTCACACATTCATACATCAGTATATAACACATCTAACCATATTGAAATTTTTATTTGTTGTGTTGTATTAATGAAGAAATAAATAATTATTATTTTTGATAATCTGACTTTTAATGAATTTTTCTGTTTCAACAAAACGATTCAATTCCTCTTTTACACATGTAACTTATTTTTTCTTTGTTACAAACTGTTCGGATTATTTTTCATTTTTGGCAATTTGCTATTTCTGACGGAATGAAAATCTGTCATTTTCAAAAAATCACAGTCAATGGGATAACTTAAAAAATATTTTTTGCAAAACACAAAAACATCCAAGTGAATTTAACACATGCATCAATAAATATGATAGTTATATAAAATTTCTTCATTGTTAAAATTTGTAATAATACTATTATTATTTCAAGAATAAAAATTGTTTTCATAATTGATAATTTTAATGATCATTTTCATAGATTTTACAACCAAATTGTATTTTGTGAAATACCTACTGAATCATTTTTAATTTTAACAATGAAGAAATTTTATATAACTATCATATTTATTGATGCATGTGTTAAATTCACTTGGATGTTTTTGTGTTTTGCAAAAAATATTTTTTAAGTTATCCCATTGACTGTGATTTTTTGAAAATGACAGATTTTCATTCCGTCAGAAATAGCAAATTGCCAAAAATGAAAAATAATCCGAACAGTTTGTAACAAAGAAAAAATAAGTTACATGTGTAAAAGAGGAATTGAATCGTTTTGTTGAAACAGAAAAATTCATTAAAAGTCAGATTATCAAAAATAATAATTATTTATTTCTTCATTAATACAACACAACAAATAAAAATTTCAATATGGTTAGATGTGTTATATACTGATGTATGAATGTGTGAATTATTATAATTTAATTTTTTAAACTTGTCGAGATATATGAATTTTAATAAAAATTCCGTGTTTTTTACCATGTTCCGGGTATTTTACTCATTGTACAAAGAAGATTTCAGTCATTGAGATTAACGGAGAGAAGAATGTGATTGGAACGAAATTTCTTTCTTCTTCATCTTTGTCTTTGTTTTCTTCTTCAACTTCTTCTTTTGCTGCTGATTCTGAAAATTCTGCACAAATGAATGATGCTCAGTCATAAAATCGTATCAAAGATAAAAAGAAAAGTAATTCCTCATTTCCTAATTTGGCACCAGAAAACATAGAGCTGCACTCATCGTCTGCTTATTTCTCACAGAAAAATAATATTTATTGCATGCACAGCAGCTGTTGATGTTCGGCCAAATGAAGAGCATATGGAATAATGGATCTTTTTTTTCCACGTTGATTTTTGAAGAGAAGGTAAAAAAATGCATATTGATGCTTTTCGATAGGTTGGGGTATGAAGAGTCTGGAAAGCAGTTGCAGAAGCTTCAGCAGGAGAAGCTCGACTTGAACGAAGATATGGAATGGATTTTTCTGAATATGATGAAAAGATCAGTTAAGAAAAAGGAAAAAAAAAAAAGAGGAGAAAGATGAAAGGGAAGAGGTTTTGATGAAAAATTTGGGGAAATGAATTTTTTCCAGAAAAAATTCAAAATTTTGGAGAAAGTTCTCAAAAGAAGATGAGAATGACCTCCAGAATATTTATAAAAAGGAAAATCTTTGAGGATGGAGATTACAAGATGTTTTATTTTTACTGGAGATGACGGAAGGGATGAAGAGACATGGAATGCAGCGATTCTTTGACAAAGTGAGCGAGAGAAAGGGAAACAAAGGTTTGACATTTTTTAAAGTTATTTTATTTGACCTATTTTTAATATGATTTATTGTTTTTTCTTTTTATTTGTTTGAACAAAATTGTTTTTGCTAGCGTTTTCGTAAAACTTCAAGGGAGTGAAATTACATCAAACGATAGAAAGTGAAGGACAATGGAGGAATTAGCTTGGGAAAGAGCTTTATAGGATCATCATTATAAAAATGCATTGACAGCGAAGGACTGTCATATTTTTTTTATGAGATTCATTATATTTTCAGCAGAAAGAGACAAGAAAAGGGTTGTAAGATTTTTGGGGTTATAAGAAATATTTTATTGAGAGATATTGGGAGAGAATGAGAGGATGGGGCAGAAGATGAGTGAGAGAGAAGGCGGAGGAGGAATAGGAGGATGGGGAAGAGGAAAAGGAAGTGAAGGAAAAGGAAGTGAAGGAAGAGGAGGACAACGAGGAGGTGAAGGAAGAGATGGAGAAGGAAGAGGAGAAGGAAGAGAAGAAGAAAGCGAAGGAGGATGAAGTGTATGGCGAGTGAGTCAGATTTCTCATCTTTTTGTGTGTCTTCAGCCCCACTTATCTCATCGCACTTTGTATGTCTTTCCCAATTAGAATTCTTCAACATCTCCACAAATCCATCGAAAGCCTCACATCTGGCTGAAGGGCCGAGTGAAAGAGTATTTCTGATGAGCAGCTGTTCCTTTTCGTCAGTTTGGGATGTTTATGATGGGGGCATTGTCCCCTCTCTCAACAGTCCTTCATCTTCATTGTCTGCCTCGAACACCTCATTTATCGGATGTCATCGATCACAGAATGTTGCAGTCAATGGGAGTGAAGGGAATCCATCGAAACCAGCGAGACAAAATCAGACAGACAATGGGGCGAATTCTTTCACTTGGTGTGCGTGGAACGACTCAAATACAACTTTGAGCGTGTGATTTTTATGCAAATAGCGCTTACATGTACATTGCCCCTCCATTTGATGATCTATCATCAGAAACGCTTTCTGTAAAATATTACTCATTAGATGACCGCATCACATGTTCTTGAAAGTTGTTTTTGCATTTTCAACTCATTTTCCGAAAAAAAAAAAAAAAAAAAAAAAAAAAAAAAAAAAAAAAAAAAAAAAGAGAGAGAGAGAGAGAGAGAGAGAGAGAGAGAGAACATATTTTTGAAACTGATTGGAAATTGAGCGCAAACGTTCAAAAAGTACAATCATTTCCAATAAAATCCTATAAATTCCATAAAAATGGTTTATTGGGATTTTATTATGTGACTATAAAAACATCATTTCTCAATCTTTCTTTGGTAATTGGAACGAAATTTTTTGTTTTAGAAAATTTGTTCCATACTTCACATTCCTAAAAATTTTCTCAATTTGTTTATTTTTCAGTTATTTTTAGTATCATAATGAAAGACTTTTTCTGATACAATTGCAGAAAAAGCTTGGAGCAAATTGATATCTTTTTGAAAAACACAAATATTCAGTACCAATTGGAAAAAATAACCATATTTAATTTTATTTTGATGTCCCTTTAATTAGTGATTTTGATCAATCTGTGAATATCTTTGTGTATAACATACCAGTAATGTTTATATGCACAATATTTTTGTATTCCTTTTTACTGCAAAGCGAAATATTTAAAGAAATCGAAGAGAATACCGATTTTACTTACTTATTTTTTGATGATAAAATTTCCGACAAAGATTTGAGAAAGAACTTTTCTGATTCGCATGAAACTTTCAAACAGGAAAATGTTAAGCAAAATCAATTTAGAGGGATTAACATAGATTTACAACAAACATTTGTTTATCCAGTTACGAATTCATTTTCATCGATCAGTCTTAAAAATTCAACTTTGACCTATGAAATGATGAACATAATTCTTACATCTTCAAAGCCATACGCAAATTGCGATTCAACATCCAAAATTGTTCTTTCAAGCGTCTCTACCATTACTACCGAAAAATTTCCTTCATTTATGTTTTCTGTTGAAGGAGGAAAAGTTTTTATTTCGAATTTCTCAATCCATTCTTTCACTTCGAAAAATCTTGTATTTGGATCTTTGATGAAGTCAACACAATCGAACTCGTTATTATCTGTCGAAACAAGTAACTTTAAGGAAATTTGCATTGCCAATAATAATCCATTTTTTGGTGATGAACTCACATCAAGAGTGTTACTGACAGATGTGCATTTGTCGAATATTTCCTTTTCTTCTTCTTACAAATTATATAACCTTTCAACGCAACATAATATCAAACCTACAAGTGCCTTATGCAGAACAACAATCATCGGATGTATTTTCGAATCAACTGAAGGAAACTTCTTCGGTTCTATCGTGTCTGACAAATGTTCATATGACAAGTTTTACGTGCAAAATACCACTTTTACACGAAGCAGAACATCTTACGGCCAAAGACAAGAAAAAACTGGAATAAAAAATTCTCTTTCCTTCGAAAATTGCGATTTCGTCAACATTTCCACAATTTCAAACGTGAATGGCGGAGCACTTTATGTTTCAGAAAATGGAGCTGCGGAATTAATTTTGAAGCACACATTGTTTGAGAATATTTCTTGTATTTCCAGTGAAGTTGGAAGCAATGTTGGACGAGGTGGTGCTGTCTGGATGAAAATGAGCGAAACGGTGATTGAGGGCTGCGTCTTTCGAAGTTGTCTATCAAGTGGATTAGGTGGCTGTATTTGTTCCGAGGGAAAGCAGATAAAAATAGACAGATGCCATTTCATTGAAGGAAGTTCACAGAACACAGAAGCAAGTGGAGTGTATGTTTCATCGGGACAAAGTGAGACACTGAATTGCTGGTTTCACAAATGCAATTCACAAGGTAGCGATAAGGGAAGCACTTTGTCTGTTCCTTGCTTTGATGGGGCAATGAAAATTAAGTTTTGTCTGTTTTCTGAGTGTGCTGCATTAGCAGAGACTGGAGGAATAAAAGTTGTGGAAGTTTCTCGAACATATTCAGCTTCTTCTTTTTCATCGTCGACAATTCAATCAATCTACAATGCCTTTAATGATGATGAAACAGAAATCTCATTCTGTTTGTTTATGATCAACAAAGTGAATTCAGTATCAGGTCCGAAAGGATCAGATGCTCTTATTGTTTCATCAAGCTTCAGTTCTTCAAGCTATCCATTAAAAAACTGTGCATCAACCTCTGTCGAACCTCGGGTACGTATTAACCAGCAAGAACTAACTGGGATTATACAAGATGCCGCAACAAAAAAAGATATTATTGTTGAAAGTGTTTCATCTTCATTTTCTTCGCATCGAAGCAAAGAAAACAACGAAATTGACTTGTCAAATGAAACGAAATGCCTTTATCAGGTTAGAATCAATTGTCGCCTTTTTGAAACAGCAGCAAATAATCCATCGGAAACAATGGAAACTATCTCTTTGCTGAAAGGAAATTATCAAGCTAAGTTCCATCTATGGGGTCTGTGCTAATTCGTTATTTTTTAATTTTTTGATTCTAATTTATTTTTAATTTATTTATTTTTTATTTTATTGTATAATATTTAATTTTTGTAAAAATTTTTCTTTTCTTTCAATTTTATTCTAATTTTCAATTTCTAACTTTTTTTCAAAACCTTTTTATTCATTTCATTATTAATTTGTTTATTTGCTTATTTTCCACAACATTTAGAAAGACCTCTTCTTCTAACTGGACCTGCCCCAGTCAAACAAACCGAATCGGCCGAAACATCTTCATTTATTGAACCAACAGCCACAATTTCCGCTTCTTCCCCTTTGACTCTGAAAGGCTCAGAAAATCCAGCTAATCCAATGAATGTGCCAGCTACTTTCATTCTAAAGGGGATAATTTCTGTCAAATACATCACTTTTCTTCATCAACCGAATTCTGAGGCATTTAATGCTCTTTTTGAGATAAACTCGGAAAAAAGTGGAGTTATAAACGTTATTCAATGCAAATTTATGGCAAATTCCGAAATGGAAACAGAAAAATCGAATAAATCTCCTGTTTTTCTTGTCACAAGAGGAGATTTGTGCATTGAAAAATGTCTATTCACTGACCTCTCTTTTTCTGGTGAGTCAATTATAAGTTGCAAAGCTAAAGAAAACTGCGCAGTTCAAATATGGGTTAAAGATTCGGATTTTAATAATGTTAGTACAATTCATGCCACTTCTGAACAAGGAGAATTAAAGCCATCTTCTTGTATTTCTGGAGTTTTAAATACGAAAACTATTTCAGATGAAGAAATGGGGCAAATCAATGCAGGAGATAAATTAAGTATAACTGGATGTTCATTCAATGGCTGTTGGACGGCTATTTCTTCAAAGGGAACAGGAGGAGCAATAGGAATGAAAATAGAAGGAGAGCAAGCTGTGTTTATTGTGCGAAGTAGCTCTTTCAGTCATTGTGGAGTGGTTAATCGTGTTCCAAAATCAGAAAGCGACGAAAGCAGTCTTTCTGGTACAGGAATTGGAGGAGGCGTTTATGTGAACATGGATTGTAATGAAAATCACGTGAAATTTGAAAAAGTGCAATTTGATAGCAACTGCAAAGGAAGCGAAGGGAAAAAGCTATTCATTCAGAACACAAGTTCGATTGCTTTGAGCTACTATCATTTTGCTGATGTGTTTTTAGACACTGAACTCGGTCGGCCTGACACATACGATAATCTCTACATGTGTGGTTCACCTTCTGGCCCATCAATCAATCTTTTGACTGTTTGTGCAGGGAATAAAGTGGATTATGTTAGTGAATTAGGTGAAGATGAGCTTGGATGTGGGCATTATGGCTCATCAGGAAAAGCATGCAAATCATTGGGAATGGCTTTGCAACAATGCAATTGGAAGACACACGATGTTGAAGTGAGTGGGACAGTTTATTGCGATTATGCTGTTAACACGGGCGACACTTCATGGACGCTCCGAGCACCTTCTTCAGGAACGGCTGAGGTACAATTTGCACTTAGCGAAGCACCAGCCACAAGAAAACAAGCAAATGAAGTGACTCAAACAGAATTTGATGAAGCATTTTCTTTGTTTTTCAATGCTGATCCTTTGTACAACACTTTTATCACCTCCACAGGGGGAAGAGTGGAATTCAAATCAATAGCCATTGCTTTTAATCCAACTACATACAGCAGTTCAAGAATAAGAAACGGATTTAGAAAGACAAATGGAGAATTTGTGATGAACAACGTGGAAGTTAAAGCAATATCAGGTTCTCCTTCTCCTTCTCCATCAGCTTATCTCGAGTCATATTTAAATATTACATCGAATTTGATTACTATTAAAAGCTGCAACATAAACTCAGTTTCTCACACACATAACTCAAACCCAACAACTCCCTTTCGCTATGAAGTTATTCCATTTATTTCTTCAGATGGAACAATAAGCAATGGAAAGATGACAATCACTGGAGGAACATACAAAGGAGTGAAGACATCATATGGCAAAGGAGCATGTTATAATATTGTTCTGAAGGATAAAAGCTCACTTTATATAAGTGGAGCCATTTTTGGAGGAGATCCCGCAAATGAAGCCATAAGTGCAGTTCAAGGTGGATGTATTTATGTTGAATGGAAGGAAACGGGAAGCAAGAATTTATTGAATAATGCTAAGAACAAAGGAAATAATGAAATTTCTTCAAAATTTGAAGAAATTTCAATGAAAAATTCACACTTTCCAAATGCTGAAGCTGACAATGATCAAATTGTCTCCATCACCGATTGCTCCTTTACTAACAGCAAATGCACTCCTTCATCAAGTTATATAACCAATGGTGTTTATCCATTGGGAGGCGCTGTATATGTGACAGCTCCGCCTGAGGCGAAAATTTTGTTGAAAAATTTGGCATTTTCGAATTGCTGCGCAACGTCAGGTAGTTCTTCATCAATGGACAGTTATGTGAAAGGGGGTGCTATTTATGCTGTGATGAAGACTAATCCATCAACATTGGCATACGATACGATCACATTCGAGAACCTTTCATTCACTGATTGCTCTACAAATAAAAGTGGAACAACTTT
Source organism: Monocercomonoides exilis (assembly GCF_001643675.1). Classification (NCBI taxonomy): domain Eukaryota; phylum Preaxostyla; order Oxymonadida; family Polymastigidae; genus Monocercomonoides; species Monocercomonoides exilis. The sequence goes on from NW_027150591.1 coordinate 312,193, forward strand.
CACAAAGAGAGGGAAGCATATTTTCTTTGAAGGAAGCGATATTCCCAGCGTTATTCGCCATTTCCAGTTTAAAGGGGTTATGCTCGATGTAATAATGGCGTTAGATGATGATACTTATGCCTATGGAACTTCAGGCAGTTTGACAACTACTTTCGATTTATCTCCACACTTAAAGAATAAGAAGCAATTTGTTAGCAGCACTGGAAATGATAATAACAGAAATGGACACGAATGCGGGCTTGTTGCATCTGAAGCCTGCAAAACAATAACACAAGTGCTTCGTTCGGACTCTTTTCTAGGAAAGAGCATTTTTATTGATAAAATGGTGAATATTAATCAAATGGTAGCAATTGGAGAAGTTGCAGTGAGCTTTCAAGGGATACAAATTACTGCTGGAAGCAATGCTGAAGGTGATGATTTAATTGATGGAATCGTCTTCACTTCTTCATCATCAATTCCAACTGCTTATTTGACTTGCTCCAATTCAACAGAGTTCAAAAACTTGCTTTTTTCAATCCCAAATTCATTGGGTGATGCTTCCACTTTGATTTTGATTGAAGACAGTTCTGATTCTTCTTTATCCATTTCGAATGTTAAAATAACCTTCTCCAATCCTTCTTCTTCTTCTTTGTCTTATCGTATTTTTGGTGCAACACTTTCAAAGTCATCAAGAATTGATAATTTCATCGCGAGCAATATTTTGCTAAACCAAGCAGAATTATGCTCATTTTCCACAAAAAATACACTTTCTTTGGAAGGAATTAAATTCACAAACATCACTTTGGATTATTCAACACCTAGTTCTTTGCTTACAATCATTCGAACTTCTGGCTCTTACCAAATTAAACTTGGTGGGACGTTCAAACGGATTAATTGCCCACAATGCGAAGGAGCTATTGCTCATATTATTCAAAACAGCATTGGAAGAATAGACATTTTATCTTCTTCTGTATTCGGGGATGAAGTTGAGGCAAATGGAATTACTTCATTTAAAGGCGGGGCAATTTATATTGAAGATAAAACTTCTTCTTCTTCTTCCAGCTATTCAATAAACATTGGTGGAACTTATACAAACTGCTATATTAAGAAAGGTACTGCAATGAATACACAAGCAATTGGAGGCGCTGTATATGTAGAAGTTCCATCAAGTTGTTCTCTTTCTCTTTCTAATGCAAGATTCAAGAGTTGCTTCTGTCTTGCTTCTGATTCAGAAGGAGGGGCTGTTTATGCGAAAATGAAGGAAAAATCTTCTCTTTCTGTTTCTTCTTGTTTATTTGAAAATTGCTATGTTACTCAACAAAGCGGATCAACTGACACAAACCTGAAAAAACTTGGAGGAGCTATTTATCTTCAGCAAGACGTTAATATTGTCATAAATTCTGTTTCTGTTTCAAACACGAATTTCATTCATTGTCATTGTGTTTCTGTGAAATCGCCTTCTCATTCATATTCTCTTCCTTCTTCATCTGGCGTTTCTAGTGCCGAATCAATAGGCGCTTGTTTAGCTTGCACTTTGTGTGAAACTTCTTTCTTTTCACTCGAAAATTGTAAGTTTATTGATTGCGTCTGTGCTGGAGGCGATTCTTGCGTTGGAGGAGCTGTTTATGTTTTGTGGAAAGGAAGAGGAACAGCTCCTGATAAAGCAACAGTTTCTATCAAAAATTGCGTTTTTGATGAGAATGAAGCTGATTCTACTGCTGTTATCCCCGCAAATAAGAAAAGATTGTATCGTTCTTCATTCATTTTGGAACTTTCCCCATCGATTTCTGTGAATTCTAATGCTGATGAAATATTTTCTTTGATTGTGGACAATACAGAATTCAATGAAATTACAGTTCTTAAGACAGATCAACCTTGTTTTGGCTCAGTTTTCTCTCTTCTTCTTCCAAAACAATCAAATGTGAAGATCACAAATAGCAATTTCTCATCCTGTCATTCAATTGGAGCTGGAGGAGAAGGAGGAGCTATTCATATTGAAGCACCACAAGCTATAGATGAATCAGGAACTTCGTTAAATTCACCTACAACTGTAATGATACATAACTGCAATTTTTTTGATTGTTCTTCGTTTCATTCTGAAGGGAATTCAGTTCAATTTGGAAAAGGAGGAGCAGTCTATGTTGAAGCAGATGTATCTGATTGGGATAAAACACTTGTGCAGCTGTGGAGACTGAGCTTTGACAAATGCAAGGCCGTAACGGGAAATAATTTGTATCTGAAAAATAGCAATTATGATTATAATAAATGGCCAGTTACGCTTCAGGGAATAGTAACTGCTGAAAACAAAGGCAGTTTTGGTAGTAATGAGTTTATTTTGGAGGATAAAGATGGGAATAATCAAAATCTTATTCCAAAGCTTGATTCATGGAAGACATATGTTTCATCTTCAAGCACAGAAGATGATATAAACTGTGGATATGATGCAAATACTCCTTGTTCAACGTTGCATCAAGCATTAGAAAACGTCAGATTCTTCAAACAAATTGTTTATTTAAATGCTGAAAGTTCGTCACCACCATCATCATCAATTGTGTTTGGAGAAGGTGTTGATTTCGAAAATAACCAATTTGTGATTACTGGAGACAAAAATTTTGTTTGGCCTTCAACCTCGACTTCTTCTGTTTCTTCTTCTTCACCTTCTTCTTTCACTTTGTCTTCGCAGACAGCATCTCCTTCTGTAACTGTTGAATTCAAAATTCCCGAGCAGAAAAGCGCTTCATTCAAAACTTCTTTCCAATCAAAACCGATCCAGCTTCAGTCAAATGAACAATCAAGCAAGGCATTTGTCAAGACAAGTGGAGAAGCACAAATTGATTTGGTTATTTTGGCTATTCCAACAGAAGGAAACATGCCTGGCGGATATACTTCCATCTTTTTGGCAACTGCTGGTTCACTCAAATTGACAGATACATCAATTGCATATTTATCTACTCCTGCAAACGATAATTTACATAATTATCTTTTATTTGATTTGAATCTTAATTCATTTACAGCAGACAACCTTCAAATATCTGGAATGGAAGCAAAAGATCATCCAATTCTTCATTTAAATGCAAAAAGTACAGTTTTATTAGAAAATTGCAATTTAGCTTCATTAGTTCAAAGCAATTCAACAATTACTGGTGCTACTTCTCCGTTTGAAATAGAAATAGCAAAAGAAGGAAGCATAACTCTTGAGAATGTTATTGTGCAATCATCTGTTTCTCAATCAAATGGAGGATTTATGCGTGTGAATCTTGGTCATGAGTCGAAATTCATTTTGAAAGGAGGCAGTTATAAAAACTGTCACGCCAAAAAGGCAAATAATAATGGTGGTTCTGTTTATGGAGGTGCATTTTATCTTTCAATTGCTGATAGAAATGCAATTCCAACAATTAGTTGGGACTCCAATGTTCAATGGGGCGCTAATGATGCTACAAATGGCAAAAACATATTTTTTGAGAATGTTAACTTGGTTGCATCGATAGAGAAAAGCAGTTTGCCTTCAGGTGTTTCTTCATCAACCGATGAATGGATTGGCCATTTCATTGAAACTTCTCCTACAAAAGAATGGTTTATTCCTTTATTTGAAGCAAAACCAACGAGTGTGCTGACTGATGTGGAAGTTGGATCAACAGACTCAATTGATGGCAAATTCTGTGGATCTGCAAAATATCCGTGCCGTGTGCTGAATTATGCTGCAACTCGATTGAATACAAATATGTACAACACTTTATTAATTCGTAAAGAATCTGATGTAAGTCTCAACGGACAGATGGAAATAAATAGCACAAAATTATGTTCAAACGAAATTACAAACATGCCCACAGTCACTGTTTCAGGCTCTCCAATTGTAAGCACAGTGGAAGATCCTCTTATCATCAGCAAGAGAACACTTGATGTCGGAAATCTTACGTTCATTTGCACTGGCTCAAACAAATTTGGTGCACTGTTTAAAATCAATGCTGGAAATGCTTCATTTACAAACGTGGAGTTTGCTAACGCATCAAGCAATACAAACATTCAGTATATTGTTATTCTTGCAACAGAAAGTAGCGAAAAGCTGAAAATAACAGACACTAAAGTTACAAACCTACAAGTTGATTCAAGAAATCCAAAGACTCTATTTGACATTAAATCTAAAAAGACTTCAATGAATAATGCCTCGTTTAAAAAAAGTAGCAGCAGCCGAGCCAACGATAACGACAGTGATGAAAACGAAGATGCTGACTATTTCTCAGACGATGACTCATCGTCCATGATGAATTCTCGCTTTTCAATGGAGGCTGCTTTTCCATCATTGCTTCACAATTCAAACAAATATAAATACAATGCCTTACAATCAGAATGCGAATGGCCAGCATCTCTTATAAGTCTGAGGAATCCTCAGATGGATGCACAGATCACTGACTGTGTGTTCGATGGCCTGCCACAAGGAGCACTTGATGTAGAAGGAGGGACAGTTAGCATTAAAAACGGAGAGTTTGCGAACAACAGAGAAATCTCGTCAAGAGGAGGAGTGTATCGCAACGTGCATTGTATGGGAGAAACCTCTCTTTCGTTTGAAGGGACAACATTCAATGGAGTGAGTGAGAGTGAACTGAAGACAAATGACTCGCTGTGGATCTTAGCCGAAGCTCCATGCAAGGCAACTCACCCTCTTTTGAAGCAGACCCAGAAAAAAGCAAACAGTCGTAGCGTGTTCTCCAAGCTTAATTCAAGTGATAGTTCCGATGGAGCTATTCGGTCGTTATCTTCTAAAAACAGAAATTCCAACGCTGATGAAGAAGTATCGCTCCTCTCGCTGTACTACACACCAGTGGTGGAAGCAGTGAATGGAAGCTTAGTGAAAGGGGAGCCCTGGAACTTTACAATGAACTTTAAAGGATCCAATCTCTACGGCTGCCAGATCTTCATGGCGTTGCACGATGTGGTTCAGAATATGGACTTCAAATACCCAGTCACGATGTATAATGCCAGCGGCACCCAACTTATATCCACAATGCCCTCTGAGGACCCGTCGTACAATAACACAAAGCCGCTTGATCAGGTTCTGCAAGGCTATATCATCTTCCCAGCACAGCCTGGCTCAGACATTCTGTATGAGACGCAGCGATTTCCTGTGTTTGGCAGGTCAAACAACTCTAACAATACAAACAACACTGAACCAACAAAGCCATCAAATTCAAGCACGACAATCATTATTGCTATTGTTGTTCCTGTTGCTGTGGTGCTTGTGATAATCATCATCATCGCTATTATTGTTGTTGCGCTTAGCGGAGGAAAGAAGAAGAACAAGAACATAAGAAGCTCAATTGAGATGGAGACCATGAAGAATTCAAAGTCAGGCGATGTTTTGGAGGTGCGGTACGAAAGACGTGGCGGCAAGCTGGTGCGTACGGACATTAAACAGAAGACTGTTATGGGAGGGAAGTACCCAGTGATGGCGTCTCCGATGAAGTTCGACGAGGTTGACGAAGAAGAAAACAGAGAGGAGCTGAAGTATGTGAGCTCCAGCTCGTACAAGCGCGACTCGCGGGATTACAACGATCCTGCGCAAATCGAACGAGAGCGCGAGCGACAGCGCGAGTTGGAGCGCGACAGAGGCACGATGAGAGCGCGCCCACGCACAGAAGACGAGTTCCCAGACGATGTGCAGGACTCTGGAATCGGCTATGGCGACAGCAGCGACACAGGCAGCAAGAGAATGTCGGTTTCAAAGAGGAGTTCTGTGAGCATGGGCTCATCGTCTACCCTCAGAAGCAGTGCGAGAAGCCAAGCATATCTGCTGAAGAACGAAGAAGAATCAGACGGGGGAAGAGGAAGTGATGACTATGCATCTTTGACGCTGAAGAAGAAGAGACAAATGGAAGATGATGTGGTTTCGTCGAGAACAGCACTAAGAGCACATGAGGAGAGAGAGAAAGAAAAAGGGAAAGGAAAAGGCAAGGGCAAAGGGAAAGGAAAGGGCGATTCTGACTCAGACTCAGATTCAGATTCAGATGAAAGCGACAGCAGCAGCGACAACGACAGCGATGAAGACGAGGAGCAAACCCAAAAGGCGATGACGCAAAGATACATGATGTATGCTCCTGAAGGCGGGTCAGACGATATTTACGATTCATTCTAAAAGCGCCTTTGATGTGCAATTTTTGTGTGTAGTGTAGATAGTAATGTGGGGGATGAATGAAATATAGTTGAAGATTGCTCCTATTAACAGTCAAATACGAATATTGAACCAGAAAATTAATGACTGAAACTAAACATTCCTCTCTTAAAGCACCTATTCTGAAAGTCAAGCAATTTTTCTAAACACCTTTTTTTATTTTTATTTTTTTTAAAGTTTTTCTGAAACTCTTCGCAATTAAAGGCAGAAAGCTGGCTCACTCAGAGAATATTTGTGAGGTCTTGATGCTTAACTGAATAATGATCTATCTTTGCGATGTATATTACATCAGAAATATCTTCTTTGCTTTCTTTCACTCTGCTCTTGTCTATTGCTTAAATTTAATTTCATTTTAGTTTATTTTTTTCCTGATTTAAAAGAATATTGCGTTCTTCTTTTTATTTTTATTTTCATTTTTTTTTTTTAGAAAATGCTTGATGTTTAAACTCTTTTGCTAAATGCTCAATTATATCATCATCCTTCACTTTGTTTCATATCTCAAATTTGTCTTCTTTGTAAGTTTTTGTTTTTGCTTTTTCTTTTAAAAAAAAGATTATCATTGTTCTCCGAATGTTTTTTGTTCTCGTTCTTAACATATAATTATTTTTTTCTTCTTTTGATGTATTGTTTATATAAAAATTCAGATTTCATTCTCAAATTAGTTGCGTTAGATGAATGATTTCTTATCGTGCTACAAATATTATATTATTAATCCTATTTCATTTGATCATTTCGCACTTATTATTCTTAATTTAGTATTATTCTCCGAACAATTTTATATTCTAATGTTTATTAAGGTCTAGTGAACTTTGTGTTATGATACTGTTTAATTCTAAGAATTAATTCAAAGAACTCAACATTCATTCTTTTTAATTTTTCAATTTTCTTTTCTATTTACTGTTCTTTCTTCCTCTTCTTTTTTTCTTTTTTTCATCTTTAATTACACTTTTGTATTCCATTTTCGCATAAGTTTTATTTTATTTTATTTTATTTTTTATTTTGTTTATTTTTAATAAAAAATTTTTTTAAAATTTCATATTTATCTATTTTTAATCTTTTTATTTCTTGTTAAATATAGCCAAACGACAAATTATTGAATTTTTGTCCACATCACTTAAACGATAAATTAATTTATAATTAAATTTTCAATGCATATTTTTATTATTTAAATAAAACAATTTTATTTTCAAATTAAAGTGAAGTCAGTATTTAAATTTAAATAAGTTCATTATCCAAGATGTTAGATTTGAAGTTTTGAAAACTAATTTTTATTACACTTAAGATCAAAATGTCAATTCTGAATTTCCTAAAACGCAATGATACAAAGGACCGTTTAGATGTTTCTGATCTCCCTCCATTAGAGCAGATTGCAAGATATAAAGAAGAACTTTCATCTCTGCGAGATAATGAGAAAAAATTAACAAAAGGTTTGAAAAGACATTATTTTATTGTAAAAAGAGTATTTTGATTTGCTTATCTTTAAATTTTTATTGCTTTGCTGCTGCTTTGGTGCTGTTAAGATCTTGAAAAAAGTCAACAAAAAAATGAGAAGCTTGAAAGAGATTTAAAGGTTCAGAAAGAGCAACTGAAAACAGCAAAAGCTGGATTTTTCCTAACGCCAAACCAACGTTCTGTTGAAGAACTTGAAAGGGCGCTGGCCCAATCAAAAGAAGAACTGCGAGAAAAGGTATTTCTCACTTTTTATTTGTTTTTTTAACTTTTTTAAAAAAAGGAAAAAGCATTGAGGCAAAACCTTGCATCTTTATCAGAATACAATCAAGATCTTCTAAATCAAATCCAATCTCTAACAGTATGAAAAAGGATAACTAAAATTTACGCCAAAGATAAATTATATTTTTTAAGGCTGAATTAGATGCGGCGACAGGAGAAACGAAAAAAGAAAAACTATTGGACAATGCAAAATCAAGTTTAGATTCGAATAAGTCTAGTTTGGAAAACGAAAACAAACGCTTGAAAAAAGAACTTTTACAACTTTCAGAGCAACTTGAATCACAAAAGAAAAAAGGCAATGAAACTGAATCATCTGCCGAAAAAGCAGAAGGTGATTCTTCTGCGATTTCCACTTCGCTGTTTCCCACCATAGGCGGAGGCCACGCTGTTGTAGACTCATTTTCTTCCAAGCAAGATTCACCTTTGATCTCTTCTTCATCTACGACTCCGTCTTCTCCTGCTAAAAGTTCAGATCAAAAAACAATTGTGTGAAATTTTTTCTTGCCAACTCAATGCAATTTATTTAATTAATGATTAAATCTTTTGAATGTTTTATTTTTTTCGATTTGTTTATTCACAATATTACACTCATATTTATATAATTTTTCTAATTTAAATTATCGTTTTGAAATGCAGTCTTTAATGAGGCAAGCTCTGCGCCAAGCAGAAATAGACAAGGCAAAGCTGCGAGCAGCATACGAGAAAGAGAAGGCAAAAAACTCCGCTTTGAAGAAGAAAGAGCAGAAAAAGGACAAACAGAGCGACAAAGATTCCGAAAATGAAGTTGGCACTCCGAAAGAGACGGATTCCTCAGGCGAAATGTGCGACAGCCCCATCAGCCGCACCGCTTCTGCCTCTCTGTTCCCAACATTTAATGCACTCAAATCTTCATCCTCATCTGCGTCTTCCTCGCTTTCCTCCTCTTCGACTGCAGACGCTGCTTCAGAATCAGAAAAGCTCACACAGGCTGACAATGAAAGAGAGAAGAGTGTGCTTCAAGAGACAGTTAAGGAGCTGACTGAGTCCAAAGTTGCAACAGAGCGCGAGAGAGATGCGCTGAGGAAGAAGCTGGCAGAGAAGGAGACCGAATGGCAATCTGTGTTAAAAACCAGGAAGGAACAGGCAGCGGGCAAAGAGGCGGAGCACCGGAAGGAGTACGACAAGGTTATCACGATGCTGATAGCAGAGAGGGAAGAGAAAGTGAAGCTGAACGATGTGATACGCGAGCTGAACATGCGGATGACAGAGCTGACGAAGCAGCACATTGAGAGAGAAGAAGAGCAGAAGAAGCAGCAGCAGGAGGAGAAAGAAGCGTTGGAGCAGAAGCTGAAAAGTGCTGTGGAAGAAGGGAAAGAGCAGGAGGCGAAGTGGAAAGAAGAGAAAAACGGGATGCTTGCACAGATGAGCAAAGAGAGAGAGGAGCGAAAGAAGTCGAGGGAAAGAGAGAAAGCGAAAGTGGCCCAGTTTTATGAGAAGACACAAAGCGAAATGGAGCAGACGGCAAAGGAGAAGGAGCAGCTGGCGAAGGAATTAGAGACAGTGAAGGAGAATATGAGCAAGATGGAGAAGGAGCTGGCGGCTGAGAGAGAAGAGAAGGGCGGGGCTGACAAGACAGAGAGTGAGGGACTTTTGAGAGAAATAGAAAGGTTGAAAGAGGAAAAGACAAAAGCGGAGAAAGAGAAAGAAGAAATTGTTGGGAAAGAACAGCAACTCAGAGAAGAAGTGGAGCAAGTGAAGAAGCAGCTGAAAGCAGAAGTGGAAGAGAAAGAGAAAGAGAAAGAGAAGATAGACGAGGCAAAGAATGAGATGGAATCAGAAAGAAAGAGGATGACTGAAGAGAAGGAGAAGGCGATTGCAGAGTTGAAAGGGCTGCTGGAGCAGAAAGAGCAAGAAATACGCACAATCAATGAAAAGAGACAGATGAAAGAGAAAGAAGAAGAAGAGGAAGAAAAAGCTAGGAAAGAGAAGAGTGAGGAAGTGGAAAAGATGAAGGGCAGCCTGAGAGATTTGACAGAGCAACTTGAAAAGGAGAAGAAACACAATTCAGAAATAAGTGAGCAGCTGAAAGGAGAAATACAGAGAGAGAAAGAGAAAAGAGAGAAAGAAGAGGAGGTGAAGGAGAAGCTGAGGGAAGAAGTTGAAAGGATCAGAAAAGAGAAAGAAGATGAACTGAAAGAGGAAATTAGCGCGAAGGAAAAGATTGAGGCGCAATTGAAGGAAATGGAAGAAGAAAGATGCGAGTTGGAAGCAAAGAGAAAAGTAGAGGAAGAAAAAAGAAGACAAGAAATAAGCAGTTTGCACACAGAAATCGAATCTTTGAAGGAAAAAGAGGAACATTACAGAACTGTTGAAAGAGAAAGCGAAGAAAACAAAGCAAAACAAAATGAATTGCAGAAGCAGTTAGAAGAGCTGAGGAAGAAGACAGAGAAAGAGAGAGAGAAGAAGAATGCAGACGAAAAGCGAAAGAAAGCCGAAGTTGAAGAGCGCTTGCAACAGCATCAGCAGAAGCTGGCTAAACTTCAGCAAGAAAATGCAGAGCTGAAGAGAAAAGAAGAGAATTTGGCGAAGAATTGCGAGGCGAAACAGAAGCAGCTGAAGGAAAATGAAGCGAAATACCAACAAAATACGAAGCAAATGCAACAGTCGTTTGACAAAGAAAAAGAGGAGCTGAACAGAAAACTTGCTGAAAAGGAGGAAAAATCAAAGGAGATGATTGGCAAAGAGAAAGAGAAAGGAGTAGCACTTGAGAATGAAGTGGCTTCAATGAAGATGCAAATTGAAGAGTTAAATGTCAAAATCAGAGAGGAAAACGAACTGCAAGCGAAGGAGAAAGCGAAAGAGGAAGAAGAGAAGAAGATGAATGAAGCAAACTGGCAACGAATTGTGAGTGAAAACAACGAAAAGCACAAGAAAGAGATGGAGCAGATGGAACAACATCACAAAAACACACTGGAAACATTGCAGAAAGAGAAGGAGAACGAGAAAAAGCGTCTGATTGAAGGCAATCAGACTAAAGAGAGCGAAAGAGAGAAGAGAGAAGCAGAATTGAAGGAGGAGATTAAGAAGCTGAGGGAAAGCGGAGAAAGTGAGAGGGAGAAGATGACAGAAAACGAGCAGAAAATGAAAGAGGAGCTGAGGATGCTGCAGACGATGCTGGTGAAATTGGAGGAGGAGAAGAAAGAAGAGCGGGAAAGAATAGAGAAAGAGCAAGTGGCTGCACAAAATGAGGAGGAGAAGGATGCTGAGAGTGAGAGAGAGAGGAAAAAGATGGAAGAGGAAATGAACTCGAAGGAGCAGAAGATATTGCAGCTGATGGGGCTGCTGAAGGAGAAAGACGAAAAAATCAACAGCTTGGATGAGGAAGTGAGGAAGGAAAAGAAGGAGAAGAGAGAAAAGGAGAAGAGGAGAGAAGAGGAAGAGGAAGAGAGAAGGGAGCAGCAGAGGAAGAGAGAGGAAGAGGCGAAGAGAGAAGAAGAAGCCAAATTGAGTCTGATGGCAGAGAACTCGAAGATGAAAGAGGAAAAAGGCAGGATGAGGAAGGAGATAAGAGATAAAGAGGAGATGATCCAGAAGCTGAGAGAGGAAGCAGAGAAGCAAGAGAATGATCGAAAGAAAGAGCAAGAAGCAAAAGCGAAGCTGAACGAAGAGAGCAAAAAGGAGAGAGAGAAAGTCAGAAAGCAGAATGTGGAGCTGGAGAAGGAGAGGGCGAGGAGAGGAGAGCTGGAAAAGCAGGTGAGTGTGCTTCAAGTGCAGATTGAAGAGAACGAACAGAAGAGGAAAGAGGAAGAGGAGAGAAACAAGCGTGCGATGGAAAATGACAGAAAAGAATTTGCGATGAAAGAGAATGAAATGAAAGAAGAGCTGAGCAAATTGAAAGCAGCAGCACAAAAAGACCAAAACAGAATAAAACAGTTTGAAGAGAACAAGAAGAGAGAGGCAGAGAAGGAAAAGAAAAGGAAAGAAGAGGAGCGAAAGAAAGAGGAGGAAGCAGAGAAGGAGAAAGCGGATGCGATTCAGAGGCATGCGAAAGAGCTGGAAGAAGAACGAAGTTTGAGAGAAGCAAAAGAAAAAGAGAACAGCAATTTGAACGAGCTGGTCAAAGAACTGGAAAGAAAAGAGGAAGAAATGCTGAAAGAGAGAGAAATCGAAAACAACAAGCTGAAAGAAGAAGAAGAGAGAGGGAAAAAAGCAGAAGAAAAGTGCAATGAGCAACAGAGGTTGATAAATGAATTGAATGCCAAAATGAAAGAATTTGAAAGAGAGAAGGAGAGAGAGAAAGAAGAAGCAGCAGAGAACAACAGATTGAGAGACGAAAAGATTGCATCACAACTGGATATGATTGAACAGCTGAAAGTGAGTGTTGAAGAGAAAGAGAAAGAGATGGACTCTCTGAAACAAGAGCAAAAGGCGAAAGAAGCAGAAGCAGAAGAAAAGCAGTCAAAACAGATGGAAGCAATGAATGCTCAACTGAGCACACTTCAAGAAGACAAAAGAAAATTGCAAACGCAAATTGAGGAATTGAAGATGCAGATGAAGAAAAGGAGTGAAGATGATGCGATCAGGAAAAAAGAAGAGGAGGAAGAGAAGGAGAAGGAGAGAGAAAGCAGAGAGAAAGAGATGAAGAACAAGGCGATGAGGATTTCTGAGCTGGAGGAAGAGATAAGGAAGGAAAGAGAGGAAAGGGCAGAGAAGGAAGAGGAGGCGAATGAGAAGCTGAACGAGAAGGAAAAGCAGATTGTGCTGTTGAACGACGAGCTGAACAGTCTGATTGAAGAGATGAGCCAGAGGAGGGAGAAGGAGGAGCTGAACGAGCGGATTCGGAGGGAAGAGAGAGAGAAGGAGCTGATCAGCGAGGAGAAGTGGAACAGCGAAAGAGAAGAAGACCGAAGAACGATTGAGGAGCTGAGGAAGGAGAAGCAGAAGCTGGAAAAGAGGGTGGAGAAAGAGACGAGAGCGACGTTGGATGCGAAGAAAGAGAAGGAAGAAGCATGCAGCTTGCTGGCAGCCAGCCACGAAAAGGAAAAAGCCGAGCTGACAAAGGAACTCAACAGAGAGAAAGAAGAGAATGCAAAAAGAGAGGAGGAGATGAGGAAGAAGAGCGATGAGGAAAGGAAAAAAAGAGACGCTGAGCATCGAGAGGCACTCAAAGCAGAGAAAAAGAAACGAAATCAGGAAATCCAGGCGCTGATGAAGAGCAACGAAGAGAAGGTTTGGAGCAAGGCTTATGGGATGCGACAAAACAGAATTATTTGCTTCACTCTTATCATTTGAAATATTCTTCTTTCTTTCTTTCTCTCTTTCTCTTTTTATTTTTTTAATTCAATTTGCGTATATTCTGTTATTTTCTTTCTCTCTCTCTCTCTCTCTGTGTGACCTTTTCTTTCAGATGAAGAACATCAACGATGAGCTGTCTCAGCTGCGAAATGCGCTGTCGTCATCAGAAAAAGAGCGCACGCTGCTTGTCAAGAACAGCCAGAGAGACAAAAGCGAGTGGGAGAAGACAGAGCAGTCGCTGACCGAGCAGATTGTGCTGCTGATATCGAAGAAGGAGAGCCTGGAGGAGAAGGCGAAGACAGACAAGGAGAAGATGGAGGAGGCGCTGCAGAAGGAGAAGGAAGAGAGGAAGAGAGAGAAAGAAGAGCGAGAGAGCGAGAAGAGCAGAGACAGGACACAGTTTGAGAGAGAGGTGGAGGAGTGGAAGCAGCGTGTGGATGCGAAGACGAAAGTGGCGATGCAGACAGAAAAGGAGCTGAGGGAAAGCGAAGAGCAGCTTCGGGCGCTGAGGGAGAAGGAGAAAGAGATGGCGAGAACGATTGAAGACAGCAGGAACACGATCAGCACAATCACAGAGAGAGAGAGAAGAGAGATCGAAGAACACAACACAGCGATGAAGGAGAAAGAGGAGGCGTGCGAATCCCTCAGGCGGGAGCTGAGCGAGGCAGAGGCGAAGACGAGAGAAAAGGCAGAGCTGCTGAGCTCGAACACAACGCTGTTTGCAGCGAAGGAGAAGGAGCTGAATGGGAAAGTGGAAAGGTGGATGAAGTTTGCAGAGAAGAAGGACACGCTGGCGAGCCAGCTGAAGGAAGAGGCAAAGAGCAAGGGTCAGGAGATTGTGCAGCTGCAGGAGCGAGAGAAGCAGAGTGCGGAAAGGGAGCGGAGGCTGGCTGAGGAGAAAGAGGAGAAAGAGAAGGTAATTGCTAGGCTGAACGAGGAGCTGATGCGGATGGGTGTACTGGAGAAAGCACTGAGGCTGTGTGAAGAGCGGAACGAGATGATGCTGAACGACCTGCAGACACGAGAAGAGCACTTCTTCCTGTGCAGCCGGGAAAAGCACATTTTGCACGAGGACTATTCGCAGCTGAAGGTGGAAATGGGGCTGCAGCAAAAGAAGACAGAGCAGAAGATCAGGGATTTGCAGCGGATTATCGAAGGGCAAGAGCGGGAAAGAGAGAAAGAAAGGGAAAAAGAACGAGAACGAGAGCGAGAACGAGAACGGTCGATAACTCCTTCGCTCACTCCGATTCTTCCCGCTTCGTCGAACAAAAGCAAGTCCAACCCGTTTTCTTCCATCTCAGTTTCCTCTCCTTCTTTTTCTTCTCGCAATTCATCGCCATCGCCATCACAATCACAATCATCCTCATCCTCATCATCATCTTCAACTCCCACTTCGCATTTCCACCCGTCTTCCTCCACAAACTCTCTGTCCTCTCTTTCCTCCTCCTCCTCTTCTTCCTTCTCTTCCTCTTCTTCCTCTTCGTTGTCTGCCACTTCAGCGCAAACACAACACACTTCAAACTGCCGAACGTGTGCCTCGCTCACTTCGCAAATATCCTCTCTACAGTTTGACATCGACCAGCTCAAACACGAAAACGAGTCACTTCGCAAGGTCGTTGCGTCGCATTCAAAAGGAACATCAAAGGTTTGGTTGCGGTGCAATTCTTCTTCTCTGGCATTTTGGTTGACGTGCTGTGAATTTTTCACAAATCTTTTTTTTTTAATTTTTATTTATTTTTTTTCAATAGGATGCTCCGCTTCGCCAGATGCAAGAACTGTATCAGGAAAGCCTCGAACGATCGCTTCAGCTTCAGGACGATGTTGAAACACTCGGAAATGTTGTTGAAAAATTAACAGCAGAATTGAATCAGCTCAGAGGGGTTTCGAAAAAATGAGGGCACCGTTTTTGAGAGAAATCTGTTTTATTGAAGCATTTCATCACCACTCCATAACATTGGTCGCAATCGATCAACTGTTTCGTTTTTGTTTGGGGGAATAGAAAAATTGCACGGGCAGCAATTATCATAAGATATTTCAAGCTGCCTTCAAATTGAAATGTTTATGTTTTGGTATTTGATCTCAATTTTGAAAAGATTTCTTTGTCAATTCCAAGAAAAGTGAGCAAATAATTGTTAACAAAACCAGCGTGAATGAGTTTGAATATAAAAAAAGAAAGCTTGGAGAAGGTGAGGGCGTGCCTTGTTTTGTGTTGCCTGCTGAAAAGGCACATTTTAAAACATTTAGCGAGTCTTTGTGGATATGCCGCCTCTGGACAGCGCGGAGCAGACTGCACAAGAAAGAGTGAATGTATGCTGACTTTTTCCCCCCAGAAATGTTTCTGTGCATTTTATGCCTTTGCAGGTTATTTTTCGGCCAGATGCAAAATACGAGCGGCACACGCAGGTGGAAGAGCCGAAAATGGAGGACATGTTTGCTGCAACATTTTTGAATTGACTTTTTTTGAATGGTTGTCTATTGTCATGCAACGCCCAAATCATTTGAAAAAAAATTTTTTTTATGAAATTCACAAAATAATATTCACTGCACAACATGTGATGGGATCATTGGAATGAACTGCACACAGATCTCTGCCTAAGCTTTATGCAGCTTCTGGATGTCTTTCAGCAGCAAGCTTCTGTGCGGCAACTGCTCAGCTGGTTGGGGATGTTCCGTTTCACGAGATATTTCTGAGCTATCCAAGGGAAAGCTGAGCAAGACCTTTTGGCGCAGCGAGTGCCATTGCTTGAGAATCTCTGGCTCAAGAGTTTATGATAAATGATGTTGCACAGGAAGTGGAAAGAAAGAGCGAAGCAAATGTAATTCAATAGAAAAAGATGTATTTTTTATCAACAATGAATTGCTGAACAAATGGAACTAAAATTTGGAAGAATCTGTTTGCTTGTTTGATTTGTTATCTTTTTTATTTGTTCTTTAAAATTATGTGCGAATGTATTTTTGCATTCATTTTTTCCTTTCTTTTGTGAAGTATTGATTTTAGGATTTGATGATTGCAAAGAAAAGGATGATAAACCATTGACGGAAAGGATTGCTGCTGGAATGCATTTGCATGATATATTTCAACATGCTTTGGCTGATATCAAGCGAAAGACGGCTTTGAAGAAGGTGCAGCGGATGAGAGGAGACACATATGAATGGCGCTTCCTTTTTTTTTTCCACCATTGAACACAGCCGGATAATTGAAGAGAAAGAAGTATGTCTGATTTGATGATTTTTGTGGTTGATTGATAATCGTACATGCTGATAAGTGAATTTTCATTTTCGCTTTCATCTTCGTTTTTCAAAAGCTTGCAAAATTTTTCACAAAGCTCTCACATTTTTCAATGGTTATATTTTATTTCTTTTTCTTTTCTGCTTTGCTTGTTTTTCTTTTTTTTTTTCAATATATATATATATATATATTTAAAATATTTTTTGTGCTTCGAGAGAAAATAAAACCTTTTTACACTTCATTCACTATTTTTTAATTATGGATTTTGATAAAAATATTATATGAAGATCACAGAAAGAAAAGAAAAAATTTGAATTCAAAAAGTGAACAAAAGGTGATGCGCCTTAGCTCAGGAAAGAATGCAAGAATGCTCTGTTTGCTGCTTCTGGTGATAATAGCTGGATGCGAAAGGAAGAGGAGTGTGTCAGAAAGAGCAGAAAATGAGAAAAGGGCCAGCATTGGAAGAAAGGAGTTTTGCTGCGCAAAACGGGTTGAAGGCGAAAAAGAAGAAATATCAAAGAGGCGCTTTGAGAAGGAGAAGGAGAAATTGGAAATGTGCGAAGGAAATGTGGCAGAAAAAGAGAAAAAAGACTTTTTTGAAATATCGAAAGAACAAAAGGCAAAGATCAATGGAGAATTCGGAAAGGGAAATGAAGACATTTGTGCAATAAATGGCTTTGCAATATTTTTGGGAAAGGAGATGAATGGAAAAAGTCAGATTTGCACATGCACATTTGTTGTGAATTCATCTGTTTCAATGAGCGATGTGCAGATTTGTGGAGTGAAAGAGTTATTCTTGTTTGAAATTGAAGAAAAGTCTGAGTTGGCGCTGATGAATGCAGAAGTTGCAGTTTTATCGTCCGATGTTTCTCCATTTAGAATTTTTGGGGGAAGGGTGCTTTTGGTGAATATCAGCACGAGAGCAGGAAATGTTTGTGGGAAGATGCCATCTTTGTTTGATCGTCCAAGGAATGTGGAACAAGAGGGATTTGATGGAGAAGTGAGTATGGCAGACTGTTTGTTTGGCTCGTTGAGATTGGGAACTGGAGCTCCATTCCTTGTTGGGGGAACAGTGGGAACTTTGGAAGTGAGCCAGACGAGATTTGAAAATATCACTGGAGAGGGTTGGCAGAAAGGCAGGCAAGGAGATTGGCATGGATGTGAAACAACAATGAGGAGTGTTGTTTTTGTGAATGTTGATGATGTGGTTGATGGAGCGATAACAGAATCAATAAATGAGCCTTCATCGTTTCTGTTGTCGTTCAACTGCTCTTTTGAGCATTGCATGCGGAAGTCAAACAAATATGCAGATTACAAGGGAGAAGATGGAAGGATTGTTGTTGGAGGATCTGCATCGTTTGAGGATGACACATTCACAGGATGCCGAGCGGACGAGGGCAACGGAGGGGCGCTGTTTGTCAACTCATCTGAAGTGTCGCTGTACGTGATGCGATGCAGTTTCACAAGCTGTTATGCGCCGAATGGAGGAGCAATTGCGGAATTGCTTGTAAGAAATTCTGAAATATCTGAAACACTGTTCATTAACAACTCGGCAAAAACTGCAGGATGCATTCAAAAGACACGAAATTTTGGCTGTTTTATACTTCAAAGGTGCTTGTTAAAGAATCCAGTAGCCACCGCAGGCGATGGGAGCGCAATAAATTGGAATGGGGATTATTCTCAATTGTCTTTTGAGTGTTTAGGATCAAATGATGGAAATGGAGGACAAGCACAAATTATTGATTGTCAATTTGTGAATTGCACAAACAATGGTTATCATGGTGCAATTCAGTCATGGTCATACAAAACATATTTTGCAATGAGAAGTTGCCAGTTTGTGAAATGCACGAGTGCAAGAGAAGGCGGAGCAATTCGCCATCATTTTGTTGTCTATTCTGGTGACCAATCAAGCATTACAGCATTTTTCTTTTTATTTTTCCACGAATGTTCTTGCACAAGTATTGAAAGTCCTCTTGGACATGATATGTGCATTCTTCAATCATATCCAGAAGTGAATATCACTTCATGCCCACTGAAGGAATGTTATTCCACAAACACTGACGAAAAACGGTTATATTGGGCTGGAACTGGAAAATACGAAAGTGACTGGCTACCAACATCGAAAGTTCAGATTACAAGCTGTTTTGTTGCAACAAATGGGAATGATGCGGAGCAATTATGTGGATTGAAGGAAGAAGCAGGGTGCCGAACAATTAGGCATTCGTTTGGAAAGTGCATGACACAGTTTGAGGCGAAGATATATGTTGGAAGCGGAAAGCACTTGTCTGAGGAAGGAGAAATCGGAGTTGGTAGTCGATGTGTTTGTGTGTGCGGAGAGGGTGTGGATAAGACAGTTATCAGCACTGGGAAGATGACAAGCGGAAGAAGCCTGTTTTGTGTGGGAAGTGGAAGCATGCGATTGAGATCGTTGGCGATTGAGCATTCGCATGCCAAGATGAGGATTGGAGTGGTATTGATCAATGGAGGAGGGAAAGTGGAGATGAGGCGGATGGAAGTGCGAGGATCTGAATGGAGTTCTGGAATGAGTGGATTTGAAGTGGGTCTGTTTGGAATAGAAGCTGGAGGTGGGGAGTTGGAGATGGAACATGTTGTGGTTTCTGGGGTGTTCATGGGAAATGTTGGAGTTCTGGGGCAGGAGTGCGGGTCAAAGGTGAATTTGTCGAATGTGGAGTTTTTGAATGTTGCTCGGCTGGAGGGAGACGGGAGCGTGATGTCTCGAGTGTTGTGTTTTGAAGAAGAGCTTGAAATAACAAATGTGACGATGAGGAGGTGCGGATGTGAGAGCGGGGATGGAGGAGGGATGAGAGTGGAAATGGGAACAGGATCGAAAGTGAGAATTGGGAAGGGGATGGAAACGGTGTTTGAGGAGTGCAGAGCAAGCAAGGGAGGAAGTGGAGGAGGCCATGGGGGAGGAGTGATTCTGGAGCTGAAGGAAGGAGCAGAAGACTTTGTGCTGGAAAAAGTGAGGTTTTCAGGGTGCAGTGCGAGTGTGGGAGGGACGATGGTGTTTATAAAGGCACGCAAGCTGAAAGAAGTGGTGAGCCGAGAGCGGCTGAAGTTCCAGGCTGACGAATGGAATCTGACCGATCTGTGTGGGTTTGAAGGCAGCGACGAAGAGAATGTGATCCCGTTGGTTGTGTATCTTCGGGAGAAGCCTTTGGAATACTTTGTTGGGGGAACAAACAAAAAGGACTGGGAGATGTGTGGGTTTGTGGACATGCAGTGCATGAGTGTGGACTATGCGATTGAGACGCATGGGAGTGCGTCTGGGGTAACAGTTGTGGCGAGCCATGGGGCAGTGCTGAAGAAGGATGTTTTGGTGTCGAGGGGGACGATTGTAGTGAAAGGACAGACATCGCAGCCTCGAGTGGAGATTGGAAGGAACGAGGATGGCGTGGCAGATGGGATGATCACGACGAGAGCAAAAGTATCGTTTGTGAATCTTCTGATGTCGATTCCGGGGAATGTGGGAGCAGGGAGATGCCTGATGATGTGCGAAAGCGGGAGCCTGGAAGTGCAGCAGTGCAAGTTTGAAGGAAGAGAAGGGCCTACGATTGGGTATGTGCTGGTGATGTGCAGTGGAGGCAGTGTGAATGTAAAGCAGCTTCGGATTGATGGGCTGAGTTTTGAGGGGAGGTGTGTGATAGGGGTGGAAGGTGCAGGAGGAGGGGTGATGTGCCAGGGGAACATCACAGGAGGAAGAGTGGCATGCGCTGGTGGAATGGTGTGGCATGGATCGAGTGGGGAGTTTCTGGTGGAGCAGACTGTGTTTGAGGGAGTGGAGGTTGAGGATGGTGGAATATTGGTTGGGGAGGGAGGGAGGAGGCTGGAGGTCAGAGAGTGCACATTCAGTGGGATAGGGAGCAAAGGAGGAGATGGGAGTGGGATAAGGTGTGTGATTGGAGAAGGGAAAGAGGGAAGAGTTTGGAACAACAGTTTCATTGGGCGCATTGCAAGGAATGGATGTGGAGGTGGTGTGTCTGTGGAGATAAGTGGAGGAGGGGTGTTTGAGATGGGAAGGAGTGAGAGCGAAACAACGATTGAAAAGTGTGAGAGCAAGAGAGGGGAAGTTCCAGATGGGGAAAATGGGATTGGTGGGTTTGGAGGAGGTTTGTTTGTGAAGTGTGTGGGGGATGGGGGATATGGGTATGAGGTGAGAGATGTTGTGTTTGGGGAGGAAGCAGCAGCAAACAAGGCAGAATGTGGGGGAGACAATGTGTTTGTGTGGGGAGAGGATCTTATGAAGGCTGTTGGAGGAGGGCAGCTTGTGAATGTGGTGAAGGCAGATCGAGGAAGAGACCACGAAGCGATGGGGTTTGAAGGGGAAGAGGAGAGATATGTGATTCCACTTTCATTTTATTTTGCCAGTGTTGAAGGAGTGGCAGGGTTTGTTGGAGGAGAGAATGCACGAGATTTCAGTGTGTGTGGGTTTGAAGGGTATGGGTGCAGGACGATCGAGAAGCTTGTGTCATTGCGATTCAAAGAGGGGAGGAAGCAGGTTATTGTGGAGGAAGGGTTTCTGTGGGAAGAGGGAGTGGAGATGAGCGGAGAGAAATGGGATGTGTGGTGTGTCAGAAAAGGAGCACAGGTGGTGGTGGTTGCTGGTGATGGAAACAGAGAAAAAGGGATTGTGCAGACGAGCACAGAGACACAGATGACTAACTGCACAATGTGTGTGCCAGGATCTCTTGGCAGGGCAGGGTGTTTGATCGAAAGTGTTGGAGGGGGTTTGGGGATGAAATGGTGTGGAATTCGGTTTGTGTCAGAAAGTGCAGGGTATGTGGTGTTTTATCATCTGGTGAATGTTGAAGGAGGGAAAGTGTGTCTGGAGGAATTTGTGATTGAGGGGAGTGGAGAAGTGGAGTTTGGTGTTGTGCCATTTGCTGTTGAGGAGGCGAAGAAGATGGTTGTGAACAACAGTGCGTTTGAGAGAGTTATGCACTGTGGCGGTGATGGAGGATGCTTAGAAGTGTTGAGCAGGGGCAATGAGAGGGAGGAAGTGTGTGTGGAAAACAGCACATTTGAGAGTGGATGCGAAGGAGAAGGAGGAGTTCGAGGAGGAGGGATGATGGTCTGTGAAGGTTCGTGTGCAAGTGTGCTGATGAAGAAAGCAAAGTTTCTGAGGTGCAGTGTGCCAGATGGAGAAGGAGAAAGGGAAAGAGGACTTGGAGGAGGAATATTCATATTGTGTTGCGAGGAGACATGTGATTTTGTGTTGGAGGGAGTGGAGTTCAGTGGATGCAAGGGATGGATGGGGAGAAATGTGTTTATTGATGGAAAAGATCTGAGGGAAATTGTGAAGAAGGAGAGGTTTGCCTTTGAGAGAGAAGGAATGGAGCTGAGGGATCTGATGGGGTATGAGAGAATGACGACGGATGAAAGATTTGGGATTCCGCTTGAGGTGTATCTGGATGAATTTGTGGGGAGTGGGTATGTTGGAGGAGCAGAGGATTTTGGGTTTGATCATTCAGGGTGTGGAGTTGTGTATGCACCGTGCGAGACGATTGGGGGAGTGGTGAAGACTCGATTTGCTGGAACAAGTGTGGAAACTGCAGAGATAACTGTCATGGGATCTTTCGAGCTGAAAAACCATGAATCGGTGGGATTGCAGAGGGTGAGCTTGAAAGGGGTTGAGACAGAAGGACTGACAAATGTGGTGGTGAATGGAGAAGGAGAAGGAGAAGGAGAAGGAGAAGGGCTTGTGGAAACAACGGTGGATGTGGTGATGGCGAATTTGTCGTTTTCGATTCCATCGAGATTCACAAAAGTGAAAAGGGATTGCTTGTTTGCCTGCAAAGGAGAAGTGCTGGAGATGAAGAGGTGCAGTGTGCAGCAAAGAATGCCCACAGAAAAAATTGAGTTTTGTGTGTTGAAGGCGATTGGGGGAAAGGTGGAGGTTCGGGGGATGAGGATGGAGAAGATGAGTTTTGGAGGGGTGGAAGTGTTTGAGGTGAGGGGATGGGAAGGAGTGTTTTTGGAGTTGGAAATGGAGGATGTGAGGAGCGAAGCAGAAAGTGGACTGATTTTGGCGAGTGTGGATTCTGTGCTAACGATGGAAAACAGCTCAGTGGATGAGATTGTGGTGGATGGTGGGTGTGTGTTGGAGTTTGATTCTGGGGCAGAGGTGACAGTTCGGAACAGCAGCTTGACGAATGTGACTCGGAGGAGTGAGGATGGAGGGGTGTTTGCAGGGAGGGTCGGGGAGGAGAAAAAAGTGGAGGTGAAGAACTGCACAGTGATGGAAGGGAAGTGTGTGGGGAATCCGTCAAATGGAGGAGGTGTGATGGTGAGTGTGGGAAGGAAGGGGAAGTTTGTGTTTGACTTGAACAGAGTGGAGAAGTGTGCAGTGGTGGGAAATAAGGGATATGGAGGAGGGGTGTTTGTGGAGTTTGAGGATGAGGAGGCGGGATACTCGATGAAGGAGGATGTGTTCAAAGAGAATGCTGCAGCAAAGGGGATGGATGTGTTTGTTGTGAGTGGTGCCCCGGATGTGATGCTGCGGGAGGATCTGTGGATGGGGTCAGTGGATGAGGAGAGCACTCCAGAGGAGAATGTGTGGGTGGTGGACTCGTTGACAGACACGGTGATTGATCTGTCGGTGAAGAAGTATCTGTTCCCGTCTGAGGGGATGATTGTGTTTATTGAGGCAGGGAGGAGCACAATGGCAGACACCTGTGGAAGCGAGGTGTCACCGTGTGACAAGTTTGCAGATGGGTTTGGGCACATGGGAGATGACAAAACAACGATCCAGATCAACAACGAAAACAGCATTGAGAGCGAGATCAACCGAAAAGGGATATCGCTGGCTGTTCGGGGGAGAAGTGGGGAGAGTCTTTTGGAATTTGTGGAATGGGGGTGCTTTGTTCAAGATGAGGGAGATGGACAAACAACACTGTCATTGAACAGATTGAGGTTCAAGCTGCCAAGGGTTGGAGGAGAAGGAAACAGCGGGGCATTGCGAGTGTGTGTTGGGATGATGATGGTTATGAACTGCAAGTTTGGGGCAGGAGGTGGAGAAAAGGAGGAGACGGGAATGAGGATTGTGGAGGAGATTGGAGGAGAAGTGCGAATGGAGCAGGTTGTTGTGGAAGGGATGATATTCTCGGGGGAAGGAGGGATTGGGGCTGTGAAAGGTGGAGTGTTTCACATGAACAACACGAACATATCGAAGATTGTTGGAAAGGGGAAGAGTCTGATTGAAGGAGAAGAAGGGATTGAGTTTGGGATGTGGAGGGGGAATATTGTGGATGTGGAGGTGGAGCGAGGAGGGGTGATGGAGATGAAGAAGGCGCAGCGTGTTGAGATTGAGGAAGGGAATGTGTTTAATGGGTGCAGATCGGTGTTTGGGGATGGAGGAGGGATGAAATGGGAGGTGGATGAGGGGGGAAGTTTTGAGTTTGTGAATGGAGAGGTGGAGCAGTGTAGTGTGAATGGTGAGAGTGGGAGAGGGGGAGGGGTTTTTGTGTATGTGGACAACAGGACGAGTGGGATGATCCGTTTTGAGGGGATTGTGTTTCTGCAGAACTCGGGAGCATATGGGAGAGATATGTTTTTGGATTGCAGGGACTTGAACGAAACGGTGACAACAGAGAGATTTGGGCTGCGTGTGACGAACGAAGAAGGAAGAGAAATAGTGGATATGCAGGGAGTGGACAGAGTGAGATTTGTGGAGAGGCATGTGGACTTGTGCGTATTTCTGGTGGAGTGGAAGTGGAGGGAGGTGCATGTGAGCGAGGAAGGGTGTGACATGGTGGGGTGTGGGAATGGGAGTTTGCCATGCAAGAGTTTGTGGAGAGGAGTGAATAACGTTGATCGGGATGGGAATGAAGGCGGGAGAATCAAGATCAAAGGAAGAGCCAAAGTGGGAGACTGGGAGGATGTTTCAGGGATTGTTGTGGAGTCGGGTGTTGAGGGAGAGGTGTGTGTTGTGGAGGTGGGGATGGAAGTGAAAGGAGGAGATGGAAAATGGGTGTTTGAGAACAGGAAGACAGCAGGGTTTGAGCGAGTGGAGTTTTGTCTTCCTGCTGTGTTGGAAAGGGGGCAAGAATTTGTACTGTATTCTGAAAGTGAGAGTGGAATATTGGGCATGCAGGGATGTCTGTTTGTGCTTGGGGATTTGGATGATGTGGGATATGGAGTGCTGAAGGCGAAGAGTGGGAGTGTTTATATGGTTTCGTGCACGATTGAGAATGGGAGGTTTTCAGTGTGCCCGTTTTATATCTGTTCGTGTGGGGTGTTTGAAGAGTGCAGAATCGTGGGGATGAAGAGGCGAGATGGGGAGGAAGGGGGAGGATTGAAGGTGACGTTGGCAGATGTACAAATACTGATGCTGAACAGAACAGATGGATGGGAGTGTGAGTGCTCTGCGACGAGTGGGCGTGGTGGGTTTCTGTTTGTGGACAGTCTTGCATCGGTGGCAGAGCAGCCATTTCAGCTGAAGGATGTGAGCTTGAAGGGGAATCAGGCATACAGAGGAAAGAGTGTGTTTGTGGTTGGAGGAGATCTGAACAAGAGTGTGACAGGAGATTCGTTTGCGTTTGACTTCTCAGGGTTGATGGAGAGCGAGAATGAGTTTGTGGGAAAGGAAGGGAGAGAAGAGGGGGCAGAAGAGAGGGATCTGCTGCGATATGTTGTGGGATACAGCTCAAAGAAGATTCATGTTTGTGGGAGTGGAGAAGATGTGAAGAGGTGTGGGAGCGAGGATGATCCGTGCTTTTCGATGTGGAAAGGGATGGAGCAGCTTGAGAACACAAGAGAGATGAAAGAGGTGGTTGTGATGGAGCTTGGGAGAGTGGAGGATGAATGGGACTTGGCGAATGTGACATGGAGGGGAGGTGGAAGGGAAGATGAAGAGGAAAGCAAAGATATGCTGATGTTTTGCGGGAAGAGCGAAGGAGTCGAGGAGTGGTTTGTGAGATGCGAGGAGTCATTTTGTGTGAAGAATCTGAAGATTGTGATTGGTGAATCTGTTGGGGAAGAGAAGAAAGAGGTTGTGAGCGGGAGAGGAAAGGCAGTTGAATTTGAGGGATGCAGAGTGGTGAGCGAAGTGCCTGAAAATGGGAGGATCCCGTCTTTTGTGGTTGTGAGGGCAGGAAGCTTGATGATGAAGAAGGTGACATTTGAGAGAATGAAGATGAGAGGGTCCGGGATTGTGGCATTTGAAGGTGTGAGCTGCTTGCTGGAGAAAGTGAAGATGGAGTTTGAGACGCATTTTGGAGGAAGTGGGATTGCTGTTGAAGGAGGGACCAACGGGGCTGAGGAGCATGAGGCAACAAGTGTGGTGATGAACGGAACAGAGTTTGTGATGGTTGAGCGAGAGGATGATGGGCCGAGTGTGATGGAGAGTGTGTGCACCGGAGGTGTGAAAGTGGTGGTGAATGGAAGTGTGTTTGAATCATGCAAGGCGAGAGGGAGCAGCAAAGGGGGAGGGATGCTGCTGAAGCTGAATGAAGGAGGGGATATTCTGATGAAGGATGGGAGGATTGTGGAGTGTGAGTGCAGCGAGGCAGTTGGGAGAGGCGGAGGAGTGTATTTGTGGAGTGAGCTTCGGGGAGATCTGGGCTTTGTGTTTGATGGGGTGAAGCTGAGTGGAAACAAGGCGCATGTTGGGAGGGATGTGTTTATTGAGTGTGTGAACATCAGCAGGCAGATAAACGAAAGCCAGTTCAAGATGGATCTGCGGGCAGAGGTGTATATCCGGGGGAATGGGATATATGGGATTGACGAGGTGGAAGAGGAGCCGGTGGACTTGATTGAGCTGATAACGGTGTATCAGTCGTCGACGATTGTTGTGTCGAATGTGTTTGGGAAAGGGGGAGGGAACTGGCGGAAGTGCGGGACTGTGGAGCAGCCGTGCTTGTCGGTGGGGTATGGGCTGGAGCATCTTGTGGCAGGGTTCAACTCGATGGTGGCAGTGGATGGAGAGAGCGAGATCGAGAAAGAGATTGAGATTGGGGATGTTGTGATGCGGCCGAAGAGCTGGGAGAAGGCGAAGATCACGATTGGTGAGTCTCTTGTGTGCACACGAGAGGGGATGATAGATGTTGACGGGAAAGTGGTTGTGGAGCTTGTGAGCTTTATGTTTGGGGAGGTGTTTCCCACAGTACACAAAGTGGTGTTTGATGTGGATCAGGAGTCGATTTCGTTCTCTGAAGTGAGTTTTGGGTCGTTGGAACCAGAGGCATACGAGTCGGCTGTTCCTGTTCTTGTGAAGTGCACAGGAGGGCAAGTGATGATGAGAAATTGCGAAGTGGAGCATGTTAGTGTTGAGTGGCTGATGTGTTTTGGAGGAGCTGTGTCTGTGCGTGAGATGAAGATCAAGAGCATTTGTTGCAAATATGGAGGGATTATTGTGAGGGATTGTAAAGGGTTGTTTGGAGATGTGGAGGCGGAAAACATAAGGATGGATGGGGGATCGTTTTGTGAGATTGAGAACAGGGATGGAGGGAGAGAGATGAAGGTGTGTCACTCAAAATTCCTGAATGTGACAAGCGGATGTGAGAAGGCAGCAGGGATTAGGTGCAGCAATTCACGTGGAGCAACGAGTCTGTCGAATTGCACATTGGAGGGATGCCAGAGCTTGGCAGGAAAAGGAAATGTGATTCAGGTTTGGATGAGTGAGGGAGTTTTTGTGGATGGGTGCAAAATTGATTGTGGAACTGCAGATGAAGGGCTAAAAACAAACATTATTGAGAGAGAGAAGATTTGTTGGTGGAACGGTTCAGCTGTTGATTTAACTGAGAGCAAGGTGAAAGTTGAAGATACAACGATTGCCGGCTCGTCGAATGGAGGAATAACAATGAGAGGAGGAAATGTGAATATTGAGAAAGGAGAGTTCATGAATAACAATCCATCAATTGAAGGATATCCATCACTGAGAAGAAACATCATCTGCTCAGATTCAGGAACATTGAATGTGATGAGTTTGAAAGGAGGGGATGGATGGAAGGATAATACATCACTTTGGATATTGAATGAAGGGTGCAGTTTTGAAGGGATTGCTTCAGAAAGGGATTCTTCATTCTTCATTCCGATGTTGGAAAGCGTTGAAGCAAAAGAAGTTGGAGAAGAGCTGGTGCTTGCGTTCAAGGGGATGTTGCTGGTTCCGTGTAATCTGTCATTCATGGTTGTTAAGCAAATTGGAGAAGAAAAACAGATTGAAAAATATGGATTTGGTGAAAGTAGACTTATATCGGAGACTGCAGCAGAGGGGAGGATGCCAAAGGAAAGGATAAGAGAGGCGGAAGATGAAGCAGAAGTGAGAGTGAGCATCCTGTTTGGGGATTCGAATAAGCCATCGACCACTGATTCTTTCATTCTGAAGAACAAAAGCGAAACTCAAGTGAAAGGAAATGGAAAAATCGTTGAAGGAGGAAAAGAAGGAAAATCGTTTTGGCCAATAATTGTTGTTGTTTTGGCTATTGTTCTTTTTATTGTTCTTATTGCATCTATTGTTCTTGTTGTTCGATGGAGAAAGCAAAAGAGAAGAACTGAAGAACTGGAAGAGATTGTGAACGATAACATCAGAAAGGATCCGAAGGCATTTGAGATGGTGACAATGGAAATGTCGCCTGAGGCACAGTGGAAAAGAGCTGAGAGGGAAGCAGAGAAGAAGAATGAAGAGAGGATAAAGAAGAGAGTGTATGCGAAAAGCTTAGGACACTCAGAATCATCGGAGCATCTTCTATCTGAGAGCGGCTCCACCGAATACATCCTGGGGAGAGATTCAGATAAGATTCCTGATTGGGCATTGGAAAAATTTGATGAGGAAGAAGATGATATATTGAGGAAGCGAACTCCCTCACCATCCATTTCATCCACTTCAACAACAGACACTTCAGACTCAGATTCAACTTTTGTTCGTGGGGAGGATTTGTGCCCAACCACTTCATCAATGTCGAACTTAGTGGATGCAATGGCCTGCTCGTCTTCTCACGAGAAGCTGATTGTGGATTTGAGAGATTCACTGTTCATGCTGCTTCATGGAAGGAATGAGAAGAAGGAGATGGCAATAGGAACTCTTGAAGAGAGGGAGATAACAGCTGCTCAGATCCTGTTCTGGGTAGTGAATGGGGCACTCCACTCCTTCGAAGAATGTGAAGTTCCACTTCAGTCGCTGACAAATCTGAGCCCTCACATTGTGCTGTTCTCAGAACACATGGTGATCTGTGTTGCGATGCATTCTGACTGCTCTTCTTCAGATTCAGATTCATCTTCCATCTCTTCATCAACTGTTGTGACGTCTGCAAGTGACGATGACAGTGACTCCCTTCCTTCCTCAGCGTTTGAGGATGAGGATGATTTCAAAAAGGAGTGTTTGAGGTGGAAGGCACCAGAGCTGCTGATGAACAGGAAGATGGGAGCGTCAAAGAAATCTGTTGTGTTTTCGATTGGGATGATGCTGTGGGAGTGCCTGACGCTGAAGGTCCCGTTTGGGGAGTATGAGGCAGAGACAGCAGGGCAGAAGATTGTGAATGGTGAAAGGCCTCCGTTGGAAAAGCTGCCAGCGGAGTTCCAGAGATATGTGGAGGCATGCTGGAGCGGGGAGAGGAAAAGCCGGCCGACGCTGGTGGAAGTGAAGCGAGCGCTGTTTGGAAGATTCCCGAAGGATGGAGCGATGTTCACGGTGTCGGATGCAATCACATATCTGGTTCCATCGAGGAATGATGGGCAGAGCAGCATGGAGAACGACAGCAAGGAGACAGTTGCAACAATCAATGAAGTTCAAAACATTGATATGAAATGAAAAACTGAAAATAAAAAAAGATCACACGAAATAAAAAACTTGTAATGTTGTCATTGTGAAAATGAATTCCACTTCACTTGCAAGAAGAAAAGCTGGAAATAAGAAGGAAACGTTGCAAATATCTCAGCTCCCACAGATGTTCGTTCATTGATGCATTTTGTGCAGAATGCCAAATTGTCGAGAATGGAGGCATCGACTTGCACCTGATGTGTTGTCTTTTGCATCTCTGATCATTCATTTTCGTTTTGAAAAGTGTTTTGGCTTGTTGAATTATCATCAACTTGATGATTGGAAGTTTTCCTTTCGTTTGAGTTGTTGTTCAGAAGTTTTCTTTTCTGTTTTTTCAAATGGTCACTGTTTTTGATTTTTGAGAGGTATTGCGACAAAGAAATCAACGAATATTGGAAATGAAAAGAAATGTTTTTGTGTATGTGTGCATTGTCGAATGTTTTTGAAAATAAGGAAGATGAATGAGGCATTTCCAATGACTGGGCCTAGCTCGGTCATTCTTGAAAAACAAATTGGAATGGTGCTTGCAACAAAAAGAATACTCACAAAAAAATGAATCCAAAAAGAGATTCGAGGAAAAAACTGCTGACAATTTTGCTTCAATTATTCATTGGCTCATTCAAAGTGGAGTGTTGTGAGCATTTTGAAAAGCATTATTTTGAATTCATAAATGTGTTTTTCTTCATCAAAAGAAAGGTGTTTGTTTATTCTTTTGAAGAAATAATTCTTCAACACGCACAAATTGCAGAGAATAACTGATTTTTTGAGCAGTTATTCAAAAAAAAAAATTGATTTATGATCTTGAGCATTGGTTGGAGCATTCGCTTTCACAAAAACGTTAATAATGCCAAAATCTTTGGAAGATAATTATCTCCTGATAAATCTTTCTGGCAACATCAATTCTCATCCAAAACTGGAACAAAAACATATCGCTCCAATCAGAACAAACAACAGCAAAGAGCATCCAGAATCGAGAATCAATGCTTTGCCAACAGAAATTTCAGAGCAGCTGAGCAAGCAGCCATTCTGTGCTTTGAAAAAATAATCAATCTGCTGATGCTGTGTTCATGTTGATGATATTATTCAAAACCTCGCACCAGCAACAAATAGTCAATACATAAAAAAATCCATTCAAAAAAATAAAAATGAAAAAAAGACCAATAATAATCGTGGGAAAAAACTTCAAGCAACTTCAGTGATGCTGATAAATAAATCCAAGCGCAGCACTCGCACAGCACCGCGGAAGCAGGTCAACTCCGGTTCCTTGTGGCCTGCTGCAGCCTCAGCAAAGGCAGCCGCCCAGCCCCCGACGAAAGCCCTTTTAGCACTTCTCTTGCCGCAGAAGCGCAATCTCCCCGTCCAGCTGCTCCAGCGTCTTCTCCTTTTTCTCCACCGCCTCAAACATCCCAATCACGTCTGCAACGCTCTTCTCTTCCTCCACCTGCTCCTCTTCAAACCACTTGATCAGCTCCGGCATCTTCAGCCCCGGATGCTCTTTGTCGAACGGCAGGATCTTTTCCCCCAGCTCGTGGATCAGGCTCGTCACATACTCCTCGTGGTGCAGCGACTGCTTGAAAACCTCGACCGGGCTGTCCCACCTGCAGCCCCAGCCCCCACAAAAACGAAAAAAATAAATTAATTGATGTATAAATAAATAATTAAAGAGTGGAAGAAAATTAATGTTGTTGGTTGGTCGGTCGGTCAAAATATAAAAAAAATGTGATGATGATGAAAAAAAATAAAAACGGCCATTAAACGTTGCACACACCACTGGACCTCCGGAGCAGGGATCGGAAGAAGATTCACTTTCTGGCCTTTGGTGGTGAGCCACTCCATGAACTTGAACGCATGCTCCTGCTCCTCCCGCGCCTGCTTGTACATCCACCGCGCCATCCCTGCAGCCCCAAACAAACCCCAAAAGTCCACAGCCCCCGCACTCAAACACAAAAGAAACACAAAGCAAAAATACCTGGAAGCCCTTTTGCCTGGAAGCACGCCCCCATCGAGTTGTACAAGTACTGTGAGTAGAGCTCCTTGCTGATCTGGAAGCAGATGGCCTCCACCACGGCTGGCGGCACAGGCGCAGGCGTGGGCTTCGCAAACTGCTTGAAAAGATATGGCATTTCTCTTTTTCGATTTTTCCTTATGGGGCGTCGAATTATTTGGAGCGCCTTTGTCCTCCGCAGGCTCGCTCTGCTGCATCGGCAACACGCACAATGTGGATCGACGCGATTTACGGGGCGGTGCTGGGGAGCTTGGCACCGCTGGGGGAGTGGTCGGGAGCGCTGATATTCCTGGCTGGATTGTATTTCCTCGGCTGCGACGCCACGGCCCGCCAGGGGCCTCCCTCGCTCGCATCTGCGCTTTTTGTCTGCTCGTTTGGGAGCATTCTCTCGGCTGTTGTTTTTACGGGTGCGCCTCCGGGTTTGGCGTTGCTGTTTTGATTTGCTTTTTTTTTCAAGAATTGCTGTGCTTTTCTGCTTTTGCTGTGTTTTTTGTGTGTTTTGTGTGTGAATGCATCTGTGCTGCCACCTCGCTGGGAAGCAATTTTGTGGAAGAGGGCGTATTTTGAGTGGTTTGTGCTTGCCCGTGTGGCGTATTTTTGCCTGCCGCAAAGCGCTGTTCAGAAATTGGGGCGAAGGCCTCTTCGCGGGTGGCTGTTTGCGAGCGCATCAGTTGTGCTTGTGCATGAGATGCACGAGTGCTGTGTTGCGTGTGCGCACAGCGAGGGAGTGAATGCGCTTTTGGCGGTGGGAGCAACTGGATATGCTGTGTGTGTGCTTCCGCTGCAGATGTTTTGCCGCCTTGGCCATTACGGCTACGAGGACGAGGTTACTACGTATGAATCTGAATTTTTTGTTTGTTTGTTTGTTTGTTGTGTGAGTCGATTTGTGCCATTTTTTGAGATGCAATTTTTGTGTTTGCGTATTTTAATTGATTTAAATGGAATACGATTTTTTTCATTGATTTTGAATTTTGGAATGCTCATGGATTTCGTTTGTGCAATGTTGTGTGTATGTGTATTATTAACTGTGTGGGCCATGATGATTGGTGCGTTGCGTGTTTTTGCGCAGGATGGCATGCATTGCGGGTGTCTCGGGGGTTGTGCAGCTGGTCAGTTTGTGGTGTTTTGAGATGGCAGGGAGCGGAGCAAGGCTGGCTGGCGGAGCGAATCCTTCAAGTTTTGCCCGCTCTGCGGATGCGTTGCTTGGAAGGGTGCGGAGCGGAAAGAAGCAAGGAGAGGCAGGAGATGGGCGTGTGGACTCTGTTTCGCTGCTGATTGCTGCCACGGGGCATGGTTTTGCACATGTTGTTGCAACTGTGTGTGTTTCTGCTGTTGTGTTTCTTATTTATTTTATTGAGAGGCTGAGAGGTTGGGAGGTTGGGGCTTGAGGAGTGAAAGTTGAGAAAGAGCAGAAAAGCAATGAGGAAAAGAGAAACATTGCATAAGCTGTTGGAATGCGGGTGCAGATTGGGTTGTGCTCAGTTTATGTTTTGTTTCTGGGTTTTGAGGAAGAGTTTTGTGAATATGCAGCATTTCAGAGGATTTGTTTTTATCTTATTTTTTTTTTTTTTGATTTGAACAAACGCAGTTGAGAAGGACGGCGCGGATGCGAAGCCTTCAGGAGCGTCGCAAGGCGAAGGCAGCGCTTTTGGATGAGCTGTGTGCTGAGCAGGAGCAGCTGCTGGACGAGCTGGGCCCAAAGGAAGGCGCTCGGAAAGCGGGGAAATGAAAATGCCTTTGTGGCCATCCAGATGCCCATTTGCTTGCACTTTGAAATGGCTTTGTGTTGTTTGGCGAGGAGAGAGAATGGCCAAGCGGAGCTGGGGAAAAGGAAGGAAGAAGGCTCGAAACAAGTTGGGATCGAGAAATGGGGAAAGGGAAGGGAAAGCGAACAAAATAAATGCTTCATGTGCATGTGTGCTCGTGTGAAAAAGAAAGACTCTTTTAAGCGTGTTGAAGAAATGCTGGCAGAAGGTTGCAAGAGCACGCAGAATGAATGTGCTTTTGGTGTGCATGTTTTTGTCCACCATTGAATATTTTATTAACACACGCCACCGATAATTCGAAAAAGCAAAGCCAAAACTCTATTTTTATCAGTTGACGAATGTTGCTTACCAAAAATGGCTTGCACATCTGCGTCATAGATTTTGTTTGACAGAATTGTTTGGGGCGTATCAAGATATTTTAAAGCAAGATTGTTGTTTTAAGAATAAATTTTTTTATTAATCTGGTAAGTGCAAAATAAACAACCGTAGACAAAATTCTGTATAGTTAATAACAATAATAATAATAAACCGATGAATATTGCTTGGAACAATTTCTTTCATGCGGAAACTTTTAAAAGGACCCAAGAAATTTATTATTTTTCATCTCGAAATATGGATTTTTTCAGAAATTTTGGTCTAATTATTCATTATGCAATTATTTTCTGATTGCACATGGATGATCTTGAATTCTAAATTAGCTTCTTCAACGAATTATTTCTTAACGCAAATGATACATGGGAATGGTTCAGAAATGAAGTGTTGAATCAAAGATACAAAGAATGTACAAATTGCCATTATGAAATTTTTCTCAATGAATGAAATCCTAATTCCAGGCAATGGAGGTGCTTCAGATGCAATCAAACAATAAGCCTGCTATCAAATCTTTCAAAAGAAAATCAAAAAATATGAATTTAAAAAAAATGGATTTTTTCATTTATAAATGGATGAAGCTTTCAATTTTTCAAACTTCTTCACTTCTTGGTGTCCATAGAAACACAGTTGGTTTTTACTATTCCCTTGCAACAGCAGCAATGGTGCAGAGCGCAGAATCAACATTTCAGCCAATTGGAGGAGAAAATTCAATTGTCGAAATTAACAAAGCAATTTTGAACAAAAGAAAATATTATAAAGGCAGATGGAAGAAGCAGATCTGGCTATTTGGAGCTGCACAAAAAACTCAGGACGGGAAACAAGGATGCTTTTTTTATTTTCAGAGTCCCTAAAAGAAAAAAAGACACATTGCTATCAATCATTCAAGCAAACATCTTTCCAGGAACAATGATTCACAGTGATGAATGCAGAGCGTTCTCATCTCTCAGTGATCTCGGTATTGGCCACAAAACAGTTTGTTGTGAATATCATATCAAAGACCCTGTTAGCGAAATATGTGCCAACATGATTGAGGGACTTTGGAGTCAATTTCGAAAAGATTTGTCTCGCATGGGGCTGAAGGAGAAATTCATTGATGTTTATATTTCTTCTTTTGTGTTTCAAAAAAGAAAACAATCAACATTTGTTGAAACTGTGAGAGAGATTTGCCAATATAAAGTGGATGTATATATTGAAGAAGAAAATGAAGACCACGAAGAAGATGATGACGAAGAGGATGTGCCAGTTTTTGCTGAACAAAATGAAGAAATTTCTGAGGATTCAACGGAAGTTTGCGATGGATCGGAGCATTCTGAATATGAACCCGAACAAAAAAAAAAAAAAAAAAAAAAAAAAAAAAAAAAAAAAAAAAAAAAAACAGTTGCAAAGCTTGAATCATATTTATTAAGATATATTTGTTTTCATATCAATTACTATAGCAAAATTTTTTTGAAAATTATATAGAAAAATTATAAAAATTTTTATCTAAATATTTATGATTTCAAAACTTTATAATTTTTTTCTATAGGTTAATTTTTCTATCCGGACTTTTTTTTTAACCGGACAAAAATTTAAAATTAAAATATCTCAACAAATATTCAATATTAATTTACAGAAATTTGCATAGTTGTATATTAACATTCATGACATCTATTCATATACAAAATTTTAATAGCAGTGTTGTATATTTTTAGAAATAAATTATTTTTATTTTTGAAAATCCGACTTTTGATGAAATTTTCTATTTTAATGAAATGATTCAATTCATCTTTTAATCACACATCTTATTTTTTCAATGTAATAAGCAATTCTGGTTATTTTTTTTCCCCAGCAATTTGCTCGTTTTGACGGAATGGAAATCCATCATTTTCAAAAAATCTCACTCAATGGGACAACTTAAAAAATGTTTTTCATTAAATGCAGAAACATCTAACTAAAACCAACACTTGCATTATTTAATATGATAGTTGTATATATTTATTACAAAGTTATAATAAAAATTATTCCGTGAAGCTTCAAAAAAATAAATTTTAACCATATTTCAAAATAAATGAACATTAAAAATAAACTATTTTCAAAGCAAATTACATTTATGATATCTCTTTTAAATTATTATTAATAACAACAAGGCAGTAATTAGCATTATGATGTTTAATGGTATTCACTGAAATCGTAAAAAAAACAACATGGTATGTTGACAAATATTATATCATTGTTTTTTATGCTAATGATTTTGTGCGTAAATGTTTTCTCATGAAATTGAAATAATTAGAAAATTCTTTATTTCAAACCATTAATGGGATATAATTAAAAAATCAAAAATTGGAAAAGAATACATAAAACTGAGATCCGATGTTGCCAAAGATAAAAAAATATGTTTTTATGATTGAGATGTTTATCAAGGAGATGGAGAAGGTGAAAATTACTTCGGAATGCATTCTTTAGTTGAAATTCGAATTACGAAAAAATCGAAATGATTTTTTTTTATTTTTTGTCAAATACACATTTCCGCAAACTTTTATCATACAGCACATGCTTAAAACAGCATATATAATCAGAATATAGTGTTTTTTGTGAAAGTTGCAAAATGCCATATTGTACTATTATGCCCAGTAATTTTAAATAACTATTACATTAAATAATGCAAGTGTTGGTTTTAGTTAGATGTTTCTGCATTTAATGAAAAATATTTTTTAAGTTGTCCCATTGAGTGAGATTTTTTGAAAATGATGGATTTCCATTCCGTCAAAACGAGCAAATTGCTGGGGAAAAAAAATAACCAGAATTGCTTATTACATTGAAAAAATAAGATGTGTGATTAAAAGATGAATTGAATCATTTCATTAAAATAGAAAATTTCATCAAAAGTCGGATTTTCAAAAATAAAAATAATTTATTTCTAAAAATATACAACACTGCTATTAAAATTTTGTATATGAATAGATGTCATGAATGTTAATATACAACTATGCAAATTTCTGTAAATTAATATTGAATATTTGTTGAGATATTTTAATTTTAAATTTTTGTCCGGTTAAAAAAAAAAGTCCGGATAAAAAAACCACCCTATTTCCGCAAAAAGTTGAAAGAAAAAAACATATGTGCACGACATGTTATCATCATCGCTTCAACATATGTCAATATTATTCACGATCGTATATTGTGCATTAACCAATTCGAAAATGTTATATTCATTTTTTAATGCAGTAATACTTGTTTCAAATCGTTTATAATATGATACTGATAAAATGGATCTAACCGCAAATGTATTTATTTTTTTGATTGCACTAAGAAAACAAAAAAAGAAACTACCCAATAAAACGAAAAGCACTCAAATGAAAATAAAAAGAAATTCAAAATTTAAATATGAATAGAAATTAAAGCTGATAACGGATAAAATTAAAAAATAAAAATTGACTTATAAGTTATTTCTCAACAAACTGAAAAATAAATACACAGAATTGGTAAAAGGAAACCGAATTTTTTGCAAAAAACGTGTAAAGCAAATAAAGCTTTTCTCTTCGTTTTTAAAAACGTTTATAAATTGTATGCTTCGTGATTACTTATTCATCCACTCACATTTAACTCATCGAACCACAAAATAACGAAACAAATTTCAATTATAATCATGACTTTCATTAATAACAGGAAAAAAAAAAAAAAAAAAAACCTGAAATAAAATAAAGCCAGTACATCAAAATCTCTCACCACCAACTCTTATCAGAGGGAAATTGCCCATCGCTTCCACTTTCTGCCACTTCGCTGTGAATCTGCTGTGAATCTGTCCAATTGTCCATCAATGAGCGAGAAGAGTGGGAAGCGCGAGAAAAAGCAGAAGAAGACACAGACTCTGACTCAGATGGTGTGTCAGCCAGTAAGCAGTCCATTTTCATTGAACCTTCCACTCCTTCTAATCCATCAAATGAAGTCGCAGGCGAAGGAGCAGATGTTAACGATACTGATGATGATGCATTCAACATGGTTACTTTGTGCTGTTGCTGTGCGGGAGACGGATGATGCAGCTGAATGGAACAGGAAGATGTGTCTGCCAGCCCATCCACAATTGATGAGGAAATGGCAAAAGAGGAAGAAGATGGAGAAGGAGAAGAAGAAGAAGAAGATTCTTTTGATAGAAATTGATAGTTCAATTTGTCAGATGACTGAGCCAGTAGAGTGGAAGAAGAGAGAGAATTGAAAGGTAAGTGTGGAATAAGAGAATCCAACGTTGAATTCGTCAAATGCAAAGCAGGACAGAAATCAGATGTTGATTGTGTAGCAACCTCATTGTCTGAAATGACCTTGTTTTCTCGTTCTTCCTTTGGAAAATTACTTGCAGAATCTTGTTTATCGGAAATTGATTGGAGATCTTGTGATGGAGATGCTAATGAAGAAGAAGAAGAAAATGACAAAGATGATGATGATGAAATAGAAGAAGAACTGGAACTGGAATCAGATTTAGATTTGGTTTTGGAATTGGAAGGTGGAGGAGGAAAGAACAAAAAAGTTTCATTGCTCATATTTACATTCATTTTTATATCTGACTTTTGATTTGCTGTGTCGTTAAAGCGATCGGCAGAATGAACATGAAAACTTTCTGAGGGAAGCGTGTGTGAAAGAGAAGCAGCACTTTTCGCTTCCACTTCTTCCTTTGTGCCCATCTCGTCCTTCCTGGTGAAAAGGGCAGGGTTGTTTGTCTTTGAAAGAGAGGAGCAAAAGGACTTGTCGGAAGAATAGCTCAAAGAAACGCCGGAATCTTTGTCTTCTTCGGTAGGTTTGCTTCTTGCTAAATTTTCATTTTTTTCTTCCTCTTTTCTCTCTTCTGTTTTCTCCCCTTGTTTTTCCTTCTCAACTTCTGATTTCAAACCAGAATGAGACGATGCTGCACTGTCGCTATTGCTTTCTCTAATTGACTCCAGCCGAGAAAAGCCAGATTTGAACAAATGAAGCGAAACCCCGCTTATTCTGTCATATTCATTGAGACTGTCATCCAATGCACTTTCACTTTCTCTTTCACTGTGCTTGCTGTGGTTGCTATCATCGTCTGAATACAGCAGCTCTGTCTTCGCTCTGTTCCGTCGCTGCATCTGGGCAATCGACATAGAAGACGCCATTGAAATCTTCTTTCTCATTTCGCTGCTTCTCTCACTTCTGCCACTTCTGCTGCCATTGCTGCTTCCTTCACTTCCATTGCTTCCATTGCTTTCACTTGTTTTCTCCCTCATTCTCTTCTTCATCACCTCCTGCTGAATATGCACAGGTCGCTTCAGCTCCTCTGCAGACACAAATGGAATGGCACACAGAAGAGCAGAGCTTTTCAGTGGCTCATATGGCAGCAGCACATCCACAGACGACTCATCATCACACTCAGGAAAAGAGGCATTCTCAGACAAAAGAAGAGAATTATTATCGCTTGGCTTAACGCTGCTGCTGGTTTCTTGTGCGTCTGTTACGTGACAAGCTGTTTGTTCAGAAGTATTAGTCATTGAGGTTTCTTTGTTTCTTCCACTTTCTTCGCTTTTGTCATTTCCGTCATTTGATTCATTTACTCTTCTTTCGTTTTCTCCTTCATTCCCTTCCATCTCTTTCTTCTCCTTCTTCTTCTCCTTCTCCTTCTCCTTCTCCTTCTCCTTCTCCTTCTCCTTCTCCTTCTCCTCTTCATCCATTCTCCTCCTATCCGCATCCAGCGAGCCAAGTGCCACTGCATATCGCAGAATGTCAAAGAAGTCCTCTCTCTTCAGCGCCACCAACGGTTCTGAGAAGAATTGAGGGGAATCTGCATACAGCTCAGCAGTTGGAGGGATGCGAAAGGGGAAGAAGAGAAGATCAGAAGACAGAGGAACAGACAAGTGTGTTAGTTGTTCATTGGAAGGGGTGCAGATTTCACTGTCTGAGGAGCCTGGAGCTATCAAATCAGACTGAGAAGATTGAAAAGACACGGCAGAAGGGGCAGAGCTGAGTGTGGATGTGCTTTTCACAGACATTGACATCTGCTTCAGTCCATTCTCGAGTGATGACTGAGACAGGAGCAAAGAACCAGACTCATATTGTGAGCTTTCAGAGTCCATAAGAGCGTTTCTGCGGGGTTTCAGCCCAGTCAGCTGGAGAGATGGGTCAATGGAATGAATAGAAGAGGAAGAGGAGATGGAAGATGGAGATGAAGAGGATAAAGAAGAAGATGTGTTGAAGTTGTTTTTTTGCTCTGAATTTTGAGATTTAAATTCTTCTTTTTCAATGTCATTGTCTAAGTTTATCTTTAAATTCTCTTTTTGTTTATCGCATTTTGTTGTTGATGAATCTTCTTGCACCATTCGATGTTGATTGGTTTCGTCCGAATCTGCAATGTTAGTTCTCTTTCTCTCCTGTACTGAAGATGATGCATCTGCAGAAAGTTCATTAAGAGTAGCTATTTGTGTGGCTTGAGGGGCAATTTGAGACAATGATGAAGAAAGAACAGATGATGATGTAGAAGATGAAGATGAAGAAGGGGAGAAGGAAGAGGAAGAAGAAGACGTTGATGATGATGATGATGATGAAGTAGTAGTAGTAGTAGTAGAAGTAGAAGAAGAAGAAGAAGAAGAAGAAGAAGAAGAAGAAGAAAGTGTTGCCTTTGAATTTGTTAAGTCATTCTTCTTTTCTGTCTGAGGCAGATGAAGTTGATCTGATTGTGTTTCTGCGCCTTTTGCAGCAGAAGACAGAGAAAGAGGAAGATAAGAAAGTTTGTCTGAAATGTTTGAAGAAGAAGAAGAAGAAGAAGAGGTGTTTGTCTGAATTTGACGTGGAGGAGAAGAGAATTGCATTGGAAGAGGAGCGGATGGATGTGAAAAGGT
This sequence comes from Monocercomonoides exilis, assembly GCF_001643675.1. NCBI lineage: Eukaryota > Preaxostyla > Oxymonadida > Polymastigidae > Monocercomonoides > Monocercomonoides exilis. The sequence goes on from NW_027150591.1 coordinate 352,314, forward strand.
GAATGAAGAAGAAGGAGGAAGAGAAGAGGGAGAAGAGGAAGAAGAGGAAGAGGAAGAGAAGGAGGAAGGCGAGGAAGATGATGAGGAGGAAAAGGATGATGAGGAGGAAAAAGAAGAAGATGCAGAAGAAACAGAAGAAACAGAAGAAGAAGGATGATGATGATGTGAAGGAGGAAGACGAGGAGGAGGTGAAAGTGTGATTGTGGGTGATGTGGAAGACGAAGACAGCAAAGAAGGAGGGGAAAGAGAAGCCAAAGGCAAAGATTGATTGACAAGATTGGTTTCATTCACTTGAGGAAGAGAAGAAGAAGAAGAAGAAGAAGATGTTGCTGTTGTTGTTGGATATGAATGATGGAGAGGAGGAAGAAAAGAAGAGGAGGAAGAGGAAGAAGAATGAAATGAAGCATTCGAAGAAGAAGAAGAAGGAGAATTTGAAGAAGGAGAATGAGGAGGAGGAAGAGAAGGAATAGAAGAAGATATGATTGTGCTTGAGCTTCTATTTCCAGGTAGAGCAACAGGAGAAGAAGGGAAAAGAGGCAGAGAAGGAGAAGTGAATGCAACTTGAGAAATAGGAAGGTTTGGAGTGTGCTGATGATATGAAGCAAAAGAAGGGGAGGTGTTTGAAGAAGAAGAGAGAGGGAGGGTGTCTTGATTGGAAGGAGGTTGGATGAGAGAGGAGAGAAGAGAGAAATCAGAGTGGGAAGACAAAGAGGATGGGTAAGAAGAAGAAGAAGAAGAAGAAGAGGAAGAAGGGGAAGAGATTGAATGAGCAATAGAAAGATTAGTGGCTGATGGAATGAGAGAAACATCAGAAGAAATAGCAGAAGCAGAAGAAGAAGAAGAAGAAGAAGAAGAGCTTGTAGAAGCAGAGGAAAAAAAAGAGTCAATGGAAGAAGAGATGGCTGAAGACTTGTTTGTGTGTTCAGAAAAGTTTGATGAAGCAAACATGGAAGAAGTGGCAGAGGTTGAGTGAAGTGAAGGGTAAAAGGAAGAAGACGCAGCAGAAGAAGAGAAGTTGGAGGGATTGGAGAGAGAGCTGAGTGTGGTTGCACAAGAAGATAAGGAAAGAGAGGGACGAAGAGTGGAAGAGGAAGGGGAAGAAGAAGAAGAAGAAGAAGAAGAAGAAGAAGAGGCAGAAGTCAAAAAAGAAGCAGAGCTACTATCAATTGAATGGTTCTTTGAAGAGGAAAGAGAAGAAGCAGTTTTTGAAGAGGCGATGGAAGAGGTGTTGGTTGTGATGAGGCTGCTGCTTGTCTTCTGAGAGGGATTGAAAGAAGGGGTTTTTGCAGACAGACCAGAAAGAGAGACACGAGGGGGAAGCTGAAGAGAAAGAGGGACGAAGGAGAAAGAGGTTGAGGAAGAAGAGGAAGAGGAAGGAGAAGAAGAAGAAGAAGAAGAAGGTGAGGAAGAGGAAGGAGATGAGGAGGAAGAAGGAGAAGGAGAAGAAGACTGATAAGAATAAGGCTGAGGTGGATGTGCATGTGTATGTGTTGCAGCAGCAGAATGAGTGGAAGGCATCTGTTGATAGTGCTGATGAGGCATAAAAGGCGGTGTGGTGTTCGAATATCCCTCAACAGCAGCGAGAGGCATCGAATACTCTGGGCGTGGCTGCATAGGGCTGATCATGCCACTTTGGTGATACGAAACATAAGACGCAGGATCAGACCCAGAATTTGTGTGATTCGCCGGATTTGCAAGTGCCGGAAACGAAATGCCGGAAAAACCGCCGGCTTGTGATAGAAAATATGTTGGGGTCTTTCGCGGGCGTGTGCGGAAAACAGAAGACGTCACGTTGCGCAGCTGCGGCAGGCGGATGTCTGTGTCGACGCGGATGTTCCAGCAGAAGTAGAATGTCATGCGCTCGGCATTGAATCCGTACGGGTACTCCTTCAGCGCCCTCTCCACGCACAGCGAGGCGTCTGACGAGTCGCTGCTCTCGGGAAACATCACGTACCCGTAGTCTTGCACCTTCCCGTTCTCTGATGGCACAAACACATCGTCCTGCTTCAGAAAAAACGTCTCTGGTGGTAGCCTTTGTTCAACAACTGACGTTGGCACGGCACTTATGTGCTTAAGCTTGTCCCACACGCACTGCTTGATGACTTCGCTTTTCAGAGCCATGGGATAATGCCTTCCAATTACGAATGAAAGTGTGTTTTTACCAATATTAACATTTGCCCAGTGAGCAGTAATCGGAATACTCACAGATGGAAGAGATGGAAGATAGTCATGTGCTTTGATTGCTTCAGATCGTTTTTCAAATTGAAAAAAGCATGTATGAAATTCTGTTGACAAAGACGCGCCCGTTATTTTTCCAAAAAATTGCCTCCAAAAGAAATTGAATAATAAAAATTGAATAATATTTTAATAAAAAATTTAGCATTCGCAAAAACATACTCGCAAAGCATCATTAATTGGCAACAAAAGTCTTGATTGAGATCTCCTCTAATTGCAATGGTCTTATTCCTGAAAGCAGGTTGAATTCTATATTCGAAATTTTCAATTAGCTTTAATTATTTAATTTAAAAAATTATATATTGATTTCAAAAAAATAAGCAAATAAATACCACGGATGAATGTTGTAAAAGCGCAGCTGCAGATTCTTCTTTAACGAAATATAAAAATATATATCCTTGAGACGTTTGTTGCTTATTTTGTTTGTTTATTCTTTCAATTTCTCCAATATCCAAAAAATGTTCCTGCAATGTTTCTTGCGATAAAGAAAGTGGTACGTCGAGCAATTTTACTCCTCCTTAAAAAAATTTTTTTCGTTTATTAATTCTTTAATCACACAAATAAAGAGTAATATCTATTCAAACTTAATTCGTCATCCATTTTCGTGAGATCTGTATTCAAGAAAATATTGCAAATTAACTCAAATAAATTAATAAAATATTACATACCACGTTGCTGAGGTTGAAATGTCATCATTTGAAATCAAAAAAACAAAATAAAAAGAAACTCGATGAATATTTTGTAATGGGAAAATTATTGACGTTTTTCAAATACTTCAATTTTTTGTAATAATAATATTTGTTTGTTCATATCAACAAATTTCCATGATTTCTTCAATTGTTTCAGAACAAATGTTGGTTTTGATCGTTTTTCAACAACAATTGAACTCCGATTGTTAAATAGCGAATTCGATTTATTATGAGTTCATATTTAACCGATCACGGATATCTTGATGGAATTGTGAGGGGGTATTACACTCAATTAATGAACTCCTCGGATTATGCGAACTTAACCCAGTGCGAAACTGTGGACGATATGAAGGTCCATTTATTGAACAGTGATTACGGAACTGTGTTCCAAGATGTTCCTTCACCTCTTACAGCACAGTCAGTTGCGGATGCTTGCACTGCAAAAATGGTGGAAGAGTTTCATTACATTCGCTCAAATGCTTATGAACCCCTGACAAAATTCATGGACTACATTACGTATGATTACTTGTTAAATAATTTTTTGTTGTTCAATTGAATTAATTTTATTGCAATTGATTTAATAAAAGATATGGATATATGATTGATAACATCATTCTTATTCTTGGAGAAACAACAAGAGATGGTGATCCTCAAACAGCATTGGCAAAGTGTCATCCTCTTGGCGTTTTTGAAGGATTGACTGCGCTTTGCGTTGCTCAATCAACCGAAGAGCTGTATAATTTAGCACTCATAAACACTCCACTTTCAAAGTACTTCATTTCGTGTTTAACTGTCGAGGATTTCGATGAAGTGCACATCGAAGTTATTCGTAACTTGTTGTACAAGGAATACCTTACGGACTTCTACAAATACAGCAAGACTTTGGGTGATGATACATTTGAAGTTATGGGAGAACTTCTTCGATTCGAGGCGGATCGTCGTTCAATCAACATCACTGTAAATTCCTGGGGTACAACACTCAACAAGGACGAACGAAAAAGATTGTATCCTTCACTTGGAGAATTGTGGCCCGAGGGAACTCAGCGTCTTCAAGCTGCTGATGATATGGAAGCCGTTGCAGCAGCTGTTGACCATGTCGATGAATATCGCGGAATGTTGCAAAATCTGCAGGAGAATCCAAGCAGAACGCTGGAAGATGAATTCATTGAACATGAGATGAAGCTGAACAGATTGGCGGTGCAGAGACAGATGCAATATGGAGCCTTTTATGCATACTTCAGACTGAAAGAACAGGAAATAAGAAACATTGTGTGGATTGCTGAATGCATTGCCCAGAAAAAGAAGGATAGAATCCAACAATTCGTTATGTTCTAAGTTCAGAGAGGGATATGGATCGTTGCATTAGAGAAGAGAAATTTTACAGATAGCATTTTGAAAACTATGCTATCAAAGTTAATGTATTGGATTACAAAAATATTGTCACGATTTTACATATCAGTAAGAAATACAAAATCAACAAAAACGTTGGATTTGTGTTTTTAACACTTCGTGTTATGGCGTATTTCATTCTTATCGATCTTGAATATTCTTTCATGCAAAATGTGAATTTTTTGCTTTAACTTACTTTCTCATTTCTTTCATGTCATTATCAACTCTTTTGAATATTCTTAAACTTTTCTATGAGTTTTATCATTATCTTTCAAATGAGTTATCAATATTCAAAATCTGCATTGAATGCATAAGTAAACCGAAATGAAATTGGAAAAAAGAAGTGATGTCCGATATTTTTGAATGGCATTGTATTGAACAATTGAGAACAAAAATATCTTCATGAATAATAAAATTTTCTAATCGTTCACTCCAGTTTCAGGGAAATTATTCAAGAAGAGCTGTCTTTAATCAATATTCAACAGAAATAATTTGATAAAACTGTAAAGAAGGTGAGATTTGTCGTATAAATCAGAATGGCATTTGCAACGCATTAAAAATATTTACGTCAATGGATTCTTTCGAACATGGGACAATATTTTTTGCATTATGAAATTTGTTCCACATGGAACTTTCAAAGATTTTCCTCGGTTTTTGAATATTTCTTTATTATATTTTGAATGAGAATGTCAGAAAAATAATTTAACGATTGCAGTTAAAGTTTAAAACAAATTATTGATATTTTCATCAAAGCGAATATTCTGCCCCACATGTCATCTTGAAAAAAAGTTTTTTATGATTTAGATCGTTGATTTTTTTGATAAATATTTTGAAGAAACGATTTTTTTCCAATTTATTTATTGAAGTCATATATAAAATGCGTTAATGCAGCAATCACATCAATTAATAGTTCAAAATAAAAATAAAAGTGATGAAAATCCTGTTTATATAAAAACGACTTCTCCATTTTTATGTGTTGATCAAAACACTGTATCAAAAGAAGATTCACAAACAACAGAAAGAATTTCAAACGATACTGCAAATGATTACAAAGGGTCACTTGTTTTTCCTGAGAAATACTCAATTGATCGAAATCGTCCGCTCCCGATAACTTCGCGTTCTCTCCCTCCTTCAGCAAAAGAATCATATTTTAATGCGGATTCAATTATTCAACATCATCAAGCTGAATTGCCATCTTTTCGCTTTAATCAAGAAGAAATAAATTGTACTTTAAAATCTGCGATTGTTGGTTTCTCATCTTATGATGAGTGTTACGTACCTCCTAAATATAAACATTCTGTTCCAGGTATTTCTTTACATATTCGCAAGCAGTATACGCCGTCAATTCAATCGGTAAGAGTTAAAGATGATGATTTTTCTTTATTGGTTCGACATAATAATTCTCAGACTGAACGAATTCGCAAGCAATCGCCTCCAGATAGTGAAAACGCAAAGAAAATAGATGGTGGAAAATTTTCTGAAAACTCAAGTTTCAATTCTTCTTCTCAAAGAAAAATTGACAATCACACAAGGATTGCTTCATCAAAGAATTCTTCTTCTCATTCAAATCAAAACTCTACGAAACAATCTTCTAATTTGACTATTACTCCTCTCAAAAACAATGCAACGGAACTTTATGAAAAACAAAACGACATGCAAACTACTGAAGTACAAAGCTGTATTACGCCTGAAAAAACTGAATCACCAGTTGATAAATGTAATGAAAGAACAATAGAAAATTTACAAATATCTTCCAAAGAAAAATCGTACGTTTTGGCAGTGCCAAAAACAATTTCATTGGACCAAAGCGAAACAGATACTCAAATGACAGATCGTCAACGTCTGCCTCCTCAAGCAATCAAGCATAACAGTTCTTCTTCTATCGACACATTATTAAATTATCCTCCTCTGGAGAAAGTGCCAATCACTCATACCTCGTCCTATCTTCTACCTGCACCGTCCTCGTCTGCTTATCAGCCATCCACACAACTGCCGCCGCGCCAGCTGCTTTCACGGCTTCCTCCGATGCTCACAACTTCGACACTCCTCCAACAGTCTGATAATCAATGTGAACAAAATGAATGTAATACCCCTGCAAAAAAGCTGTTAGATGTTTCTTCATCATTTTCTTCTTCCTCTTCTTCTTCCTCCTCCTCCTCAATGTCTTCTTTCGCAAGATCTCCACCTGATATTCCAGTCTGCGAGCAGAGAGCTCTTTCTGCCTTTTCAACTGTTCCTGTTATTACTCATTCATTTTCTTCACGTCAAATTCAAAGTGTTTCAAGTAGAGAAAAGAGAAAAGAACACCCAATTGTTAGATCAAATGAAAGACAAATAAATGAATCAGAAAAAGAAACAGGAAAAGGATCAACAGAAGTTGAGGATCAAAACACTAATGAAAAAGATGAAAGTGTTGTAAAAAAAGAAATAGCATCCAATAACAAGAAAGATGGTATGGCGTCAGTGCATTCATCTGCATCTTCCCAATCATCCTTGCCAGCACCAGAGTTCACCCCACCTTCTTTGCAATCACCATCACCACCTCCTTCCCCTTTGCCCTCTCCTATGACTTCATCGTCTCCATCGCCAATGCCCTCATATTCCCCTTCTTGTTTGGAACCATCCTCATCTCGTTCGCCTCTTCCTCGTCGGAACTGCCTTCCTCCTCTTCCTTCGCTTGTTTCTCAAACACTCGAAATTCCTGCCACTGAGTCAACTTTGATTGCACACTCATCTGTTTTGTCGCCTGTTCTGTCACCTTCCTTGTGCAACCAACAAGAAACTGAGCGAAGTTACTCTGAAAGGAGTCATTCTGAAGTTTCTTCTGCTCATGTTTCCTCTTCTTCTTCCTCGTCATCGTCTTTCTCCTCGTCATCATCATCATCTTCTTCTTCTTCTTCTTCTTCTTCTTCCACTGCATCTGCAACTACTTCTTCAGCAAATCAGCAGTTTGAGATACCCACCATCACACTCACAAACCCCATTCGTTCTCAAAGACTTTTCAAGGCTCGCTACAAGCTTTCTCAACACAGCACTGCTGCTCCTTCATTCAGAAGCAAACTTTCTTCTTTGAATGACTTTGACAAATATTCCTCTGTCATTTCTTCTTCTTCTGACGCTGCTGCTGCTGCTGCTTCATTTGTTTCTGCCTCTTACAAGCCGAGTGCTGCTCACTCACAACGATCCACTTCGTTTTCTGTGTTTTCTTCGAAGCGCTCAAATAAATCGCATACCAAATCTTCTCCTGTCGCAGCCCGCAATGCATATTCTGTCTCTTCTCTGCAGAAAAACAGCTCAGTCGAGTTTTCTGACAGGTCTTCAGAACCTTCTCTGATGCTTTCTGGAAAGACAATTTCGCAATCTTCTTCCTCTTCCTCTTCCTCTTCCTTTTCCTCTTCCTCTTCCTCTTCCTTTTCCTCTTCCTCTTCCTCTTCCTCTTCCTCTTCCTCTTCCTCTTCCTCTTCCTCTTCCTCTTCCTCTTCCTCTTCCTCTTCCTCTTCCTCTTCCTCTTCCTCTTCCTCTTCCTCTTCCTCTTCCTCTTCCTCTTCCTCTTCCTCTTCCTCTTCCTCTTCTTTTCCTTGCAGGTAATCTGCTGTCAAGAAACAAGTGAAATCAGAGAAACAGATTAATTATTTGAAATTCAAATAGATGTTCGCAATATTTATTCCCATTCAATTTCTGTTAGCTTTTTTTTTAATAGCATCTTTTTGGTCTCTTTATTTAAATGATGCTTCTTTCACTGAAATTTGTTCGTGTAAGCAATGTGAATGGTTAATCACACATTCTGTCTCTCTGAATGAACCTCTTTATATTTCTTTTCTCTTCATTGCAAAAGAGACAAAATATCATCGAGATGATGAAGTGTTGAGATTAATGTTATAAGTAATGATGAATTTTTTAGTGAGTTATTATTCATGTGATCATTTCCTCTTAAAGTGGTTCTGAATTCTTTCAATAATTATTGAATGCTTATGTTTGTTATTACAACAAATGGAATACTGTTATTTGTGTGTATGTGTTACAATTATATTTAAAAGGCTGTTGCTATTGAATCACATCGTGAATAATTGTTGCTTATCTCTCAATTTTTCTGCAATTTTTATTTATAACTAATGATGAAAATCTGATTCATTGTTGATGTGCTTTGCTCCACAAATAAGTGTTAGTCAATGCACATGTTTTTAATTATGATTTAAGAGTTGCTTTTTTTTTATTATTGTTATTTTCTCTTGAAGTTGTTGTTTTTTATAAGTTGTGATTGAATAGATCTGCTTTTGTGACGATTAAAAGCGTATAATTTTCTCACTGTTTTGAACAGCTTTTTCACTATCCAAAGTCAATTTTGGCTTTCGTTTTCTTTTTTTTTTCCTTTTTCATTTAACAGCACTGCAATTAATTCTGTTGTTTGTGATGTTTTTCATGATTTATATCTTTTATTCTGTTTTACTTAGCATCAACAAATTCATTTCATTATTAAAACATAAAGAAAAAAGAGAGAGAAATATTTGCCAAGCAAAAATGGTTTTTATTTAAAATGGCTTTTTTATTTTTTTTTAATAACAAATTTCACTTTCGAGAAGATGATTCAATGAAATAACAGAGAAAAGCTTATTTTTTTCTCAACAATTCTTTCTTCTTTGGCTGAAATGTGATTTGCTGAAAATAAAAGGTATTCAACTTTGTAACTCAAATGATCTTTCTTTGAGTAATATTGACTATCAAACTATCTTTCGAGAGCAAAGCTGCCTAACATACACGATTTATTTGCGGTTAAATTTTCTGAAAAGAAGTGTAATTCAAAAAGTTTTTAAAAGAAGAGGAGGAAAAAAGTTAGAAGAAATAGAAAAATAGTATTTTGGAGTTATTGAGAAGTAGATGAAGGAGATGGATCTTTCTCCATATCAATTGCAGGTTCAATCTGTGGAGCAACTGCAGAAGAAGTATAAGATGGCTCCTGAGAAGTGGATGATGGAATCGGAGAAGTGGAAGATGGTTCTGGGGAAGTGGAAGAAGAAGATGACGAGGAAGGTAAAGTGGATGAAGAGGGTGAAATATCGATTGATGAAGATGATGTTGATGATGATGAAGGAGATTCTTTGCTCTCTTCGTCTTGTTTGTCTACGAAGTTGCAACTGGATGGCAGTAAATGTGCATATTCTGGTTTCACCCTCTTGACTATGCGCGGAGGTAATGCAGCTGCCAAAGCCTTGACCCAGTTGCCTTCATTGGCCACATATGCCACAAGAAGCTCAAACACTGATCATACAGAAAGCAGAAAATCATGTAGCAATAATAATAATAAATGAAATACGGTATCAAAGCAATTATGAAATATGATAATGCAAATTGAAATAGTTGGAAAAACACAAAATTTTGGAAAAAAGTGAAAAACACGCAAAAGAATCACAGAAAATGTTTTTATAGAATTTGAAAGAAGATGAAAAACGGTAAAAAATGTGAGGATTGGTTAGGCATTAATAATTTAAGATAAATCAATGAATGTGCAATGTACCATGATTCACGGAAAGAACATCTCTCTGCTTCAATTCAAAATATTTCTTTATTGGCAATGACCCTGTTTTAATTCCATATGTTGTTGAATCTGCAAAGGTTCGCCCCTGTAAAATAATCAGTTGTTATATAACAACAAGTATAAATAAAAATCAGTACCTTCAAACGATTATGATCAACCATTCCTCCGATTATGTAAACTTCATTTGGATCAAATTGGACAATTTCATTTGGTGAATCTGACGTTAAATATACAATTTTGTCTTTATCAAACACATCAATAAACGATTCTTTGTGTTTCAAAATATTCCAAGTTTGAAAGCTTTTATATCAAAGTCAAATAATCCAGAACGTTAAATAAATGAAGAAATTTTCAAAACCCAGTAAGCTTTTCAATGTATTCCTCAATATTTCCTTTAAAACTGGTAAGATGCAATTGCAATGGTTTGTCTGCTCTTTTATTTGTTCCGTAGCAAAAATTTATTTGGCTTCTAAGACTTGCAAGCTCTTGTTCAGTTTGCATATCTGCATATGACAAATCTAATGCAACAGTTAATGTTCCTGTTGGAATAATCTTTCTTTTAGAAAGAAATAGAGCACGCGCTTCTTTTCGTTTAGCGCATTTCTCCAATGTTCTTTGCTTCAAAATTTCAAGTTCCTCTGTTTTTGGAAAATTAAATGAAAGAAAAAAATGAATCAGAAAAAATTATGATAATTATTATTTTTTGAAACTATAATATACGTAATATTAATACCTGGAGTCATGTTTGATCTTCGCTCTTCTCTCAATTTCTTTCGTAAATTCATTTTTTCTTCTCTTCTTTCTTTTTGTATTGCTGCTCGACGCTCTAATTTTGCAAGTTTCTTTCGCTGATTCTTTGATAAAACTTTATCAAGTCCAGAGACTTTACTATCGCTTTCCTTATCCTTAATCATTGCAAGAGGCTGAATTGAGGATTCATCTGTTGACATTTTTTTATTATTTACTTATTGATCAAAAACTTTTCTATTAGAATGATAAAATGAAATTCAACATAATGAAATTCTTTGTTTATAATATCATAATTAATGTTTATAACAGTATTGATAATAACAATTATTAGTTTTGAATTGGACAGAAAAGTGAAATGATTTCTTCAACATTTTTTCATACGAAAGAAAAGAAATTCAAAAATGATTCAACAAATAGAGACGAAGAATTTGATATGGATCAAAATCAAAATTATAAATTTGTTTTTGTTTGCATAAGTTTTTTCATAATTTTGGCAGAGGTTCACGTCGGAGTGGATGTTTGATTCTATTTCACTTTCTTCACTAAAATAATTTAACATTGAAAAAGTTATATGTGCGATTCTTTTTGAAATTATAATATTCTTCGGATAATTTTTTTTTCAAATGTTATATCTCTTCAAAGAGGAATTATTCATTTGAAAGAAAAGAAGCATTATACAGTCTAAACCGGATATAATCACGTCGAATATTATCACATTCGTTTATTGTCACATTTTTCGATGCACCGACTTTTTTTGCTTGTTTTTCATTCATTTTTCATCGTATATGGATGATTCTTTTTGAAAAGTCACAAATGTTTAATTTCCAAATAAATCAAAATTTTCATATTTTGCTAAATATTTTGTGAACAAATATCAAACTTAACTTAAATGGAATCCATTACTTGAAAATGCTATTTCAAACATTCTTTAGGAGATTTGTGAGCTGAAACAGAAATTTGAGCAATATATGAAACTTTTGATTTATTTGAAAATTAAACATTTGTGACTTTTCAAAAAGAATCACCCATATAATCACAGAGCTGCAAATATATAATCACGTTTTTTTTTATTATGGGTGATTTTTTCATTGAAAAATCAATTTTGTGATAAGGAATTTCTATTATTTGATATTTCAAAAATGTGCTTAAATAAGCTCAAATAATATGTACAAATGAAAAAAATTAATTTCGCGAGTGAAAAATGCGTTTTTATGAAGAATTTTCAAAAAACAAAAATGTGACACATAAAAAATTTATTTATTTAGAGAATTTTATTATTTTCTGTGTAAAGCATCATCGTATATAATCACAATCAGATATAGTCACAAAAAGTTTTGCAAAAACCGATGTGATTATATCCGGTTTCGACTGTAATTGTTTGCAATCCTGATATATAAGATTTTTTCTTAAAAATGTCTTTTTTGAAAGGAGTTCAAATGTTTCAGTGCTCATTTATCAACATTCAAAGTGAATTCTGAAAACCGAAATAATAGATTGAAAAAATATGATATCAAAAAGAATCACCCATATTTAATATCGAAAATTCATTAATCATCAAAACTTTTGAAATTTTTTTCAAATTTCAGACTCATATCAGTTGTTTTTCTTTAAGTGAATGATGGGAGAAATTTGTCAATTTCAATTTGAAAAATATTTTTTGATGATTTTTTGGTGTTTGATTGTGTGAAACAGCGTAAATTGGATAAAACTGAATTATAATAAAACTCTTCACATTTGTTCAGGGGATTATTAGGAATTTATGCAATAAACAAAAGTGATAGGATAGTTCATGATCTTGTTTTGTGCACAAAAAAACAGATATCAATCTTATCTGTTTGAAACGAAATGATTTGAATTTCATTTATTGCATTTGAATCTGATAAAATAAAGCTCTTTCAATCTTCAAAATGAAAAAAGAATCGATGGATATCATTCAAGATTATCAAAAACAGTGGCTTTATATAGAAGATAAGCATTCTCAATGTATTAACATTCGTTATGACCAACATGAATATCAAATTTTTTCCCTTCAATTATCACTTTAATCAAAATTTGAAGTTTATAAACTTCTTTTTCGGATTGCACAGTTTGTGCAAAAAATACCGGACATCGCACAAAATACCGGACAAGATCGATATCTCAATAACAGCAAAATGAATAATTCTGACAATTTTCCTCAAAATATATCTCATCAATGAAAACTCACATGATAAACAAGACTTTCAAAATATCTTCATTGGCACTCAGAAATATCAATTTTTTAAATATCTGAGAAATAAAATTTTGAGTCTCTCCAAAATTTCTATAATAATTTTTTTCTGAACATAAACAAGGAAGTTTTGAAAGTCTCGTTTATCAATTGAGTTTGTATTGATGGGGTATATTTTGAGAAAAATCATCAGAATTATTCATCTTGCGGTTGTTGAGAAATCGATCTTGTCCAGCATTTTTTGCGCAAACTGTATTTAGAGTTCAACGATCTTGAATAAAACTTCTTCGATGCTGAATAATTATTGGTATATAATAACTTTCATATAAGGCGGACACTTTCCTAATTGCACGACAGAAGCCTTTTCTTAATAGCTTATGAACGTAGAATTTCGATTTTCTCTCACATCATTCGTTTGGTGAATATGACAACATGAAGCATTTCAAATGATGTGGTAAAGAATCGAGATTCTACCTACATAAGCTGCAGAGAAAAGGCTTCTGTCTGGACATTAGGAAAGTGTGCACCCAACATGAAAGTTTCTATGATGACTTCAAAAATAATCACCCAAATACATTCACAATTTTTTATAACGCAAAAGAAATATTTCTACGAACGTGATGATTCAAATAACAAAAAAACTTCGAATAAATCAAGATTTGATGGTTATTTCATTGTTGACTTGGAAATTTGATTTTAATTCAAAATTTGAAGATTTTGATAACAAAGTGAGCTCAATTGATTCTGAAAATCATTTTAGAAAGACAGAAAATAATGAACCTTTTTCTACTTTCTGTTGAAACGAAATCACATATCTACATATTAGATGTTCTAGAAATAACAAAGTTCAAAAATTTCTTTTTCTTTTTCTTAATAACTTTCCCACTTATTTTTATGTTTCATATTTTAATAAAGTCAAGAGAAAGTAACTTTTGAATAGGTCCATAAAGCCCAATCCTTCTCTCTTTTTTTTATTTTCGTTTCTTTCTTTCTTTTTTTTTAAAGAAATAATTTCTATCAAAAATATGCTCACTTCCTTCCTTATTCCTCAATCCGTGCTGCTCGAATGAATAAAACGTATTCACACATACATTATAAAAATCATCATTTTCAAATCCATTTACCCACCAATCAGTTAACTTTAAAAGTCATTTATATTTTGTGAAATACAACACTGTGAAAAAACATTAAAAATATTTGAATTTTTATTCTGATATTGAGTTTTTCTCGCTGACATAGATACCATCCAAGAAGAAACGGATATCCTTGTTTTTCACAAGAATGCTTTGATGAATTTGAGCAGCTGCAAGTTCAAAACATTTCACACACACACACACACACACACACACACACACACACACACACACACACACACACACACACACACACACACACACACACACACACACACACACACACACACACACACACACACACACACACAAAATAACACAATTATGACAAAAAAGCATAACGAAATTTGTTAAACAATCAAAAATAACAAACCTGACATTCCAACCAATTCATTGTCAATTCCTTCAAGAACAATTTCATCTTTCACTCCAGTTGACCTGTATGCTGTGACACCTTCAGGAAGATTGATGATACGAGCACGTTTCTCTCCCAAAAAGTTTCTCACTTCGACAGTTTTCTTATCATCAGAAACAACCATCATAATTGGGAAATGGGCATAAGCAGCACGCATCTTATATTGGAATCCCTAAAAATAAATATATTTTTTTAAAGAAAGAGATAAATTTTGATAAAGTATTCACACCTTTGTAACACCTTGAATCATGTTGTTGATCTTTGTGTAAACTGTGCGAACAAGAGCGCATTGTCTTCTGTTACCGCTCCAGTATGCAATTGTAACTTTTCTTCCTTTACGTGTCAAATCAACTGGGATATGTGAAAAAGACTTCTTGATGACTCCACGAGGTCCTGTCACACGAACCTGTCTGCAATGTACTTCAACTTTCACTAAACGACGAAATATCAAAAATTGAAACAATAAATTAAATGGAAAAAATGAAAAATGTACTACAGAACCTCCACGTGGAACTGATATCGTTTCAACTTGATGGATTGTCTTCATTTTGCGTTATTTTCACTTTCGCTGGAGGAAGCTGCGGAATTATGAAATAAAAATATTATGGGACAAAAAACAAAAAAAAATGATGAACACATACGTTGAAATGCTTTCAAACAAAATTGTGATTGTGAGCTGAAGTTGATATTTTATCATGTGGCTGGAAATTATGATGATATTGTTTCTTCTTTATTTTTTGGATTCAACGAAAACATTGGATATAATAAGATGAAAAGTGTTTATTTTCAAAGAAAAATTTTTTCATACCAAGCTTTGAATGCGTTCTTTGGTACTAGAGAAAGTGAGAAAGAAAAAGCTTTAAGCAGATAAAAAAAGTTTAAGCGACAATTTCGATTAAAGAAAAGAACAGAAGAGCAGAATATTTTTCTGTTCCGTTAGTTCATTCAATTATCAACGGATTGAGCGTACTAAAACGAAATATGAATTGGACATAAATGAATGAAATTTTTTAAAGAAATTATTTTATGTTTCAAAAATTTGAAAATTTGCTTCATAAGAAATTTCGAAATATGCTTGACGAATGAACTCAACAACAATGGACAAATCATTCAAATTTCATTCACAGACCGTGGTAGACCGCTTACTAACTGTTAAAAAGGTACAATAAAGAAAAGCATCAGAATTCAAATATATTTTTGAATAATTTCTATGTGATAAGTGAGAAAAAATCGAGCTCTTCTTTCCCAGCAAATTTTTCTTTGTATAATTCCGAAGTTAAACAAGTTATTTTTGAGTCTTCAGATAAATGAAATAGTCTTTAACGTAAAATTTTTTATTTAAGACAAAAAAAAAAAAGGTCAAAAGTGTTCTTGCGTCTGATGGTGAAATGAGAAGCTGGATAAATAAATTTGATATTGAGAAAAACGTAAGACATTAATTCAAAATAACAAATCTTTTGTGTAAAAAATCTGAATAAGATATTTAATGGCAATAAGGATTTTGAATAATTTCTCAATTCTCAATCAAAGATGCATAGACTCAGCATATTCATAAAGAAAATGCTCGTTGAAAAAGGCTCTAAGATGGCACAATCTGCTTTTTCGATTCAATGAGTAATTATCCATAAATCCATCAACGAAGCTCATTAGCAAAACGAAACAAAAAAAGATTCATAAAAAAAAAAAAAACGAATGTCAAAATGCGACAGATGGTTCAAAAATGCAAGAAAATGCACTCACTTTCACAGCTACAATTTTGATAGGTCATGAATCAATCATAATGCAAGAACACACAACATCGTATGAATACAACAAAAAAGTAGACTTGAACTTATTTTAAAAGACATATCAATACAACCAAAATATCTTTCTTAAAAAAAACGAAATTCATCTTTCAACATAAAAATATGCATAACAAAAAAAACTTGTTTATGAATGTAAATAAAGAAAATATAACTAGATATAGATAAATAGAACATCAGAGGTTTCAAAAAAAACTCAAACGGTGCATTTATGAGTCAAAAACTTTCAAATTATTTTTTTTAAAAAAAATTGATACAAAAACAATCAATTTCAGAAATACGAAAAAAATAGCTCAAATGGTTATAAAAAAGAGGCAAAACGTGAAAGAAAAAAAAAAAAAAATAGATTTCAAAACTTTCGAAAGGCAATTATCATTACCAAATCATAAAAATAAAAAAAGAATTCAAAACGGAAATAAATCGAAAATCCGTCTGAAAAACAATATTTCCAGACTTGGCTCAGGCACATAAGAAAGTTCTAAATTTCTTTTTAAAAATGAAGAAAATTGACAAATGTAATGAAATGAAATGATTGCACTAGACAAAATGGATCAAATAAAGACAAAGCATGCAATAAATAAAGCAAAATGGACAACACATTAAAACTATAATACTCAAAATGTCATTAAAAATTGAACATAAAAAAATAAAATTAAAGTTAAAGAAATGAATTGAATGAAAGCTAACAAAAACAAAATTAAAAAAACAATTAAACGCACTCTTCTAAACGAAATGTCAACAGTGAATTCAGTGTTGTGGCTGCTGAATTGTAATTTTCAGAACTGATAACACAGTTAAAAGAAAGCGCCTTAAAAAAGGATAACTCAGATACAAAGAAATGTGAAAGAGGAATCTTAAAAAGATCTGCCCACCATTTATTGCAAGCTGGCGTATCTGTACTCATTTTATGAGCAATAACAATTGCAATCAATAAAGACATTGGTGCGAATGGTGGAGTGAAAAGTTGTCTGCTAACTGATGATGAGCCACTAATTGCTCTATCGAGAAGGCAAATCCCATGAATTATTTCAGATTCAAGTATGTCCCCATGAGAAACTAATGCTTGCAATATAGATTCAAATCCAGTTGATAAAGTTTTAGCTTGCTTTCGAGTTTCTTTGTCCAAGGGAATATTATATGGAAAAGAATATGGCTCGCTCCTTTCGCGTTGGTGAAGTCCACAACCAAGATACGGAATAATAAGCTTTTGCCATCCGTACTTCCTTTGTGAATCTTCAATTATCTTTCCTTCAGCTCTTTCACGGGCAAAGATTGAGGAGAAAGAAAAATAAACTGAAAGTGGTTTTACAAAGGAAGTGTGCAAAATAGTCGTCGCTAGCATCGGTGAAGGAAATTTTCGATGAGCTCTTGGATGAGTTTGCGAATGTGTTGAATGTACTGCATTATATTTTGAAGGAAATTGGTAATCTGCTGCACCTTTTTGGAGCAAAGAATTTGTCGAAGCACCTTCGACGCTCTGTTCTTTCCTTTCCAAAGCAGGCAAACAGTTAGCGGATGCACTTGAAATTGGTGACTGGACGATTACACAGCTTGACGTATGAAGGTTGGGAAGAGAAGAATGCTTTTCAATAACAGTTTCGGGTACGTGAAGTGATTTAACAGTAGATGCATGTATGGTTATGGCTGATATACATATTGCGGTCATTAGAGTTTTTGTTTCTTTGAACAAAATTGAGAGATCTTAACCCAACATAAAGCAGAAAAAGTCAAAATAGGAAAAACATTCGTGTTGTTTATTTTTTATATTGGGTTAAATTATGAAGACCTTTTTTCAGCCTTGTTCCGATTAGTCACAATGTTTTAAGAAAAATCTGCATTTGCTTTTCATATCTTTGTGAATATTTTTATTATCCCCCAACATCATTTCAGGAGTTAATCAATTTGCTAAGAATTATGATGTCGAAAATAGACTTTTATAACTTAATAAAAATGTACGTATCAACAAAATATTTTCATTCTATTGATGGATCAATACTGACAATGAAACTGAAGATTCCCTTTAAATCCATTTATTAATTCTTTCTTTCTTTCTTTCTTTCTTTTTAATTTTTGATTCAATTTTGAAACAATCACAGAAAGAAAAATATATGTATTAACTTTTCTATGAATTGAAGTGGCGTTAACACAACAAAAAACACTTATTTAGTTCACCTTCCCAACATCCGCAGCAGCTGAGCTCTTATCTCGTCTGCAGTCAGCTGTGAAGCCGGCTGAGCAGGCTGTGCGTTTTGCAGCTGGGCAGATGCGGAATAAGAAGGAGGCAAAGAAGATGTTGCTGTGGTTGGATATGGAGAAGAAGAGGAAGAGAAGGAAGAAGGAGAAGAAGAGGGAGAAGTGTATTGAGAGATAGGAGTAATTGCTGCTGATGCTGCTGCTGGGCGTGGAGGTGGAGGAGGAAGAGGGCGAGAAGGAGCAAAAGCTGATGGGGCTGGTCCAACAGCACGAGAAGAAGACATTTGATATGCTGAGCTTGGAAGAGAAGCAGAAGCAGAATTAGCAATAGAATTGATGCTCATATTAGAATTGGGATGAGGATTAGAGCTGGGCATAGGTCTTTGAGAAGAGGCAGCAGCAGCGGCAGAGCTGATTTTGGCAAGAATTGCTTTGATTTGCTCTTCCTTCGACAGTTCAGAGGGAGAAGGAGGAGAAACAGAGTGGGAAGAATACATTTCGTGTGGACGGGAGTCGCTTCTGTACAGCTGGGATGGAATGGAAGGAGGAGGGTAAGGAGAATGAGGGGCAGCAGAAGGAGAAGGGAAAGAAGAAGAAGAAGAAGATGATGATGATGATGAGAGAGGGAGAGGCTCAGAAGAGAGAGAAGGAGGAAGAGGAGGAGAGGAGCGGTATGGCTGCTGATAAGGCAGAGAAGGAGAATGACGCAGTGGCTGTGCAGATGGAAGAGAAGGGTGTTGAGGATAAGGCTCAAATGAAGAGTCAGGGAGAGGTGACGTGTAGCTGTGGGGTGGCTGCATTGCTGGTGGATAGAAAGAAGAAGAATCAGATGGATAAGACTGATTGCGTGTATCAACATAATCATAAGGCATGTCTGGCTGCTGATAAGGGCGTGTGGAATATGGAAGCAGCTGAGGTTGTGTATAAGGCAGATGATATGGCTGTGAAAGTGGCAGCGCTGAAGGCGGCTGCTGTTGCTGAATCATCTGTGCTTCATTCCACATGTTCTGAGGCGCTCCTATCCTCCACCCACTTCCGGTGTCTTCTGATACTTCCCTCATCTCTCTCACATCTCTCATCTCCCTCTCTCTCATCTGTCTCCAGTCATCTCTCCCTCTTTCCTCTCCTCTCCTCCACCCTCCTTCTCTCCTCTCATACTCCACTCCCCATCGGCCATCCATCTCTCTGTCTCTCTCTCTATCTCTATCCCTTTCTCCTCTTCTTCCCCACTCTCTTTCTCTCATTCTGCCTCTGTCTCTGAACCTCTCGTTGGGAGAACACACTTCTCCTCCTCCTCTTCTCTGTCTGTAATCTCTCTCTCTGAATCCTTCTCTATCATTGCTGCTCCCTCTCTCATTCATCCACATCCTTTCTCTCCTTCTGTCTCCTTCAACATATCTTTCTCTATCTCTTTCTCTTTCTCTCTCTTCATATCCCTCCCTCTCACTCTCCCTCTCTCTAAACCTTTCTCTTTCTCTATCTCTTTCTCTTTCTCTCTCCTTCATCCTCTCCCACTCATTCTCCTTCTCCTTCCTCGTTGCCTCGTCTCTGATCCCCAAATGCATCTGTATCCCTCTCGCCAGCGGCTGAATGTCTCTCTTCCCTGCTCTTTCCTGATAGCCCTGCTGATTCTGCCCAGAATACCTTTGGTTCATCATCATCATCTGCTGTTGCTGCTGTTGTTGTTGATAGCGTGAATGAGGATACGAAGCATTCATTTGATATCCCTCGTCTCTGCTTGGATAGCGGGAGGATGAGTCAGAAGAAGAGCGATAGGGCGAGCCTCGAGGTGATTGGGAGTGTGAGTAGTTGGAAGAGTCTGGATAATGCGATGATTGATTATTGTAGTTATTGTAGTTATTATAATATCCATCATTCCCACCACTTCCTCCTCCTCCTCCTCCTCCACTGAAGTTGCCCTTGTATCTGTCATTGCCCTGCCTTTCCAAATTCTTCTGCTGCGTGGCCACAGCATATGAATAGTAAGGTATCCCGTTCCTCACGCCGTGCCCTCTCCTCTCGTTCCATCCTTCTCCCCACTTGCTGTGGAACAAGATGCGGCTGTGGTGCAACGTCGGCTCTGAACAGCCAAATAGCAGACTCGACCGATGCTGCTGCCTTGTGGATGCACCTGAAGCACGCTGCCAGCTGTCTGAATGAGAAGAAGAAGAAGAAGAAGAAGAAGAAAACGATCCATTTGTGCTGAAAGAGAAAGAAGCCATGTCGCCCGGCTTGCACGATGCACCAGGCACTTCCCAAGGGCGCCTCAGCTCTTCTCGCCAGATGACAGCCACGACACGCTGAGTGGATGAGGCGATGCTGTGGCAGCGGGTGAGGTCGCAGGAAGGGATGGGCATGCTGGGAACAATGCGGGTGCAGTAGAGGAGGCAGAGGGGGAGAGAAGAAGAGGAGGAGGAGGAGGAAGAAGATAACAATGGTTGTGAATGAAGCAGCTGTTGCTTCTTCTGTTCTTCTTCTTCTTCTTCGAGTTCTGCTTTTGCTTTCTCCAGTTCTTCCAATGTGACAAAATCTGCTTCCATTGCTGAGTCATATTTGGGTTCTTCTGTGTTATTTGTACTGTCTGAATGATTGGATGGATCAGAGGAGGAGGAGGAAGAAGAAGAGGAAGAAGAAGTTGTATTTTCTTCTGATGCTGTTTGTTTTAAAGGTTCAGGTATATCTTTGTTCTCTGATGAATCACTTTTATTGGCATCGCTATTATTACTCTTATTGCTGTCATCGCCTTCACGATCGTCTTTGTTATGATTATTGTTATTGTTATCATTACCAAAACTCGGAGGCGGAGGCAGAGGGAATATAAATCCAGATGTTTGCGTAAAGTCCTGTCTCAGATGAACAAGATTGGAAAAGTTCACTTTGGAGTTGACTAATGATGCTTCACTTATTTCTTTTCCACATGCTTCAAATTTATCATCATTTTTATCTTCTTTTTTCTGTTCTCCTTCTTTCTCTCCTTCTTTTTCCCCTTCCTTTTCTTCTTTCTTTTCATTCTCTTCCTTCTTCTCTTCTTCTTTCTCTTCCTTCTTCTCTTTTCCCATCATTTCCTCCTTCATCTCCATCTCCTTCGGCAAATAGCACTCCATACACACCCTCCCCAACATCTCATACCTCTCCCTCTCTTCCTCTGTTGGCTCATAATACTCCACATCCCCTTTCCCTTTCCCTTTCCCACTCCCTTTCTGTCCATTCATATTCCCTTTCCCATCCTCAACTCCTCCTTTCCCTCTCTCTCTGTCCCTCTCCACACGCACAAACAACATCGTGTCTTCAATGCTATTCCTCCTCTGCTCTTCCCTCGTCATCCTCTTTCCTCTCCCTCTCCTTATCACAATCTGCGTCTTGTCTGTATACGCATTCTGCTCCACAACTGCAATTTTTTTACCATCTCTTCCTTCATCCCCCTCATCAGTTTCTTCAATCCCCAGCTCTTTCTTCTCTCTCTCTTCCTCCTCTTTCGTCATCAGCCCTCCTCCAACATATCTCCCTTCTTCTACCAGCTGCACCATCGCCTTCAGCACTTCTTCATCCACAAACGGAAGAATAACCACGGCCTGCCACGCAAACCGCTTCCCATTCAGATCCATCTGAAATGAAGAGGGATAAAACGTGCAGAAGATGTGCACAAGCGCTGAAAGAGAACCACGCGTCATAATTTGTGTGCTCGCCTGCTTAATTGGAGTTATTTTACTGTTTTCTTCTTTCTCTTCCTCTTCCTCCTTCTCATCCTCTTCATATTTTGTCACATCGAAATGCTCCGCCCTCAGTTCCCCCAGCGATGCGGCTAACACAAGTGGCTGGTATGCCTTTGGGATGCAATGGCGTGAGGGTGCCGGCAGAACAGCAAGCAGCTGCAGGAGAGAAGTGAATGGCTTGTGAAGGAGCCAGTTCTTCTTGTTGGGAGGCGGGTCAGAGCAGATGGTGGAGAAGAGGGTGTGCTCTTTTGTGGATGAGGAATTGGAAGAAGAAGAGGATGATGACGAAGCATCTTTCTTTATAGTGCTATCTCCATTCATCTCCACAAAATACTGCCAATCTTCTCCTTTCTCTCCTCCGCTGCTTCCGCTCCACTCGTCATTCATCCTAATCTCCTCCTCATTGCTCCCATCCCCCCTTTCCCACTCCTTCTCCTTCTCTTTCTCCTCGTCCTCCACAATCATCTTCACCACCATCGCCAGATCCGACGCAAAGCACGCATAGTGCTTCGAATAGAACCAGCCCCAGTCCAGCACGCCTCTGTAGTAATACCACAGCGTCCACGTCAGCCCGTTCAGATACGACAACGCGGCTTCTGCCTGTTTTTGCTTCGAGAAAGGGCCCATTCCGCTCTTCGAGTTGTAATAGCGCTCTTTCCACCCACTCTGCCACAGGCGCACGCCATCCGCACTGTCACGCAGATGTGCCTCATCTGACTCTTCAAGGGCAGACAGCTGGGCGAAGGTGAGGGGGAGAGAGGAGGAAGAGGAGGAAGAGGAAGAAGAGGAAGAGGAAGATGATGATGAAGTAGCAGAAGTTGATGATGATGATGATGAAGCAGAAGGAGAAGCAGAAGGAGAAGGCTGAAGAGTGTTAGCAATAGACACTTTCTTTGTGAATGCAGAAGATGAGAACACAGTTGGAAATAAAGAAACAGCATCAGGCGAAGCAGCAGGCGTTGCAAAGGGTGACATTTCCACATCACTCAAAATGTCTTCCTCTTCATCGTCAACTTCAATGGCAGACGCCAAAAGAGAAGGAGTTGCAACTTCTTCTTCTTCTTCTTCCTCTTCTGCTGCTACTGATGATACTGGTGCCTCTCCTTCTGCAACTGCAATTTCTCCTTCCTTCTTTCCTTCTCCAATATTCTTGCTTTCTTCTTCACTTTTCTCTTCTTTTGTATCATTTTTTTCTTCTTCCACCCAATTTTTCGGAATTTGCTTAACTTTCCCTGTTTCTCCCTGAACTTCCACAACATTCATTTCTTTGATTGATTCTTCTTCTTCCTTCGCCTTTTCCTTCTCTTCTTCTTTTCCTTCTTTTTCTCCATCCTTTTTTTCACTTTTATTTTCCTTTTTGCCTTTTTCCTCTTCATTTTGAATGTTTCCTTCATCGTCTTCCTCTTCTGCTGCATTCCCAACCAATCTTCGTCTTTTTGAGAGGAGTTGAGCCTTCATCCTCTGCGCTGCTTCTATATTTTTGTTCGTTTTGACTGCTTTCAATTCATCTTTCTCTTTCTCTTCTTTAACTTCTTTCTCTTCTTTCTCTTCTTTCTTGTCATTCTGTTCAATACAATCATTTTGTTGTTGCTGTTGTTGCTTCAGTAAAGATTCACTTGACTTGTCTTCTTCTTCTCCTTCTTTCAATGAATCCTTCACATCAGTTTCAGATCCAGAAAGAGAAGTGAACGGAGGCAGAATTTCAGGTGGAACACTTTTAACCTCATTTTCTTTTGAAGAAGAAGAAGAAGAAGAAGAAGCTGATGATGATGAAAGATTAGATTCCCCTGCTGGTTTCAGCGGCTCATTGAAATGAGGAACTGGCTGTTTCTCTGTTTGAGACTCCTTTTTGACTGATTTATCAGCCTGTGTTTGTGTGCCTTCTCCTTCATATGATTGAGAGATGTCATAAAATGGAGAAGATTCGAGTGTTGAAGGCGCAGATGGTTCTGACACATTCTCAGCCACTCCATCAGCCGCCCCCGTCAATGGCATATTATACCTCCCTCCTCTTCCACCACCACCACCTCCTCTTCCCCCTCCTCTTCCCCCTCCTCTCCCTCTTCCTCTTCCCCTCTGGCTCCATGTCTGATATCCGTTGAACCCTTTTTCTCCCAGTTCTCGCTGCAGCTCCTCCATCTCCTTCTCCTCCTCCATCTGCCACAGCGTCAGCTCCTGCTTCTCCCTCCACTCTCCTTCTTCACTCAGAAGATACTGCTCCTCCCTCAATTCCTTCGCCCTCCTCTCTTTTTCTTTCCTCTCCTGCGCCTCATACTCATTCGCCAGATACATCTGCGTCTTCCTCTTCATTTCTCTCTCTGCTTTCCTCGCTTCTCTGTCTCTTTTGCGATACTCCAGCTCTTTCAGCCGCCGCAGCCGGAACACCTCGTCTTCGTGTGCCCCAAGCTCCACCACAAACGGAAGCAGGCCGTGGTAGTTCAGCACACCTGCATCAGTCAAATACTCTGCAGATGAATTTTTTTGGGGTGCAATTAAAAAAAGAAATTGAATGAAAGAAATTGAAAATTCAATAAAATCTTATTTTTTTTTCAATGAAAATTACAGACCATCATTATACTTCATGATAGACTTGTACATCTGGATGAGTGCATCAATGGCGTGTTCTCTGATGTCCAGCGAAGGCAGACACGGCAGGAAATCGTTCCCGACAAAGAAGCACAAGAACACAAAATCATCCACAACCCTCTCAAAATCCCTCGGATACGCCGGCGCATATTGCGAATTGGGGGACAGCTGCCGCGGCTCGTGCTCTGGCTGGAGGAGAGGGCGGAACTCGAAGCGAAGATAATCGCGAAGGATGGGGATGTGCAGGAACTGCAGCGGCTTCGTCATCATGCTGCACTCCCTCACTTTCTTCACGGCCTCTGCAGACATCTCCATTCCGGTGTCTGTGATGATAATCGCACTCTTCTGCTCAGACTTCGCTGAATCGCTCTCTACCTCGCTGCTCTGCTCTTCACTCGCTTTTTCTCCTTCTCCATCTCCACCGCCTTCGCTCTTCCCACCAGCTGTATTCGGTCCACTTGTCGGGCCTCTTGTATCTACAAGCTCGTCCCTCAGCACAAAAAAATGTGGCTCGTGTGTTGCCAGTGACAGCATAATCAGATCAGCATCGAGTCCGTAGATGCAGTGGTGCGTGTTTGGGTCGTAGCCTTCGTCGAACCGCTGCGAGCGGATGTAGTTCATAATCTTGTGCTCTCCTTCTCCTGGAACACTGCCGGGTGAAAGAAATACTCGAAGCTAAATATTAATAGAAGATTGCATAAGTATATTTTGTACAGAACAAAGGAATAGAGTAAATTGTCCAGATGTAATTATAGATGAATGAAAATATAAAGATTAGTTTGAAACTTTATTTTATTTTTAAAAAATATCTCAAACATTCTTCCATCCAGGTTCAGTATTTAATCGTTCAATAACGTAATATTTCAAGAAAACTGTAACTTTATCCATAAAAGGAGTTCCTGGTGTAATTGCATTTGAATCCCATGAAATTTTCTTTCTTGGATCTTCAACCAATGGAGCCAAGGCAGTATCTTTCGTCAATTCGTCGTATTTTCTGACTGCTTCTTCTTTTTCCCATGCTGATCGAAAACGACGAGAACGTTGCTGATTAATTTTTGCACGAGGTGCGACTCCATCTTTTTATGAAACAATTTCAAAATAGCTCAAAAAAATATCTCGAAGCAAACCAACAGCAAGAAATAACACTTTTCGCGGACGAATGATCATCATAAGTCTATCAATGAATTTAAAAACTAAAACAAGCATGTCCTCTTCTGTTTCTGGTGGGTCTTCTCCCTCTGGATGAGAGCAATTGTGAACACTTTAATAATTGCGTAAAAAACAATCAATATGACATAAATATATTTTCACAAAATAGAATAGTATTACATTCAAAGAAGAAAAGTGCTTTAATTTCGTCTTCATTTCGAATAAACGGTAATCAAACATGTTATTCATATCAAGATATAAATTATCAAATTCAATTCCATTTGGATTTGCTTCTGTCATATCAGGCGGAACTTCTTGTCCATCAACGATAACTGGAGGTAGTTCAACTGCGTATGTTATGCAATTACCCCATTTCCTCTGCAACCACCTGAAAAAGCTTGGAACACCCATCTCTAACACTACTGATGGGACAGGATCCTCATTATTGCAAAAAATGCAAATATGGACGATGCAGTTGTTCCATTCATATTTGGGATTAAAACTGCGCTTGAAAAAGAATGCCCATTAGCAAATTTTTGACATTTTATTTGCTCCGTTTTACAGGATTGCGGAAGTTGTAGCTTAAAAATAACATATTTTTCTTTTTAAAAAATATTATTATTTGATTTTGTATGTTTTTTAGATTCATAATATCATGTAATTTTTGACATTTTCCTATTTTTTATTCTTTCTCTTTTTATCATCCATGCTAATATATAGAAACTAATTACCAACACGCATGTCTCAAACAAGAGAAGATCTTTCCGTTATCATTCGAGAAAAAGATATAAACGTTCTTTTACGATACCTTGAATTGTATCATCCTGATCTCGATGAATACGACACTCTTGGATGGGGTCCTATCCATGAGTGCGTTGAGATGCAAAAAATGGATTTCCTTGCAGCGCTTATAAAAGCTGGTGCAAATGCAAATCTTAAAACTGGTATTTATTTTTTCGGATTTAATTTTTTCTTCAAAATTTCTTGATTTCAAAAATAAGCATATTTTGGTGAAACAATAATATTCAAAATTCTTGGAAAAGCGATGGAAGTTGATCAATCCGGAATTCCTATTCATTCTGATGCAGAAATAATAGAATCATTAATAATAGCAACTCAGCTTGGAGCAGATCCAAATGAACCAAATGATCAAGGAGATTTGGTATGTCATTTTTTGGAAAGAAAAAAGCATTAATGATTATATTTTTAATGATCATAATTGAAAACTTATTTCTTCTTTCCAAAATTTCCATCATTTTCTAGCCTCTTCATATTGCAACATACCATTCTCTAAACACAATTGCTGATGCTCTCGTTGAAAAATGTGGAGCTGATCCGCTTCTGTGCGATTCAATGACTGGATGGACGCTCCTCCACTACGCTGCAACAGGCAGGGCTCCGCAGAAGCTGGTACTGAATGTGCTGTCGCGCTGGACGCATCTCGCGAAGGAAAGAGACTTTGAAGGGAGAACAGCGTTGCATTACTTATGCAGTGGTCGCGAGGCAGTGGCAGACTTTTTGACACAGCGGAAAAAGAAGAACGGCGCAAAAGACGAGACATTCGGCTTTCACTTCAACGCACAGCAACTTGGAACGGCTGTGGAATATGCTGCTCCTTCCACAAAAAACACGGACAAGCCTTTCAAACAGACTCTGTCAGCTTCTTCGTCAACAGATTCATTGTCTGCCTCTTCATCGGCATCTGCCAGCGGAGGCATGATTCGAAGCTCTCCTCCTTCTCGCTCCTCTTCCCCTCCACCTTCTTCGTCTATATCCCCTTCTTCTTCAGCATCCTCCTCTCCTCAACCTTCTCCCATCAAATCATCTCCTTCTTCTCATCTCCTCAAAAAGTCCTCCTCTTCTTCCTTCGCTGTCCTCTCCCCGCCTGCCCGTCAGCCGCAGCCCCGTCTTCTCTCTGGTCTGAGTGAGCGTCTACGTGTTCTTGATCTTCTGACAGCTGCTGGCGCTGATGTGAACTGTGCAGACGATGAAGGGAATACTCCTCTGCATATGTGTGTGTGCAGTGGGGCATATGCAATGGCTGAGAAACTAATGGAAAAGGGGGCAGATCCAGACGGAAGGGGGATTAAGTGGAACAGGAGAGAGAGGAAGAGAGTGTGGAGAGGAGGGAGAAGAGCAGAGGAGGCGAAGAAAGTACCAGGAATAGGGAGAATAAGAGGAGGAATGAGAGAAAGAGGAGGAGGAGTGAAATGGAGAGAGAAAGCAAAGAAAACAGAGCAGATGCCTTCACGCAGTGATTCTGCTGGGCGTGCAGTCACACAAAACTCACTCTGTGCTGTTGGAACACCCGCCTCAAGTCGCTCTCTTTCACGCACATCCACTCGGAATGCCTCTTGTTCTTCACTCGCAATGAAAGAGAAGTACAGCTCATACAAAATGGGTTTATCTTCGTCATCATCATCATCTTCTTCTTCTTCTTCCTCTTCCTCTTCCTCTTTTAGTCTTCGTGCTTCGTATGCCCCTCTTTCTCCTCTGGCACTTGCTGTTCTTCTGCGCGCCCACAACTTCATCTCCCTTCTCATCTCTTTCGGCGCCTCTCTTTCTCTCCATTCGCCTGGCAGTCAGCCAGTTTCATTGTCTTCTCCTTCATATTTTGGCGTTCTTTCTTCTCCTTCTCTAAGCTCACCTCCTCTTTCTTCTTCTTCTTCTGCTGCTGCTGCTGCTTCGCGTTTGAACAGCCTGCCTTTCCGTTTTCTGCCAATTAAACCAGTTTCTGATCTTGTTCAGACACCATTTGGTTATGTTTCATCGTCTTTTGCTGCTAATTTCACTAAATCTTCTCGATCATTTTCTTCTTCCTCTTTTTCACCTTCACATTCACCATCACTTTCTGCTTCTTCTTCTCCTGCGCCTCCTCAAAACTTCAGAGACGAGTTTTCTTTTCCTTCTTTGCAGGTTTCTTCATCATCTGGTTTTTCTATGTCTGCACAGCGCTCACAGGGAGGTTCTAATTCCACAGCTTCACTTTCACTTTCTCCTTCTTCGTCTGCCTCTTCCTCATCTTCTTCATCATCATCATCCTCCTCCTCCTCTGCATCATCAGCAACATCAGTAAATCAACCTTCTTCTTCTTCCTCTTCTTCTTCTCCTTCTCCTTCTCCTTCATTAACACACACCCAGCTCCACACACTCCATCTGCTGGAGCAGATAGGCGTAGCTGTTGGTGCCAATGAGAAGATGTGGAGTGTTCCGCTGCCTTCCTCCTGGCTGATACATCGGGTGCCCCGTGTGATTGCAGAGAGAGTGGATGGAGAATTGCTAAGGAAGCTGGAGAACGCAGAGAGAGAAAGCGAAGAGAAGAAGATTGAGATGGCAGCAGAGAACGCGATGAGAGAAGAAGGAGAAGGGGAGAGGGTAGGGGCAGAGGGTGAAAGAGGAAGAGGAGGAAAAGAGAGAGGAAGAGGGAAAGAGGAAGGAAGCAGCTTGAATGGATATGATGATGATGATAATGATGAAGGTGAAGATAGCAGTGAAAGAGAAGATGATGATGATGAAATTGAAGAAGGATGCTATTTTGATGGAGAATTCTATGGAGAAGATGGGAATGAAGAGAAGCTGGAGATTGAAGGAGCGATTGCGCTGGAAGACGAAGAAGAGGCAGAACTGGCAAACGAGTTTAGCACAACGCCAAGCGAAGCAGAAGACAGAAATGGAAGTGGAAACTTGGCATTTCCTCACGCAACACCAACATCAACGACAAATGCGACTGCAACTGCTCTGTCTCCTTCACAGAGAAACAGAGGTCTTCCGCCTTTGGATACGGCTGATGCTTCAATCAGCAGTGGAAGCATGGGGAAAGGGACAGCAAATGGCAGTTTGACAAGAGAAAAATCAGAAGAGAAGATAACAGCTGTGTCTTCTAATAACAACATCAACCCCACCATCTTCAACAGCGCTGCCAATGCAATTCCTGGCTCATCTGCCACATACTCCCGTTCCTGCTCTCCCTCACTGAACATCCCCTCTTCTCCTTTCCTCCCTCCATCTCGTCCTCTTTCTTCTTCCTCTTCTTCCTCTCCTTCTTCCTCTCCTTCTTCCTCTCCTTCTCCTTCTCAACCTCCCTTTCTTCACCCACAAGTGCTCCAAGCACAGCAGCACCGCCAGGCCGACCAGAAGAAAGAGCGAATCTGGGCAAAGAAGGCGATTCCTCTGTATTGTGGAGACCTCTCAGTCATCCATCTGGCAGCAGCGATTGGAGAGGAAGAGGCACTTCGAGTTATTTGTGTGAGCTATGTGGAGGGATATGAAAAGAGAGAGAAGAAAGAGAAGGAGAGGAGGAAGAATGAAGAAAAGAATGTTGGGAGTGGGAAGAGGGAGAAGGAAGGGAAAGAAGGAGAAATGCAAGAGAAAGAGAAGATTTCATTTGAGACACCAAAATTGATTGAGACAACTGCAACGCAAAGTGGAAGAAATGATGGAAATAATGATAATAATGAGACTTCTGAGAAAACGAATGGAAATAAAGAAGAAGAAGAAGAGAAAAACAAACCTGAGCCATTGGGTGAGACTGAAAAGTCAAATTCTTCTGATTCTGCTGTTTTACCTTCAAATTCGTCTTCTTCTGCGTCTTCATCCAAAGAAGAAGGGCAACAAAGTGCAAAAACATACACCCCATCCATCTTTGCTGCTTCGCTTGGTGCTTCACACACAAATACATCATATTTATCATTACCTCAATCAATAACATCTTCATCATCATCTTCTTCTTCCTCTTCCTCTTCTTCTTCTTCTTCTTCTCTTTCCTCTCCCCTTCCCTATCTCCATCCGCTTCTTCCGTCCCTCGAGACTTTCCTCAACTCACTTCAGCCCACCCCTCTCCACTTTGCCTCTGCTTTGGGGCATTTCAGCTGCGTTTCTGTTCTTCTGTCGTTTGGCGCTGATCAATTTGTGCCTCTTTCGTATGCCTCTGCTTCCCTTGGGATGTTGGAGAGTGTTGTGTGTGGCGATGAGGAGGAGAAGAGAGGGAAAGAAGGAGAGGAAAATGTTGTGGGTGTCAATAGAAGTGATAGTCGAAGCGATGGGGATGGAGATGACAGTAAATCTGGTAATGCTTCTGTACAGTCAGATCAAGTATCGCTTTTCTCTTCACTTTCTTTGTCTTCTTCTTCTTCTCTTTCAACAGAAGACTTTTTAACCCACCAATCACACTCCCCTTCACCCACATTGCATTCATCGCTTTCCTTCTCTTCTCTCCCCAGCCAGCCAGCAGCTCCTAAATGCAGCTGCTATTTGGCTGGAGGCTTTCTCCCCATCCATCTGGCAGCAGCCGCTGGGCATTTGGATGTGATCGCCACACTCACCAATGTGTCGGTGATAAAAGAAGGGTTGAATACAAACAAGGATAAATTAACTGTTTCATCATCATCATCTTCTTCTTCTTCTTCTTCTTCTTCTTTTCTTCCTCTCTTTTTCACCTCTCCCTCGCATTTCGAAGAGTGCATTCTCAAGCCAGCACTGCCTCTTCTTGCAAGGATGCCTGCAAAAGCAAAAGAAGAACCGAGCAATGGAGGAAGTGGAGGAAGTGGAGGAGGAGGAAGTGAATTTGACGACAAAGAGGAGATTGAGAGAGGAAGAGAAGAGAAAAAAGAGAAGGACAAGAGGAAGAAGAAGAGTGTGCTGAGGGAGGTGCTGAAGATGGTCGTGGAGTTTATGAGCAATTCAGTCAGAGCAGAGAAGATTGTGAATGAGCAGATGTTTGGAGGAGATGGAGCAGATGATGGAGAAGAAGAAGAGGAAGAGGAGGAGGAAGAAGGAGAAGAGGGTTACACAAGATTGAGTGATGATGGAGAAGTAAATGAAATTTATAACAATCGCAATAAAAACAGTTCTGAAAGTGTCTTAGCCAAACCATTCGTCAATCCTTTAGACAGATTTTCGTGGATCAAAAAACGAATTCAATTGGTCGTCACGAAAAATGTCGCTAATTCTTTTCAGCTTCCTCTTTCTCGTCTTCCCTCTTCCGCCCAGCAGACCTCAAAAACAGGATATTTTCTGCCTCGCAAGCAGCATTTCCTTCCAACTTCTTCTTCTTCTTCTTCTTCTTCTACATCTTCATCTACTCCTCCACGCACTCCACGTACAGCTCCTCAATACAGCACACCTGGCAAGTCTGCTTTGATCTCTTCTCCAGCAATCACTGCAATGCCTCCATCAACAAGCTCATCATCGTCATCATCATCTTCTTCTTCTTCTCTCATTCTCTCTCCTTCTCTTTCATCAGCAACTCCTCCTTCCACTCCATCAACTGCTGCACTTGATGGTCTGTCTTCTCCTTCTCCTTCCTCCTCTTCCTCCTCCTCTTCTTCTTCTTTCTCACAATCTCAATCTATTTATGATCCCTTTGTCATTCCTCTGTTTGAGCGTGTGATTGAAATATTAGCCAAACACATTCTCAGCCAAAATCCTTCTTCTCTCTCAACTTCATCACCATCTGTCAAACCTGACCAATCATCATCTTCTCCTCTTCCTCTTCCTCTTCAATCTTCTCCTTCTCCTTCTTCTTCCTCTTCCTCTTCCTCTTCTTCCTTATCGTTCCCTTCTCCTTCTCCTCTCTCTTCTCTCTCTTCTCTTTCCTCTCTTTCCTCTCTTTCTTCCCCTCTCTTCGCTCCTCTCCTCCGCTTCCTCTACATCTGCATCCTCTGCTCCATCAGCAGTGGCACACACAAACAGACTGTGTTCCATTTTGCATCTTTGCGAGACGACTCAGAAGTTGTCAGCTTTTTGGGCAGTTTGGTCGAAAAAGAAGGATTCGATGCGTTTTCGTCATTGCCAATAGAAGAGTTTGAGAAGACGAAGGAGTCGGTGAAGAAACTGGTGGAGGCTGAAGGAGAAGTGGAAGAAGTGAGGTTTGAAGAGAGGAGGAGGAGGAAAAGAGAGAGCGGAGGAGGAAGTGAAAGAAGTCCTGTGAATATACCAAATGATGTGAATGAGATTGGAGAAAGGGCTAAAGAAGAAGGAGAAGGAGAAGAAGAGAAGAGAAGAGAGAAAGAGGATAAAGACACGAAAGATAGCGAAGACGATGAGAAGAAAGAGAGAGAAAGCGAAGAAGGACTCAAAAATGGAGCAGAAGCAACACCAGAAAGAAGAACAGAAAGTGAGAAAGGAAACGAAGAAGCTGTGAAAACGCCAACATCAACTGGATCGAAGAAGAAATGGCATCATTCAGATGTGTTTGTGGCAATGGATGAAGAAGGAAGAGAAGGAAAAGATGAGAAAGAAAAAGAGAAAGAGAGTGAAGGAAAGAAAGAGCAGAAGCGGTTCAATCAACAGTATTCTGTGTTTAGTGAAGCAGAAGGGAGAGCAAAAAATGCATTGAAAGGAGAAGACGAAGGAGAGAATATTGTTTTGGATGAAGAAGATTACTTCCTCAGCCAAATCAATGCAAACACAGAGCATCCACAGTCACTGCAGCATTATCTGAATGAGTGCACTGATGGGAATGATGAAGCTCCAACCACACTTTCATCATCTTCTTCTTCTTCTTCTTCAATTTCTTCTTCTTCTGTCTCCCCTCCTTCTTCTCTCCTCCCCCTCATCTCCCGTGCTCTTCTGCAG
This sequence comes from Monocercomonoides exilis, assembly GCF_001643675.1. Classification (NCBI taxonomy): domain Eukaryota; phylum Preaxostyla; order Oxymonadida; family Polymastigidae; genus Monocercomonoides; species Monocercomonoides exilis. The sequence continues at coordinate 385,685 of NW_027150591.1, forward strand.
CGTCTGTGCCTGTCCTCTTCCTCCAAAGCATACAGCCTCCTCATCAACAGCGTCAACAAACAGCTCCAAACACCTTCTGTGATTGCTCTTCTCCACAGAAAAAGCGATTTCCTTTCTGAATGCGCCAGCCGCAACGCCGACTTGTGCACAATCGACGCTGAAGACAACACACTTCTGCATTTGTGTGCCAAACCTCCGAAAGAAAAAGTGGATTGCCTGCCGAACATGCGGAGGTGGGAAGAGGAGAAAGAGAGAGAGAGAAGGAGGAGAAAGATGATGGCGATGATGACACGGAGGATGAGCGAGGAGCAGATGCTGGAGCCAGCTGATGGATCAGACGCTCCGTTCTCAAAACTGACAGCATCATCCTCGTCATCGTCATCATCTTCTTCTTCTGTTCTTTCCGAAGAAGACGGTGGCACCGTCCCGCTCCGCCTGCTCCCTCCTCTTCTGCAGCTGGGCATCCCTGTCAACGCGTGCGACTGCTACGGTGTGACTGCACTCCACTTGGCAGTCGATCAGCATCTGCAGAGGATGACAAAGATGCTCCTGTCAGCAGGTGCCTCACCCGATGTCTCAAACGCCATCGATGGCGACACCACCCTTCACATCTGTGCGCAGAAGGGGATGGTCGATGCAATGGCACAGCTGCTTGCGCTCTCCCGTGCACTGAATGTGGACATCCCCAATGCTGATGGGACAACGCCGCTGCATCTGGCGGTGCTATCGTCTTCACTGGAGATTGTCAGACTGCTGTTAAAAGCAGGTGCACAGCCCAATCTGTGTGACAACAGAGGATGGACACCTCTCCATTGCGCATGTGCTGTTACGATCTTGTCTCTTGACTCGATTCATGAGGCTAGCAATAATAATAATAATAGTGGTGGTAGTAGTAGTAGTAATACTAATGGCAGTGGAAATGATGATGATGAAGCACAATCATCAGCTTCATCCTCCTCTTCTTCTTCCTCTTCTTCTTCTTCTTCTTCTTCCTCATACAAAGAAGAGATAACCGTCCAGCTCGTTGTCATCACCGAGCTGCTGGCACACGGCGCGCACCCTCTCATCCCCACTGCCGACGGCCATCTTCCCTTCGACCTGCTCAAAACACCCATCGAGAAGCAGCGTCTGGCTGAGCTGTGCATCCACTTCCTTCCCTCTGGACTGAAATTGCCTCCTCCTCCTCCTCCTCTCCCAGCTGGCATATCCCCTGCCCCTGCCTGCCCTCAATGCCATCAGAAGTACGGCCTCTTCACCAGCCGTGCTGTGTGCCGTGTGTGTGGCAGCGCCATCTGCAGCAAATGTGCCAAACTCACCCCGCTTTTCGTGCATTGTGTGAGCGAGCCACAGAAAGTGTGCCAGAAATGCTATGCGCAATGGGCTCATCTGTCTGACTGCGGGTATTTGGCTGCTGTTGCTCCTTGGCCGCTCTCTTTCACAGTGTTCTACCCTCAGCCTGAACAAGCATGGGGAACTACCACTGCCTCTACTCTTCTATCTAATTCTTCTTCTTCTTCTTCTTCTTTGTCTTATTCTAATTCGAAGTATTCAAATGGATTTGTTTCTCCTGCTGCCAGAAAGGCGTCTGGTTCATCTCTCTCTGATATTGTTTCATCATCTTCTTCTTCTTCCTCTTCTTCTTCTTCTTCTTCCCTTTCATTGGAAGAGCAGTCAAACATCCCTCAGAACCGAAAAGCCAGCACCACATCTCCAATGCCCCCTCCACCAATCATCACAGACTCCCTCGCCTCTTTCTCTTCCTCCTCCCCATCCATCTTTTCTGAGAGCACTTCTTCTCTTTCTCCTTCTTCTTCCTCTTCCTCTTCCTCTTCATTGTTGCCTTCTTCTTCTTCTTCTTCAATTGCAGATTCTTCATTGCAATTTGCTCAGAACAGCAAGCAGGCGATATTTACTATGCAGACTTCTACTTCGTTTTTGAGGCTTCCTGATCAATCTGAGCTGTCGCCGCTTGCTGTTTGGTTTAAAAAGGCACAGAAGAAGAAGCAAGCTCAATTCACTCTTTTTGAATATGCAGAAACCGCTGCTTCAATTTCGGAACAGAAACCTGAAAAGAAATAATTTCTTTTTTTTTTTATTCTGATCTTAGAAACTTTAATGTTGAAACTTTTATTATCAATTAAAGTCTTTTTGAGTTACGGTTAATTTAGAGCTATTTTTTAACCTTATTTTTATAAAGTCATACATTTTGTAAGCAATGAAATGTTTGTACCCAATTTTTAAATTTTTTGAAAGGAGGATAAAAGAGTGAGGATGGAAATTTTATTTTTGAACAATCAAGCATCCCTTGTTCTGTGCGTAAGCTCAAAAAATGCTTAGTGCATCGGAACATAAAGTTTAAAACAAGGGACAATCAAGAGTATATAAGTATGAATTTTTACGCGCGTTGATTCGATATCTGAGCAGAATCATCGTCTGGTCGCTTCATACAACAAATAAAAATTAAAAAATAGAATATCTGTAATTAAAAATGCATTGTGTTTTTTAAAATGAAGTGAAAAATGAGCTGTTAATGAAATGAGGAAGCGATATGAATTTTTAATGAATGTGAGTGAATTGTGTATTTTTGAAATGAAATATTTTAACAAAATGAGAAAATGCTTAGCAATTGAAATTGCTTGCTAATAGTTTTATGAATCAGTAGCGTGTTCTTCATCAGGATATGAAAATTGTTGGAAGACACTCTAAATATAATATCAAATTTTAAAAGCATGATCAAAAGTGAAATAACCAGACTTGTATGATGTCCAACATGATTTCATCATTTACTCTAGCTTTATGTTCATGGCTCAAGTGTCTGTCACATTCTCGAGCCAACTTTTTGAAATAAAGAACAGAAGCAAGAAGAATCTAAGATTTAAATAATTATAACGTAATTTACAATCAAATGTTAAAATTCAAACTGCAGTTCGAGCTTCTTTTTCTAACTTTACTGATGGAAAGTGCGTATCCCAATACATCTGAAGATATTTATCGAATTCTTCCATTCTTTGATCTTTATTCCTTTATTATTTTGCTTTTATTTTTTGTTGATGTCGTTAATAATTAACCATTCCGTTATTCATGTAAATTTTGTTGTAGAAAACATTCTTTCATTTCGCCTTGAAGTTCCACTTTTTGGTCAAACTCTTGAAGAAGTGTTTTACAGCATCTTGGAAGCGAAACAAGTACACACTCTTGATGTGTGATTGTTGTAATTTCTCGCATTCTTATATGATTTTTTTTTGCTTCCAAACGTTTTGTTAACATACATGTTTAATTGTTTTAGGGATATCATTTATTTCTATTCCCAACTTCTCTTGCGGACTCTTTTACTTCCATATGCACGACTGAACATGATGGGGCAACTTTTAGTATTTCAAAGACAATCATTAATAGATGTCCTTTATGTGAATGTGGAAGCATTGCTAGAGGCCATTCAACAATTTCACAAGAAGATAGTTTTGCTTACTAATTTTTTTTTCTAAAGTAATTTCACATCTTTATTGCTCATTTAGCCGAACCTCCTCCTCAATATCGTGCATCTCCATTGACTATGAGCAGAAGCGCACATAATACATTGCATGGTTCCCCAAGTATTTCTTTGGCTCAGTCATCAGACCCGAATCAATTAATTATTTCTTCATGGTTTGAATAGTTTCAAATGATTTGAATAAACAAAAACTTAATTCAATAAATTTTTGGTTTGGCACTCTTTTTATAAAGTGTTGCTTCGCTGGATAACGTTATTGAACGTCTCACGAAGTTGAGTCACGAATTGCCTCAAAGCCTGACGATTGATCATAGCCAACATCCTCCTTTACCAGTCTCAAGCCGCACAAAAAACCCTACAAATTCAACGTCTGTAAAAAGGCCACCTGATCCATCTGACGAATATGTTGAGTCAGAAAATCCACTTTTATCATCTTCCTCATCATCATCCTCTTCCTCCACCTCTTCTTCTTCTTCTTCTTCTTCGAGCCGTTCCATCTCAGAGCGAATACTGTTTGAAGTTGAGCATATCAGCATCATCAAAGACACTCTTTCACACATTTCTTGCACTTCTCAGCCACTCGCCAGTTCACTTCATGCTTCTTCTCCTCTTTCTGTCTCTTCTTCTGATACTTCTGAGTCTTCCCCTGATATTCGATCCACGTCGCCTTCCTCATCCAATTCAAATGCTCTACCTTCTGAACTTCCTCTTCTTTCTTCTGCATCTTCTTCGACTTCTTCTTTTTATTCTTCTTTGTCATCATCTTCCTCCTCTTCCTCTTCTTCTTCCTCTTCATCCTCTTCCTCTTCCACAGATGATCCTGCCCTCTATGATGATATACAGTCAAGTCACACTCCTGTCTCTTCTATCTCCATCTCATCTCAAATGTCTCTCAACCACACTTCATCGGATGAGAACGAAGCACATCCACAATTTACAAGTTCTTCCTCTTCATCTTCATCTTCTTCATCTTCATCTTCATCTTCATCTTCATCATCATCATCATCATCTTCTTCTTCTTCTTCTTCTTCTTCTTCTTCTTCTTTTTCTTCTTCTTCTAATTCTTCTTCTTCTAATTCTTCTTCTTCTAATTCTTCTTCTAATTCTTATTCTTCTTTGTTAAGTGGAACTATAAGCAGACCCCAGCCTCCACCTTCGCTAAGCATTAATGCATTTTCAGTTCTGCCTGCTTATGGAAGATTAGAGAGTTTCAGCGAAGGGAAGATGAAATCAAGCAATGTACATTCAGAAGAAGAGCACGACAGCAGCGAAGAAAGTCAGAATGAGAGAGAAGGGAACACAAAGGGAAATGAGAGAAATGGAATTGATATTAGACATGAAGATGAAGAAGATGAAGACGAAGAAGAGAGTGAAGGAAGAGCAATGGAAGTGGGAGATTTTGTAGTTGATGAGCAGATGGATGGCGATGTAGCGAAGATGAAGATACAGGAGATGGAGAGAGAAAGGAAAGTGACGAAGGAAAAGAAGAGAGAAAGAGAAAAGGAAAGAGAAAGAAACAGAAGCAGAGAAAAAGAAGGGCAAGTGAAAGGGAAGGAACGAGAGAACGACGAGCGAGAAAAGGAGAGAGACGAAATGGCTCAGCTGAAGATGTTTGGGAAGGAAGAAGAGCAAAATTCCTCTGGCTGTCCAGGGGCAGGCGAGGAAGAGATGAAGAAGAGAGAGCGTGGGGTATCAGAGGCACTGGAGGAAGAGATCAGAGCAACAAAAGAGGCAGCCAAGAAATTCAGAGAGGAGGAAAGAATGGTCGTGAAAGAGTATCAAGGTTTGTGGTGTGGATGAAGAAAAGGGATAAAAGGATAATTATAAATGTGTTTTATTTTATTTTATTTATGTTTTTTCTTTTTTCTTTTTTTTTTTTTTGAAAATATGCTTTTTGAACAAAATATTTTGTTTCTTATGCAAATTCTCTTTTCCAGCTGATGCACGAAATGCCCCTCTGACATTTGTGGAGCGAGTGAGGGAATATTCAAAGCGGAAGGCAGACGAAAAGGGGTATTCTCTTTCAGCCCCTTCTGCTGTTCCTTCAGCTTCAGGTGCAGTTGTGCTTCAATCTCCTTCTCTTTCCTCCTCTTCTTCCTCCTCCTCGTCGTCATTCTCCTCTACTTCTTCCTATCTCTACGTCTCTTCCTCCGCACAGGGGTTTCACCCAACCCCTTCTTCAGCAGCAGCACCAACAAGATCAGCAGCGTCAACAGCAAGTGAGCAGAGTGTTTCTGAGCAGTTTTCGTCGAATCCGCTGTATGTGTCTATCTCTACACAGGGCATCCTGCTGGCTGATGATGCTAGGATGGCAGATACCGAGAGTGGAAGAGAGAGAGAAGGAAATGTGATGAATGATGAGCAGATACAAACAAAGACAGACAGCAAAGCAGACGATGACAGCAGCGATGACTCGTCTTTTACAACTCCTCCGCCACCATTTTCTGCTTCACAGCTGAATCATGACCCACATTATGAGACGATGTGAATGCTATCTATTGATCTTTCCTCTTTATGATTTTTGTGTATGTTTTTTATCTTAAATGTGTTGAAAGCTCAAAAATGGATTGTTTGAGCAATGTTATTTTGAGATTTTAATTTGTTCAAGTTGAATTTTGGTTAGAGTAATTAATTTTTTATTTATTCAAAAAGTTTTATTTTTTATTTCGTCAAAAAATTTTTTGTCACAATTGTAACTATTTAAAATATATTCCGCAATGTGTGGTAGTTACTTTTTCTTTCTTTTCTTTTTTTCTTTAATTATTTTATGCATATTATAATCTATTTTTTATATTTATTACCAACATTTTAATTTTTCAAGAACAATTTTGTTTTTTTGTGTTAATTAAACTATAGACAAGCAATTAACGAAAATTTTTGAAGGCATACGTTAATACTTTTTATCAACTGTCATTGTTTTATCAATTATCTTAAATTCCAAGAGAAGATTTCCCAACTTGAGTGTTGCTCTTTTGGTGATCAAAAACAGAAAGTTGATGAAATTAAAATTTTGATGGATGAGATGGACAAAATAGAAATGAGATCAATTATGTCTAGTGGATTATTTAATGAAATTAATAAAATGATGAATGAATAAAAATTGGTAATGGAAAATGCATTGGTTTTGTTGAAACATATCGGTTGCTACAACGTTCTGAAATTATTTTATAATTCAAGATTTTGTCGCTTAATGGGAAAACGATTAACAAAGATGATTTTTGAAGAAGAAAAGAAGAAAGATGAAAAGAACGAAAAGCTAATGATCGAACTTTGTGAATGCTGTCTTATGTTTAATGAACGCATTTACTCCATCAGATTAATTTCTGCTTGCGTGCCTTGCCTTCTGAAAGTTGCATTGAGAAAAGATGAAAGCATGGAAGCTCAAAAAGAAGTTGAAATGTCTTTGTTGGCTTTGAGCAGTGCAATCTATTCTGAGGTGTGAAAATTGAATTTTTTTTAAAAAAAAAATTAGCTGACTTCTGATTGTTACATACAGGAACTAAGGAAAGAACAATATTTAAATGAAATCACGGAAGTCATCCAATATCATCAGGAGCATCGGAACCTCACTCGACTTGCCGATCAGTCGGCTTGGATGTTTTTCATAGAGTGCATAAATTGTGATAAGAAAATTGAAAGTGAGATTGTTAATGAATTGCAATTTTCGAGAGAAGCAGCAAAAGAGTTAGAAGAGTTGGAAATATATGTTGAATGGAAGAAGAATGGAAAGTCAATGAGCGAGTTGAAAGAAATTGAAATAATACGGAGATGGTATAGTGCAATATGTTTTAACATTCAAAAAAAAATTCGAACACAAGAAAACGGAAGATTGATCGCATCCATGATAAGAATGTGTGGAAAAACAAAGAATAATTACAGATGCGTTTATTTTGAATGTGCTATGGTTTTTGAATTTATCCTAAATGGGGAATTGGTCGATTATGATGATTTGTAAGAAGGCAGAGCTGTTGTTTTTTTTTTTTGAGTGAAATATGTGGACAAACATCAATGGATCAAATAAAATGCTGCATTAAATTCTTTTCCTCACTTTCAAGAAATTTGAATAAAGGAAATAAAATGAAAAGAAAAACCGAAAATTTTAATGCAGATGATGAAAAATATGAAACAAAAGTTGACATGGGAAAAAGAAATATATTTGAAAAACTGGAGGAGGAAGGATATGAAGATATGATCATCCAACAATACAATATGTTACAAAGTCTTTTGTTTAGTAATTCATTTTTGCCAAAATCCCCCAATAATTATTTTATATATTTATGAAAATAAAAAAATATTTGCTATTCATTTATTTTTTTCAATTAAATGAAAATTGAAGTTTTTGTTCTTTTCATAAAAAAGTTTCAGAAGCAACTTAACAAAAATAAAGGTTGCATCAAAAATAATGCATAAAACAGTCTTATCTGCAGCTGCTCAACGAATTGAAAAGATAGTTTTTTGAATGATTTGTGCAGCTTCAGGTAAAACGGTGTGTGCTTAATTTTCTATGCAATTTTTTGAGTTTTAAAGACCATATGATCAGTTGCTCCAAAAGAAATACCAAATGATAATTCATATCTTTAAAGATATTTATTAATATTTTTTGAAAATGTTCCTTTTGTTTCAATTTCTGGTGAAAGTGATAATTGAATGTTTTCATCAAATTTTCATTCCGACTCACCATATTTCACCGGCATGGAAACAAATCCTTGGCATAGATTTTATTTCCATTCCAGTGAAAATTGGAGAGTTGGAATGAAAATTTGATGAATATATTCTTTTTTCATTTTCACCTGAAATTTTTGCAAAAAAAAAAAAAAAAACCTATTTTTATAAAATTTCAAACAAGTGGTCAAAATTTGAAACGAAAAAAATATCCACAAATATATGCGCTTGCAATTTTTTTCGAAGAATAATACTTTTTTTTAATAGTCAACATTGAGATGAAATTGTGTTGACTGCAAAAAAAAATCAATTGAAGTTATTTAATTTTAACTTTTTTGCACATCCTCATCTTTGTTTCTCATTTCAATTTCGAAAACATTTTCAGAAAAATGTTCGTTTTGCAAAAAAATGACAAAAGACAAAATTTTAATTATTCTTCAGAGGTGACTTTGTTTGAAATTTCAGACTTTTTGAAAAACAACTTACGGATTTTAAAATGTGTTTTCTTTCAGAAAAGAAATAGCACCGATTGTGGAAAAAAACTGGACATCACAAAAAATACATGAAAAGATCGATTTCTCATTTATTGCAAGAAATAGTTTTCTGATAATTTTCCTCCAAAAGAATCTTATTTTTACCAACACTTTTGGTATGCTGGGGTTTCATTTTTTATGTCGACTGATAATTATTAAAAAAGTTTTATCAAAAAAAATATCAAAGAAATTCAAAATCCTATTTCTCAGAGAAACAAATAATAAAAAAATTTTTTTGTTTTCATTTGACATTAAAAATGAAACCCCAGCATCCCAAAAGAGTTGGTAAAAATAAGATTCTTTTGGAGGAAAATTATCAGAAAACAACCTCTTGCAATAAATGAGAAATCGATCTTTTCATGTATTTTTTGAGTTATGGGTGATTTTTATTTTTGAAATCATAACTTTTTTTAGTGTGTTGCTTTTTCAAAAATTGTTTGTTTTTGGGAAAAGTTAATTGTATTCAAATGCTATAAATTTTACAACTGTTTGAAAAATTAATTTTTTTACTCAAATATTATGATGATTTATTCAATAAGCCTTTTCATTTTTCAGCGTTCTTTTGTAGATATTCAAGGGAAATTTTTGAACCGATATTTTTGAAAGAAAAAATATGATTTTAAAATAATCACACACGTCAGAAAAATTTTGCACATTCTTCAACTTTTTATGATAATTTTTTTCATTAAACACTGTGAGATGTTATAAAAAATTGAATAAAATGTTTTTCAAAATTATTAATGATGCATTCGGTGAGACAAAGGGATAATTCCGAAATTTGTTTTTCAATTGAAGACAAAATGATTCTCATCGCCCTTCCCCTCCACCACCCAGGATATAACCTCAAAATTTTGATATTTCTATCTTTTTCAGAATAATTTCATTTTCATATACTTGGAATAATAGCTGCGTTTCAACATTACTTATTTATTAAAGCTATAGGGTTGATTTTCTATATATATTTTTTATCACCAAAAATTTTATTAAAAAATTAAAAAAATTATGAATTAATGAAATGTGAGTTCAATTGCTACCCACAACTAGCTATATTTTAAAAACATATTATATAAAACAAAAACATAACTTTTAAATAAAAATTTATATTAAAGAAATTCATTCAATAATTCTCAATCCATTTCTTTCAAAAAAATAAAAATTGATTAAAAAACAAAAAATAAAAAGAATTTGCTTTTCACCTCAACGTTAAGCATCCAGTAATATATTTATAGCAGCCTCAAGATTTTTCCCTGATGCAATAAACGTCGCAGTGGCCTGCTCTTCAGATACGCCTACCATTTCGACAATTTGTTGAACTTTTGATTTATCTTCTTCTGTTAAACCTTGTTTTTCGCTCATTTCATCCGTTTTTGCTGAACTTCCTTTGCCATCTCCCTTGGCTCCTTGGCCGCTTCCTTTGTTAGAATCGTGCTCTTTTTCTTTCTCCTTTCTTTCTTCCATAGCTTTTCTCTCTTCCTTCTCTTTCCTCTCCTTCTCCTCGGTCTTTGCTCTCTCGACCATCTGCTGTACAGACTCCGCCTCTTTCTTACTGGCCTCGATAGCTTCCTTCGACAGCCCTAACGCTATTTCCACAAATAATCTCGGATTTTTTGTGATCTCCAACACAAGCGGAGCAGCAGTTTCACTTAAATACTCCAACAACAACGGAAGAGAAGTCGGGTGCTGGAAGAGAAATTGTCTAAGTTGCAGTAGCTGCGGATGAGTGCGGAGCTCATCCAGAAGCGGATGGGAGCTAATAGATTCGTGAGATGGCTGTGAAGAATGTGAAGAAGATGCTTTGTGGCGCAATGATTCATCTGAAGTGGATAAAGACAAAGATGAAGACTGTTCCGACAATACATCCAAATTCCCTTTCCGATTGCTTTTTCCTTCATTTTCTTTCGTCTTTTTCAGGTCATATGATTGCCAAGGAAGCGGAGCTTCCCCAAGCATTGCAGCTAATTGCATCTTTTGCTCATGCGACAGCTGCCTTATAACCGATCCGTCAAAAAATTTCCCATGTTCCGCCTCAAACTCATTCAAAATGCCACTTTTTTCCAGTTGCTCTTCATCGACCTTTCTTTCTTCCTCTTCAATTTCTTGTGGAGTCTTTTGTGGCGCCTCAACTTTACCTGATTTGTTTTTTCCTTTTTCTGAGAGAAAACGTTTGGACTGTGACTCAGCCATTTCGGCAAGGTCTTTTGGTATTCCGCTCATTACATACTCAACAGCACTTGTCATGTCTCCAAGAGCCGCAATGAGCGCTGTCCTAGATTTGTCTCGATCAAAACCCATTGCACACAGTTCTTCCAACTGTTCAGGAAAAGGTTCTTCGCAAGATTCTTCACGAAGTTCTTCGCTCTGACCCAATTTCTGTTGATTATCCTTTGTTTCAATTGTTAATGGATCGTTTTCCTGTTTTTCTAATGAATTTTCGGATGTCACAACACGATTTTCACTTTCTGAAGTTTTGGGGTGCTCGCCATCTTCATCATTCATCTGTTCCTAATTTCACAAATTCAATTGATTATTTCAAATATACAAGAATAACATTTTATTCAAACAAAAGCATACGTTTTTGATAAAAAGCATAAGTGTTGAATCATCTTCCTAATTTTATACAATAGATATGAAAAATTTTTTAGTATTCTACACTTACACGAAAAATGCACACAATTGAATAATCTTTCAAAGGTGTCTTATTCTCAAGGTTCTGGCCTTTAAAAACCAGTGTTTGACTTTCAATAGGAAATGAAAAGTTTTCTTGTATCATTTGCTTGAGATCTTCTGTTGTTGCCGAATCTTCAATGGTTAATGGAAAAATTTTCCCCGTAACAGCCTTGATATTAACTTGCATTTTCCACCTATTTCTGTCAAATATTCGACAATAAAACAAATGAATATTTAATGATTCTTCATAATGCTTCAAATAATCTGAATAAAACAAACATTGAAATGATTCGATCTGAACCAGAACAAATATAATCATCAATGGATCATTTTTCTGTCGAAAAATTGTTTGCTTTTTTATTCATTATTTTTCTAATCTCAAATTGTTCAATTTCACTAACTTTTGAGAAAATGAATTTCTTGTTTTAAGTAAGGGTTTGATTTTCACAAAATATGGTTATTGATTTTTGTTCTTTTTTTGTTGAAAATGTTAGAATAGAGTGAAAATTTAATTATTTAGAAATGATATTTGATGATTAATAAAAGAGCCAAGCTAAGACAGAATGGAATCATTAATTTTAGGTTTGATTTCGTTTAAACGAATAAATATTTAACGGATGCCTGTTGTTCCTTGAATTCTGAAAATAATTGAGTTATGAGGACAGAGGCATCCAATAGAAAATGTAATCAAATTGATTTTGTGAGCAGTTTTGTTGAGCTTTGGCTTTTCTTTCATTGCTGATGAATTACTCACCAACATTCAAATCTTTTGATATAAAAATAATTTCTATTTAAATTTTTTAATCACGTTCTTAAGATTTATTAATTGTTGTGAATTTTATTTTCTGATTTTAATAGAGATGCATGTTCGAGATGTTAATTATTTTGAAATCTGTGAAATTATTCATCAAAAAATTTGTTCTGCTTTGTTGCAATATTTTGTTCATTTGCACTTCACTCGCAAATTTTTATAACTTTTTTCTTTCAAGGCATTAGAATAAAAGAAAATATTTTGAATAAGCCCTTTATTTTTTTGAGTTTTAAAAATAAGTCTTATGGATTCGTTTGATTTCGTGAAGAGTCGAGTAACTGACGAAGAAGCCGAAGAAGAAGTTAATAGACAAGGAGGACCAGTTGACAACAGACCCTTGTATCAACGTCTTGAAGAACAAAAATTGAAAGTTTTATTGTTTTCAATTACAAAAGTTTTTATTTTATTAAAGGATGCAAACTTAGGCAGAAGAAGAATTTGAAAAAGAACACAAATACAGAGGTCCCGAAAGTTTATCAAAAGACGACGCAGAAATGTTTGAAGAATTGGAAAGAGTTAAGCAAAAGACTCTTCTTTTAGATCGTGAAAAAGAAGAGCAGCAATTTTTAGAAAAACAAAAGCACATGACAGAAAGCTTTGAAAGAAATGATGGACGTAAGCCAACCGCTCTTATTTCATTTCAAATGTCCTCGAAAAAGCATTTTGATTCTGAAGAAAAACACGATCAAAAACAGAAAAATACCTCTCAATCATCTTCCTCAAAAAAGCGTGGCATGCTCGACTTGGGCAAATTTGGTATAAAAGTTTCGAACAATTCAAGTAAATTGCAGTCCGGGACAAAATCTACAAGCTCAACAAAACAAATTATTTCTCAAAAAGAAATTACAATAAAAAAACGACTTATAGCACAATTAGGCGAAATTAATGATGAAGATGATTCTCAAAGAAATGAAGAACAAATGCAAATTTCAAAAAAAAGAAAAAGAATTCAATGAAAATTATATCTTCTTTGCTTTGTTAGAATTTTAAAACATTTCAAATTTTAATTGAAAAAAAAAATCATTGTTAAATGCTATTGCGGTAATATTTGATCAAGTGTTAATTTCAGAAAAGGATTGTCAGAGGCTAGGTTAATTATTGATTGAGCATGAACAGTGCCTTCTTCAGTCTTCACCCTCTTTTCTGATTGCGAAATCAACGAAGCGTCATCTTCATCTTCTCTCTTTCGCTTTGTTCCCTCAGATTGAATAAACTCGTCTTCAGACACGGAAGTAGATGCAGCGTCTGTATGAGGATGTGAAGCTTGAAGTGTACTTGATTGAAGAAGTGGGTCAGATTGTTGTTGGACTTGTGGATATCCAACAACAGCATTAGTAGAATAAGCAGGAGCAAGAAGATGCTCAATTCCTGTTATTCCTCCCATCATTCCTCCCATTCCAAACCCACCAAGAACTCCTGGTATTGGCTGGCTCATAAATGGAAAGCAAGGTAAAGGAGGAGCAGATTGTTGAGGAGGAGCCATAACTTGCTGAGGTAATTGTTGAGGTTGCATATATGTTGCTGCTTTAATTTGAGAAGCTTGTGACATGCTTTGCTGAGATTGTTGTTCTTCACCTGAAGTTTGTTCCAAAGCAGAAACTTGCTGTGCCATTCTCATGTGTTCAGGGTGCGTTGCTACAGGAATGCTTGTCGCTGACAAAGAAGGATAAGGTGCTGAAGATAAAAAGTAATGAAGTTGGGCTGTTGGTTCCTCGTTTGCATCAATTGCTAAATCTTGCGGATGACTCACTTTTCTTCCATCACGAAAATCAGCTTGATGAAGACATAATGTTGAATTTTAATAGTGATATTTTACTGTACAAAAAAAGCATACATTCAAGTGCTATTTTCACCTCGTCATGATGCCAGAATCGTTCTAATCCAGGTGTTGACCAAGAAAACACTTCTCCAGTCTGTGTAACTATTGAAATTGAGACTTCTGCTCCAGTCATTCCATATAATTGCCATGCCTGCACAAAAATAAAATTTAAAAAGTTGTGCGTTCGATGATGACAAAACAAGGAGGTAATTACCAAAACAATATTTTTATTCTAATTCCAAACTTTTTTTAATAAACCCTTTTTCCTCTTTGAAAATGTTATTCCTCGATTCTTTTTATCAGAAATATATCCACTTGTCTTCCTCCGTTTTGTTTGGGTTACATATTGCGTCAAATCAGCAGGTTGAAATTGTTCCATTCTGATCTAATGCATTACTTTTAATTTCAATATTTTTGCTCTCGTTTGTTGCAATAAATGTTTGTAGGGAACATGATGTCGAAGAGTTTATTTCTTTTCAACAAAGATATTCTTTTATTTGGAAAATCTTAGTATAAGGGTACAGATCATCTCCAAATTAAAAATGCAGAAACCTGTGTTTGGAGAACGTTCAAAGGCTTCAATATTCCTTTTTTGGTTTACATCCATTTTGGTTGGAGGATATTCAATTGTTTGCTTTATTTTGATTCTTTTAACTTTCCAAAAAGATTTCATCATGAAATATCTCTTTAAAAATAATTTGATATTCCATAGGCAATACTTGTAATTGCAATTTTATACACAGTGAAAGCGCATTATCAACTTATATTTTATGCGTTGATGGCACTCACCATTGTTATCATAATGCTTGCAATTGTGATCCCTTGGAGAAGGCATGCTGTGGAAGAACAAGTTCGATGGGTTGCAATTGCCCTTATTCCTCCTCTTTTCTTTGCGGGACTAACAGTTTTTCTTTCGTTGTCTTATGACGGAGATAAATGCGTTTCATGGTATTTAACATTGCTTAAATATCTTTGCTGATAAATTAATTTTTGAAAATTATTCAGTAGCGTAACCAAAATTTGTGTGCCAAAGACAAAAGAATGTGTTGAATGTCCAACGGGATATTACATGGACTACACAATTTTGATGAGTGGTAAAAAGAGTTGTCTAAAAAAACCTGATCCACCAAAACCTGATCCTAAAAAGAATACTACACGAATTGCTTAATGTTAAATTTTTTGGTCTATATCAACTACACTTCGATGATTTATAATTTCGAGCGTTCATTTAAGTTTCTTTTTTAATTTTACTGATTTGTTTTTTTCACCTCAAATCTTTGTAATCAATTTTTGATTACTAATTTACTATTTCCTAAGTTATTTTATTATCATTCCTTCGCTTATTGATTTTTTTTATTTTTTTAACATGGGGGTTGAAATTTTCAAAAAATCAATGTGAATTTTATTTTTCTATTTCATTTGAATTCTTACCTAATTTAAAATATGAAAATTTAATATCATCCATTTTCCTTTGACAAGAACCGATATCCATCAGTCAATCATTCAATTTATCAGACATAGAGAGAACAAGATGAATTTAAAAAATGAATCAAATAACTGTGAAAATGAATCATAAATGCAACAAAATTGTGATAAAAAACTTCAATTTACAATATATGTTTTACAAAACAATATTGTAATTTTGAAATGTTGAATGAAATAATTATTTCAACCTTCTTTGGTTTCTAATTTTTTTGTTCAGCAAAGAAAAATTATTCGAAAAAAAATGAAAATCACAAACAACTCATTTTCTTCTCAATAGACTATTTAATAAATATTGCATTATTCATGTCAGATAATTGCAAAAATTTTGACATTCAATAAATTTGTAAGAAAATATTATGATCAATAAAACTTTATGGCAAGCACTGATCGTAGTTCTTTTGAAATGTATTTTTTGCCGGTTGTGCTGCTTGTGGAGCGCTGCGTCCTGTATGGGGCGGACGGTGTGTGCATTTGCAAGTCTTCTAGGAGTTGGGATGTTTTTGGGTGTTTGTGCAGATTACAGGAACGCGGATATGTTTACGCAGCTGGGGCAGGGGCTGTTCTCGCTTGTGCGGAGGGTGTGCACGGGGAGCCTGTTTGGGCTCCCGCTGTATCCGTCGCTGGGGGCGGCGTTTGAGGAGATGTTCCTGCGGAACGGGACGATGGACTTTGGGCATGTTTCCACGAGCAAAATTGCTGGGACAGCTGCTGTGTGCCTTGACACCATTTTTCCCCCAATTTTCGTTATTCCTCCATATTCCCTTTTTATTATTAATAAAATACAATGAAATGTTGTTTCGTGGGCGTGGCTGGCAGTCGGTGCTTGTGCCAGCGATTGTGGTGCTTTTGCTGTGGGTGGGGGCGATGGTGTACACGTATGTGTGGATGTGCACGCAGTGCTGCAGCACGCCGCCGCAGGAGGAGGAGGAGTGGCACTGCTGCCAGACGGACTGCTGGACAGACCTGGGCCCGAAGGCAGGGTGTGTGTGGACCACGCGCATCATCTTCTATGTGATACTCCTGGTCGAGCTGTGTGCCTTTTTTTTTTCGTTCATTTTTTTTGGTTGGTGTTGGGACAGCTGTGTGTGTGTTTGTTGCAGGGTGTTTGCTGTTGCAGCGATGGTGTCGATGGCGATGCTGCCGAAGAACTTCACATCGATGAACGAGTCGCTGTCTCCGTTCAAGAAGGCGTATGGGGAGCTGCCGGAATATGTGCAGCTTCTGCAGAAATGTGTGTCTTTGCGGCTTCTGCCAATTTCTCATTTCATATTTTGTTTATTGGCGATTGGTTGGATGGCAGCGGAAGAGGAGTTGTTTGCAGGGCTGAAGGCTGTGGTGACGCTGTGCGAGACAGAGCTGCCAACAGTCTCGTTTTCGAATTTTGCGCAGCTGCTGAACGATTCGATTTCGCACATCAAAGAGTCTGCCCTTCATCTGCACTTTTGTGGAAGATGAGCATTTTCCATTCACATTTCTCTTTTCTCTTTTCTCTTTTTCTCTTTTCTCTTTTCTCTTTTCTCTTTTCTCTTTTCTCTTTTTCTCTTTCCTTTTTTTGTGTTGCATTTGTATTGAAACACAAATTGTCGATATGTTCTGTGTGTGTGCTTTTTTTGTTGGCTGATTCGATGCACAGCCAGAGTGGGTCGCTGAACAGCTCAATGGAGGATGTGAAGGATGCGTTTATGATTGGGGTGCTGGAGCCGATGGATGAACTGCTCAGCGTCACAGCGCCGGTGTGCATTCAGTTGCTTTGCTTTTGCTGTGCAGCAGACTGAGCAATCATTTCTATCAATTTATTTTTCTATTTTTTGAATGCATCTTTATTTATTCACTCACTCACTCACTCACTCACCTATATCAATCTATCTATCTGCCTGACAATGTCTTTGTCTGTCTTTTGTGGTGTGTGGTGCAGGTTGTGTACTACTTCGACAACGAGACAGCAGAGGCAGCAGGGTCGCTGAATCTGAATGGGGTGTCGCAGAGTGTGTTTGAAGAGCAGATCACAAAGCTGGACGAGCTGCTGGCTGAGCGGGGCAGAAAGGCGACTGCGCCGCAGGAATTCAGAGACGAGGTGGTGCAGCTGAAGGAGGATGTGAACGGGATCATCGCAAACCTGAGCGAAAGCTTCGATGCGATCGTCAAAGAGATTGAAGGTGTGTGTGTGTGTGAGCAATGAGCTGTTTCTGCTTCATATTTGTCTGCTTTTGATGTTATTTGTTCTTTCAACACTTTTCTTTTGGAAATGATGATATTTCCCTTCTTTCCCTTCTTTTCTTTTTCTGAAGACTATTTCAGGGATGTGCTGTATGTGCCGGGGGTGAACATGAGCGAGGCGCTGGGGAGGATGCGGGGAGAGGTGGAGAAGCTGTCTGCAGTGACGGGGAATCTGTCGATGCTGGCGGGGGTGGCAGATGTGCTTGTGGAGGAGTTCAACCGGACAGGGAAGCTGGCAGGGTATGTGGAGTTTGTGCAGAACAAGCTGTTTTGTGTTGGGGTGAATGGGAAGAACGGGAACGCGTCGGTGGCGTTTGGGACGGGAGATATTTCGACGCAGGCAGAATACTGTGGAAGGGCAGCAGGATACATCACAGAGGCATTGGCAGGCTCTTCTGCATCAACATCAACCTCATTTCATCATTCATCACTTCACTCAAACACTTCGCACGCTCATTTGCTTGGGGAGGATGCGAAAGAGGCAGAAAGAGCAGCATCTGCCATTCAGCCACGTGCTCCACCTCGAAACACATCCACTTCGCATTCACATCAACACACCTCACAATCATCATCATCATCATCATTTTTATCATCAAACCCGTCAAATCCTGCAAATCTGACGCTGAACAGCCTGATCGACCAGGTGTATGTGTTTGACCCGTCGTCGACGTCGTCGGAGCGGGTGGGGGTGATCTACGGGGAGGAGGTGGAAGGGGTGCTGGAGGAGGTGGATGTGGAGGGGGTGGCGGGGGTGATTGATGGGCTGGATGTGATGGACTTCACAGCGGTGGAGGGGCAGTACAACGAGGCGATGGGGAAGGTGCGGGAGATGCTGGGGAACGTGTCGCGGGAGATCGGGTTTCTGGAGACGCAGGCGAGCGGAGGGATCGGAAGGCTGGGGGAGATGCTGGGGGAGAACGAGGAGCCGATGGCGGGGGTGGAGGCGGAGGTGCAGAAGACGGTGGGGGTGCTGAAGGAGTATGTGGACCTGGCGGGGTACTTTGTGTTTGGGGCGGTGGTGGTGCTGGGGGTGTCGCTGGTGGGGGTGGTGCCGTTCACGGTGGCGGTGCGGAAGGAGACGGTGCTGTGGTGGTTTGAGTGCGGGCACATGTGGTGGTTCAGCCTGTTTGGGGTGGTGCTGTTTGTGGTGGGGGTGGTGGGGGCGGTGCTGGGGGACGTGAGCCGGCTGGTGTATGGCGGGGAGCTGGTGTCGCTGGCAGGGCGGGAGGAGGTGTGGGAGTATGTGAAGGGGGGAGACGGGGCTGGGGGAGGCAGCGGCGACTGGGCTGAACTTCTACGTGGCGGTGGGGCCGCTGGAGGTGGACTCGGAGGAGGTGATCAACACGACGAACGCAGCGCTGGCAGGGCTGGCGCAGTACTATCTGTCGTCGGGGCGGGAAGGGTCGAACTATCTTTGCGGCTGCTGCCGGAGCTGTATGGGGAGGCGTGGGGGTTGGTGGATGGGCTGATGGGGAAAGGGGAGAGCAGGGGAAGTGGAAGTGAAGGAGAGGAAGAAGAAGGGGTTTTTGGGGGTGTGCAGTTTGGGCAGAAGGGGAGGGGGATCATGGAGGCGGCAGAGGAGACAGCGCGGCCAGGGCTGGACCGGGTGATGGAGAAGCTGCTGGAGGTGGTGGGGCCGACGGTGCCGGCAGTGGTGTTTGGGGCGGTGGACCCGGTGCTGCTGAGGATGCCGCAGAACCTGGTTGTGTTCTGGGCGTCGTGTGTGGTGCTGCTGCTGCTGGTGATCCCGCACGGGGTGTGTCTGAGCTGCGGGCGGGACCTGTGGACAGAGTACGAGCTGTCGGAGGAGGCGGTGGAGAAGCTGGCAGCGGCAGAGAAGGAGCGGAAGGCGCGGGAGAAGAAGGCGGCAGCGAGAGAGAGGCGGCGGGCGCGGCGGATGGGGCGGCTGAAGAAGAAGGCGGGGGAGCTGGGGATGGACGGGGATGTGGCATACACAGCGATGGCGGAGAGCGGGCGGGGGATGGAGATGGAGGAGATGGAGGAGATGGAGATGGCAAGGATGGGGACAGGGATGAGGATGGGGACAGGAATGGAGGAGGAGAGAGAGGGAAGAGAGGAAAGAGGAGAGGAAGAGAGCACAGACAGGACCCGGCTGATGGGTTAGGAGAGGAATTGTCAGAAAGAAAAGGGAGAGTTTTACAGGAGATGGGCATTTGTGTTTGCATTTCACTGGGCAGAAGATGGTTGGCTTCATTCCTTCTGTTTGCTTTGATATCTCTCATTGTAGTGATGATGGTGGCGATGAGTGCGAATATCATAAATTGCAAATATTTTTGTTATTAACACACATATTTTTTTGATTTTTGTTGTGAAGGTTATTAATATGCATTGTTTATTTGCTTGTCAATTGACAAATTGGCATGCCTTGTTCTGTTCTGTTCTGTTTGTATGCAAGTTTGCTGCATTCTTTTTCCATTTCAATTTCCATTTTCTTTTCTTATTTTTGTTTTTATTTGCGTTGATGCGAAATTTCTCATCGTCATTTCAAAGTTTTGCTTTTGACATTCAACTTTTCGACTTTTCGACTTGCTCATTGAAACACAATGAAGCAGATGTATTTTTCGTTGTTGTTTGATTTTCAATTCACGTTAGTTTTTATTTATATTGCTTTGAAAAACGAAATGCATTTATGCAAATTTATTTGGAGGATTATTTCAAATTCAATTTCAAAATTTTTAAAGAACAAAGGATTAATCATCTCTATAAATATTTTTTTGAGAGAATCCTTTTATGTTAAACAAATAATTAAATGAATTGCATACATCGATTCTTCAATATTCTTAACATTGTGTTTTCGTATTTTCTTCTCTCTCCTCTTTTAAAAATCTTTCATTTTATTATAGTAAGGGTATAAAAGATCAGAATTACATATGAACTTGCAAACATTTCTTTCAAATCCATACGACCTAGATCCACGTGTAGATTTTTCTGGAAGATTGTGGGAAGGGCAACATATTGTCTCGGAGAGAATAAAGCATGCTAAACAGTTTGAAACTTTAAATATTTATTGTTAAATGAGCTATTTTCAATGATTTTCGATTAAATTTTCTTTATTAATTTCAACAGAACATACCAGCAAATTATCGTCCGATTTACGAAGAATTGGATGAGTGAAAAAGCATTTTTTGAAAATATAAAATCGAGGAAGTTCCAACCTCTGGGGGAGGAAGGGTTTGCTTTTTAAAAAAAATCGGTAAATATTTTTTAAAATGTATTAAATTCCGTTTTGTTCTTGCGTAAATAGAACAATTGGAGATGTTTGGTCACAACAAAAAAAAGAGGTTGAAGTACTTGAGAAAGCATCTGAAGATCTAATGAACAAATATCATAGCATGCTTGAAGCAATGAAAAAAGAAGAAAAAGATTATGAGGTCCATACTTCTGCAATTGAAAAGCAATGGCAAACAAGTAAATCTAAAAAAGCAAAAGCAATTGAGGAAATGAATAAGGTTTATTGTTTAATCGATTTTAAATTGCATTTTAAAAAATTCTGTTAGAAACATGAAAAATATGCACAAGTGTTCAACTCTTGGGACGAAACGGAAGCATTATTTTCAAAATCACAAAAAGATCCAACTGTGAAACCTGCAAATCTGCAAAAAGTATTATTTACGCATTTTTCAACTTGAAATTGAGAAATATTTTTTAACAAAACTTTATATGTTGATATTTTTTAAAACAATTTTCAAAATTCTAGTTAACCCAAAAAACTTTATCATTGATGCAGCAGAAAGCTGAGGTGGAAAGTGCTTATACTGATTCCGTGAAAGCATGCCAGCAAGCTGAATACGGTTTGTGTATTTGAAAAAATTAAATATGTTAATTTAATTTTTGTGTTATTTCCTTAAAATTGATTTTTATATTGTTTTATTCATTATTCTTTATGAATGTTTTCGATGTTGTGCTGAAAAATCCATTTATGTGACTTCATTGTAAACACAGAATACGATCTGAAGGCGATTGAGCTTTTGAGATTGTTTGAAAAATTGGAGCACAACAGACTATTGTCAATGAAAAACCAACTGACAGAGTTCTATCAAATTTGGGATGCTGTATGTCGTAGATGATTGTGTAAAAACAAAGAGCAAATTCTGAATTTTACTTTGAATAAAATCTTATTTTATTTTTATTTATTTTATTTTAAAAAAATTTTTTGGATTTATTTCTTAATCTTTTCATTTTTTTTCTTATTCCTTTTTTTTTTAACTTTTTTTTCTATTTTCTTCTTCTGCCTTTTTCTACCAAGTCACTTGCCATTCATCGTGAATGCGTTTCGAGATGTCTTCATGGAATGGAAGAGATGAATGTGATCAGCGATCTGGTGAACTTTGCTGTGCACAAGGCAACACTTGCTACGCATCCACCATATGAACACGCAGTCTATCTGTCAAGAGTGTGCTGCCAATTGAGTTTTTGAAGTTCAAAAGTAATTTTTTTATATTTTTTTTTGACATTGTTTGTTTTTTAAAAATCGTGTTATTTTTATTTCAATTTATTTATTTATTTATCGCAACTTTTATTGATATTTAATTCAAATCATTAATCACTCACTCCAATTACAGAAGCACTCTGATGCTCCAATGACCCTCCCCATCGGACCACAGCCACCAGCCATTCCAATCATCTCCTCTGGCGACGGATCAACCTATGTCAGCCAGCCAGCCGCATCCTCATCAGCACCTGCTGCCTCATACGACATGAGCGCCAGCAGCGTGCCAAGCGCCTCATCGCATGTGCAGCGACTCCCTCCGCCAGCAGCGCCTGAGCCGAGAGTGCAGCAGATGGTGGTGGGGTATCTCTTTGAGGCGACCAACGAAGGAGAGCTGTCAGTGAATGAAGGCGATGTGGTGGAGCTGCTCAATGCCGGTGAGGTTTCTGAAGGCGGATGGGCACACTGCCGCAGAATCAGACTGGGCAACGGGGCACCTGCCGGCGGGGAGATGGGATTTGTTCCGTACGATTACCTGAACAAGATTGAAGAGGCAGAAGGCTCTAATGTTGGTGCTGCAGCTGATAACAGCCAAGCAGCAGCACCAACTGCAGCAGTCGAGCAACAGCAAGAGTTCTCTGCTTCTTCTAATGTAGCTGCAACAGCTGCACCTGTTGCATCTTCTTCTGATCCAGCTGCCGCAGCGGCTGCTGCCTCAAATGCTGATGTTCCTCCAACTTTGCCTAATCCAACACAGCCTGCTGCTGAACAGTGGAGCGCTGAACAAGAGCAGGCCAACCAAGCAAGTGCATCTTCCGCAGAGACCGCTGAAGGAGCTGGAATTGTTGCGAATGTCAAAGCAAAGGTTTGTTATACAAAGAACTGTATTAACTGAAGATGGCACATTTGAACATAATTTTTTCAATACTGCTTACTTTTTGATTTCTCGAATCTTATTTACAATATTTTTATCTTTTTCTTTATCGCTTTAATGATCAATTTTGATGATACTTTTTGATTACTCACAAATATCATTATTCTACATATTTCAATTTTTATCTATGAATATCTATGTTTATGTCTATGATTACTGCAGGTGCTTTATGAATACACTGCCAGTTCTGAATCAGAGATCAGCATTGAAGTGGATGAGAATGTGATGATCCAGCCAGACACAGGAACAGGATGGTGTTTGTGTGTGAAGGCGAATGGCCAGTATGGATATGTTCCAACTGACTATGTTCAGCCTATTTAGAACGGAGAGGAAAGGGAAAGAGAAAGTTTGGGGAGAGGAGAGAGAGAAAAAGAGAAAGAGAAAGAGAGAAGAGAAAGAGGGAAAAGATTGAATGCAGAAGGAATGAGAAAGCGATTTGAAGGGTGTCACATTTGCACAATTACAAATTTTTGTTAACAGTGTTGAGTCAGTTTCATTTTATGAGAATGAACATGAATGATGGAAAATCAGAAAGATTGCTATTTTTGATGCCTTTAACATAATTGCGAATGAGAGCACGAGTATTTATGACATTTCACATTAGCTGTCAGAACAGAACAAGAATGCATTGTTCCTCTTCGAATGGAGTAAAACTGTTATAATCAATATGTAACAAATATTTGGAATTGTTATGATTGCATATGTTAAGTATTATTTGTTCGCAACTGTTTATTTTTTTTTAAATCGCTGAAAACTGAAATCGTTTTCGCTTTTTTTAACTGAATGTTTGTTTATGAATGTTTTTGTTGTGTTTTGCTGTCTTTGTTTCTCTTTCTTTTTCAACATGAATATTTTTTTATTTTTCTTTCCCATTTATCTGCCTTCATTCATCCTGTTTCTTTGTTCAACTTCATTTTTTGATTAATGAAAGTATTTCTTTTTTAAAAGAAATGATCGTTAAAGACCATTTAGTTTTACTCAAGCTGCCTTTTTTTAACTCCAGTCGTTGTTTACAATTTGGAAACAATTACACGAGTAATTATATCCTTTTTTATCTTCACAACTTTCTCAATTTCTTATCAAAAGAACATATCACTATTCTCTTTCTCAACGCTTTTTTTCTCCACTTTCAATCAACCTTTATTTAATAAATAATCTGTTCATTAGTGAAAAAATCCAATTTTTCATTTTGGGGTTTTGGTTTTTATCGTGAAATTGTGAAAAGCAACTGAAAAAAAAAAAAAAAATCGGTTGAGTGATTTGAATATTCATTATTAAAATAGTAGCAATATTCTAGGCGTATAATTAATGAAAAATTTGTTCAAAAAATGAAATGAAAAATCATTTTTTTTCACAATTAATGTTACTAAGATATGTTGTGATTGCCTCGTTTATCTTCAGGAGGGCTTTCTTGTTTCTGCAGGAGGAAAATATTTATGGATACTAATTCGTTGAATCCAATGTCGAACTGAGTTTTATCATCATTTGAGTTTGCCGTATCTTCATTTGAAAAATGTGTGCTTGTCTCTAATAAAATTTTAAGTTCAAATAAACTTTTTTATTCTCTTTTTCTCGTCCGTTCATTTATATTCGCACACTCATCAAATCAAAAGCTGATTTATCTTCATAAACTTGCATGTTCTCAGATGCAGTGATGCACAAGCATGTTTTCTCAATTTCCTGTCAATCTCTCCTTTCTTCTCTTCTGTCTGTCTGAATGCATCCTCACGCACGAAATCACAGTGAACACAATCAAACATACAAAAGTCACAACAAAAGCCGCAATGAAAATAGCTGCAAGCATCTGGTATGTGAGCAGTGAAACTGTTTTCATTGGTTGCCTCGTCAGAAGGCCGCATCCTTCAGTCACCCAAATGTCTCTCTCTTTCATCTCGTGTATGGCAGAGAAGTGGGATTGCATTGTCTGTTGGAAATAAAGAGGAAAAAAAAAGGTTAGTGAAAAAAATTTATTCGTCAAAATGAAATAATCAAGAAAAACAATGTTGGTATTTGGAATAAAGAAAAATTTTGGAGAATTTCAAGACGTGAAATGGAAATATGGTAGTACTCAAAATATGTCACACCTTCAAATCACATCCGTTTTTTTGAGAGCAGAAAGAAGGAATGAACTCGTGTAAATCAAACTTTCCATTCTTGTTAACATCAAAGTCGTACAGAAATTTCACTTTTGGATTCTGTTAAAAAGATAAAACGATAAAAGGAAAAAAAGGTGATGAATAATCATCATGTTAAGAGGATGGAAAAGGTGGAACAGTTTTCACATTTCAAAGTTATTTATCACAATCATTCACGGCATTGCATGTCATACAATTTCTCTTCGTTTTCTCTTTTTTCCTTTTCATAAAAAAGATATCGATACGTTTCCCAACACACCTCAATGTCATTTTCGGTTCCATTTTCCACGTGGAACTCAACAATTAGCAATGAGCCATAGTTTGGATGCAAAATGATTTCTGATCCATTTTCAGCCTTTTCAGATGGCGGAAGACCCAAACAGCGGCCAATAGACAGGAGTGTAATGTCATGTGCAGAATAATGACGATATTTTGGGTAAATTGCTTTGGTGTGCAATTGTATGTTTAAGAAGCAATTAAACATTGCGAGATGATCATTTCACATAAACAAAAGAGTAAAGCAGATCGATTAGAAAAAAAAATAAATCGTTATAAAAATAAAATAGCAATTCAAATTGACAATAACATAAAAAGAATAAAATACCACTTTTTTTCTCCTGGTTCGTTCCATTAACTGAATCAGCTTCCACCTTTTTCACTTCCCATTTATCTCTTTCGTGCTGCTTGAAAAACATTTCTTCAATTGCATCTCCACTAACTGCAGGACAAAATCCATCCTCTTCAACAACCATAATCTCAGAAATCACTTTTGAGTTAAAGAAAAGCATTTAAATATAAATGAAAATGGAAGTTGCATTTAACGAACAGTTCGATTGATGAGAATTATAAGTAACAAAGAAATAAAGACATAACACGAAATATTCAACAAAAAGGTGAAGATTCATACAAAAGAATAAACAAACATTTTTTAAAGAGAAATACTGATTCATCAATCATTGAATCAGTAATTCCATCTGGAACAGGATATCTTGGATCGCTGAAATGTGCATTGATAAATAACATAAATATTATGATAAATACATATTTGAATGGTGAAATAGCAGTGCAAATAAAACAATTGAAAGATAAAATATAACTGAGCAATTTATTTCAAACTTCATTTCTCTAAGTACTTTGATTGTATCCAAGACAGCTATTAGTTCTGGACCATTTGCTGTTGTATTTGTTAATCTCCTTAAATCATCCATTAGAGGTTTGTGATCAGCTAATAGTTTTTGAATATTCTTAATTGCTGCACTTTTTGATATTATATTAGTAACTTTCGGACTATTTTATAAATAAAAGCAAATATTCATTCTTGTTCGTAATTAACAACAAACCAAATTTCTAAGGCTTCAAGTAAAAAATCTTCCTTTTCTGATTGACAATGAATTGGAACTGGCTGTATTCCATCAGGGAATATATACTGTCCGTTTATTTGTGGACCCGTTCGAGGTGGAAAAAATCCATAGCAGAATGACAGTATAGAATCTTTCGTTCTTCGAGAAGAAGTCGAAGTAAAATAAAAACTGTTATCCGCAAATGACTTTGGTAAGAACTTTTTGTTTTCAACATATTCAGAACGAAGCGCTACACCAAGATTTGCAAGACGTTCTTTTCCAGCTCTGAGAAGCTCTCCATCTGACGGTATGTTCTTATTACACTGGATTTTTTTCAAAAATATAATTTAAAAATGAAATAAGCAAATAAATTTGGATGCCTCAAGAGGGTATATTGGATTTCTCTCGCCTTTTATGACGAAAGTGATAAAATAAGTTTGTAATTGATATTGATGTTAACATTAATAATAACTGATTTCTTCAAACCATGCCTTGAAAAAACCCGAACAGAAAATAATTCTTCGTAGCTTACATGAATTATATACAACAACGCAAAATCAAAAAATAACATAAAGCTTTAAAATGGAATTTTGTGAATAAATAAATATAAAAATGGGTTTGTTTAATCATTGTGTGAGTTGAAAAACAACAAGATACTTGATTTATTCTTTATTTTGTTGCGAAAAATGATGTTTTTTTTTATTTTCGATAACGATGTTTATTTGAAATTTATAACGAGAACCTTCAACTCAATGAAAACAGCATGTATTTGGCACGTTGTTTTTCTTTCATCACCAACATTTCCTATGAAATTGTGCAATTCAACAATCAGAAATAATCACAGAAAAGAACTGCGATGTATGTAGGTTTGAATCAAAACCTCGAAAAAATGAAGTATTCAAAAACAATCACGCAATTTTTTTCCATTTGAAAAAATAGATGCAAAATCAGTAGTGAAGAATTTTGATCTGATACTGGTCTAAGTTTTTTATTTCTAAGATTTATTCCACCGTACTTTATGGAATCTTTATCGTTTTTCATATATTTTTCTTATCTTATCTTATCTTATCTTATCTTATCTTATCTTATCTTATCTTATCTTATCTTATCTTATCTTTTTCTTTCTTTTTTTTTTTCAAATTTTTTATTTTTTATTTTATTTTTTCTAATTTTAAATTTTTTTAATTTATTTTTTAAGAAATTTAGATTCACAAACATGTAAAATATTATTTTACAAAAGTCTTTCTTTTTAAATTGCTACAAAAATGCTTAGCAAACAATTCATTTTTGAAAAATCAGAATCAGAAATCATTTTCTGTGCAAAAAAAAATAGAGCACGTGGAAAAAAAATCTCAAAAGTATCATGAGTTTCATCAAATTACGTAAATGCTAAAATTATGTTGATATTCTGTTTTTCACCTTGCATCCTTTCAAATATTGCATCAATTTGATTGTAAATGTTGCATTTTAAAATTTAACGAAGAAAATCATGAAGGAAAAGAAACAACAGCAAAAACAGAATATAACAGCAAAAGAAATAATGCATAAATATAATTAGTGGTAAAAGGATTTTGCCTGATTGATGGAATAGGTTTTGCTTCAGGAAAAAGTGTTGATGAAGAAATATATTTTCTCATCCAGCTTGTGACTTTTACAATTGAGTAATCACAGTCAGTGAAGGAAGCATTAAACCTGCGTTTTATACAGTTTATATCCCAAATACCTTTTGAATTAGTGCAAATTGTGTTTAACTTAAATATGGTATCTTCAGATTTTTTTAATATAACTTTGGTTGAAGGTGACAAATCTTTTTGCAAAACTTTTTGAATTGATGCATATGCTAAATAATAACGGTTTCTCTGTAGATTCTCTTTCAAAAGAGGATTTATTTCAACTCCATCTATTTCCAAGAGTGATAAATAATCTTCTGTTTTCATTGAAAGACTTTTGTTAAATTCTTTTATCCAAGCAGTAACTGTTTCACCGTGTTGTTTTGATATCATAAAACTGTTTTCAACATGTTTGTTTGGAGGGAAATAAGAATTGAATGACAGAAAATCAGCATCTTCCAAAATAAATTCATTATATAGATCGTCAAGAACACTCTCTGATTTTAGAAGATATGCCAAATCCATCCATACACCACCATAGCGCTCAAGAAGAAGAAGACGAATGAAATCTGCTCGTGCAGTTGGAGTTGATAAAAGATTCAAATCTGCAAGTGAAGACGATGAAACGTAGCTGGATAACGATTCCTGAGTTACTAATATTACATTCCA
The DNA here is from genome assembly GCF_001643675.1 of Monocercomonoides exilis. Lineage (NCBI taxonomy): Eukaryota > Preaxostyla > Oxymonadida > Polymastigidae > Monocercomonoides > Monocercomonoides exilis. The sequence goes on from NW_027150591.1 coordinate 414,507, forward strand.
ATTTTTCAATTGATTATTTGCCCTTTGCAAAAAATATGAAAGCTCGTCCGGAAGAGAAGGATCCCAATATTGCCAGACTATTCGTGGAGGAGCTGTTTCTGACAGCATAACAGAAATCAATATAAGTGCGCAATATCCTCTCATTGAAGTCTGACTCCAATTCAATGGTTCCACAAAAAAGGGAATTTGATGATCATATACCAAAACAAAATTATGAATCAATAATTATTGGAAAATGGAGCTAACAGATGAAATTGATGGATTAAATGCGAAAGAAGAAAATGAAAAACTTCTTTCCGTAAATAAAATTTATCATTTAAGCTTGAAACAAGGGGCAACATTTCAAATTGGAAATATATCTTTTAATAATCTTTTTTCAACAATATATCAAGTTTGTTGTTCCTTTTATATTCATTAAAATAACATTTCACTATTGCAATTCATTTTTAAAGAATTTTCCGAATTGTTCTCCGAGGCTTTCCTCTATTTTAGGATTATCTTCCATTTCAATGAAAAAGCAACTGACAAAAGAAACTGTGATCGAACTTTCAGAATTCTATCATTCATTTTGCGAAAATAACATAGAAAAGATAGATTTGCGTTCGTTTTCATATTTTTGCCGAACGATAACACTTGTTGAATCACTTTGTCCATTCGATGAATACAACGACTTGCAGTTGCTTTCAACATTAATTTTTATTTTGCAGAATTGGAAATCATTTATCAAAACGCATTTATGCACAATGTCTTTAACGCATTGCTTATTTTTTCTAATTTCAAAGTTATCCTCTTTCCCTGAAAGTGTAATTCCACTTCTATTTACTATGTGCCTACAAATTGCAGAAGATAGAACAAATCCAATTTCAACAAGACTGCATGCGGTGGAGTTAATGACATATTTTATTCTTGATGACGATAATTGGCTCGAAACAATAAGTCAAATTGTTAATAATTCATTAGATTATTCGAATTGGGAAATTGTTGGCGAACAATTTCTTTTAGAAAATCGATACACAAAGACAGAAATTAGTGAAATCACTGGAGCTTTATTAAATGAAAAGATGATAATTACAATAAGATCAATTTTTGACATTGAGCTGAAAAAAGAAATGAAAAGCGAAAAGATCGAAACAACAAAGGAGATTGGAAAGGGAGTTCAGATTTCTGACTCCACAATTTCTTCAACAACTTCTCCTTCTAATTCATCTTCGTCTCCATCTTCGTCTTCGTTCTTCTCCTCCTCCTCCTCATCATCTTCTTCATCAATATCAGTTTCTTCTTCTGCTCCAGCGGTTCACTTAAACAAGAGTATCAAACAACAACATCCACCAAAGCGCACAACAGGGCATTTTCTATCTTTGAGCAATTCGTTGCAGAGATATTTGGATGTTATGGACAGTCTTTTTGAAGATTCCGATTCACAGCAAATTCATTCGTTCCAACCTCCAATTCAAACATCGTCGGCTACACCTTCTTCATCGTCACCGTCTTCGTCTTCGTCGTTATCTTCGTCTTCGTCTTCTGATCCATTTACCCCTTCATTTTCGTTTTCTTCATTTTATGTTCGAAATTATCTTATTTCAATTCTACGTTCTGTTCTGTTTGGTTCACAGCCAATACTCAAATTGCCTCTTCCTTCGGTTGCAAAGTTTAAAGGCAAGAAAAAAGTTCCTGAAACATTGTACACTTTGACGAGTTGGAAGCAAATAAACATATTCACATTTCTGTTTTGGTATTTTCTGGATGGGTTTTTGGAAGATGAAGAGATTAGCAGAAAAGAAAAAGCAAAGGAGGTCGAAGAGAATGAAAGCAAAAAAGATGAAACAAAGGAAAATTTGGATGACTTGAAAAATGAATTGATTGGAGTTGAAGAAAAAGAAGAAAAAGAAGAAAAAGCCGATGAAGAAGAAAAATTAGAGGAACAAGAAGAACAGAAAAAAGAATGTTTGAAGGATGTGACAGATGTATTAGATGCTGAAGAGAGCGAACAACACAAAGAAGAAAAAGAAGCATCTGATGAAACATCCAACAAACAACTTCACTCAGATTCTATGCGTCCAAATATCGTTCATTTAGATGAAGCGGATCCGCTTGAGCTGGTAACTGCGCAGCAAGTCAGCAAATGTGCTCATTTCTTAGTCAATTTGATCGACAAAAGTTGTGCTTTGAAGGATTTGCTAAACATTGGGAAAAGGAGGGCGCAGGATTCTTGTGCCAGGGAAACAGAGGGCGAGGAAGCAAAAGTGTCTTATGAAGATTATTTAGCGAATCCATCAAAGGGCAGTAAATGCGAAGCCAAAAGACACTCAAAGGAGACTCAAATAGACCTCACGCCGTTGTTCTTCTCTCCTGAGATGGCACACACACGCAGGCTTTTGCCGTGCTTTGACTTGAGCGATCCGCTTTCCTCTTCTTCGGCACAAGCAGACTCCTTAAGCACCACGTTGGATGAGGCTGTTTTCTTGCAGAATGAAAGCAAGCACCGGTGGGTGCAAGAGAAGGAGCTTGCGCGAATCAAAGAAAACCGCCTGATTCAGTGGTCTGGTGTGAGGAAAGGGCCTCCTCTGAGGAAGAGCGAGCAGAAGATGAATGCTCTTGCGCTGTTTCAGATGAGAGAAGGCCATCACTCAAGAACACACACACGGATTGTGGTGGATCACAGCTCAAAAGTGTGGAAGAACAGGACTGAGACGCGCATGTCTTCGAGGAACAAAAAACAAGAAGTGGATTCAATGCTTGATTATGACGATTACCACAGTGCTGAAATTACAATCGGTAAGGCAGCGAAGGCACATGACTTTGAAGACAATTGGAGCGACTATTAGAATGAAAAAGGCTGATGACACGCCAAATCAATCTGATAATAAACGATTTCTTTTGGAAATAAACAAAACGTTTACATTTATTCTATTCGAGCTTTTTTTCTTGTAATTTGTTCTTTCAAAAAAAGTTAGGCAGCTTGTATGTAATTTTTCTGTTAAGATTCATTAGCAGACTGAGAACTGTAATGGGAATTCAAAAAAGTTCCTTATTCAATGATTTGTTGGGATTGAAGATTTATTTTTCTATTTATCCAAATAATTCGTCTTAAACAATGACACAATTTGCGTTCTCATCGATTGTGGTGCTGACACCAACTAGCAATAGTCATATCAAATGAATTTTCTTTCTAACTCAACTTTGATCATTTTTTTTGTAAAAGCGCTTTGTTCAATTGCTTCATTTTTCTTTCAAAACCATCATTATTTTCAAATTAACGTAAGGTATGAACGTGACCACGCCATCTACCCAAATCATTTGATGGCTTTTAAAGCATTAACATTTGACAGTTCTCATTTTCTTGGCTATTTCAAAAACATTCACTCATCATGTGTCATTTTCACAAATCATCATCAAGAATATTTTACAACAAATTCGACAGCTTCAAAATAGTGTTTCGATTTTTCATATTCAACTCCCTTGAAAACAACAAATTGAATGTTTATCATGTTTGCCAAGCTTTCTTCAAATTTGCAATCTATTTTTCCGTTCCCTTCTTCAATTACTAAATTTATCTCTTTTCAACTTTTCTTTTCTTCCTCTTCAATTTATACACTTTTTTTCTTTCTATCAGCCCAATCCCAATGCGCAGCTCATGATACAACTATCATTGTGGAAGATTCCACCTTGTTAACCTGTTGTCATTAAAACATGAAAAATCGCTTTTATTCAATCAAAAGTGAAGTTATCCATCTTTCTTGAAACATGCACTCTGAAACACTTCAATTATTATTCTTTTGGAAACCACTTTATAAGCTGTAAGAATTAATTCATTAAATAAAGGCATTCATTCTCAAACGAAAAAATGTTTTTCTGGTTTGTGGGAGACTGTTTTCATCCAAAACTGTGCAGACGCATTTGATATGCTCTTTGAATATAATTATTTATTTCATCATTTTCTTCACCATCCTGACTTGTGCCTTAGAAATTATTTGTTTTTGATAATTTGGAAAAATTGAGATATAACGAATTTCACGATTAATCATATGATAATCAAATGGTCATTTATTATTTTCAATTATTGCAATTTTCTATTTGCTTTTATGAATTTGAGACATCAAAATTTTTGATTTGAAAGCAAAACATCTTCTTAATTAAACTTTTTTTAATTTTGATTTTTGATCTGAAGCATAAATAAATTCTTTAGTCATACAAACATATGAACCTGTTCATTTTATGGTCCATTGCATTTTTTTCATTTGTTTCTGTGCACAACCTTGATGGCAGCAATTTATATAACCATGCAACAACAATTATGAGTTCAGGAATGCAAAGCTTATCATTTGCACAAATTTATTATGAAAAGAGCAAACAAAACAAGCATGAAGATAAGCATTCATTTTTTATTGCCGAGAACGCTACAGTTAACTTATGTGCATTTATCTACAACGTTGATGTGGAGAAACATTTTGCATCAGTGGACTCTCATTCGCTGCTGGATATTTGCTGTTGTTCGTTTTTTGTGCTTCCTCAATCGAAAAACGTGCTTGACTGCTTCGAAGGCCGAATATGTCTCAGTAATATTTCGATCGATTTTGTTGGTCGAGACCGCCAATTATCATCTCTGATTCCTCATTATTCAAAGGAAGTTCTTTCTCGTTGTGGTGAACTGCGCATGTCTTCTTTGAGGATTTCGTCATTTGAACTCCTTGGCGATGGTCCATTTCTTTTTTCGAATTGCCTATCATCAACATCAGTGTCTGATGCTATATTGGATAACATCACTTTGCCAAAAAACAGAAAAAAATGTGATAATGAAAATGGCTGCTCTGACCGAGTCTTGGTGGAAAGCACAGCGATGATTGGTTGTGAAAGTCCGTATTCTGGAGGCATTCTTTCACCTTCAATGATATCTTTTCGATGCAGAAATTCATCATTTTTGAAATGCTTCACAACTTTCAATAAAAGGCAAGTATTTTCAGGAGGAGAAAATGAATTTTACGATGACACATTCAATGTTCAAAGCGATGAGTCCGGCGGGGCTCTGTATGGTGAGGGAAATGCAACAATCGAATTGCACAGATGTACGCTCATCGAATGCTCCTCAAAAAACTATGGTGGTGCTGTTGCAATGGGTTCTTCAAAAGGAATATTTGTATCTGAAGATTGCAATGTTCAAGAATGCTTTTCTTCATCAGAAACAGGAGGTTATCTGATTCATAATTTGGATTCAGCACTGATAAACTCCACAACAATGAACAATTGTTCTTCAAATAGCAAAACATGTTTTTATTGTCTTTCATTCCAAAAGAACTCATGTATGGTGATTTCAAGCATTTTTGACAATGCGAGCTCGATTCAATACTCTTCTGTAACACACATTTGGTATCTAAGCACTTTTCTGATGATTTCTAATTGCTTGATGAAGAACTGCAAGAGTGAATACTATGCTCCTTGCATATTATTTGCAGAAGAAGGAATAACAAGCAAGCCTTCCGTGAATCTTAAATATTGCCTTTTCCATAACAATACAGCAAAAAATGATGCATTTGGATATGATATTCACATTGGGAATTTTCAACAGTGGAAGGAAATTGATAAAAACAACATTTCTGATTGTTATTCCACAAGCGCATCCCCAAGAATCACAAGATGCAATGACGGATTCTATGAATGCACTGATATATCAGATCTGAGTTCGTGGATGAAAGACAATGAGAACAATCACCAAATAACAGCCGATTATTCAGCAGGGATTGATCATGAGCAGTGCGGTTTTGCCCCTTTGTGTCGTTCAATCAAATATTCTCTCGAAAGAACAACAAGCAATTCGAACAAGACACTGATCCTGCGACCAAGTGTGTTCAAGGAAGAACAAATTTCAATTTCTTCCAGCGATTTCAGTGTTTGTGGACTGTCAAAGAATGAATGTGTTGTGCAATCAGCATCATCATTGGAGCCAGTCTTTGATGTTTTGTCTGGAACCTTTTGTGCTCAGAAAGTGACAATGCTTCAAGGGAATGCAGAGAGTGGGACAAGCATGCCATTTGTGGTGATGGATGGTGATGGATCATTGACAATGGAGGAATGCGAAATATCATCAGTTGACAGTAAATTGCAGCTTGAGGTGTCTTTCATGCAGATATTTGGAGGAAATGTGGAATTGTTGGGAGTTGGAATTGCTGGCATGAATTTCTTGTCTAACAGTTTCATTTCATTCATTGCAAATCGATCTGGATCAGTGTTGCATGTGGTGAACACAAACTTCACATCGATTCAAAGGCTGTCAGGAAGTGGTGGAATAATTGAGAGATATGATGCATTCACGGGAAGTGTTGTTGTTGAAAACTGCCATTTTGAGAATGTGTCAGCAGGAAAAGATGGAGGTGGTCTGGCGATGAGAGGAGAATGGAAAGGAGAGTTGATTGTGAATGGAACATCGATATTTGAGGGATGCTGTGCAGGAAGTCTTGAAGAAAAGTGGAGAGGAGGAGGGATGTTTATAAGTGCTGATTCAATAGAATCTGAATTCACCATTTGCGAAAATGTGATATTTTCTGAAGAAAATCCGAACAAGGCTGATTATGGAAAAGATGTTTTTGTTAATTGCGGAAAGGGTATTTTGTTGGAGCAAAAAGTGAATTCTGCCTCATTTGAATTCTTGGATCCACAAGAGATTCAGGGAGATGTGTTGAAGTTGAGTGGAAGTGAGGATGGGACATCATTGCCAGTTATTCCATTGTGCGCGTATTTGTGTGATCTCGAATCTCCCATTTCAATTGACGAAAGAGATGGCACTGATCATTCGCATTGTGGATATTCCGTTTTCTGCTGTTCAACAATCGACTTCTGCATTCGTGAGCGAGTGAATGAGTCAGTGAATTCGATGGAAGTGATATCGTCAACATCGATCAAGAACCCATTTGTTGTTCCGTTGTTTCCAACATCTCAAATATCAATTTCTTCTTCATCGACATCATCTTCTTCGAGCCAATATCCCTTGGTGAATATTGGCTTGACTGACAATATCTCCACTGACTGCCACAATGTTATTCAGTGCTCTGGCAGCTTTTCTCTGTCTTTCTTATCTTTTGTTCTTCCTTGTATTCTTCCTTCTTCAATATCTTCGATTATTCAGTCAACAATATTTTTCTCTTTGAACAATATTTCGATTGCATTTTCAGCTGATAATATTGTGAGCTCTGTGGTATTTTCATTGATTCATGTGAGTGGAGGTGAATTGGAGCTCACGGGATTGGTTGTTTCTGAGGATGTCACTTTCACAGCACTTTCGCCAATCAACGTGAACGGAGCATCGCGGGTGGCAGTTGAGGGATGCACATTGACAGAGATGACACACGAGGGAGGAAGCGGAGGATGCATGTCAGTGGAAACGAGTGGTGGAGGATCCATTTCGATCAAGAACACGAACATATCATCAAAGTGCGAAAACGAAGAAGGACTCAGAGGGGGAGGGTTGATTATATCAGTTGGAAGTGGAGGAAGCTTGGAAATGAAAAATGTGAATTTGTCTGAATGTGAAGTGCCACCAGAGGATAGAGAGGATGGAGGAAGAGGAATGGGAGGAGGGATGTTTGTTGAACTTCCTGATCAAATTGGATCATTTGTGCTTGAAGGAATGATATTTGAGGGATGCAACGGTTGGAAAGGGAAGAATGTGTTTGTGTCAGGATGGGATCTGAGAGAGATTGTGAACAATGATCACTTCAAATGGGAGATGAGTTCAGAGGAGTTGGAATCATTGGATGGGCTATGTGGATGGGAAAGGATGACAACAGGAGAGGAGGGATATGTGATTCCGTTGGTTGTGTATTTGTGGTCAAATTGGAGTGGAAATGGGTTTGTTTCGAAAGAGAAAGGATTTGATTTCAGTGGATGTGGATATTCAGAAGCACCATGCTCTTCGGTTGACCACATGATCAAAATGCGATTATCTCCAGTTGCTTTGGAGAAATCGGTCATCAAAGTAGAAGGATCAGCTTCACTCAAACATTCAGTTTCTTTGCTGCCTTCAAAACCGTCCGATGAGAACCGGCCTTTGATGTCAGTTGAAGGAGGTGGTGAGGTTGTGCACTTGTTCATTTCTGATGATGGAGATTCCTCGTATGATGGCTCGCTGATCTCCAACTCGGTGAATGCTTCCTTTTCAAACATAATAATCGATCTTCCGAGCAGATGTGAGTTCCACAAATCATTGATCCGGTCTGTGTATTCGGTGTCTTTCTCTCTTTGCAGGTTCATTCCATCTGATTCATTATCTCCTTTTTCTTCATTGTGTGTGCTTGACATTGTGGAAGGGGATGTCTCCCTGGAGCACTGTGCACTTGTGACTTTGTCTCTTTCAAGCCCATTTCTGCGACTATCAGCCATTTTCCATTCTGTTCATATGCATAACACATCATTCACAAATTCATCAATTTCTTCTGGCAGTTTCATTTCTATTTTCCCCTCTGAACTCCGGCCAAATCAATTTGTTTCAGGAGACTCACCTGATTTGCCAGTGAATTCTCCGTCAATGAACATATCATCTGTCACAGTCGAGAATGTTTCGAGAACTGAGAAAGGATCAGTATTTTTGGATGTGGATGAGTTTGTTGGATTGAAGTGTGGAATGGAGAATTGCACGTTCTGGAACTGTCTCAGCCGACAAAGCAACAGAGGAGGAGGGTTGATGATGCACATGAAGAATGAGGAGTCGAGCCTGGGAGTGAAAAACAGCACATTTGTGTTGTGCACTTGCTCTGAGATCGCAGGGAGAGGAGGAGGGATGATGCTGGACTTTTGTGATCCAGATGCTCCTTTTCAAGCCCCTTGCCAGCCTCTTCTCCTTCATGTTGCGAATGTTCAATTCATGATGAACAATGCATTCATGGGGAAGGATGTGTTTGTCAAATGCTATTCGATCGGTGAGCAGATCAACGAAACACTTTTTGCTCTTGACTTTTCACAACCCTCGCTGCGCATGAACACATCGATATGTGGGAGCGACTTGACACATTCAGACATCGATCTCAACCCACTGATCACATTTCTGTACACGCCGCAGGTGTTTGTGTCGATGGAGTTTGAAGACAGCAACCAGTGTGGGAAACAGGACAATCCGTGCAGAAGTGTGTCGCATGGAGTGAGACATGTGCAAGTTGGGTTGTTCAATGCAATCTGTGTTGATTCATCAACCGTGGTTGTTGAGCCGACAGTCATCAGCGATCTCACACTGAAGTCAATCATCAAACAGCAATCAGCAATTCATTTCAATTCATCGATTGAAGTGAAGCCTGAAGGGTCGTGGATTGTGTTGTTTGAAAACGAGTGTTTGGTTGAAGACTGCTTGTTTTCATTTGATGAGTTTTTCTCAGCAGAACACATCACAATTTTGGAGCAATTGAATGGTTCGTTAACATTTTCGAACTGTACTCTGCAATCTTCATCTGTTGAGTTCACTATCAATTCGAGCCTTATTGTGATTGAAGGAGGAGTATTTGAGATGGAAAAGAGCTCAATAAATGCAATCAGCACAATGCATCAGCTATTCTTCTTCAAAAGTGGGTCGATTGCGACAATAAGTCAGATCAAGATTTCAGAAATAAAAACAACAGAAAGTGCGATATTAGTTGAATCAGGTGCATCAGTTAATATCTCGCAACTGACTGCATCTAATATCAAGCTGTGTGGAGAAAACTATATTTGTTTGACAAGAGAGAAGAAGCAGAACAGCAATAGAGAAGAAGACGATGAAAAAAGAGTTTTGTTGTGTGTGAGCATTTCAACGATGTCAAACATCACCAGCAACAACATGAACTCTCATGTGATTGAAGCAATCAGCGAAAAATCAAAATGTGAATTGTTGAATTGTTCGTTTGAAAGGTGTTTCACGCCATCTGAGAAAGGGAGCTTGGTTGAAATATCGATGGGTGCATATCTCTCTTTGGAGCTGTGCAAGCTGACTGGATGTGAAAATGACCTTCAGGGTGGAAAAAAGGCAGAAGAAGAAATATGCAGATGGAATGGATCAGTTGTTGATGTCACCAAGAGCTCTGCGATTATGAAAGGTACAACAATCTCAAATACAGCCAAAGGTGGAATAACAATGAGTGGAGGAAGCGTAATTATTGATAAAGGAGAATTTATGAACAACAATCCCTCAATTGAAGGATATCCATCATTGAGAAGGAATATCATCTGTTCTGATTCTGGATCTTTGAAAGTGATGAGTTTGAAAGGAGGAGATGGATTGGAAAGAAATACATCACTTTGGATGTTGAATGAAGGGTGCAGTTTTGAAGGGATTGTTTCAGAAAGGGATTCATCGTTCTTCATTCCTGTATTGGAGAGTGTGGAAGTTAAAGAAGAGACAAACAGAATGAAATTGATATTCAAAGGGATGCTTCTTGTTCCATGCAATCTGTCATTCATGGTTGTGAAGCAAATTGGAGAAGAAAAACAGATTGAAAAACATGATTTTGACACAAGTGGGTTTTTATCAGAAACAGAAGCAGAAGGAAGTGTGGCAAAAGATCTCATCAGCAGTTGTGGAAATGAAATAGAAGTAAGTGTTCACATTTCCTTCGGAGTTACTGAAACTTCATTATCAACATATTCTTTCATCTTGAAGAATGCAAGTGAATCTGAACCAAAAGGAAATGAAAATCTTGTTGAAGGAGGAAAAGAAGGAAAGTCATCGTGGGCATTGATTGTGATTGCAATATTTGCAGTGTCGTTCTTGGTTGTTTTTGTTGGATTTGTTTTGTTTGTTGTTCGATGGAGAAAGATCAAGAATGAAGCAGAAGATCTGAGAGAGATTGTGAATGATAACATCAGAAAAGATCCGAAGGCGTTTGAGATGGTGATGATGGAGATGTCGCCCGAAGAGCAGTGGAGGAGAGCAGAGAGGGAGGCAGAGAAGAAAAATGATGAAAGGATAAAGAAGAGAGTATATGATTCGAATATGCAACATTCAGAGTCATCTGAACATCTTCTTTCTGAGAGTGGCTCCACTGAATACATCCTTGGAAGGGATTCAGACAAAATTCCAGAATGGGCATTGGAAAAATTTGATGAGGAAGAAGATGATATATCGAGGAAGCGAACTCCCTCACCATCCATTTTATCCACTTCAACAACAGACACTTCAGACTCAGATTCAACTTTTGTCCGAGGAGAGGATTTGTGCCCAACCACTTCATCGATGTCGAATCTGGTGGATGCAACAGCCTGTTCATCTCCACATGAGAAGCTGATTGTGGACTTGAGGGATTCGCTGTTCATGCTGCTTCACGGAAGGAACGCGAAGAAAGAAATGGTGATTGGAAGTCTTCAACAAAGAGAGCAGACAGCTGCCCAGATCCTGTTCTGGGTAGCCAATCTCGCTCTTCACTCCTTTGATGAGATGGAAAACGGATTATCTTCACTGACCAATCTGAGTCCTCACATTGTGTTGTTCTCAGAACACATGGTGATCTGTGTTGCCATGCATTCTGACTGCTCTTCTTCAGATTCAGATTCATCTTCCATCTCTTCATCAACTGTTGTGACGTCTGCAAGTGACGATGACAGTGACTCCCTTCCTTCCTCAGCGTTTGAGGATGAGGATGATTTCAAAAAGGAGTGTTTGAGGTGGAAGGCACCAGAGCTGCTGATGAACAGGAAGATGGGAGCGTCAAAGAAATCTGTTGTGTTTTCGATTGGGATGATGCTGTGGGAGTGCCTGACGCTGAAGGTCCCGTTTGGGGAGTATGAGGCAGAGACAGCAGGGCAGAAGATTGTGAATGGTGAAAGGCCTCCGTTGGAAAAGCTGCCAGCGGAGTTGCAGAGATATGTGGAGGCATGCTGGAGCGGGGAGAGGAAAAGCCGGCCGACGCTGGTGGAAGTGAAGCGAGCGCTGTTTGGAAGATTCCCGAAGGATGGAGCGATGTTCACGGTGTCGGATGCAATCACATATCTGGTTCCATCGAGGAATGATGGGCAGGGCAGCAGGGAGAACGACAGCAGGGAGACAGTTGCAACAATCAATGAAGTTCAAAACATTGGCATGAAATAAAACGAAGAAAAAAAATGAAATGAAATGACACGAAATAAAAAACTTGTGATGTTATCATTTGTGGAAATATATTCCGCTTCACTTGCAAGAAGCAAAGCTGGAAATAAGAAGGAAACGTTGCAAATATCTCAGCTCCCACAAGAAGTTCGTTCATTGTTGCATTTTGTGCAGAATGTCGAATTGTCGAGAATGGAGGCATCGACTTGCATCTGATGTGTTGTCTTTTGCATCTCTGATCATTCATTTTCGTTTTGAAAAGTGTTTTGGCTTGTTGAATTATCATCAACTTGATGATTGGACGTTTTCCATTCGTTTGAGTTGTTAATGCTTAAAAATTATCTTTGATTATCCCATTTGTGACAACGCTTATTGTTGAATATTATTCTAATTGCTCATGGCTTTCGATTTTCAAAAAATAAGAAAAAGTCCTTTGAGTCGAAACTGTATTTATTTAAATCTGTATATATCCATGTATGTGTGAATTTAATTATATATTTTTTGTATATTTATTTGTTTGTGTGCTCTGAAAATATGTAATCATTCTTATTTAGTTCAAATTAAATGCTACATCTTCTTTCTTCTTGAACAAATAATTTTCATGTTGTTTTTCTTTCGTATTTCTGCAACATGGAAGAGGCATTAACATTTACAAATACAATAATATTTTTCCTTCGATAAATAATTTATTATTTCAAACTTTATTCAAGAAATTGAATCACAAAAAACAGAATTCAATTCCAAAATAAGAATTTCAATTTTATAATTTATTAAATATTTACGACATTTTGAATAGAAAATTTTTGTTTTTTATTTAAATGACTTATTCTCTTTGCGAAACTGTTTTTAATCTAAATTATTTTTTTTTTTTTTTTTTTTTTTTAAATTCAATGCTACTCAAAACTATTTTGTTAGAATATCAAATTATCCAATCAAGAAATGCAAAAGGCGGTCTTTCAAATGATAAAAAAAAAAAAATTGTATTTTTTGTGATGAAAGAATCACCCCCTTTGAAATTTGATAACATCCAACTCACTCCATATGCATTTTTGAATTTTCTTATGAAATAAGAACAGATTGGGCGAACAAAAATACAGATAATATTAATCTATTTGTTGAAATTATTATGGTAATATTTTTCACATAAAATATTAAAAGCTTGAAGCTCCATGATTTTTTTACAAATTTCATTAGCTTTTTCAATGTATTATGCTATTTATTTTGAACATTTGGATAATGCTGCACTTGAAACCGGGATTTATGAGATAGAAGTGGAGAATAAACAATTGTTTGCTGATTTTCAAAATGAAACGAAACTCCAAGAAATCTCAAAGAACAGCTATGTAAATTTTTGCCAGGAATCTGATTTTTGTCCTGATTTGATGCAAGATAGATGGGTTAAAGGATCTTATAGAACTGTTTCTTATAATACTAATGGATGCTCTGCAGATACAGTAACAGCTGACACAGCAATTGCTTATTTACTCGATTATTATTATAGGCTAATGTATTTTCCTTCGGATCCCGAACAAATTTCTCATATGCATGTTGCAAGATGCAACGAATTTGATTCGTTCGATCCAACTCAATCACATCAACCTGAGGTTCAAGGATCCCATTGCGGAAGAAGAGGAACACCACCAGTAGGCCATCCAATTACCTCATTTTTTTCTTTGTCTTTACATCCACCACCCGCTTTAAGTTGCGTAAAAAAACCACTTGAAAATCCAACTGAAATTACGTGCCCGACAACATGTGATGATTCGGATGAAGAAGGTTCGCTTGAGCAAATGATTGGAAAACACATTTTTATCCCTCATTTGGGATTTTTAAGAAATCGCACAGTTGAAGAGTTAAAGGAACATATAATTAACTTTGGCCCCGTGATAATTCAAGGAAGTGTAAAAGATCCGGATTCATTAAAGCTTCCTTCAAGTTTCGACTCAGACGGAATATATGTTGGAGGGCAATCTTATTTGAGCTTTGCATATTCTCAAAAAAATATGAATGATGACTTCAATTTTACCCATTTGGACATTAAAATGACAAGTAACTTATCTGTCCCAAACACAGAAATCAATTCCACTACAAGATGGTTTGTCGTCGTTGGATGGAAGACGTTTACATACATTTCTGATGAATCTCCCGGAGAAATGAAAATGTCTGAAGCTTGGCTGGTGCGAAATTATTATGGAGATGTACGAGGAGCGACTGTTGGAGCATCCACAGGTCTGAGAGGTTATTTTTACACATGGATAAGAGATGACGAGAAAAAGCGAGCGAGCGATCCTGTATTAATTGTACCGACAGGATATCGCACAGTGGAGGTAGCTTGCGAAAACGATGAGGTAATTGAAAGAAGAAACAGAAACTTTGCTGATGATCGAAAACAGTATAAACGCACAAATTCTGGGTGTGATGCAGGGAATACTGCAATAACAAAGGAAGAACCACTGTTTGATGCATATTTTCTGTTTGGAAAGAAATCTGTTGTGGGATTGCTTGAAGATGCAAAAAAAGAAGGGCTCACAGAAAAAAATGTTGATGAAGAGTTGGTTCTGAGAACATGGAGCTTTGATCCAATCACAAAGATGCTGGACAAGTGGAGGAAAGTGCAAGAGAAGGAGATGGAAGCATACCACACATGGACGAAGCCAATGGCAAACGACTCCTCTTTTTCTATTTATCCTCTCGAAACTTTGCAGTCGAACGCACAGCTTAATGCGACATACGGGATGGACAGAGAAGGCAGAAGGCTAAGCAGATATTCCAACAATGAAGAGTTGCACATGATTGCAGACTCAATGGCGCTTGCTTACATTCTCCAGCAGAACAACCCTGCCAGCACAGATGTTCTCTCTCTGACTGGCAGCGCCGCATGCATTCCCGAGCTGGGCGACGGTGCAGGAGTGGCAACAAGAGGAGCGTCCCATTACGAGTCTGACAGAGCGGGGAGGGGATTGTTCCCTGCTGGGATAAGCGGCACTGGATTTGTGACGCAAGATTGCATCTCGGAAGATTCCAGAGACGACAACTGCCCAACGACAAAGAAATGCACAGCTGCCGGCAAAGAATCTTCGAATATTGCATTCAAAGGAAGTAAGCTATTTCCAGTGTTTGCCACACGACTGGAGGAACAAGAGCTGAAAGAGATGATTGTCAAGTACGGCGCAATTGTTGCATACTTCCATCTCAACCGCAGCGACTTTGAGCAATACACTCGCAATGATCACAGCATTGGAGATGTGTATACGCCTTTCAGTGGCGAAGAAGAGAAAAGAGAACTGGTGCCGTTTTTGGTGCTGGGGTGGGGAACAACACAAGGAAGGACATACGGATCAAATGGTGCAAAGAATAATAGAGGAATGGAAAGGAGGCATCTTGACAAATCTTCTGATTCTGCAAGAAAATCTTATCATTTCACTCAAGCTGATTCTTTTTCTTCTGATTCATTTTCGTTTACACAGGAACGATCTAATGGCAATGGTGATTACTGGATCGTGAAGTCACCTATCCTTGTTGGCAACGGAGCTTCCTCTTCAACTGCAGGAAAGAACTACTTGGGCCATCTGATGAATGTTGCCATCGGAAAGGCTTATGGTACAGATGCTGCGCACAATGCATACTTCTTTGCTGCTCCAAAGGGATCATCAGTTCGTAGCGGTGCAATTAAGCAGACACCGATGAGAGTAATGTCTGTTTGTGCAATTGTTTCAGTGCTGTTATTATCGCTCCTACGGCTTGCGTGATGATGATGATGATGGATTAATCGTGAAAAAGAAATAGAAAAGGAAAAGAAACACGAGTTTTTTTTTTGTTCAAATTGATGAAAATACTCGAATGGAAATGAAGGGAGAGTTAAGAAAATTCATGTTATACAAACGAATTTGAAAGAAGTTACTTTCATTTATTGGAAATTTTTATTTAAGAATTCAGTTAAGAATTCGTAATGCAATTTGCGTATTGATTTTTATTATCATAGGTTTTATTGTAATGTTATTGTTATTATTTGACAGTAAGTGTCTTTTTGTTTTAAACTCGTTCATTATGTTTATATTATAATTTTGATAATTTGGTTTTTACATGCAACACGTCTTTGTTTTCGAGAAAGTCTTGCATATCACTTCATTGTCTTTTTTTTGCTCGTCTTTTGTCAATTTTTTCTTTGAGCAATTGTATATGTTTGGACCTTTTAATCATAACATTTCGTTTCAATAACAATCTTTTTTGTTAGAGTTGTTTGTTCAAAATAAAACAGTCAAATTTGAAAATGTCAGAGAACAAATGAACGTCCTCTTCTTCTTCTTTCGAGATATTCCATCAAGTGCATCGGAGAATTTATTAACAAAATAATTGTGCACAGTATGAATAATTTGAAAATTTTTGATGATAAATGTTAAGCCTTTATTGATGTGATTTTTGCATCTGCTTCAATTTCAATATTTTTTTTGAAAACAAGCAGTCGAATCATATAGAGTCCTATTGAAAAGAGAACACTTCAGTGCTTTGAGCAAACAATTGAAAAATTCTTTGCAACAGTTCAACCAAAAGGTGTTCTTTATTTTTGATAGTTTTTTGATACAAAAAACTGCATAAATGAAATGACTAATAAAACATTTAGCTCAAAAATGAATTGTATTTGTATCAAAGTTATCAAAATATAAGCTTTCAAAGCAATATAAATAAAAACTAACGTGAATTGAAAATAAAACAACAACGAAAAATACATCTGCTTCATTGTGTTTCAATGAGCAAGTCGAAAAGTCGAAAAGTTGAATGTCAAAAGCAAAACTTTGAAATGACGATGAGAAATTTCGCATCAACGCAAATAAAAACAAAAATAAGAAAAGAAAATGAAATGGAAATAAAAAAAAGAATGCAGCAAACTTGCATACAAACAGAACAGAACAGAACAAGGCATGCCAATTTGTCAATTGACAAGCAAATAAACAATGCATATTAATAACCTTCACAACAAAAATCAAAAAAATATGTGTGTTAATAACAAAAATATTTGCAATTTATGATATTCACACTCACATTCATCACCATGAGAGATATCAAAGCAAACAGAAGGAATGAAGTCAACCATCTTCTGCCCAGTGAAAAGCAAACACAAAAGCCCATCTCCTGTTAAACTCTCCCTTTTCTTTCTGACAATTCCTCTCCTAACCCATCAGCCGGGTCCTGTCTGTGCTCTCTTCCTCTCCTCTTTCCTCTCTTCCCTCTCTCTCCTCCTCCATTCCTGTCCCCATCCTCATCCCTGTCCCCATCCTTGCCATCTCCATCTCCTCCATCTCCTCCATCTCCATCCCCCGCCCGCTCTCCGCCATCGCTGTGTATGCCACATCCCCGTCCATCCCCAGCTCCCCCGCCTTCTTCTTCAGCCGCCCCATCCGCCGCGCCCGCCGCCTCTCTCTCGCTGCCGCCTTCTTCTCCCGCGCCTTCCGCTCCTTCTCTGCCGCTGCCAGCTTCTCCACCGCCTCCTCCGACAGCTCGTACTCTGTCCACAGGTCCCGCCCGCAGCTCAGACACACCCCGTGCGGGATCACCAGCAGCAGCAGCACCACACACGACGCCCAGAACACAACCAGGTTCTGCGGCATCCTCAGCAGCACCGGGTCCACCGCCCCAAACACCACTGCCGGCACCGTCGGCCCCACCACCTCCAGCAGCTTCTCCATCACCCGGTCCAGCCCTGGCCGCGCTGTCTCCTCTGCCGCCTCCATGATCCCCCTCCCCTTCTGCCCAAACTGCACACCCCCAAAAACCCCTTCTTCTTCCTCTCCTTCACTTCCACTTCCCCTGCTCTCCCCTTTCCCCATCAGCCCATCCACCAACCCCCACGCCTCCCCATACAGCTCCGGCAGCAGCCGCAAAAGATAGTTCGACCCTTCCCGCCCCGACGACAGATAGTACTGCGCCAGCCCTGCCAGCGCTGCGTTCGTCGTGTTGATCACCTCCTCCGAGTCCACCTCCAGCGGCCCCACCGCCACGTAGAAGTTCAGCCCAGTCGCCGCTGCCTCCCCCAGCCCCGTCTCCCCCTTCACATACTCCCACACCTCCTCCCGCCCTGCCAGCGACACCAGCTCCCCGCCATACACCAGCCGGCTCACGTCCCCCAGCACCGCCCCCACCACCCCCACCACAAACAGCACCACCCCAAACAGGCTGAACCACCACATGTGCCCGCACTCAAACCACCACAGCACCGTCTCCTTCCGCACCGCCACCGTGAACGGCACCACCCCCACCAGCGACACCCCCAGCACCACCACCGCCCCAAACACAAAGTACCCCGCCAGGTCCACATACTCCTTCAGCACCCCCACCGTCTTCTGCACCTCCGCCTCCACCCCCGCCATCGGCTCCTCGTTCTCCCCCAGCATCTCCCCCAGCCCTCCGATCCCTCCGCTCGCCTGCGTCTCCAGAAACCCGATCTCCCGCGACACGTTCCCCAGCATCTCCCGCACCTTCCCCATCGCCTCGTTGTACTGCCCCTCCACCGCTGTGAAGTCCATCACATCCAGCCCATCAATCACCCCCGCCACCCCCTCCACATCCACCTCCTCCAGCACCCCTTCCACCTCCTCCCCGTAGATCACCCCCACCCGCTCCGACGACGTCGACGACGGGTCAAACACATACACCTGGTCGATCAGGCTGTTCAGCGTCAGATTTGCAGGATTTGACGGGTTTGATGATAAAAATGATGATGATGATGATGATTGTGAGGTGTGTTGATGTGAATGCGAAGTGGATGTGTTTCGAGGTGGAGCACGTGGCTGAATGGCAGATGCTGCTCTTTCTGCCTCTTTCGCATCCTCCCCAAGCAAATGAGCGTGCGAAGTGTTTGAGTGAAGTGATGAATGATGAAATGAGGTTGATGTTGATGCAGAAGAGCCTGCCAATGCCTCTGTGATGTATCCTGCTGCCCTTCCACAGTATTCTGCCTGCGTCGAAATATCTCCCGTCCCAAACGCCACCGACGCGTTCCCGTTCTTCCCATTCACCCCAACACAAAACAGCTTGTTCTGCACAAACTCCACATACCCTGCCAGCTTCCCTGTCCGGTTGAACTCCTCCACAAGCACATCTGCCACCCCCGCCAGCATCGACAGATTCCCCGTCACTGCAGACAGCTTCTCCACCTCTCCCCGCATCCTCCCCAGCGCCTCGCTCATGTTCACCCCCGGCACATACAGCACATCCCTGAAATAGTCTTCAGAATAAAATAGAAAGGAAAAGATCATCATTTGCAAAAGAAAAGTGTTGAAAGAACAAATAACATCAAAAGCAGACAAATATGAAGCAGAAACAGCTCATTGCTCACACACACACACCTTCAATCTCTTTGACGATCGCATCGAAGCTTTCGCTCAGGGTTGCGATGATCCCGTTCACATCCTCCTTCAGCTGCACCACCTCGTCTCTGAATTCCTGCGGCGCAGTCGCCTTTCTGCCCCGCTCAGCCAGCAGCTCGTCCAGCTTTGTGATCTGCTCTTCAAACACACTCTGCGACACCCCATTCAGATTCAGCGACCCTGCTGCCTCTGCTGTCTCGTTGTCGAAGTAGTACACAACCTGCACCACACACCACAAAAGACAGACAAAGACATTGTCAGGCAGATAGATAGATTGATATAGGTGAGTGAGTGAGTGAGTGAGTGAGTGAGTGAATAAATAAAGATGCATTCAAAAAATAGAAAAATAAATTGATAGAAATGATTGCTCAGTCTGCTGCACAGCAAAAGCAAAGCAACTGAATGCACACCGGCGCTGTGACGCTGAGCAGTTCATCCATCGGCTCCAGCACCCCAATCATAAACGCATCCTTCACATCCTCCATTGAGCTGTTCAGCGACCCACTCTGGCTGTGCATCGAATCAGCCAACAAAAAAAGCACACACACAGAACATATCGACAATTTGTGTTTCAATACAAATGCAACACAAAAAAAGGAAAGAGAAAAAGAGAAAAGAGAAAAAGAGAAAAGAGAAAAAGAGAAAAGAGAAAAAGAGAAAAGAGAAAAAGAGAAAAGAGAAAAGAGAAATGTGAATGGAAAATGCTCATCTTCCACAAAAGTGCAGATGAAGGGCAGACTCTTTGATGTGCGAAATCGAATCGTTCAGCAGCTGCGCAAAATTCGAAAACGAGACTGTTGGCAGCTCTGTCTCGCACAGCGTCACCACAGCCTTCAGCCCTGCAAACAACTCCTCTTCCGCTGCCATCCAACCAATCGCCAATAAACAAAATATGAAATGAGAAATTGGCAGAAGCCGCAAAGACACACATTTCTGCAGAAGCTGCACATATTCCGGCAGCTCCCCATACGCCTTCTTGAACGGAGACAGCGACTCGTTCATCGATGTGAAGTTCTTCGGCAGCATCGCCATCGACACCATCGCTGCAACAGCAAACACCCTGCAACAAACACACACACAGCTGTCCCAACACCAACCAAAAAAAATGAACGAAAAAAAAAAGGCACACAGCTCGACCAGGAGTATCACATAGAAGATGATGCGCGTGGTCCACACACACCCTGCCTTCGGGCCCAGGTCTGTCCAGCAGTCCGTCTGGCAGCAGTGCCACTCCTCCTCCTCCTGCGGCGGCGTGCTGCAGCACTGCGTGCACATCCACACATACGTGTACACCATCGCCCCCACCCACAGCAAAAGCACCACAATCGCTGGCACAAGCACCGACTGCCAGCCACGCCCACGAAACAACATTTCATTGTATTTTATTAATAATAAAAAGGGAATCTGGAGGAATAACGAAAATTGGGGGAAAAATGGTGTCAAGGCACACAGCAGCTGTCCCAGCAATTTTGCTCGTGGAAACATGCCCAAAGTCCATCGTCCCGTTCCGCAGGAACATCTCCTCAAACGCCGCCCCCAGCGACGGATACAGCGGGAGCCCAAACAGGCTCCCCGTGCACACCCTCCGCACAAGCGAGAACAGCCCCTGCCCCAGCTGCGTAAACATATCCGCGTTCCTGTAATCTGCACAAACACCCAAAAACATCCCAACTCCTAGAAGACTTGCAAATGCACACACCGTCCGCCCCATACAGGACGCAGCGCTCCACAAGCAGCACAACCGGCAAAAAATACATTTCAAAAGTACTATGATCAGTGCTTGCCATAAAGTTTTATGAAAAATTAATATTTTTTATAATTGAAAATCTTTCAATAATTTCCTCCAATTATAAGACAGTGTGGATTAAAGTTAATTTGAAATGAAAAAATGAAAGAAAAAACACATTGAAATTGAAACTTCAGTTCATTTCCATGAAGAAAGTTCTTTCAACTTTTTAATTTCCATCTTCCTGTCTTTTTCTGCTTTATCCAAAGCGAGCAATTTCTGGACTTGCTCAGATGGATCCTGCTTCAGTTTTCTATGTCGAATCCTTCTTTGTCTTTTTGCTGTCTTCCACTCTTCTGTTGCGTGCTCGTTTCTTTTGTCAAATGGCTGTTTGCGCTTGCCTCTCCTGCCCTGCTCAGCTCTACCTTCATCTTCCTCCTCCTCTTCTTCGCTTTCACTTTCCTCTTCCTCTTCATTATCATCCTCTCCTGCTCCTTCTCCTTCCACCATCAGCCCATCAAACCTGCCTTTTCCTTTGCTTTTACCTGCTCCAGCGGTTTCCTTCATCTCTTTCGTCTCCTTCCCTTTAATCTGCTTTCTCTTCTTCCTCCCTCTCTTCAGCACATTCCGCATCTCCATCACAGACAGCTGCAGCCCTTCGCCCACCAGCGCCTTTCCGTCTTTCTTCAGCGACGTCAAAAGACTCTTCGACTGAAGAGACGCATCAGCCGCGTCTCGAACCACGATCGATGTGCGCGGCGCTTCTTCCTCTGTGCTGTCGGCCTTCCCCACTGCTCCATCCTCACCGTCAGATTCCAGCTCTCCAAAATCAAACTCGTCTGTGTCGCTTGATGAGTCATCATCGTCATCGTACTCTTCTTCTTCTTCTTCGTCTTCGTCTTTGCTTGCGCCACCAGCCCTTGCCAATGGCTGCTCTTTCCTCTCTTCTTCTTTCGCTTCCACAAGGCCATCAAGCGGATTAACATTTGATTTAGCTCCGCTTCTCCTTGGCTTCTGATGGTGTTTGCGGGGGCTGCCAACTTTTTCCTCGAAACTGTCATCGTCTTGCTCTTTCCCTTCTCTTCTCATCCTCTCCAACCTCCTCCTCCTCTTCTCCTCCTCTATCGCTTCCTCTTCCTCCATTTTCTCTCTCTCTTCTCTCTCTTCTTCTCTCTTCCTTCTCCTTTCCTCCTTCTCCTCCTCCTCCCACTTGTCCTCCTTAAACCTCCTCTTCAGCAGCCCCTTATTCCGCGACGCATTCCACTTCGCCACGTATTCGCTCAGCGTCAGCTCCGGAAGCCGTCGCAGCACAGAATACACTCCGTTCATCTCCAGCCGCACCTTCCCGTTCGGCAGGCGCAGCGATCGGCAGTGGAAGCCATAGTACTTCCCGACACAGTGTGCAAGAAGTCGGTGGAATGCATCATTGTCACGCACCACAAACGGCTTAATGCGTCCGGGATGTGGCAGCTTCGCCTCGCTTTTTGGCGCTGGAGCCGATGCCGTTGCGGAGGTTGTTGAAGAGGAAGAAGGGGAAGAAGAAGAAGAAGAAGCAGGATGTGAAGCAGACGAAGAATCTTCTTTTTGAGCAGATGATGAAACAGTTGTCTGATCATCAGTATGACACAACTCATAAGCTAAAAGCAATTTTTCTTGGACTCCATGTATGTATTCAAGGAGGTTAGATTCTACACTTGCCAAAAAATCAGGATCTGGTTCTCTTCGGAGTACATTTTTGAAATTTTTTGGAACTTGAACGTTTCTCCACGAATGTGCCCTTCTCCGTGCTTGCCTATGCTTGCGTGCAAATTTTGATGATTCCATATCTTTTAAGTAACGTTCTTGATTCGCAATTGTTGTTTCTAAAAGTGGTTCCCATTTTGACCACAGTTGCTTTCTTTGCAAAAGCTTTTCATGTGATTCTTCACCATTAATCGAACCGAAAAGCATATCAAACATTGAACGAGAAACATATCTCGCTCGCTGTTGAGGTGCATATTCTTCGTCGCTAAATCCTTCATCGTCACGCTTTACGGTTCCATCCTGATTTAATGCAGGATGGCGGAAATGACCCAGCCTATTTTCTTCGGCATTATCATCTTCTCTGAGATAAGTGCCAACATTCTTATGCTTTTGAATCCTATGCAACGCTCTGCGTTGAGCTTTAATTCTCATTCGGGAATACTCACTTAGTTCTGCTTCTGTAGTTGAGTATTCATAAGTTTCTGAGAAATCACTAGTTTCTAAAGCTTGCCTATCTTGCATTTATACTTTATAGTTAATATTCTAGGTTTTAGAACAAAAAATTACATAAAATGAATAAACAAGGCCATAATTAAATTATCAAAAATAAAAGTGTTATCATCGTTCAGAAAAAATGTCATTTGCTTATAAACCTGTCATGCATCGTATTTTAATGGATCATGCTATCTCTTGATTTCAAACTGAAATATTTTGAAAGAAGATTGTAAACCATAATATATTTATTATTCACACCAATATGTTATGTCGATTATTGCGAAAGATAGCGAGCTAAAGGGGTATCAGTTACAAAGATATGATCGCTTTATTAATTCTACGACAGCAGAGCTCACTCGAACATGTGGAAACTTTGGATTATTCGAGCTTCGTCTTCGGAAAAGAACAAACTCACTGAGAGAAAGAAGGAAAGATTACTTTGAATATAATTCATTTACCCATGAACAAAAAGCACGGCATTTTAATTTTTATTATTTTATGTTATCTTTTTTTGTTTATTCTATGAAAAAAACGTTTTTAGATTAATAGATGCTCACGACTTCTTGAGAGCTTACCTGGTTATAGCAATGAAAATAGCTGTCGAACACTTGACGAAGTTCAGCGAATGATCGAACAAAGTTTTATTATATTTTATTTTAATATTTTTTATGAAATATTTTTTATAAGTTAATGAGAATAGCTTTTTGTTAAAGCTTGTAAATCAAACGAATATTATTTGCATATGCTCATCGTTATTATTGCGTGACAAGGAAGTGAAAATTGTTGAAAAGGCGCAAATGATTTTTATTGATTTGCTTAGTGTGCAAATATTTTTTGTGATTTTGATTCAATAAAAATTTTTCTCAAGAATCCAAGAACACTGAAATTATTCATGCGGTTGCGTATTCTGATTTTTCCTCGTACTTGCCTTTGCTTTTAAAATCTTCGTCAGCTGTTGTTGTTACAAAAGTTTGTAAGCAAAATAGTGATAATTATTTTTCAATTGAATAAAAACCAAATTTTTATAATTTTTTCCCTCTGCATTTCATTTATTGCGTTGACTTTCTCATTCTTTTTTCCAGGCCCTCTTTAGCATAGCGCTTATTGCGCGTGAGAGCGACAGCCTTCGCAACTATGTTCTTGTCAATGACATTGTCGGTTCTGTTGTGCGTCTCGTCTGCAGCGATGCTGTTGATGACAGGCTTCGGCAGGTTGCACTGCACACTTTCTGCGCACTCAGCAAAAGCCACGAAAGACACAGCCGCACTCGCACTGCCATCATCCTGCGATACATCGCCTCTCCTCCGCCTTCTGTTGATTCACATAATGCATCGTGCTCAGAGTGTTATGCAAAAGAAGAGAAAGAAATGAATTCAGAATGCACAAGTGAATGCGCAACGAAATTCCAGCCGGCAATAAAGCAGCATCCTGCTGCTTTGCGTCCATCATGTTCCTGTTCCTGTATTTCTCCTTCATTTCCTACTCTGTCTGAAACACCTGCATTTCCCACGGGACCAATCCAATCACAACACCAATTTCTGATTTCTTCCCAGACTTCATCATTCACACGATGTACTTCTCTTGCATCATTACCTTCAGCACCCACCACTTCACTTCCACTTCTCACAGACTCACATCAACGTTGCCAATCACCGACACCCACTTCATTCAGTTCATCAAATCACTTTTCCGTTTCTTCTCTTTCTTCCCTTTCTTCGTCTGAACCAATCACAGAAGAAACGAATTTTGATGTCTCTCCAGAATCCTTCTCGCATTCATCACCCGCTCTTCATCCGTCTCACATTTCGTCTCTTTCTCCTACTTCCCCTCCGTTCAGCTGCCTTCCATCATTTTCCTATCCCCAACGCCCTCCTTTTGTTGTCCACATGCGCCCGCTCCAGTCCGGAAACAGCGGAATCTCCTCGCAAATCGAGTCAGCCGAGGCGCAGCTGCGGAAGGCGATTCCGTCTGTCTCTTCGTTTCTGGCATCAACAAACAACAAAACGCTCCGTTTTGCCCTGTGGGCGCTCGCCAACATTTCTGAGCAGAGTGCTGAGGGTGTGCATTTGGCTGTGACTTCTCCGCAATTCGGCCTCGTCACTGACCTTCTGATGTCCTCTGAGCAAAGTGTGAGAAGCGCGGCGCTCTCGTTTCTGGTGACACTTGTATTCACATCTGCTGAGGCCATTCAGGTTTGTGCATGTTACGTTGAGTGCTTTTGCGAGTGGAAGTTGTATGGATTCATTTTCATTGATGTGTCTTTCTTTGCTTTCATTTTGTTTAAATGACTTCAAATTAATTGAGAAAATAATTATTCATTTTCACAAAAATTTTATTTTTCCATATAATTTGGATGATTTTTGATTAGACGATAACCAATTCGCGTATCATCTATGCGCTTGTGGCGTTGCTTCGATCAGACAATTCTGAAGAGGCCGTCAGCTCAGCCCGGGTTCTGTCTGCTGTTGCGAGCGACCGTCTGGAAGAAGGAGCAACGATGCTCCGCCCAGCAGTCCTCTCTGAGGTGGTGCGTGCTCTCAACAAATCCACACGCCAGATTCAGAGAGAACTGTCGTATGTGCTGCTTCATCTGGCGATCCGCCCGGAGAATCGGAGAATTGCATCGCACCCATTTTTGCTAAAGGGCGCGTTGCTGTTTCTTGTGACTCACTGCATTCGATGCGACAAGGACATTTTTGCAGTAGAAAATGTGCTGCGGATGATTGAAAGCACGCTGGCAAACACTCAACAGCCCACATGCCCTGAAGAAAGAAAAAGAATGAACATAGAAGATAAATGCAGAGCTGACAGAAGCTTAACTGCAACAGCCGCAACCACATTTCTGTCAGCAGATGTTGGAACCGCTTTTGTGTTTGCTCATTGCCTGCAATCAAAGTGTCTGCCATCGCAAACCGTGTGCAATGAAACTCCTGCCAGTTTGCTTATCAGCTTTGGAGCGGTTGAAATTATAAGCTCACTTGTTCAAAGGCGTTGTGCCTCCTCAGAAACGTGTCACGAGCAGCGTAATGAATATCTGCTGACTCTTCCTTCTGTCCCCACAACAGCAGGAACAGCAGCTGTGGCATGGCGACTGTTGAGGCATTTGAACGATCATTGCCTCGCACACGTCGACCAGGAGGATGGCTGTTTTGAGGGGAGGAGCATTGAACAGTTGTGCTTATTGCGAGATGAACTGGTGAAAGAGTCGGGAGCGATGAAGAGAGAATCACTGAAAGATGCCAACTATGAATTGAGCGATGAGAGAGATCATTTATAATCAATTGTTTTATATCATGTGGAGAGTTGTAGAGGCATCTTGAGCAATGAAGAAGAAGAAGAAGAAGGAAAGAAGAGGCGATTATTTGAGAAAGCTGGAGTTTTCTGGTTGAGAAGCAACAATCTATCCACCAATCACCAAAAGAAAGTCTTGTTTTCTTTCAATTCGCAGACATCTTTTAAATCCTTTTTTTGTGAACTGGATTTTGATTTCTCTTTTTCAGTTCACTGAAATCATAAAGAATTTGGTAAAGCAAATAAAGAAGCCAAAGAATGAAAAAATGTTCAAAAGAGTGGAGGAGATTCTTTGAAAGCTGATGAATGAGAAAGTGAATTTTGATATTTCTTCAAAGAACTGAAGAACATTTAAATCATTTGAGGAAAATTTCTGAAGAAGAAAAGACGAAAATGGTACTTTTAAAATTCTCTTTTTTTCTTTATTTCATTCAAATGAAGCGGGACGAAAAAATACAAAAAAAATTGATAAATCTTTCACATGACTGTTTTCATACCATTTTGCGTTTGATGCAATTTGGAAAATTGAAATTCAGAGAAGCAAAATTCAATTCATTTTCTTAAGCATTCACAAAATAATCAGAAATATTCAACGATAATTCATCATGAAATTGTTCCTTCAAAAAGTCAAAGATTTTATGAAAACTCTCAATGCAATTTTCATATCCTTCTTCTTCCATCCATTCATATATCTCCATTTTCATCATTTTACTTTCCTCTTCTTCCTTTTCGTCCTCCTCTTCTTCTTTCAATCTGTCTGAAATATTCAAAAAGAAAACCAAACAATTCCACATCAAATCGTGATTTATTGTTGGCTGCTGAATCTCCTCCAAAACAGCACCAACAGCACTTCCTCTCAGCAATCCATCAATTTTAACATTTCTATAACCTGCTGCATCTCTGAAAGAATAAATGCATTTTGTATGAATTTCTATGTAATTATCTCTTGATGCTCGAAATACTTGAACAATTCTGCTAATTAGATCAACAAATTCTTCACTCCACGATGTGCAAAAGCATAAGTGATCATAAATCGCATTGAGCCATCTCTCGATAATAAGCAATTCTTTCAACTCTTTTTCTCCATTTCCCACTTTTTTTCTCTTCCAATCCACACTTTTTGCAAGCTCTTCCAATTCTTTTCTTGCTTCTCTCACAAAATGCATTGCATCCACAATCATTCCTTCTAAGCTATCGTCTTTTATCACTCTATAAATCAAAAACTGCCAAGCAGACTGATAGGTGATGTGAGTCAGATTGTGATGCTCCTGATGATATTGGATTATCTCTTTGATTTCATTCAAATACAGCTCTTTTTCAATTTTCTAATTAAAATCAGAAAAAATCAATAACAACAAAAAGGAAATTAAATTTCGCACACTTTATCTCTAATGCTGCTCAAAGCCAGCAAAGCCATTTCCACTTCATTTTGTGCTTTTTCGCTTTCCTCCTTATTCAATGCAAATTTCAGAAGGCAAGGCACACAAATTGAAAGAAATTCAGATGAGAAGTCATAAACAAGAGTTAGATAGCATTCGCAAAGATCAACAAGAAGCTTTTCATTCTTAACATCAATTTTTTTCTTATCTTCATCAAAAATCATCTTTTCAATTCTTCTTTTCAACAAAGATATATCAAAGCCATAAATGTACATGTCTTTCAGCCCTTTCAAATATCCCATTCGCTTTAGCAATACAATGACATTTTCCATTGACATTTTCTTTTCTTCAATCATCTTGTGCATTTTATCGAATAGTTCTTTTGTGAAAGCCGACTCGATTTCTTCTTTCTCTATTTTTTCAGCAATTCTGTTGATTTCATTTATTTTCTGTTGCTGTTCTTTCTCATTGCAATGTACAAGCTCAGAAAGCAATTCTTTAACAAAAAAATTGAAATAATAGAAATAAATGAGAACTCAAATTCAATAATATTGCAAACCTTTGAGATTTTTTGTGTTGTTAGTCTCCTGCATCTTTAAAAAGAATTTCATTCAGAAAACAACACAATTTTGATATTCACGTTGAACATGCAAAAGTTTGGAAAGAAGAATTAGATGAAATATAAATACTCTAAAAAAAGTCTTAAAATATATGCACTTATACCTTCATTTTTTGCATATGTATTTTTGATTAGTAATTATGAAGAAAAATTACGCTTCTTCGATTTTTCTTTATCTTTTTTGGTTTGTTGTTATGGATGTTTTGATCGATTTATTATTTCGATTTGGAATAAACAATGACAAATGAAAAATCTGTAAATAATTAATGACTACGAAATATAAAATTTAATTGTTAGCTGCACCATGAATCACTGGAAAGACAATGCCAACAATGGAATTCAATGTTATTATTTTTGTCAATTGGATTACCAAAGAAATCCAACAATTTCATTAATAACACAAAAGACGTAATGCATGTTATTTATACTGTTCTATTGATTGTGAAGATATTTCCATCTGTATCCTCTCCAAAGTGCAGGAATGTGAGTTATTATTGAAATGACCAATATCCGCTTTGGAGAGCATAATGATGAGAATGGAGCAGATAATTGTTTGACAATTGTTAAATAAAGGAATGTGTGCAAGATACATGATTCATAATTTCTTGATTGGAGCAAGAGGTGAAACAAATTCGACTGTTATTTTATAAAATGTTGATTTATGGATTGTATTCTGAGAAAAATAAGGAATAATCAAAATTAGATAGGATTTTGGAACGTGAGGCAGGAAAGTGGTTTTTTGGCAAGGAAAGTGGATGGCAATATCAAGGGAAGTATGCTTATCACAAAAAATGCGATAATTCAATGGAAAAAAGGAAAACCCCAAATTGTCAATTTCATTTATAAGGTTTTCCTGTTTCTTGGGCTGCACCAGACAGATATGGAAAGCAAAGAAATTCAATTTCTGATTCCGCTTTTGAAGCAAAACAAATGAGAAACGCCAACGACGAGACATTTAATAATCGAATGTTTGTTAGCAGTCGAACAGCGAAATGTTCAGTTGCATTTGGATTTCATTCTTCGAATGGACAGCCATTTTGAGCAAGTCAATTGATTATTGTTCGATGTTTGAAAGCGTTTGTAATATGACCAGCATCAGATTAATTGGAGATAAGTGTCATTTTCGATTTGCTCTTCACTCTTCATTCTCCTTCCAAAAGCACAGTTCTTGTGTTCTGTTTCGATTTTCTGTGACTGTTTAATGGCTTTCAGTTCTTGACTATCGAGAAATGCAACGAGGCCGTGCCATCTTTCTCAGCATGGGAATTGTCAAATTAAAGCCAACTTTTTTCAACCTTCTTCCTCAACATTGTTGAAGAAGAGCCAGCCCCGCTCAGTTCGCATTCAACTTCCCTCAAACTCAACATTTGCGTATTTCATCTATTTTTCTTTCTTTTTTTGAGTGCCTTTCATTCACACAGACCGAAGAATCGCATTCATTAAACATTTCGACATGAATGTAACTGTCTTTTCAGCAGATCCACTTTGTTTGCCTCAATTGGCATTTCTTCTTCTTCCTCTTTTTCTTCTTCATAAAATTCATCGTCATTCCACCTTTTCATCCTTCTTCGCCTTCTTTCACTTTCACTTCGACTCAGATGACTCAATCAAGCACAACAAGGCACATCAATATTCAAAGCAAAAAAGAAGAAGAACAAATTTTGTGATTTGAGATAATTTCAAAGTTATTAGCCATATTTTCTGTATTCAGAAAAAATCAAAATATATCTTTTTTGAGTCCACACTTATGAAAGTTATTGAACTGTCTTCACAAAAGGAGAAGTTGAATCCAGCAAGATCATCATCAATTCGAGTGGGACATCCAACAAGCTGGCATCTTTTGTTGGATTCTGTGAAGAATATGACGTCAACGATGAAGAAAGAGAGGCATGCTTCAAACAACCAATTCAGGGCATTCATTTCGATTTGCTGAGAAAGAGTTGAATTGAAAATGAGAACGCAAGAAGAGGAATGATGTGTATTTGATTTTGCTATTTGCATCCTCGTCTTTTCACCAAATGCTTTTTTGGCATTGCACTGCAATTTCATTGTCTATTTCTTTCTTTTTATTTTCATCGACAATCCTGTAATGATGTTTTCGAAGCGATTTCAGACTTTTCTGGGAAAACATTTCACAATGTCATTTGTGATTTCAACAGAAATGAAGAAGATCTTCAGTTTCGTTGCATCCCTTCAATTTCTTTCCCTGTTCAGTTGTTCGAGAAGCATTGTTTCGTTCTGCCTCTCATCAAAACCAAAACTCGTTTTTTCTTTTCACCAATTTTAACAAGATAATTATTTTCTTTTTTTTTAATGAGGAGGGACAAGAAAAAAAACTTTGCAACACCTTTTGTTTTGAAATTTCTTTTCGTTTTGCCAATTTGTCTCTGAATTTATTTTTCAACTTCGAATTTGAAAAAGACACCAATACACTCATTTTTATTTTCTCCAAATAATTTTTGATGCTTCTTTTTCATTCACTTTATATTTGTTTTTTTTTAAGCCTTTGTGACTGAAAATGAAATTATGTTTCAAGTAAGTCAGTGACTTATAGATAATTGATCAAAAAAGATCAAAAAATTGTGATCATTCCGGTACCATAATATAGAGAGTGAAAATACAAAGAAGATTTCTTTTTGCTAATACTGTGATATTAATTCAAAATTGGCATTCTATCATATTCAATTTTAACTTTTTTGTCTTTTTAACTTCTTAATACTGTTAATTTCTAGCCATTTTAGACAACCAAACAATTGGTTAATAATTTTTTGTTTTCATTTCATCCATTTATTTTTCATTCTTATTTTTCTAATGCTTTCTTTCTGTTAAACAATCTTCTTTGATGTGTTTCAAAAAGATAAAACTGCTTATCTTGGAATATTTTTTTTTAGAAATATAACATTGTGAAAAATTCAACATTTAATTGCTCATTTCAATTGAACAACATTCAAAATGAATAACATATGGAACAATAAAAGAATTTTTGATTAAAAAATAAAATGTTTCATCCATTTTCCCGCAGAAATTCTCTTTAATTTACAATTCAAATCAGCACTCACATCTCATTCATGAGACGCAATCATCTTTCATATTCTTCATTGTTTTTGCTTATTCATCTGTTTTTTTAAAAAAATTTCTTCTCGTTTAGATTTATCATCAAAGAAATCCAGCTCCTTCTTGTTCCATAACTCAAAAATGATCAGCTTTTTGAACTTATCTACCTCTTTTTTCAATGAAGATATTGTCTTTGCACCAGAGAAGGAGCTTCCAACTTGTTCGATGACTTTTCTCAAACAATATCCATTTTGCTGCCTCTGTGAAGCAGTAGTCTCTTCGCTCTGCGTCTTTATCTTCTTCTCAAAGAACAGCACGCTGATTCACTTCGTCATTCCGGAGGTAGAGCAGCGATGAAAAGAAGGCGGAAGGAGATGATGAGTCATCTTCATCATTATCATCAGTTCAAATGATTGACTTTTCGGATGAATCGGAGGTGGAGGCGTCATTCACTTTGACTGCAGCGATGAACGACATCGAGAGACGGCTGGGGATTATTTTAATCAAAAGATGTCGTTACTAAGGGAGCAATAGACGCTGCGGGGATATGTTGTGGCTCTGCGGGCGGTGCTGTATGGGGGTGTTGCGTGTGCATACGATGTGGCGCTTTCGGCGATGCTTTTGGTTCCGCTGGTGGCGCAGCTTCCGTCGCTTGCAGCGTCGATGGGCACAAAGTCGGGGAGCAAGCGGGTCTTTTCAGCGGCAGGTGCGAATTCGTTCATGTCGATCTACGATCTGTTTGACCCGTCGCTGCAAATATGGCGATCGCAACAGTCGAGGCGTGTGGAGGTGAAGCTGGACGAGGAAGCGATGAGGCGAGGGGTTGCAGTGTGTGAAGTGGGAGAGATTGTGGAGAAAGGGTTGGATGCTGCGGAGCTGAGAATGGAGGATATGGTTCTGTCGCCAGCAGCGATTGCTCTGGCGGTGCTGGAGGAGCGAGAAGAGGCAGAGGAAGGAGAAAGTGGAGGCAAAAAGGGAGGCAAAGAGTGAGAAGAATATGGAGGGAGAGAGTAAGGTGATGGGAATGAGGAGAAAGGCAGGCATCCGACAGCGCACAAATAGTTTATGGAGAGAATCGAAAAGATTCAGGGGATGCTGGAAGAAGCGATGGCGCCGATGGTTGTGGAGGTGCTTGGGCTGAGTGGGCTGAGGTTTGAAAAAGCGGAGACATTGAAAGTGATTTCCTCAGAGTGTCGTTTGTTACAGATGATGTACTCTGCACACACTTTGCGTGCCTGCTATGTCACTTTGGAATACGCGAGAAATAAGAATGTTACAGCAGGAAAAAATATGAGTGTTTGAGTGTTTCTCTAATAAAAAGTCGAATTGAAATAACTGGAGATGTGGAGCAGTTGTAAATATTAGTTGATCGTTTGACAATGATTGAGGAAAAAGACAAATTCGATGAAAAAGTTGGGTGAGAAAGTTGTTGTTGTTGTGCGAAAAAAAAGAAGGCGACGAAGACCGAAAAGAAGAAGATGATAATGAGGATGAGGAAGAAGAGTAAGAAGAAGATATCAGATGATGATGATGAAGGATAATGTGAAAGTTGTTTTGAGATGTTTGTTATGGGGAGTTTTGAATTGAAAGATGTGGAAGATGCCAAAGAAGAAGCAGATGAAAACATTTAAAAAGAATGTTGTTGAATAATTCACTCAAAAATGACGAGGAAGGAAATGAAGAATAAAAAGAAGAAAGAAAAGAAGCAGATGAAGTGAGAAGTGAATTGCGAATGGCAAATGCAGATATGGAAGAAGGTGTTGAATTGAATGAAATGAAAGGTCGCAAATAAAATGGAGTGTTTTACATGGTGTTATTATGAGAAAGGTTAAATTTATGTGAAGAAGTTGAAAGCGATGTGGAAGAAGAGGAAGAAGAAGAGGAGGAGAAGGAAGATGATGATGATGAAATGGAAAAAGAAGAAGAAGGTTTTCCTGTTGTGGAATTCAAATTTTTTGCTTTGTCGTTGGATGCTGCTGATTTCGGTCTTAAAAATGGTTTTGATGAAGAGCGCTTTGGTGCCAGTGGTATTTTGGTTTGTTGAGACAGAGATGAGAATGAGGGAGAAATAGGAGAAGAAGAAGAAAAGGAGGAGGATGATGATGATGATGATGAGTTGGCAGCTGATTTTTAGGTAGTATTTAGTGAGAAAGAAGAAGAAGAAGAAGAAGCAGAAGAAGAAGAAGAAGAATCATTCTCACTCTTTCCAAACAATTTCAGCTTTGGCAGCATCAGCTGCCTCACAAACTCCGTCGGATCTGTTTCCGTCACATTCTGTGTAATTAAACTTTGTTGATTCGAATTCAATGGCTGAGGTTTTACTTTGCCCTCTAACAATATTCTGACAGAGCCATTTTGTCAAACAACTTTTCTGTCAGTTTCTGATCGAATTGCGCAAAATACTTCCTTCTTTCACTCAATAAACTTTGTTTTTTCTTTTCTTTTTCGTCTTTTTTCTCCTTTTCGCTCTTTCTTGCGGTCAAATCGAGGGCAGAAGTTGTTGTTTTTCGGCTGTTTCGATGGCGAAGGAAAGAAGATGCTGTGCCATTTGCCGAGAGGCCTCGATGAAGGATGCATAAGCAGGAGGAGGGACAGTCGGGTTAAATGATAAATCAATGGAAGATGATGATATTGGAGAAATAGAAGAAGAAGAGGAAAAAGAGGAAGAAAATGATGATGATGATGATGATGATTGAGAAGAAGTAGAAGAAGTTTTTTGTGTTATTTTTTTGTATCTTTATTGTTATTTCCCTTCATCCAATCATCCGATTTCACAATCGACGGCAAGAAAAGTGGCTCCAGCGAAGTTAAAGAATTAGCAGACATTTGATCAGAAAGAAAAAACGAAGGCAAAACATTGAAATTTCTGTTATTTTCTGGATTTTCTGGATTTTCTGTGAAATTTGTCAAATTTTCCTGATGAAAATGGTTGGAAAGAAAAAGTTGTGGAACAAAATCGAAGATGCTGATGTGAGAAGAGAGTTAAGACTTCTTGTTGACTCAGAAGAGAGGAAGTGTGTTTGGATGGAAATGAGAAGAGGAAGAGGAGGAAGAAGAGGAAGAAGAAGAAAGGAGTCATAACGTTCATTCTCAACCGCTTATTTTCACGCCTTCGGAACACTCATTGGAATAAGCTCTGATAATGCACAGACTTTATGAAATGGCCGATAACGTTTCGCAGTTGCATTGATCACCGTCTTCATAGCATTTTGCCACATTCTCTGAGCAATCAATTCTTCAAGTCCGATCTGTTGTTTGACAAAAAGAATGGGCTGGCTGTCTTCACTCGTCATTCTTCTTTTTGTCTCTTCTCCTCCAAACCTGTCAGCAGCGTCTCCAGATCAGGTGCCCCATCAAACACACTCTTAAACGCATGTTCTCATGTCATAGCTGCACAATTGGTCAGAATCTTCTTCACATTGCCTGCATTCGCTTTTTCTATGCTCTGCTAATCGCGTTAATCTCCCACTCCGTTGTTGACTTCACTTTCACCGAATCATCTATGTTTAATCACGACCGACTCTGCAACTTCACAGCACAGCTTCCGAAGATGAAACGGGATATGTGTGTTCGCATAACATATCAGCTCCTTCAGACCAATTCAGATGTAGTAATCAAAGTCGCACTTCTCTGCTTTTCCTCGATCCCTTCGACAAGCGTACAGAACTTATCGCACAAGTCTCTTTTTTTTTCCTTCTTCATATTTACACCATTCCTTATCCCATGATGAACAAAGATTTATAAATACTTTAGGGCCAAATGCCTCTTTAGTGTTGTTCTTCCACTGTATCTCTGCCCGTCCACTCAATCCGCTTCCTGGCTTCTTGCCTGCAGCATGTCCAGCTCGTCCAGCACGGTCACAAACAGCTTATCTGCAAAGCACACACACTATTCGTTGACTGCCTTGTTGGATCAAAACACTTCTCTCAAGCTCACCATCAGATTAAACAACAACGAGCACTCCGCTCTTCTGCCTTTGCTCAACCTCTCCTCCTCCTTCTTCTCATTCTCATTCTCATTCTCCTTCTTCCTCTTCTTCTGCTCTGTTTTAGCTCCACAAGTTCAAATAGTGTCTGAACTCCTTTGTTCAACTATGGCTTCCCTCTCTCCATAATCCTCAGCTCCATCACCTCCTGCGTGCTGCCTTCTTGAACAAAATCCTCGGTTGTCATTTTCAGCTGTCCACTTTATTCTTCTGCGCTTCAGCAAGTCTGCAAGAAGATGTGGAGAAATAAAGAACTTCACCTTAAACATCACGGAGTGAGGAAGCAGCGCATTTGGTTTCAGCATCAAGAATGTGATGTAGTATGTTGGATACGACATAAAAATCTCACCTTCTTTTCACTTGCATTGCTGTCCTTAGCTCCTCCATCTGCACTTACTCTTTTAAAAGATGAAAACTCTTTTTCTTTTCCTTCTTATTCCTCTTCCTCTTCCTCTTTCATTCGATCTCATCAATCACTCAATAACCAACCCCTCCTCGTCTCAGCTACCTTCTGAAAAGCAAAGATAACAATTGTAATTCTTCCTCTTCTTCCTCTTCTTCCTCTTCTTCCTCTTCTTCTTCTTCTTCCTCTTCTTTCTTTTCTTTCTTTTCTTTTTCATTTTCCTCTTCGGAGATAAAGATTGAAGTGGATTGTTCAACGAAAATAGTTTTATTGTTATTTCTTTTTATTGTGTTCATTTCATAATTGTTCTTATGATAGAGATAATGTATTTTTTACCTTATTTATTGAGATATGTCAAAATATTTTTGAAAAGTTCCTTTTGTTTAATTTTCAAATAAAGAAAAAATTTTATATTACGATAAAATTTCTGTTCCCACTCACCAAATTTCTCTGTAATGAAAACAAAATCTTGACAATGTTTTTATTTTATTTTAAGTGAAGTTTCGTGAGCAGGAACAGAAATTTAATCGAAATTTGAAATTTTTTCTTAATTTGAAAATTAAACAAAAGGAACTTTTCAAAAAAATTTTGATATGGGTCATTCTTTTTGAAAAGTCGCAAACGTTTAACTGATCTGAAAATATGATCAAAAATGATCAAAAAATGTTGATCATTCCGTTACCATCATATATTGCTGAGAATTATTCTTTTCAGTTTTGTCACCCTATCCCCGAGTTTTGCGTTTCAATAAAACAGATTTCATATATTATTTACACTGTAAAATCATATCGATGTTATCAAATATAGTTTTTTCTTGTTTTTTGTTGCAACTAAATAATTTGTTCATATTTCTTTGTTTTTGTTTCAACTGTTCATATAAACGTTTTAATTTTTTGAATTGAGACTCCACTTTAATTATTTTCCTTATTTGAAAGACAAATAGATTTTGACTTGCTTTTATTTGAGTATTTTTAAAAGAAATTATTAACCAGGAAAATTTCATCTCAACTGTCCTCGTTGCAATTAACAGAAATTAAAAAAATTGTTAATATTGAACAGTTATTAATTTTATAATAAATAATTAAAAAAACAACATATAATTTCTGATGTCAAATGTCCTTTTATAAAAATTCAAAAAAGAAATGATATCTCATGTTTTGAATCAAATCATGAATCATATCTTAAATAGCTTTCAACTTTTCATTTTCTTTTTTGCTTATCTTTTTCTTCTCATTTCAATTCCCTTCCAAAAGAAATTCTGTTCCTTCTTTTCCATCAAATCAAAAAAGATGAGATTTCGGTGATGATTGGCGTTTATAATTTGAACATGGACTTTGTGTTTGTGACTCGAAAGCAGCTGCAATTTTGTGTGATGAGTTGTATCAAAAAGCTTCTAGCGGGAGTGAAAACAATTTAGTTGTCTCTTCGATCAGCTCCTTTTAACTTCGTCTTCTTCAAGTGGAGTAGCACGCAGATCTTCTTCACATTCCGGAGTCCAATAAAAGAAGAGAAGAAGGTGACAGGGGATGTACGGATATTAGCATCTTCGTCTGTACGTGCATTTTACACTTCGGATGCCTCGAAGATGGAGGATTCATAAACGCTTGAATTGGCATGGTTGAATGAAATCGTTAGGCGGCTGAGGATAGTCGTGAAGAAAGCAGCTGAGCTGCAAAAGCTGGATGGTTATGAAGCTGTCACTGCTCCTGTCGCTGCGGATGTTGCACACGCTGCGAGGTTTCAATGTTGACTTGCTGCGCTCTGCTGAACAGAACGTGCTGTGTCAATTCAATGAATAATACTTTTCATTCTTCTTGTTGCTTTGCTCCCATTTCTTGAGAACTTGCTGAGAAAGAAGTCGTTGAAGAAGCCGATATTAACAGTAGTTGATGAAAATGCGTTCCTGTTAATCTGCAATACGCCTGATCCATCGCTGGCTCCGTTGGCCATTGAAAGGCTGGCGAACAGATAGAAGAAGACGAGGTATGCGGAGTGATGAAGCTAGTCAACAAAATGAGGAAGCGAATGGTTGCAGTGAATGAAGTGGAAGAGTTTGCGGAGAAGGCGCTGGAGGCGGTGGGGCAGCGGGGCTGATGATTGAAAATGTGGTTCTGTCGCCTGCAGCAATTGTGCTGCATTTGCTGGAAGAAAGAAAAGAAGAAGAAGAAGTTGGAAAAGGAAAAGGAGGAGAAGCGGACGAGCGTGCTGGAAGAGCAGCTGCAGGAGAAGGACAAGTTCATCTGGATGAATCAGAGGAAGATTCTGCAGCTGAGCGAGAAGCACAACGCAGAGGTGATGCAGGTGAAGGAGGTGAAGGAGCAGCTTGTGACGATGAAGAAGAAGAAGGAACTGATTAATATGAGGATTGAGAAGTGAAGAATCGATGCGCACAGCAGGGCATGGTGGTGAGTTGGTACAGCAAGAGTTCGATGCAGGAAATTGAAGTTTCCCTCGCAACGTCTTCTTTGTTAATGTCTGTATGTGGACGTAAAATTTTGTCTAGGGCTTCGTTGATTCCGCTGTTGGGCTGTGTAAAAAGCACAAAGAGAAGTTTGCAGC
Source organism: Monocercomonoides exilis (assembly GCF_001643675.1). NCBI lineage: Eukaryota > Preaxostyla > Oxymonadida > Polymastigidae > Monocercomonoides > Monocercomonoides exilis. The sequence continues at coordinate 453,159 of NW_027150591.1, forward strand.
GAGCATTGTGGTGGCAGCGCTTTTATGCTTGAGCTGGATTCCTCTTGGAAGGCTGTTGTTGTTTAAGCGAGGAGCGGAGTGAGTGTTGTGAGAAAAACAAACAACGATAGTGGAAGAGGTGGTGGAAGTGAGGGAACGAGATCTGGGTTCAGCAAGAGATCAGAGAAGAAAGGCGTTGGGACAAATGGTGGTGGTGGTGTTAGTATTGGCTGTGAAGGAGGAGTGGATGCAAAAGTGCAGTAGAAGATGAACAAGATGGAAAAGGAAACTAAGATGCTGATTGCATTGTCGAAATTGCAGAAGTGGATGATAAGCATGCAGAAGGCGCCGTTCAATGAGGTGATAGAAAAGGAGCAGACGGCGCTTGCGCAAAAGAAGCAGGAGCAGAAGAAAATGAAGGCGTCGTATGAAGAGAAGGTGGATCGGCTGGTTGTTCAGGTTCGGGAGCTGGAGGAGCAGGTGTTGCGGGGGAGATTGGCGGGGGCAGGGAAGGAGGGGCAGAGGAGAAAGGGGGGAGAGGGAGGGATGGGGCGGGGAGGAGGAGGAGGAGGAGAAGCAGAAACGGAGGGGGAGAATACGAGGAGGCAGAGGAGGTGGAAAAGGCAGAAGAAAGAGATGCAAGCGCGGTGAATAGGATTCCGCTGTTTCAGCACAACAATCCGAAGAGAGGGAGCGGGATGATTGCATGAAAACTGTGGTTCCAACAGTGGTAAAGAAAGGTTAAGGGAGTGCGAATGTTATGTAGTGGCCGTTCATGCTTCTTGAACAGACGACAGAAAGCAGAGATAGGGAAGAATCGGAGTGGTCTGTGACTTCTCCTGGTGTACTGAGGGCAGGGGTGTCTGGGGCAGGTGGGGTGCCTTTGCAGGCGGTGTCGATCGCGAGGGAGTGACTGATGAGTGCAGTGTCTGTGTCGCTGGAACAAGAAACGTTTTAATCAGCACGTGTGCTTCGGGTGCCACACACGCGGAGGTCATCCGTGCAGATGAAGCGTTTGTTGTAGTTGCTGAAGATAGGTCTGCAGTCTTAGCTAATATGGAAGCTGTCGAGGATCCGGGGGTAATGCGGAGACTTTATTTCAGCAGATCTTTGAATGGGGGTGGGAGTGCAGAGGCAGGGGTTTGTGGATTTTGTGTACATGTGGCTGGGGGAGAAGCAAGCGGCGCAGAAGAAGAGCGATGCGATACTGTGGGCAAGAATGAATGGGGAAGAACTGTTCCGGAAGGACTTTGTAAAGATGAAACTGTTTGAGGAATTTATGTGGAAAGAGTAAATTTGAGGTGAATTGGAGTTTTCCTGATAATTGAATGGTGTTAGAATGGGTGTGGGAGAAGAGATTAAAATGTCTTTTGGCTGTTTGAGGGGATTCAGTCGGAGAAGACGAATGCAGACACCTTTATGTTCATTGCGTTTCTACTGAATAACTTTAGGGAAGAAGCAGCTTCCTGATATTTGTAATGAAGCTGACAAGTTACAGCCTTTATAGCAGTCTTTGAATTATGTGATTGCGAAGGTCACAAGATGGCGTTGGTCAACTTGGAGAAGGAGTTTTACACAGTATCGAAGGTGACGTGTAAATGGTGCTGAAGCTACATGTGAAGATTGTTCAGTTGGTGAAAGAGAAGAAAGAAGGGTGGTTGACGTTGTTCCACATTGTGCGGCTGCCTAGAATGCTGTTGGGGCTGAGGCTGTGAAGGAACAACTCAAAAAAAGCGACGAACTTTGGTCTTTCTCCAGAGGATGGGCAATGAGTGGTGCAGTTTCTGCAGACGATGGCATCGCTGAGGGAGTTAATAGCGAAGCCTTACCATATTCTTCATTAGTATTAACATTATCCTTATCGTATTCTTCTTCTTCTATTCTTCTTCTTCCTCTAACCCCTCTTTTTCCTCTTCCTCCTACTCTCCTCTTTCTTCTCATTCTTCTCTTGTTCGTCTTCCTCGCCGCTTTGCCCGTCTGCTCAATCTTGTCTCTTTCTCTGTCTCTTTCCTAATGATCGAAATGTGGTCGTTTCCTCTCCTTCGCTTTGCAGAATTCGTTGCTTCGTTTTGTATGGCTGTTTGTGTGAATGGAGAGAGAGAAGAAAGAGAAGAAGAAGAAGATGATGATGAAATGCTTTTTGATTTTGAATTTGAAGGAGAAGATGAGGATGAAGAAGGTGAAGAAGAAGAAGAAGAAGAGGAGGAGGAGGAGGAAGAAGATGATGATGAAGAAGAAAAAGCAGATGAGGAGGAGGAAGAGGAGGAGGAAGAAAAAGAGGAAGAGGAAGAGGAAGAGGAAGAGGAAGAGGAAGAGGAAGAGGAAGAGGAAGAGGAAGAGGAAGAGGAAGAGGAGGAGGAAGAGGAAGATGAAGAAAAAGAAAGAGGAAGATGAAGAAGAGTAAGAAGAGGAAGAAGAAGAGGAAGAGGAGGTAGAGAAGGAAGAGACAATTAAAGAACAGAAGCTCCTTACGAATTCCTCGAACAGTTGTTGAATGATGAATCAACAAAAGAGGTTGCTCCTGAAGTTTTTTCGTTCATGGAAATGATACAGTAATCAGACAATTTCACCCGCATTAGCATCAATTCCATTCAGCACAACACTTCCACATTGTCAAATCTCAAATGCATTTGTTGTTGATTCAATTTGTTCCTGTTTCACATTTGTGATTGAGACCTCATCTCCATTTAACAAATAAGGAGGCTTAATGAATGATAGCAGTGATATAGAACAGTTATCAACATGAAGAATTCCATTTTCGATGTTCAACAATGTTGAATTCAAAACTATAGATTCAATGTTTTCTGATTGGCTAACAGAAGAGATGTTAACAAATGAAAGAGATAGCTGTCCAGTTGCTTCATGGATAATAGAATTTCCTGAATAAGAAAATAATTGACCAAAGTGGATTTTCAATCTCTCAATCCGAACAGTCTCTGTTGAAGTGATAATACTCCCTTTGTTGGTTATTGTTGAGTTCAGATGCAACAAAGCAGTTGAGGGAGATTCAAGTGAGCGGATGATCACACCATGCACATCACATTCACCATTGATGATAGTTTCCTCTGAAACCAACAGCTGAGAATAAGATGATGAAATGATATGCTGAACTCCCACATTCAACGAATCACAAGGCATCCTGGATTCCCCACATTGCTTGCTGTCTCCGTGGTTGCCTGTTGCTGAAGAAACAAATATCGTCTCGCTCTGGTATTTCACAACCCTCAGCAGAAGTTCTTCTTCCCCAACAAACAATTCCGTTGTGACTCCCCAGATCGCCATTTCTTTCATGTCAGGCTCTCTGTTAGTACTGCAAATTTGCCAAGCTAAAAAAATGAATAATTTTATCAGAATTATAAAAAAAAACATTCAAATAAAAGCTAAATGAAAACCTTTTGATATGTATGCTTTTCATCTTTATCAAACTTGTGGGAGTAATCTACGCATTTATTAAAAATCCACGCACATTCTGTGAAATGAAAAATTTCAATCAAATAAGAATTTTATTTATTAACGAGTCTCAATTTTTTGTTGAAATAAAATCGAAACACACCTTGTTCATTTCATTAATAAACAATTGCAGAGTGGTTCAATCAAGCGATACTCTTTTTCATTGAAAAACTGATATTTAAATTTTGATCAAAAAATATGATACATAATTTTTTTAAAAAAAGTATTTCTTCTCATAAAGAAGTTTGTTATGAACCAACAAACATCACTGTGAAAGTTTAATGTTTTTTTTTGTATTATGGTAACGGAGTGATTTTTATTAACTTTCATGGGATTAATTTTTGATCCGTAGCGACTTTTCAAAAAGAATGACCCATATATATATCAAAGTTTTGGAATATGAAATGTGTCAAAAGAAACTTAGCTGTACAAAATTGTTGGAAAAATGAATAAAGAAAAACTATATTAAAAGCAATGCGTTGAGAGTGTGAAATGAAAGAGAGTGTCTGTGATCTCCAGTTATTCTTTTCATCCTCAAGAAAATTAGCTCACAGCTTCATTCGCTGCACTGGGATGAAACAAAAGAAAAACAAATATTCGAATATATGGTGTGATTGAAACTTTTCTTAGATAAATTCATATTATAAATTTGAGCATTATCTTCCACAACAGAACTTGGCGATGCACTCAGCTCACTTTGGTATATTTTCAGACACAATTCTTTCAGCTTTGGATCTTCTTCAAATAAAACAGTTAAAATTTGTATTTCAAACCATCGCTTTATCCTATTGCTCCAATCTGACGTGATGCAAGAAGAAAAATTGAGGCACATTTCGTCTTCTTTGTCAGTCGAACATGGTGAGATGATATCGAAAACTTTGCTTGCAAAAAGCAATTCAACTTCATCATCTTCCGATTCAATTGCAACATCAATTGATTCGTTCGTATGTGAAAATGATTCAGATGGTTTTGATGATTGTGATATTTAAAGATGATGGAGAAGGCCAAAATGATGAGGAAGAACAAGATGAAGACGATGAAGATAATGAAGATGATGAAGATGAAGATGTTGATCTTATGACTGACTCAAAAATATTAGCTGCTTGAAAATCAGGATCTTTCATATCTTTTTCTACCAATAAAATTCCAAGAGGGTCTTCTTCAAAAATAATTCGGTTCGTTTTAAAATTCCTCTTTTGTCTTTGGTTCTTCTGGCTGTGGTGCTTCGCCCCTTTCGACTGTATCTGCAATTCGAAGGAGTTTAATGATTTCTGCACAGATGTCATCTAGTTTCTTATCTTTGTTCATATCATCAAAGCAATTGAGGAACTGAGACATTGTGAAAAAGCTGATCTGTTCATCTCTAACATATGAATGAAACCTTTCCAAAGCAAGATCGAAACTGTAATTTGATAAATAGGAATTATGTGTCATAGAAAAAGGAGAAAAAATATTAATTGTAAAAGGAGAGGAAATATCACAAAGTTAATTTTTATACAAACTGGAAGAAGAACAATTGGATAAATTTGATTGCAATGAAGATGAAAAAAAAGAATTTGTTGAGTTCAAAAAATCTGAGTGTGATGAAAAATTCCTTGGTTGTGAAAACGAAAAAGATCTCATTTGAACTAATCTATTGTCTTCATAAAAATGACCTAATTGAAAAATTGTTTTTTCCGAATTAGAATGCTTACTGATTGAATGGAGAAGATTTACTGTTCCTCCTTTTGAATCCAACTTTTCTATTACGTGTTTTGCTTCAATAAATGAATCTGTAAATTCATTTCTAATGAACTTTTGCATTCCAACTGGTGTTAAAATGTATGCCAGTGATATCATTTCACATGTTTTTCCAAATAGAAAATGGTTATGCATCAGAACAAGAATATTGGTGATTGCATTTTGCCAATTTGAAGATCTGAATCTATGGAAGCATTTGATTCCATGTAAAATTCCAATTGTTTGAAGGGTCATGGGGAAAATTTCACCAAGTTTTGTGTGATCGCTTTCCAAAAAAAGTTGCAACCTGTGAAAAGGAAATAACAATAAAACCATCAATACTGAATTAAACACTTTATCTGTAGAAAGTGACGAATGTTTTAAAATGGCCACGCTGTTTTTCCTTATAAATGAGCAAATTGGGTACAAACAAAGCCATCTCGTTTGAACTAATGAAGGAAATTTTTGCTTTTGTAACTTTCTGATTGCCGAAGAATGGGCAAATTTAGAAAAAAATGTAAGATGGTTCAATATTTGCCTAAGAAAAACAATTTTCGTGAAAGCTTTTGTAATAACAAAATTTAAAAGATGGTTAGAACCATAAATAAAAAATGTAGCAACTTAAATTTTTGATAGCAAAGATTCTTCATATTCTTCAAGTGATGTTGTGAAGTTTTCCAGAGCTTTTTTCTGAGGTATTAAACCATCTGAACAGAAACACTTAATACTTGCATGCAATTACTCCAATTCTTTTATTATGATCCAGGCTAATTTTCTATAATGACTAGTAATGAAACAAGGAGGATAAACTTTCCAAAAAAGGTTGTAGTTTCTAGTGACAGAGGAGCAATTGTGACAACGGTGCATTTTTGTCCTCCAACTATTCCACCATCCATCATTCCGCAAATGCATTTTCCAAATAATTCTTTCGCCCTCTTTTCTTTTGCGATTTCTCTTTAAGAAATTATCAAGCTGCTTAATTTCCTTCTTGTAAAATATAGGAATATTTTTGTAGGATGTTTTCTGGATTTTCTTAAGAAATTATAATAAAGGCAGTTATGAAATAATTAAATTCTTTCGATGATGCAGAAGCTATGGAAATGTTGCAGTGACTCACAATTTGCGCAAATAGAAATTCCAAATTAGTGCTTGTGTAGCTAACTGAATAATCAAATTTTTTTTGACAGGATCATCACGATTTTTAATCACAGAAGAAAATTGTTTGAAACTTGAAATATTTTGTGTTAATAAAATTGAACAATGATGATTTTTAATTCCAGCATAATTTTTTTTTCCACTGACACCGCAAACTGCATCTCCTCTTGCATTTGGACAAAGGAATTGTTTGTGATATTCCCTAACTGGCGATCCGCATTCGTTTGATGGGATGAAGGATATCCATAATTTTTCGTTAACAACTTCCAACGTTACTTTTGTTAAAAACTCTTTATCTTTAACAGGATGTTTGTAGACTTTGAATAATTTTTATTTCAAATCAAAATAAAAGATATTCACAAGCAAACCTGCTCCTTTTTCATTTCGTTCCACCAGAGTGAGATTCAAAAAGGAGCCTCCGAATTTTTTTAATTCATCGAGTTTTCTCAAATAACTCATTGCCTTACAATAAAAAAAATGTTTTACAAAAAAATGCAACATTAAAAACAATAAAACAATTTTCGAATCTGTTCGTGCATCTTGAAACACTTTGAATAGTGAATCTTTGTTTTAAATGATGGGCCCTAACATGACTTTTTTGACTGAGACACAAAAAGATTAACAAGTCACAGACTTGGAAATTCCCTAATTGTTGATCTGGTCATTTTCCATAATTAACGAAATATTCAAATAGATTTTTTCCATGAAGTTATGATTTGAATATATGAAATTTATCAAAACTGAAATAGCGAACAAATTCTAAAATTGAAAGTTATATATTCCAAATCAAAAAAAATATAGCTTTGACCTGAAAAAAAGAAAAAGTCAGTCAGAATTGTAATCATTGTTGTAAAAAGTCAGTAAGTCACAAAGGCTTAGTTTTTTTCATTAATTTTTAGATATGGAGAAGTTTTATAGAAAAAAGGAAAAAAAGCCAAAAATGATTTATATAAAGGCAAATTGATCAATGGGCAATTCTATTTCCAGTTCTTCACGGAAAGCACATGAGGTTAGCGCTGCTTCCGCTTTGATTTCCGAAGAAAACGCATCTTTTTCACTTATTCATTTCCCTTCTTTTTGAAGCACTTTGCCATGCAAACTGAACATGCCGTTTTGGCTATTAGAATGAAAGCGGGCTCTGATGATGAGACAGAAGATGGAATCCAAAAATCGCAGATTGCGCATAAGATTTTGAGTTTGCTCGCCTTCCCTTTTGATTTAACTGTTGTGAAATTTGGAATTTTTTAATCATTTTTCAGAATTGTTTTCTGAGCTTGAAAGCTTCAATGGGAAAGAGCAGAAGGAGAAAATCCTTGAAATAAATGGTTTTGTAGAAAATATGAATGAAAAAAAATTAAAATCTGTTTTCAACAAAAGTTTGTTCGACAAAATTTACGAAATGATTGAAAAAAAGAAAATGACAATTGAAAATTCAGTTTTGATGTTGAAGCACGTTGGGTATTGCAAAGAGATGGAAATTGCATGGAGCTTAAGCTTTGAAGAATCTCAATTGAGCAAAAGAGTTGGGAAGATGATGGTTTGTGAGTCACAACTTTAAGTAACATTCAGAAACTCGTTTTTTTCGGATTTTTTGTAATAGAATGATTTAATATCTAAAATTAAAACATGCTAGAGGTGAAATTTCCATTTTTAGTATATTTTTATTTCAATGAAAAAAATCAATTTTTCGAAAATATTACGGTTATGATCAAACTAATTTCTAATAATTTGAAATGAAATCAACTTTTCTGAAGGATTATTAAATTTTTTTATATGATTAAAAGCTTTCTTTTTTAATTTTATAAAAAGAAAATAACAAAAGTTCTCAATTCATTAAAATATTTATTATTTTCATCTTTCGTCTTGCGCAATCATTGAAACATAAGTTTTTTTTTGTGTTAAAAATTGATTTTTCGATTATAACCCTAACCATATGGGTCATTCTTTTTGAAAAGTCGCAAATGTTTAATATTCAAATAAATCAAAAATTTCATATCTTGATCAAATTTCGGTTCCCGCTCATGAAACTTTACCAAAGCGGAGGATATAATTTGACAACGCTATTTAACACATTCCTGTGAAGTTGTATGAGCGGGAACCGAAATTTGATCAAGATATGAAATTTTTGATTTATTTGAATATTAAACATTTGTGACTTTTCAAAAAGAATCACCCATATTTATAAAATATAGAAAACAAAAATTAAACGCAAACTCAAAACCTAATATTTCGATTCGAGAGAAAACCCTAATGCAGAACGAAACACTCCAAATTCATTTTCACGAAATTTTAATTCTTAAAAACTCACAAAACAATCATATAAGAACTTCAAATATTTTTAATTCACTTCATATGAATCGAAAGATTTTTTCTAACAAATTAATTTGTTCCAAACAATAAAATTTCCAAAAATCGTTCAATTTTCAAACAAAAAATTTCAAAATTACTTTTGATCATAACCATAATATTTTCGAAAAATTGATTTTTTTCATTGAAATAAAAATATACTAAAAATGGAAATTTCACCTCTAGCATGTTTTAATTTTAGATATTAAATCATTCTATTACAAAAAATCCGAAAAAAACGAGTTTCTGAATGTTACTTAAAGTTGTGATTAACCTGATGGTTGTTGAAAATGAAAAGAAAGATGGAAAGAATGAAAGTTTACTAATTGAACATTGTGAATGCTATATTTTGGTTAACTACACATTTTCGAAGAAAATGTGTTCAATTTGTTAGCCTCATCTTCTGAAAGTTGCATTGAAAAAAGAGGAAAATGAGGAAACGCAAAAGAAAGTGGAAATAACTTTGATGACACTGAACAATATTGGGTTCATTAAGGCATGATTTGTTCATTGATTGATTTATAGAATTGCTTTGTTCTTTCGTTGATCTATATGGCGAAATGTTTTGAAAAAAAAATGTATTTGAATGAAATCAAAGAGATAATCCAATATCATCAGGAGCATCACAATCTGACTCACATCACCTATCAGTCTGCTTGGCAGTTTTTGATTTATAGAGTGATAAAAGACGATAGCTTAGAAGGAATGATTGTGGATGCAATGCATTTTGTGAGAGAAGCAAGAAAAGAATTGGAAGAGCTTGCAAAAAGTGTGGATTGGAAGAGAAAAAAAGTGGGAAATGGAGAAAAAGAGTTGAAAGAATTGCTTATTATCGAGAGATGGCTCAATGCGATTTATGATCACTTATGCTTTTGCACATCGTGGAGTGAAGAATTTGTTGATCTAATTAGCAGAATTGTTCAAGTATTTCGAGCATCAAGAGATAATTACATAGAAATTCATACAAAGTGCATTTATTCTTTCAGAGATGCAGCAGGTTATAGAAATGTTAAAATTGATGGATTGCTGAGAGGAAGTGCTGTTGGTGCTGTTTTGGAGGAGATTCAGCAGCCAACAATAAATCACGATTTGATGTGGAATTGTTTGGTTTTCTTTTTGAATATTTCAGACAGATTGAAAGAAGAAGAGGAGGACGAAAAGGAAGAAGAGGAAAGTAAAATGATGAAAATGGAGATATATGAATGGATGGAAGAAGAAGGATATGAAAATTGCATTGAGAGTTTTCATAAAATCTTTGACTTTTTGAAGGAACAATTTCATGATGAATTATCGTTGAATATTTCTGATTATTTTGTGAATGCTTAAGAAAATGAATTGAATTTTGCTTCTCTGAATTTCAATTTTTTTTAATTTTTATTAAAGTTCCATTTCATTTATCAGCTAAAAGTTATTAATAGATTTTTTCACAGGAAAAACATTTTCTATGGATTGTCAAATTTTTCTGTTTATGATGGAAACGTTTGAGAAGTTTCTTCAAATTCTGTTTCTTCGATGGCAACACTGCCGAAAACGGCAGAGGAAATGATGTGTTCTTCAATGGCAGCATCATCATTCAATCCCCATTTGAAAATTGTGGATCAACAACCCAAACAAAAAGAGTGTGGAATAATGGACAAGCAGACAATGAAACTTTCAATGACTGGATCCCTCTCATCGCCCAGAAGAAAATCGTTTCTAACAGCGGAACTGATGTCGATGCCTGTGGCAGACCCCAACAGACCCCATGCGCCACCATCAAGTATGCCCTCAACGGCTTCATTTCCCTCCTCCAAGACGCTTCCCTCACCCTCCTCACTTCAACATTTGTTCCAACTCAAACACTCACCTTCAGCGCGGTTGATACCAAAATCACTGGAAATGGCACAGATGCCACCACCATCGCCTCCAGTAACATTCACCAATTATCAAACTCATATTCGCAGTCATCACAATCAACATCATCATTTTCATCGTCATCCTCATCAATATCAACATCTTCTTCACCAGATCCATCTGCCTCGTCTGCCCTCTTCCAACAGACCCAGGGCTCCCTTACAGTCTCTGCCCTCGCCATCACCCACAACTCCTCAAATCAAATCACCCCCATCCTCTTCCACCTCTCCGATAACTCCCCTTCCCTCAACCTCAACACAACCACCATCACCGGAACAACCCCATCTTCATCATCAATCACAACCCCCCTCTTCTTCCTCACTGCTGGCTCCATCGCCCTCAACCACACAGCAATCACCAGTTTCCCCCTCAACAGCCAAAGCATCTTCCACCTCGCCTCCCTCACAGCTCCCCTCACCCTCAACTCCTCCAACATCACCCACATCACCTCCACTGCCTCCCCCACCAGCTGTGTCCTCTCCTCTGCCACCTCCCCTGACCTCTCCATTTCCCCACAAACTGCACCATGACCAACATCAACTCAGCTCCAAAACACCAACAGACTGCCTCCAATAGATAATGAATATCATTCACCTCTTATGCCATTGTCAATACATTTTCGGTGAGCAGAATCTATTTCAGAGAGTGCAGCGTGAACGAATGAAAGAGAAGAACTTTAGAAATTGAGGAGAATGTATAATTTGAGAATGGGAAACGTTCATGAAAATAGATGAATTGTGTAATAAAAAAATATTTCAAAATAAAATTTTGTTTTAAGATTTTTGTGGGTTATTTTGAGTTAATTCACTTATTTCAAAATAACCAAGTTTTATTCAGTGAGACCGTCTAATTTTGAGTTTTCAGAACAACAATGATTTTTTTGCAACTTTTTGATGGAATGAAAAATGTCAAACTTTCAAATTTCATTATCCAAATAATGAATAAGCACCATATTTGTGAAATCAATGCTTTAAATCAAATAAATCCTATTATAAAATCTGAAAGCAATATCAATTCGAATCAAATTACATGAGAATTTTTAATTATTGCAAAGATGGATACATGACAGTTTATTATGATTCAAAGCAAAAACCTTACAAGAAACAATGAAATTCCCAAAAAGCACAGATTTTTTTTTGTTTATTCACCAATAAAATAAGACAAATGATCAAATGAAATCAACAGCTCAATTTTTTTTTCAATTCATAAAGATGAAAGCGAGTTTTGATTGCAACGGGTGTAAAAGAAACAAATCTATTATGGTTTAATGAAAAATTAACTGTGCTTGGACTTTTCTTTATAATTAGAATGGATTCGATATAAATTTTCAATTACCGCATTACTTAAAACTTTAACGAGATGACCTATTTGAAAAAACAAAGAGTTGTGTGGGTAAATGCATTGATCTGTATGCAATGTTTGATAATTTGGTTATCTATAATTTTTTAAAAAATAATTTTATTTATTTTCAGATTGGAAAACTTGATTCATTGGAGATGAAAATGGAGAAGGGGAGAGTGCGTGTGTGTTTGATTGCACTTTCACTTCATGTTCACTAACAAGCACTGGATGTGGAGGCATATATTGCCAAATACTCCAATCACACAATTCAAAATGAGGAGCATTCAATTCATTTCGTGCTCGGCAGTGTCGTGTGGCGGAGAATTGTGTTTCAATCCAAGCCAATCAACACCTCCAAGCAACAACCTTTATTGTTCTTCTTTTTCCACGATTGCAGTTGCAACGCTTCCCTCCATATGGCCACGATGTGTATTTTGAAGATCGATACAATCTGTTCTCATCGAATAACCCGTTCTACGAATCGTACACAACGAATAGCGATGCAAACAGACTATGCCATGCTTATTATTCAGGCGGTTGGAATTATCAGTATACAGAAAAGAAGGATTGGCTGAAGGAAGGGATGAAGGATCGGTATGTTGGGGTGGGTGGAAGTGACACGAGCAATCTGTGTGGAACGAGCGAGACAACGCCTTGCCTCCGGTGGGGCATGCAGTGGAGTCGAGCAGGACACAGACAAGATTGATTGTCATCCCAATGGAAGGAGATCACAAAAGCGAAGAAACAACAATTGAGATTAAATCAATAAAGGTTTCAGTCATTGGTGCAGGCAAAGAGAAGAGTTCAATTGGAACAGGAGCACTTTCTTCAGCAGAGACTCTGTTCAGTGTGACAACAGGTCACCTTGGTTTATTGCACATGAAGGTTGACTGCAACTCAAATGCAAATCCTTCTTCGCCGAGTGTGGTTGTGGTGTCTGATGGAGGTGGTTCGCTCTCGTTGGAGGATGTTGTGATCACCACCAGTGTTTCTTCAGGAGACTATGTGATGTCTTCGTCAGTGTTTGTAGTGCAGTTGTCGCAGCTATCAATGGTTGGTGTGGAGATCATATTAAAGAATATTTCAAAATCATTGTTCTCTGAGCTTGATCTTTCTTTTTCATTCTCTTCATCTGTATTGTTCTTATCGTTGATAATATTGGGAGATAGCGTGCTGGAGAATGTTAAGGCGAAGAATGTGAAGCCTATGGGCGGAGATGGGGTGGTTGCAGCAAAGGCAGTGGAAGCAGGAAAGTCATTTGCAATGCGGAGCACAAGAACAAAGGAGGGGCAGAATTTATGTGCATTGGAGAGAGGCGATTCTGCTATAAATTTTTGTCTTTTTAATTTTTGATGTTATTTGATTTGAATAGAGAAAGAAATAGACCACAAAAAATTCTTTTTTTTCTGATTTGAAGTAACTCAATTGATCAACTAAAAACTGTGAAAATCTCTACTGTTATACTCGATAATTTTTTGTTAACGCATGGAGCAGAACTATTTTGTTAAATTTTTTTTATTTAAAATTAAATAGAAGAAAGAAATTTTATGGTACTACATTATTAATCAAAAATGAGGCTTTATTAAGAAATATATTTATGATCTTCAAAAATTTTTTGTTAAACAGAATAACATATAACAATGAAATCAATTTTTACTTAAAAATTTTATTTTCACGGTATATATATGAATAATATTAGAAAGAATAAATGTCAAAAATACTCTCAAAAAATAAGCAACCATGAAATGAAAAATTATTTTATAAAGCGCAGCAATATTTCAATATTGATTACATATCAAAATAAACGTAGTTATTCAAAGGACTGATGTTGAAATAAAGAAAATTAAAAAGAAGGCAAATTCTTTCCAATAAACGAGTAAACAGTTTTTAATTTCATTGTTTCGAATGAAACTGCAAAAAACAAATTTTTTACCTCATGCATGTTTCTTTTGATGCTTTTCAAAACGATGAAAATGACTAAATAATTAAAAAATAATTTGTTATGTGATACTGAAGATCAACTATTGTGTTTTTGTGTCAGAATACAGACAACAAAAAAATTAAACAACCAAAAAAGAGAATGACAAATAATTGCAACAAGACAGAAAAAATAATAAAAGTTTTTATGTGTATAATCAATAAGACTGACTTTTTTTCAAAAGAATTAGTAAAACTCAAAAAACCATCGAAAAACTCGAAATTTGTGGGTTATTGCAAAATAACTTGATTATATCAAAATTGGCATATTCACAAATAAAGGGGCAGATTTTATCTTACAAAGTATTTTTATTATTTTTTTGTGTTAAAACTCAAAAATAAACATTGCAAAAATAGATTGGTTTAGGTTTTAGGGTTAGCGTTTCAGATCTTGGGTTTAGGGTTATGTTCCCGCTCTTCTATTTAGGGTTAGCACTCAAATAAACTTGATCTTTTTTGGATTTTTAGGGTTAAAGTTAAGCCAGGTTTAAGTTGAGTCAAAATGAAATGAAAGAACTTAAACGTTGTGTTATTGTCAATAGCAATTGTTTTTATCAACCTCTTTTTATCAAGTGGGTTATAATTTTTGAAAAGTCGCAACTGTTTAATATCTGGGTTAAATAAAAATATTCGTAATTAGATCATTTTTTTTCAATTTATTCATCAAACTATTTTAATATGCAAATATAAAAATTCAAACCTATTTGATGAAAGAACATTTTCATGGCAGAGAAGCTTGATGAATTTCTTGCAAAAAATGATCTAATTATGAATATTTTTATTTAACCCAGATATTAAACAGTTGCGACTTTTCAAAAATTATAACCCAAGTACTAAAACAAAAAAGTCAAAGATAAAACGTTTTGATTCATTCACGATGAATTAAATCAAAAGTGGGACAAGGGGATCACAAAAAAATTACCAAATAATGTATTCTTTCGATCTATTTTTTCTATCTTATTCTGAAAATGAGTCAATCAAATTTTTTGGAAATTTTAACTCACGTTGAAGAAAGAAATGTTCTTCCGAAAATTACTCACCAAAAAGAGGAAGAAAAGAAACTGTCATTGATCGAAAACGCATTGTTCAAATTCACTAACAAAGATTTGGGCTTTTTCAGAATGACTGGTTTCACAAAGAGTGAGTTTGACCTTCTTGTTCGTCTGGTTCAACCTGAGATATACCCTCATCCGGGTAAACGCAGAGTTATTGAAAAATTGGACGATCAGTTATTCTTGTTGATAAATTTTTTTCCTTTTGGATCGCCAACAGTTTCTCATCTCATCAAATCACCTTTTCTTAAAACGCAAGATGCAACTCTCAGATTTATACATTCGATCTTGCAATCCGTCAAAGTTTCTTTATCTGATGTGTTTCTCATGTTTGGACCTTACAGAATTCGTGGAATGAAGGAGGTGGCACTTGTTTTGGACTGTACAGTTTTGCCGGAAAACAAAACAGGAAAAGAATTTAATTGTGGAAGCGATTGTTTCAGTGGAAAGTACAAAATTTATTGTGTAAAAGTTGAAGTGGGAGTGAATCCAAAAACAGGAACTGCAAGTACAGTCAGCAAGGTTCATGGTGGAGCAGTTCACGACTATGTCGTGTTTCGTGAGCATTACTCTCAGTTCGCAGCACATTTGGAAGGAGGAAAAATCACGGCAGATTCGGCTTATATTGGTGCTACAATTGAATTAGGAACAATAATTACCAAACCTGTTTGGACACCAGAGCTTGCAGCACATAGAGTTATCGTCAAACGCTTTTTTGGTCGTTTGAAAACATTAATTACAATATTTCGTCGACCTTGGCCCTTAAAAATTTCTTCAATTGCTGAATACTTTTACGTTGCGAGCTGTTTTACAAATAATCACATACTGCAAAACCTATTATCGGAGGCAGATTTCGAGGCTCATCAACTTTTCCTCTCTGATCTAATTACAAAAGTTGAGCAAAAAAGACAGAAAAAAGAATTGGCAAATGAAAAATATAGAGCCAGATTACTTAATCGATTGAACCCAAGTTCAACTCCAACTTCAAGTGTAACATCTTTACATGCACTTGAAGATAGTTTGAATTTTCATATTTTAGCCATATTGACTTTATTTATATTAACAATTAAGTTTTTATTTTTTTAACGTACCATATTAATATTTTTATTCAGCTGATGCAACAAATGAACATCAAACACAGATCAAAGAGAAAAAAGGCAAAAGCAGCGGAGATCAGAAAGTTGTTTTAGCAATGAATGAAGATACTCGAATTTCATCGATTTCTGAAAGAGATGAAGGTTTTGTTTCCAATGATAATGAATGTTCTTTTAAATGGCTGCTTCCTAATCAATGGAAGTCTGCCAAGCAACTTTTTTCTTCATATAATTCTTCTTTTTAAACTGCAGCATCAGCTAATTCTTCTTCTGTTCTATTCCCACCTATACAAAACCTTTATTCTTCTTCAAATGAAACCTCATCTTCATCAACAACTCAACCAGCTTCATCTGCATCTCCACAACCTCCAACAACAATTCTTATTTCGGATCAAACAACACCTTCTCATTCATCTGAGTTGCAATCATCACAAGAAACATTTATGAATGAAGGAGTAATTTCCACTAATACCTCTCATTTAACTTCTTCTCCGACTTCAATTTTTTCTCAACCATCAACGTCAAGTTCAATTGAAACTCATCCAAGTTTTCATTCGTCTCAACCAACATTGGGAAAACAAAAACCTTCAAGTTTATTATCACAACCACGATCTCTCAATCTGGAACAATTAATGCCTTCAAAGAAAATTCACTGTCATCATTCCTCCATCCATCCTCCTTCTTCCACTCAGTTTATTCAAACAGAACACAACCAGAGTCCTGATAACGATTGTTTGTGTATTGCAAAAGCACCAGCAAAATCCTGCAAAAATCAAAAAGTGCCCAGTTCTAAACAATACCAACACAAGCGAACTGTTCTCGAGTATCTTTTAAATGTTAACAGTTCTTAAATAATTGTCCTTAATATATTTTTCATCGGAATTAGTATCTTTTCATGAATATTTTTATTAATTGCGTTTGTTTTTTCTCCAAAAGTTTTCCCATCTCCTTTTTGAATATTTTTCATCAATTATTTAACATAATAAACAACTAACAATTATTTTAAGAAACGATTTTTGTTAGAAAAAATCACTTTAAAAAATAGAACTTTATTGCACGTTTGGGACCAAAAATGATACGAAAAAAAACGTTATTAGTGATATTCAACGCAAAAGTTTCTTTATAAGTAAAAAACATTGCTGTGAATCTCTGTTTCGCAGATACTTTCATTAAAAAAGCAAATTCACTTTGAACTTCCGATGTAGGTTATATTTTCTTCATTGATAAGTCGAAAAAATGATAATGTTAAAAAATCGCAAGATCTGAAAAAAGTTGAGCATAATGATCATGAATAAACATTCAAAATTCAATAACACAAAACATATCTTCATGCTGCATATATTTGAAACGTTATTTATTAGATATGGAAAAAAAAATATATGATCAACAAACATCATTTTCAAAAATCTGCGATACGGCCCGTCATGATAAAACCACAACCGTTTTGAATTTATCACGACGAAACAGTGAGATCTAAATTGATTTAACGTTCACAATACGTTATTATATGGCCATATCGTTTTGGTTCTTAAGATGGGCTTTGGTTCGAGTAGCGCAAGCGGTAGCTTCCTCGACCATTGATATTCCGTTGGTTAAAGGTCGGGTGTTTGACTCCTGACAAAGCTCTTTTTTTCTGTGTTTTTCATTATTTTTTTCATTGAAATTTTTTTGCCCCTTTCTCTGTGAATATACATCAATATTTTTCTAATATTTCAAATATTTCACATTTCATCTGATACGAATATTGTCACTTTTTCGAATTTGAATTATTTTTCTTCGAAAATTAAATGTTAATCCCGAATTTGAATTATTTATTTTAGAAATAGAATTATTTTTGGTGTATAAAATAAATAGAAAAACGAATAATCGATTTCAGATAACTCATCAAATCACTGGGCAATGTCAAAATCGAGTTATTTTCCGAAGAAAATCAAATAATTGAAAGTCAAGGATTGCATTATTCACCAAAAAATCATTGATAACAATTCAAATACACAAATAAATCTGAAATAAAACAGAACCTCAATTACAGTCAAGGAAACTAAAGAAAATAATCTGATTTCTTGATCTTTGATAGCACAGATAACAGACAAATATTGGATTGCTGGTCCATCGAAAATAAAATAAAATAAAATAAAATAAAATAAAATAAAAATCAAAAAAATAAAAATAAAAATAAAAATAAAAAACAGAATAAATAAATGATTAAATAAATAAACTTTATAACTCCTCTGTGCAGTTTGTTGTTTCTCTTATACAATTAAAAAATTAATCTCAACAACTAAACATATATAGCAATAGATATGGAAAAAATAGCGAAATTAATGAAGATAATAATTTCTTTGAATGTGCATTAATAATGATCTGAATTTCAAAACTATATTAATTAGCAAAAATATTTCAATGCTAATATAAACTTATCTTCAAAAAAATACATATAAAAAGAAACATATTCAATGTCTGTATTTTAATGGATCATGATTTGTGACTTCCATGTGGCTTAATGGCAGTTCTCCGTCAATAACATCAGTAACAGAAATAATAGCTCGTTCATAAAAAAAACTAAATATCAACAATACCTGTTACAATGAGTACCCAACCATGTCTTGTGTCACATCATCACTTTCCATCTGGATCTTCTTTCTCTCATCGTCCAGAAGAGGCTCTCTGCTCATGCGACCTTTAAAGCTTGATGCCTTCCACTTCTTTTTGCAGCAGCCACAGAACAATTTCCCGCTGAATATAAATTCCACCACCGGAATCAGCTTCCCAATGTAATTCAAATACACAAAAGTTCCTCCCAATGCAGTGATCAGACCAACAGCCGACGTCTTAAACGACCTCGTCGTCACAACCACCGTCTGTGACAGCTCCACAAGCACATCCACTCCCACACTAAGCGCAAGGCTTAATCCGCTGTTCTTCACTTGAGAGCCTGGCTTGATTGAAATCCTGCTCGCTTCGTGCCCCATCTGCACAATGTGCTTCCACTTGTTCTCCTCATACTTGCTAACCATCAGCTCAGCAACAACCTGCGTTTGTTCTCCGCCTTTGAAAATATGCGCTGGATCACCATCAAAATGACTTTCTGCTTGTGACTGGTACGAAGAGTCAATGAAGAAGTACCCTTTCTGCTGTGTTATTCCGGAATCAACTGAAATGAACCCATCGATTCCATAAAAGAACGCATCTTTCTCTTTCGAATAGAACGACAGAAGTTTTGCTCTTCTTTCAATCGTATCAACGCTTATGTTTTCTCCTGAAAGTCGAATTGAACAGTCTGTTGTTGATGCGAATAATTTGTTTGGAGACGGAGACTGACTGCATCTTGGCTCGATAGCAACCGGTTCAGTGGGATAAATATCTAAAAAGTTTCATTTTGAAACAACAAGCAAAGCAGATTATAAAACAAGAAATATGAAAACAATTTATTTTTCAAAGATAAACTTTAATTTTTTTGAAAAAAATTACAACAAACTTAGTGGGTCATATGACGTTTTTCCAATCCCAAGAAGTGAAGAGCATTCTCCTTGTGCTTCAGCAAGTTTATCTTTCACATCCTTTACGCATTCCCCCGAATAATCTCTCAACCGAATTATGAACTCCATCTTTTTGTTGGTGTATTTATCCAGCGTTATATTCTGGACTTTTGAGTCAACATAAATTCGATTCTCGAGCGTGTTGATCAAAAAAAATAACACAATTACTGCTGAAGCTGCACCAACCACAAAGCAAATGCCAATTATCGAAACACATCCCCCATAACTCGTTTTCTTAACAGTCTTTATAGCTTTGTGTGTCTTTTCATCCAGAACATCCTTGTAAGTGTTGGAGTATTGATCCAGTTTGTACAGTTTGTCTCGTGTTGGCAGGCAAAAGCACACAACAGCTACAATCAAGCCAAGTGTCAGTGACACACCATAAAACAACACTGTGAACATTGTTTCTTTGTTCGAATTAGGATCATACGATTTTGGCTGCTCTGTGCACTCAAACGGCTTTCTCTGCAACGTGTTGTTGTTTGCAGCTGACCCAACAATACAGCTACTATTTGATTCACAATCCGTGCAATTATAATGGTTAATTTCTGGCATGTATGTGCCTTCTTTACAAGGAACACATGAATAAATCGATGATCCAGATCCCCATGAATCTGAGCCAATTGGGCATTTTTCGCATTCTGTTTGGTTCAAGCGCGAAGAATATGCTGCATGATCACAAAGATCACATTTATTTGTTTCATTGTTAAAATATGATCCTGGAGCGCAGCCAGAAAGGTGACTCTTCAATTTTATTCTTGTGAATTTGTTTGTGGCAATCGGAAGTGGAGTCATTCTGTCGCTAACTGCATAGCCGCCGAGACAATAAAGTGAATCAAGTGCAAAAGCGCAACTACCGTGCACTATAGGGAAATCCATTTCCTCTCTATCCTCGTCATATTTGTGTGTGGCAAGTTTGATTTCTCCGTATTCATCGAAAGTGGACATGGATAAGTATGATTTCTTTGCAACGCCAGATTCCTCTCCTCCAACAACAAATACAATTTCTCCGTCTCCAACAACAACTCCAGAGCTACCAATAGGGAATTTTGGACCCTTTAATTTTATCCATCCTCCATAAGAATCTGAAACCTCGAGCGGATGCGCAAAACAAGCTTCGACTGGCTTTTCTCTTTCATCTCCACCACAAACAAATAAATGTGGAATTGGCTTTTGATCATCTCCTTTAACTTTTTCGTTCAAAGCTTTCAACTTTTCCATTTCATTATTCAAATATTGGCTTTTGCTTTTTTTAGGATAAATTAAGTGTTCTCTTGGAATGATGCTTTTCACAAATATTGTTGGTCTCTGAACCGCAATGCGCATTTCCATAACTTTGAGCCATTCTGATGTGGCAAAATTGAATGCCCATATGCCTTTCTGCAGAATTTTGTTCATATCGCAACCTCCAGCAATGTATAACACCGATTCATATATTGTGGCACCAGAACGGCACATTTTCGGTGGTTTGAAATCATTTTTCACTTTTATCTTTTGCCAAGAATGTGAAACGTCATTGTATTCAAAAAGGTCATTGCTCATTGTTGCAAAATCTCCATTGCTATCATAAGTCGCTCCGCCAAATTCAAAAATTCTTCCATTTAACGCAGCAACTGCAGCTTCAGCAACAAAAGGTACGTCTTCAGAACAATATTGAAAATCAAACGGTTCTATCCATTCCCCATAATAAAGATCAAATAATCTGTTAATTGCCATCATTTTCTTTAACTCAGGGTTGTATCCTCCCACGATAGCTATTTCTCCATTCAATTCAGCAAGATGATGTTTTGTCACAGGAAGTGAAGTATCATAAAATTTGCCAGACAATCCAATTTCAATGTTTCTCTTATTGTTCAGAATAAAAGATAAGTGTTCCGATTTATTGGTCAAAAATGAGTTGATGGCTTTTTCACTTTTTGAGCCTGTCCATTCTTTTTTTGATGCGCGATGAAGTTTGTTTGTTGCATAATCTCCGTTTTTTCCGCCAAATGCATACAAGGTTCCTTCTTCATCCATCGTGCAAGATATTCCCATTAGACCAAATCCAGAATTAAATATGAAACCATATAGCGTGAAATTTTTCACGTTAGGGTTGATCCCAGTTGCAGTCAGATTCAAAACAAATAAGATATCCAACGGTTTTGCATTTGTTCCTTCCTTCCCGCAATATATAAATCCGAAACATTCTGTTTCCGAAGTGTAACTTGTTAATCCAGATCGAAAAATAGCTCCACTAAAAGGATAATCAGTAATTATTTCAATTAACTGGCAATCA
Organism: Monocercomonoides exilis; assembly: GCF_001643675.1. Taxonomy (NCBI): domain Eukaryota; phylum Preaxostyla; order Oxymonadida; family Polymastigidae; genus Monocercomonoides; species Monocercomonoides exilis. The sequence continues at coordinate 474,979 of NW_027150591.1, forward strand.
TCAGGATTTGACAGTTTCATCCTGTAAACATTTGGATTGTCATCAATATTATTTGTCAGACCTCCAAAAACAAACAAATAATCTTTGAATACGCATGCTCCCCCATCGCGAAGCGGGGGTGGATTTTTTGTGGGATCATTTTCGCGCAAGCAATGCCACAAAAATGTCTGTTTGTCCAGTTCCCACAAATCATTCAAAAGTCCATGAATTCCCTGTCCACCAAAAATATAAACGTGAGACGACGTTTCCGCCGTGCAGGGGGCATATCTCTCGCAAGGTATTCTTCCTGATTGCGGGAAGATTTCCCAAGAGCCTCGTTCAAACTCAAATGAAAGCAATTCTTTGCAAAGTCCACAACTGGTTAATCCACCCCAAATATACATAATGCCTTCAACGCAAAATGATACGCACATGTACCGATCGGGAAGAACATCAAGATTTGTCGTTGGAGCAATATTCCACAAATTCCGGCTCAAATCATTAAAATATGCATCTTTAATGATATTTCCATCAACACCCCTTCCACCACCGATAAACAATCCTTTTCTTTGTGGGGTATTGATGAAATGGAAGAATGATCCTTCTCGGGGACAAGGTGGAGAGCCAAATTTTGGCACACTTTCAACTGCTTCCACCAAATCCATATCTTCAGAGAAAACGATTTGGATGTAGTACAAAAATATAAGCATAACAATGTGATAAACTTATAATTCGAATCTTCCCCGTAGTTATTAAAAAAACAATTTCTTTAATAATCAATTTTATAATGGGTATTTTCTTGAAAAAGTTGTATGTTTTTCAAATGAATGGAAAATGGAATAAGCGCTTTTTTTTTGAAGAGAGGTTCAGGAAAATTAAAAAATTTTTATTGATGAATGTTTATCTTCAACTCCAACTATTATAGAATAAATGATATTTTTTGAAAAATTGTGAAGTCTGATTTGTCAAAGTGCTTTCATTAAAATAAAAGCATTTGAAAAAGAATGAACATTATTTATCGAATTCTCAATGATATTGACTTTTTGGCTTTTGAATATTTTTATTAATTAATTTATTGGAGAAAAAAGAATAAATGATTCGAATATATATCATGATTGTTTTGAAGAATTTTTTAGGCCTCTGCGACACATATTTTTTGCATGCAATTTGTCGGTCGAATAATTATTCATTTGTCGAAAAGATTGATATGATTGTTTTTTCCCGAATTTTGCAATTCGTGAATATATCTGTATTACCTAAAATTTACTGTTTCTTTCTTTTTTTTTTTATTCTTTTATTTTTTTATTTTTTTATTTTTTGAAATTTTTTAAAAATTTTTCAACCATAATAATAATGTATTTTGTGTTTTGAAAACAAATGAGACATTTTTGAAAAAACTGGAGAAGATATATGAAAGGAATCCCAAAGATTGCTGTTTTGTGATAAATTCAATGATTATGAATGGAAGATTTTTGTGATATCTTTGCTGTTGATGTGGATTTGATAAATAGCGATAATTTTTACGTTGTTATTTAAAAAGCTCGAAGAAAAATAACTCATGCATTAAAATTTTTCTATTCTTCTTCTTCATCCTCTTCCATTTCATTTGTTCCTTTGCTTCTGCCCACTACAACACAGCCATCTTCAATTGACACTCAATTTCCATTTCATGCCACTTCATCACAGCACCTCACATTACACTCTACAACTCCATCTTTCATATTACAAGTGCCTTAACTTTCTCTTTTTCCTCCTCCTCCTCCTCTCATATCCTTCCTTCACCTCTTCTCAGTCGCTTTAATTAACCCAACTCCATCCTCTTCCCTTCATCCAATCACCTCCCGCTCTTTCCAGCTCACTCCGTTGTCTCCTTTCTCCACTGCCAGGCTCCTATCCACTCCACCTGCTTCTCTCTTCTGCGGCATTTCTCCCGCACGCACCGCTCGCCTGCGCCCGCTCGCACAAAGTGTCGATGGAACATTACGTCGTATGCTTTTAAATAGAATTGATTAATTTACAACTTTTTATAATTGATTTATTGATAAATTGATTTCTTCGACTTTGTTGATTTTATTTATTTATCCATATCAACGTTTCATAAACATCTCATAAAAGAAGAATCACAACGTCCATCATCAGCATCAAGACAACAACTTCCCGCTCTTCGTCGACCTTCTTCTCCTTCTTCCTCTTCCTTCTCTTCTTCTTCTTCCACATTCACTCCAGGCCGTCCTGTTGGCCGAGACTACCCTCTATTCCAAGGCCAAACACAAACGCAATCACAAATTTTGAATCAAATTCAAAGTCAAAATCAAACCCAATTCACTCCTCGCTTCACCAACCCGTTTGCTTCTGATGATTCAGATGTGATTGTGTGGGAAGCAACAGACAGACTGAAAAACACCAATGCCAATTTCTGTCCATTTTCTGATGCTTCTTCTTTTTCTTCTTCTTCTCAAATGAGAGCTTCATCTGCTGACGGAGGCGGAAAAAGCAGAAGAATGGTGCTTCCACCTCTTTCTGCTGTGAGACAGGCGAAAGAGAGAGGGATGACATCGAGGAATGTATATGGAAGAGAAGGAAGAGGAGAAGGAGAAAGAGAAGGAGAAAGAGAAGGAAAAAGAGAAGGAAAAAGAGAAGGAGGAGAAGGAGGAGAAGGAGGAGAAGGAGGAGAAGGAGGAGAAGGAGGAGAAGGAAGTGAAATCAATAGAAATGGAGATGTGAGTGTGGGTGTGGATGAGAATGATCCGATTGTGCAGACAGCAACGATGCTGATGAATTCGAAGATGCAGAGAGCGTTAGCTGGTTGGAATGTGGACAAGCTGAAGGTTGTGTTAATTCTGTTTATTGAAATCATGGAGTTGATATTTATTTGTGATTATTCTTTTATATATATGTTGCAATTTAAATGATGTCATTTATTTTTATTATTTAATATTATTATGATCATCTTTCTTTCTTTATTTTTTTCTTTCTATGTGTATAAATGAAATATCAACCATTCTATTCCACTTCCCTTCACTTCCCTCTTCTTCCCTCTTCTTCCCCCTCAGGATTTTTCACCCAAAGCAATCGCCACGCTGAGCAAGCAGCTTCATTCGAAGGATCCAGTTGCAGATACCGAGATGCTGTTGAGAGATTTGAAGTACAACGAGAGGGTGGAAGAGAAGGAAAGGACAAACGGAAGATGGGAGTTTACAATTGATGGGGTTAAGAGAGAAAGACAGGTTTGATAGAAAGGATGAAATTTTTTATTTATTTTTGTTTTTTTGAGAAAGAGAGAGAAGGAGAAAAGGAGAGAAAGAGAAAGAAAAGAATTCTGTGATGCGATTGTTGTTTCATTGCACTTTTTGAGTGACTTTTATTTAGCGATTTAATATTTTTGGTTTTTTTTTGAAATAATTTGATTTTGTGGTGTATTTCATTCAATGATAATCTTCTTTTCCATTTCACTCATCTTTCTAAACTTTATTACCATTTTCTTGTCAAATTTCTTCGTCACTATCTTCTCCTCCTCCTCCTTCTCCTTCTTCTCCTTCTTCTTCCTTCTTTTCCTTTTTCTCCTCCTCCTCCTTCTCCTCCTCCTCTTCATCACATGATTTTTCAAAATCTTTTATTTCTTCTTCCTCTTCTTCTCATTCTCATTCTTCCCCCTTTCGCCTTCTCTCTTCTTTCAAACAATTTCTTTCGACAAATGTGACGTTTTCCACGTCATCAAACTATTTCATCATTCCAGCAACCTTCTTTTCCACAGTCCTCTTCGGGTTCGCATGTAGCTCCATCTGATCCTTCATCATCATTTCAGTTTCCTAATTTTCATGTCATCTTGCTGATGCACTCCAATAGAGTGACATTTCATTCTCTGGATAATACGGAATTATCTGAACAATGATTCTTCACTTTTTTTGTTTAGAAAATAGAATTTCGACCCTTATATGTTATCACAGTTTCATGTTATAGAAAAAGAATCGCATCATATATTTTTGTGCAAATTTTAACTTTGAACAAAAGATTTTTGAAATTATTAGTAATAATAACAGTCTTCAAACAACCATTTTATCATTTCATAGAATTACCGCAACAATCAAATGTTATGACTGAAACAACGTTATCAAATATGAATCAAAAATAAAAAACAAAAAACATAAAATAAAAAACAAAAAATAAATAAATAAATGTTTGTTGTTTGAAACACAAAATACTCTGTTTCTTCTTGTAAATAATGATTAAAAAGCGTTGTTTGAACAATGCATCATTTTAAATAAAATTTATCCAAATCATTGAACTTCAAAAAAAGAAATCGAAACAAGCATGATTCAAAAATGAAAAAAAGTGAAATCTTCAAGTGAGTGAAAGTCTCAAAATAAAAAATAATAATTATTTGTTAAAAAATCATTTATTCACATTTACATTTTACAACTCGACTGATCTTTGTCAAACGACAGATCTTTGTCGTTCGACTGATCTCGACAAAGATCTGTCGATAACCCATTTTTATTATTAGAATTTTTTAAAAAAAATAAAAAATTATGATTTTTCATTTCCACATTTTTTAATGAATATTTATCGATAAAAAAACATAAATTATGATTTTATTTCGTTTTTCATTAACAAAAAATTAAAAAAAAATGAAAAAATCTTTTTAATAATTAAAAAATTAAACTCGACAAAATTGTTGGTCGAGTTGTCGAGTTGTTTAAAAAATGTCGGTCTGTCGCAGAGGCTTAGAATTTTTATTCAGATTCTTGTCTGTGAACTTGGAAAAACAATTGAATAAAACTTTAATAAATATCTTCTCATTTTTGATAGAATTTTTTGTTGCAAAAAAAGATATTTTTGAAGTGTAACGCTCTGAGCATGAAAACTCAAAAGAAAAAGATAAAATACAGAAAAAAAAAATTTGAAGCTGCAGTGCCTTTTTTTACAATTAAAATAGTGGAACAAAAAGAAGCCAGGACAGAATTTCACACTTCAGATATTTTCATTGAAAAATTATGAACTTCTGAAAAATTTTTTGTGATTTGGAAATGTGAAAAAAATGGGTTAATTTTTTGATTAACACATGTGAGGCCTCAAACCATTATATTATCAGAATAATAACTCTTGTTTTCAGACATGAAAATCCAAATTTATTTGAAATTTGAGAAAGATAAATTAAGTCATGAGCGAACCAAATTTTTTATTACAAATGCGAAAAAATTTGAAAGTTTTTTCCCACAGATGGAAAATGAAATTAATGATACAGATAATGAAGACTCACCTTATGAAAATGTTTCAATAGATACTGAAAATCACTTTGCAAAGCTCCACCCAGAGCTGAAAAGAAACACATAAAAAAATGAAAGTGCCAATCGGCTTGCGAAATTGTACCAATGTGTTTGTAATTATTGCATTCACAGCTCGACTATTTTCATGGAAAAAAAAATTATGAAGATCTGATATAAAAATAGGATGAATTGTCGCCGAGAGTGCTTTCAAACTCAAAACATCACGTGAATAATCCGAAAAATGAAAACTCTTGATTCGTATAAGAACCACAGAAAATTGAATATTTTTCTGTTGTTGATCCTGAATCTGCTGATGGGTTTGCACTTCCATCTGTGATTTCATGACTGAACAAGAGCTTTCCTGATGAAATGAAGGCGCTTCTGCAACAAACTCACAGCATCTTACAAAGCTTAATTGGCTGGATGATGTGAAAATAATTAAAAATACACTCATAGACAATCCTCCACCCTTCAATTATCTATAAAAGAAAACACTTATAATCTTGACACTTTCACCACTTGCTTTTCATCTACTTCAACACTTTTATTAAAGATCCAACATAATAAAGATAATTCTTTAAAGAGAGTGAAAATTTGTCAAAATTTTTTTGTAAAGTTCCTTTTGTCTAATTTTCAAATGGAATAAACATTTCATATTTCGATCAAATTTCTTTTCTCTCTTATGAAACTTCACAAAAATGGAAATAATAACATTGTCAAGATTTTGTTTTCATTACAGAGAGATTTGGTGAGTGGAAACAGAAATATGATCGAAATATGAAAATTTATTTTTTTTGGAAATTTAACAAAATGAACTATTCAAAAAAATTTGGACATATTTCAAAATATATTTTAAATAAGTTTAATGTGATTAATTTACAGGTGAAAATATAAATTCAATATTTTCATCATAATTTCATTCCAGCTTTCAAAATGTCATTATTTTTGATATATTAACATTATCGAAGTTTTATTTCGATGCTGATGATATTTGTTAAGCTGAAATCAGAATTTGATGAAAATATTCAATTTTTTATCATTCATGAATTTTTCAAATTGAACTTTTTCGAAAAATATTTAACCTTTTGAAGTATTCATTTTTCTCTGCACATAACCACCCAACCACTCCACAGAGGTATTTTTTCACTTCTCTTAATAAAGCAAAAAATGAAAAAATGAACCAACTTGTCCATTGACATCATCATAAAAAAATATATCTTTTGAATATTCTGCCACAAGAAATTCAAGTTTCCATCTCACCTGCTGTCATGAATTAAACTATCGCAACCACAGGCGTTCTTCAACACAAATCTGGATTGATTCTCATGAAGCTTCCAGTAACTTCGGAATATGCATCTCAGGTTCATGTAAACAGTTTCGACTTCTTTGAAAAGCTGTTTATGATGAGAAGCTTCTGGGTGATTTGAGTGAACAGAAATGAATTAAAAAAGAAAATAGTCCTGATGAAATAGAATATTCAGTTGATATGAAAAAAGCAGAACAAAAAGAAGAAGATAAAATAGAGAAGTTTGCTGAAATAACCAAAACCAAGAGAAAATTTGAAACGAAAAAAGTTATCAAATAATACTCAAAGAATGAAGCGGACATTAAGAATGAAAGAAAAATGAAAAAGAAAAGTCACATATCAAGTAAATTTGTTTTTTTTAATTACTTTTGCCTTTTCTTTCATTTCTTCTTCTTCTTCTTCTTCTTTTCTTTTTTTCCATTTCTTTTCTTTTTTTCTTTTCTTTTTAATTCTTTTTCTTTCTTTTTCAATTATTCTGATTTGAAACGTAAATTGAAAAAAGACATTTGTTTGCCAAACACAAAATTATAGAGAACTTTTATAAGTGAAATTGTGAATATTGTTAACGTCAAGAAAATAACTTTAACAACGATGTTGTGCAAAAAAAAGATATGGATGAGATTATCAAAATTTCATTTCACATTCATCATTAATAATTGATAATCAAAAATATATATTTTTTGAAAGTTCTTGCTTGTTAGTTGATGAAAAGCAATTTTTTGATATCACTCTATTGATCTGAAAATCCAAATCATTTTCACAGTTTTGAGAATTCTTTTCTTTCTTTGATGCTAAATTTCTTTAATTGCTGCCTTATCTTTGATGTAGCATTCTTTTCGTCAACCATCCAAAAAAAAAAGGAAAATAAAATGAAAAACCATCTCATTACCAAACAACGGATGTTTTCATTCTCATTTTCATTTTTAGTGAAAAGTTTGTCAAAAAAAATAATAATAAATAACAAAAATTAAAATCTACATATAACTCAAAAAAATTAAAATTAAAATTAAAATTAAAATTAAAATTCTTTTCCCTTTGAAAAATTATTGAAACTTGATTATTCATCATTGAAATGAAGCATTTGGCTTTTTTTCCTTTTCAATTGCTTCCAATTCTTTTATATTTTCAATGTTTTCCAGTTCGACTGCGTTAATTTCATTGTGAATAATATCAATTGCTTCTCTGCTCACATAAAATGAAGGACATGATAATATTTCAGTGTTAGGAGTTGAAACAGTTCTCTGATGAGTAATAATCATCGATGAATCATCTGCTTCAATCTCTGAATCAGTTGCAAAACTTTCCAATTTAGAATGAAGAAGTTCAGGCTGCTCGAAAGCGTAACCGTTAGAATCGTTGTTTTTACCATTCACAAAAAGTGAAGATGAAAATGGCATTTTTGCGCCAGACTCTTCTTCGAAATGAGTCCAATCCAAGTCGATTTCAACATTTGATTCATCAAATTCTTCTTCGTTGAAATTCTTTTTGTTATCAGCTTTCGATAATGAGATGAGTGGAAATGGCATGTTAATGCCTTCCGAGAAAGATACTTCGTTCGTCATTGTAATCTTTTCAATGTTTTCCTTAGAAGTCACGAGTGATGTTTTATTATTTTCAGCTTCTTTAAATTCTTCTCCGGAATTTTCTATGTCTTGTTCCTTTCCTTTGCAATTTTTGTCTCCCCTTTCAGTGACATCAAAAAGTGCTCCTTCTTCTCTGCTTAACAATGGAGGGAAAGTTGAATAAATGCAATCGTTCGGTTGATACGCAGGAATAACTTCAGCATATTTCAATAACACCAACTGTAGCTCCTCGTCCACATCAATTTCATCCTCTTTTTTCTCGTTCTTGCTTTCTTTATCCTGTTTGCTCATGCAGTAATGATTCCTTTCATAAATTTTTTTTGTATTTGCGTTCACTGAATTTGTTTCCATTAAACTTATATTTGCTATTTTATATTGTTTTTCTTTCTCTGATATTTCTTTCTCTTTATCTGATATCCTCTTTGACATATACCGCGATCCGGTCCATCCGCTTCTAAAAGCTGTCCAAAAGATGCTCATCAATCCTGCTCCGCTGTGCATCAAAGGAAGAAGCGGTTGCCCAAATGACTGCGAAGGCAAATGCACCTGTAGTAGAGGTAACATCCCTGAAGGCAACTGCAGCTGATGTGTATGCGTTTGTTCAGGATGCGACAGAGAGGCAGTCAGTCGCTCGAAAGGAAATGTTGACTTGATCTGATTGAGTGGATAGAAACCTCTGAATGGAAGTGCAAACACACCATCCATCTTCAATTTAAAAGGAGTCAAGAAGTATTGATTTTGTCCTGCAAAACTTGTTGAAAGACCACACTTCGCTTTTTCATTTTCATTTAATTGCAAAAATTCATAATTTCTGTCTTTGCTATTTGAACAATTAACCTCTTCATGAAAATTTTCTTGCTTTCTTGGAAAGAATGAAAGACACTTATTTTTGTGCCTTTTCCAGTTGGGAATGATCCTTCCTTTCAGCTCCGCAACAGCATTTATTCCTAAGTCATACATAAGTGGATCGTTTAACGCAATAATGGCAGATGTATTGTTCATATCAACAAGCACAAGCGAAGAAGAAGAAGAAGAAGAAGTTGATGATGATACAGATGAAGAAAGCACTGAATTGTCAACAATTTCTGTTAATTCCATTGGTATTGAAGATAACTCAGAAAGTTGCGATTCGTTCGACAATTCTAAACTTTCATTTTGTTTTTCTGTAACCATGTTCTTTTTCAATCCATCGTTTTTTTCATCCTTAACATCTCCCAGAATAATGCTTGCATCATCCATTTTCCCTCGTATAAATAAGTTTGCATGCACATGATCATGCAACACCATCGGAAAGATAAAGAAAAGCAGAAGCTGCAAAATGGAAGGCAGCGCACGAGTTATTTGGATGATGCTGTGCTGGAAAGTGATATCGATGCAAACAGGCGGAAGAAAGATTGACTGAAGAAGAAACGAAAAATAATCTATTTCTGAGGGAGAAAGCGAAGAGAACGCTGAAGAAGGATCTTGCTGTTCGGTGGAGAAGCGTGTGAGGTTCGGATATTGTTGAATGTGTGGAATAAGTGAAGTTGAAGTCAAATACAAAGAAGGAGATTGAAATGAGGCGCACTTGCTTGAATCTTTTTGATTGTTTGAAGAAGGCTCGGATGCTAATTCTTGTGCAGAAGAACTACAAGGGCTTGGATGCGACAGTTTCGAGTAATAAAAAGGATACCTGTGCTTAAGAAGCTCGGTGAGGAATGAAACATACAAAGATGAAAAAAGAGGATTATTTTGTTTGAGATTTGCAGATGCGGGAAAATGAAAAGAATTTTCCAATTGCACGCAGTTATTTTTGTCAATATTCGAAGTATTAATCGGTCCAACAAAAGAATCAGTTGAAACATAATCAGAGGAAGCGGAATCAACAGATAAAGGAGATGATGATGGAAGAATGTCAGATTTCCCGAACGATATTTCTCTATCATCTTTTCTATGATTGCTGCCTGAATATATCCAATCTTCTTCACTTTCTAATATTTCATCTGAATATGACTTTTTGGCTTTGTGAGATTCAATTCTGCTTCTTTGGTTTGGATTGTCAAAATCTTCAGCCCTCATGTTAAACACCCCTCTCTCATCTTCTTGATAGGCATTTCCTTCCCATTCATTTTCCTTCTCTTCTTCTTCTTCTTCTTTTATTCTTTCTACATTTTCTTCTCTAATTCTTTCCATTTCTTCTCTAATCTTTCTCTCTTTCTCCGCTTTTTCTCTTTCATTTTCCAAATATCTTCTTCGTAATTCTGCATTCAGCCACGTTTGGAACGGATACTCAAATGAATGCGTTCGATGCTTTTCAATTCCTGGCGGGGGTTTTGTGGGCGCATGCACATCAAAGACTATCATCGGATCCGAAAAATACTGCAAAGAAGACAAAGGAAGAGACAAGGAACTGAATTTCTCATTTGACTTACAATCGCTTTGAGATTTGCTAGATTTTTTCTCTTTATCAAGTTCCTCTTCACATTCTTTTCTTTTGGGACCCTTAATCTCCTTATCAAATCCAAAAGACATTTTTTCTTTTTTCTTTGAAAGAACTTTGCGATCTCCAAGTTCTGACTGCAAAAGAGGTGTTAAAACATCCATTGAATCGACAGAGCCTGAAATATGCAGCAGCTTCCAAGGAAGAACAGGAAGAAGCAGATCAGAAGAAGCGAAAGAAAAGGAAGAAGATGACGCTGATGACGATGAAAGTGTGGTTAAATGAGTCTGAAGAGGACCATTCGAAGAAGTTGGGATATCAGTTGCTTGTGTTTCATTGCATTCTAAATCTCTTTCTCTTTCCCAACTAACTCCAGCTTCTTCGATACGTTCGTTTTCTTCCTCATCTTTCTCAAGCAAAGAAGAGCAGAATTCATTTACAGCATTATTGTCTTCTTGCAAGCACACCACACGGTCCATGCAATCAGCGTAAAGATTTGATATTTGCTGGCCAGAAGGAACACTATTGCGCTCAATGGAAGGAAGTGAAGGCTTATACAGAAACCTCCCAGGCTCCATCTTAACTTTGATTCCGTTAAGTTGAACAGCAAAGAAAGGCAACTGAGTTAAAAAAAAAGTAGAAGAAAGAAGAAAAAGGAGTTCAAAAATAAATTAATGATATAAAAGATTAAAAATGGGTCAAATATCCAAAATAAATATTGAGAATTATTTTATTTCTCAAAATCTTAATTAAAATAAAGCATTCATCTTAAAAATTCTTAAAATCCGATCGTTTTCATTGCTCATAATTTCAAATCAACATTACAATTTCAAAACATCCAAAATTTTAATTACCAAAAAATAAAAATGTGCACATCCATTCACTCAGATTCCAACTCAAACAACCACAAATAATCACAAAAAAGAGCCTTTCACACACACCTCAGTCATATTCTTCGTCCTCTTCATAAGGGGCACCTCCTCCTCCGTCGCTATTTTGTTTGCCAAGTTCAGCAGCTGCCTCTTCCAATGCTCTTTTGCAGCAGTCCCAGGCAGCTTGATAGGAGGCGATTCAGACACAAGGCGATGAATGCGAGTGAGCCAGGAATAAGAAGAAGAAAGTGACAAAGACAAAGAAGGGATGTTGATGTGGATGGCGAAGGAGAACAGAGGATGATTTGATGGTGCTAATGATGAAGATGATGTTGAGGAAGTAGAAATATCAGAAGAGGAATGAAGCGAAGGAGAAGGTGATGTTGTAAATGATGATGATTGGGAAGAAGAAGAGGAAGAAGAAGAAGAAGAAGAAGAAGAAGAAGAGGAAGAAGAAGAAGAAGAAGAAGAAGAAGAAGAAGAGGAAGAAGAAGATGAAGAAGGAGACAATGGTTGAGGCGAAAACTGTGTTTCTGGGCATGTAACTTCTCCCCTTTGTCCTTTTGCTTTGAACAAAGATTCGTTCGCAGATAGCAGCGGAATCATCATTGGAGATATCTTTTTCTCGCTAAGCAGACGAATCTTTTCTTCATTCACCATCCTCTCAAACATTTCACTTTCGGTCATTCGTCCATTTTCATTGCTTTTCCCACTTTCATTCAATCTTGTTTTCTCTTTCTCTTTCTCTTTCATTTTGGCTTTCCCATCCTTTCCATCCTTTTTCGCCTTCCTTAGCTTGTTCAAAATGTCCTTTAGCATTTTCTGAGGAAAAGCCGAAGAAGATTTCTCTATTGCCATCTGTTTGTACACACTCAAAAACGACGAAAGCGTAGCCAGCATCGAAGTGAGTACTGAATAAAGAGAACGGCAGAGGCTGAATTCAATTGGGGTGGACGAGACGTCGAGACTGATAGACGAAGGAGCAAGTGAAAGCGGAATCTTTCGGTGTGAACTGGAGAAAGGTGAGGGAGAGGAGCAGAAGGAGGGCGAAGAAGAAGGAGACGGAGATTGAAAAGGAGAAGGAGAAGGAGTTAGTGAAGGAGAAGGAGTTAGTGATGGATGAAGTGACGGAGAATAAGAAGAAGAAGAAGGAACCATCGGAGAAGCTAAAGGAGAGCTAACAGGTGAAGGTGCTTGTATGAAGTGTGCAGATGTTTGTTCGTGTGGAGAAGAGAAAGGATGAGAAGGATGAGAAAGAAAGATGGAGGAAGCATTAGAAGAAGAAGAAGATAATGAAGAAGACGATGATGATGATGAAAGAGGTGATTGAGAACGAACTGCTGGCGAGTGATGTGAGAAAGAAGGCAAAGAAGGTGAATAAGAAAGAGTAAGTGAAGGAGAAGGCGAACGCACAATCAATGGAGACATTTTGTTTTTTCCATTCATTTCTCCTGTGAGATTAGGAGTTGTCAATGAACTGCGCAGAAAAGCTGGAGAAGAAGACGAGCAATTCTCAACAGGAATGGAAAAGCTCTTCTTCTCATTCAAAATTCTGTTTGTTATTCTCACAGCATCAGAAGAGGAGAGCTTTGGCTGTGTGTTGTTTGCAAAGAAGTCAGAAGCGACGTTCATTTGGAATGCTGAGTGCTTCAGCAGCATCTGCCAGCGATGGCGGATGGGCAGATAAACAGCAACAAACAAGCCGTCGAGAAGAACGCGAGATAAAATGAATGAAGAAGGAGAAGAGGAAGAGGAAGGAGAAGAAGAAGAAGAAGAGTAAAGTGAAGGGGTATTAATGAAGTTAGAGAAGGAAGAAAAAGGAGAGGGAGAAGAGGGAGAAGATGGGGAGAAAGCCAACGAATGAGAATTGACAGACAAAGATGCAGAAGAAGATGAAATAGCAGAAGAATCAGTGGGCAAAGGCTGTGACAACGCTGATAAGCTCAAATGTGGTGTGGAATTCCTTTGAAGAGCTCTTGATGAATTGCTTTCAAGTGAATATTGGTCCAAAGATGATGGATTAAACTTATAATTAGTAAATTTATCTTTGTTTGAAGAAGAGAAGGAAGAAGAAGAGGAAGAAGAAGAGGAAGAGGAAAAAGAAGAAGAAGATGGTGATGGAGATAATGCATCGAAAGTTGCAGAAATAGCAGCAGAAATCGAAGTCGGCACGTCTTTGCCTTCAAAATGCACAATGCTCAGCGGATGAGGCGTTGCATAGTTTCTGATAAGACCTTCCTTTTCTCTTTTTTCAACTAGCAAATTTTCACCAATAATTCCTCGTTTCTTCTTCTGATTTTTCGCATTTTTCTTTTCTTCTCTTTTCCTTTTCGCTTCTTCTTTTCGCTCTCTTTCGGAAGATGAGACAGGCCCTGTGACAACAACTGGGCCGATGTGAATAACCAAAAGTGGAGCTAAATTTGCTGTTAAACTGGAATTTTGATATAAAGAAGAAGAAGAAGAAGATAATGATGATGAAGATAAAAGAGAAGAAGAGAAAGCAGAAGAAAAAGAAGAAGATGAAAGACTTCTTCCAAATATGGAGGAAATTGATGAAAGATGCGTTGAATGTCTTTCTTTTGTTTGATTGCTCTCAAATTGTTCTTTTTCTTTTTCTTTTTCTTCTTTTTTCATTTTCGCCTCCTGTTTTTTCATCTCATCAACTTTTGGATAATTCATAATTGGCATCACAATCAAAGCATCAGAAAGTTCGATCAAAACGTCCTCTTCCTTCATAAACATTATTCCACGTTGGATTTCATTCAGCAACGAAGGCAGAAAGGCTGATGATATCTCCATTTTCTTCTTCTTCTTCTTCTTCTTCTCTTCTTCTGTTCTCTTCTTGGAAAATGTCTGATTTTCATTATCATTTTTTTCACACATGTCATTTCTCTCTTTTTCACTATTCATTTGCTTGTCTTCAATCTGTTTTTTAAGCTTTGAATTTCCTGTCTCTTCCAATCCTCCGTTTTGGTGCTTCATCAAAGAATGAACAGAAGCTGATGTTTGTTCAGTCATTTCATTTCCATTTTCTTCCACAATTGTATACGAATCAAGCATTTCGCTATCCAAATTCAACGGCGATGGAGTTAATGTATCTTCTTTGTTGTTGTTATTATTATTTGCTTTTTCACCCAAAAACTTTATGTCTTTCTGATTTTCAATTTCTGTTTCTCTAACAGTCGCTATTGCTTCGCTTCTTCCCTTTTCCTCATTCTCCCTTTTCTCAGCTTCTTTCTCTCTGTTATCATTAGCATCATCATCTTTGCTGTCATTTTCCATCTCTTTCTCGACATTCAATGAAGAAAGCGAATAATCCAGTGTTTCAGCGACAAGACACGCTGGAAGCAGAAGATGGAATGGCTGAATGAAACACGACAGCTGGCAGCTGATTGAAGAATCATACACCAAATACACACGATCTGATGAATTTGAAGAAGATAAAGAGGAAGAAGAAGAAGATAACGACAATGAAGAAGAAGACGATGAATGTCTGTTCATTTCAGGAGACAGAGAAGGAGAAGCTGATGGAGCAGGAGTCATCAAAAGCCTTGGCGTAGTGGCAATGATTGGCGTAGATGCTGAGGAAGAAAGAGCAGGTGTAGCTGAAGGAGCAGGTGTGTATGGCCGCAAAGATGCTGAGAAAACCGGCGAATCAATGGAAGAATTCGCATAGCTCTTCTTTCCTCTCTCTCGGCCTCTTTTCTTGCTGGTTGAATTTTTGCTGTTAAAGTCGCTATCTTCACTCACCTCAGCCAGAACGGCCAAAAGCTTCGTTCTCCTGTGTATTTCGAGTGTGAGCGAAAGTGCAGGGCGGGAGGCTGGCAAAGGGACAGCAGAGGAAGAGAAGCAAGGAAAAGTCTGCTTCAGCTCTTCTTCGACTTCTTCTCTGTCTTCTGCATCTTCTGTGTCTTCAGATACATTCAACATGAGTCTCCCTCTTTCTTCTCCATAAGCTGAAAGGGTGGAATGCATTTTTCGATAAATTGACTGACAATTCTTGTTGTTTTCTACCTCCACAACGCGAAATCGCTTCATTGCTCGCCTCAGCTCTTCATCGTTTGCATCTGAACTGCCAGACAAAACTTCAACTCCATCATCATCAAAACCTTTCTCTCCTTCTTTCAATCTGTTTCCATTCAAAATCATCATCTTCCTCTTCTTTATTTCTCTTCCTTCTTTCCTTTCTTTCTCTCTTTTCCTCCTCCTCTCACTCACCAAACTCACCACTGCATTCCTCGTCAGCCCAAAACGAGGAATTGGAGTCAAAGGAGTCATCAGATCAAGACGATAAGCAGGTGATGCAAAGATCCTTTTGAGCTCTTCCTCTGCAAATGGAGATTGAATTGGCTGTGGCTGCTGCAGCTGGCTGACAAGAGGGTTGTTTGAGTTCTTATGGAATTTCAGTCTTCTGTTCTGTTCTTTGAAGCTGAGTGAATACAAAGAGGAATAGGAGAAATAAGGAGAAAAGGGGAAAGGAGAGAAAAAGGGAGATCTAGATCTTCCGCATTCTTTCCTTTTTGAGCTGCAGATATCAAGACTTGAATGAGAAGAAGAGGAGGAAGAGGAGGAAGAGGAAGAAGAAGAGTTGAATGAAGAAAACGAAGGTTGCATATGAATTTTGCGTGAAATGGGCACTGAAAGGATGCCTTGTTGTTGATGTTGATTGTTATGAGATAAACATGAACTATCTGTTTGTTCAAGAAGAGAAGAAGAAGAAGATGATGATGATGACGATGATGACGATGATGAACGAAATTGCATTGTTTCATTGCCTTTCTCATTCTCTTCTTTTCCTTCATTGTTTTCTATGACTGTTGTTGTGGTGGTTGTAACTGTTGTTATTTGTGTGATGCGCTTAACTGCTCCTGTTTCTGATAGCTCTGTTATTGTTTCAGTCTTCGTGACTTCTTTCTTTTCTTCTTTCTTTTTCTCTTTTTCTTTCTCTTTCCCTTTTTCGTTTTCGTTTTCGTTTTCTCTTCCACTTTTGTTGTTTTGTATTAATGATTCATTTTTCTTTTCTTTTTCTTTTTCTTTTTCTTCATCCACAAATTTCATCAGCATCCTTCTTCTCTCTTCCAATTCTCGTTTTCTCCTTTCTCTTCTTCTTTCTTTCCATTTCTTCTCCTTTTTGTGAATTTCCTCGTAATTCGGCTGCTGCAGAGGAAGAGATGTTGGCCAAAGAAAGACGACTCCACTTTGGCCAATGAAAAGAGGAGGAGAAGAATTCTTGGCTTCTTTTAAAGATGAAGAAGAGGAATTTGAAGAAGAAGAAGATGATGACGATGAAGAAGTGATATTTGAAATCAGCTCGTCCATTTTTGCTTTAGCGCTTCTTATTTCCTTTTCATTCTCCACACTTTCATCAGTTGTTTCTTCATAACAATCAGATGAATTTTTGCTTGTAATTTTATTTCCATTCTCGTCAAATTCATCATCCTCTTCTTCCTCTTCTTCCTCTTCCTCTTCTTCTTCATTTCTTTCATCATCTTCTTCTCCTCTTCCTCTCTTCATCTCTCTCAACATCGCTTTTCTCCTCCTCTTCTCCTCCCTTTCCTCCTCTTTCCTCTGCTTCTGCATCTCCTTCCTTCTTGTCCGAATAATCGAATTTGTCAAAGTCGGCCTCACAGAAGGCACAAGGCAGGCATTTGGATGCAGCTCATCTTCAGCACTTTCAAAGAGAAAGTCTGCAGAATACACAAAAGACATCAACCTCTCCTTCAGCTCAGCCATCAGCCGTGCATCTGAAGACTCGCTGATTAATTCAGGTGGAATGCCAAGCTTTGCTCGTAGCTGCTTTATTCGCTCGTTTCGAGGGAGAGAATCTTTGAAAAGCAAATAAGAAGTGGAAGAAGCAGAGGAGGAAGAAGATGATGACGAAGACGATGATGATGAAGGCTGAAAAGAAAGAGAAGAAGCAGAATTTTCTGAATATTCTATCTGATTTGTATTTAAACTCATGTTATTTGAAGAAGAAGCAGAAGCAGAAGAAGCCAATGAAGTTGTAAGAACAGTAACATAACTATCTTCCTCTTCACCCCCACTTCTGTTGTTGTCTTCCATTCTTTCTCCTTCTCTGCTTCTTTCCTTCGGCAGCTCCACAACATAAGTCGGAAGCACAACACACCCGTCCTTCGCTTTGTTCTTGTTCCACGTGGCAAATGAGCTTTCGCTCTCCCACAGCTCCATATTCATTTTTTCCCTCTCTTCCTCTTTCTCCTTCTCCTCCAGCAGCACCCTCAGCTCTACTGCGTCCTTGTACCTTCTCTTCATCGCTTCGCATTTCTTTGCAAAGTCTTCTCTTGTTCTTGCAGAATGCTCTACTTTGACAGACCCCACCACAAAAGACACGCCAACAGCCATCCACTCTTCGCCTGGCTGGAGACGAGGAGATGTTGATGGATCAAAAGCAGAAGGAGGAGGGGCACGGTGATGCTGGAAAGAGGAAGAAGAGGAAGACGGAAAAGAAGGGGAAAAGGGTGATGAGGAGGAAGAGTAGGATGAAGAATCAGAAAGGGAATATGATTGAGATGTGAGAGAGGAAGAAGAAACACTTCCAGATGAATCCTCGTTATAATCATAGAATGACTTGCTAGTTCTCAATCCATTTGCATTCTCCATAATAAATGGAATATTTCCTCCTTCTTTTGCACTTCTTTCTTTTCTTTTCTTTTCTTTGCCAATTTTCTTTTTATCTTTCTTCTGTTTTCCCATCAAATCATCCAGTTTATCTACAAAGTCGTCATCATCATCAAGCGCAATCACATCCATTGGATCAATCGATGAGAACAACAAATGTGATTTTTCTCCTTCGTTCCCTCCACTTCCCCCATTTTTGAACATTTCTTCTTCTGCTTCGGCTTCTTCTTCTCTGCTTCCTTCTTTTCCTTTCTTTTCGCTTGCTGCTTTCTTCTTCAAATCCTTTTCACGCATTTTCAGCCATTCTGTCTCCTTCTCTCTTTCTCTTCCTCTCTCTTTCTCTCTCTCCCTCTCTTCTTCCTCTTCCTCCTTCCCCAGTTTCCCCTCTCTCGCCATCTGTGCATGCCTCAGCTGAATCCATCTTAGTCTTCTGTTTCTGAGTGAAGGAGCGTCTGTGCTTAGACAGAGAAGTGGAAGTGGATTAAACGCACGCTGCAGAATAAGCCTTGTTCGGGCAGAGGAATGTGGAAGGAGGGGGAAAGGCAAGGAATAAATGGATGATGATGGATTCAAAGGATAAGAGGAAGAAAGCGAGGGGGGAAGAGGAGAGAAAGAGGGATGTGATGAAAGAAGATGATTTCGCGACAACGAAGAATAAAAATCATTTTTTGATGAATTTGAGCGT
Organism: Monocercomonoides exilis; assembly: GCF_001643675.1. Taxonomy (NCBI): domain Eukaryota; phylum Preaxostyla; order Oxymonadida; family Polymastigidae; genus Monocercomonoides; species Monocercomonoides exilis. The sequence goes on from NW_027150591.1 coordinate 493,729, forward strand.
TTCGATTTTTTCTGGTGGAAAAGGTTGTTTATGCTTGTTGAATAAACAGTCAATGTTGAGTTGATCTGATTGAACTTTGAAGATTCTGACTGAAAACGAGGATACGATGAAGATGGCAGGCACGATGATTGAAGTAATTGGCATGTTTGTGTGGAAGATTGCCTGTTTATCGTTAATTCTCCGGTAGAATTAGGCAAATTCCACGTTTCGTCAGTCGTTTGTCTGCTGTTAATGTTCTTATTGGCTTCAATGCCATTCTCTAACTCAACTGCATTGCTTCTGCTTTTCTTTTCTTTTTCCTCTTTTTCTTCTTCTTTTGCAATCTGATAAATGCTTTTCTCCATCTCTTCTTCTCTTTTCAGCATTTTTGCTGGTAACGAATGATTATCTTTTGTGAGGGAAACTGCCAAATGGATGTGCTGCATGTCAAATAGAACAAAAGGAGAGAAAGGAACAGAATCAAACACTTCCAATGGAACTGAAATAGTTTGTCGAAAGCTCGCTGATGATGATGATGATAACAAAGAAGAAGAAGAAGAAGAGACTGCTTTTGAGTCTGCTTCATAAAAAGACGATTGATGTGAATGATTAGCAACAGTTGCTGAAGACGGAAAAGTCATTGCTGAAAAGTTGAGTGGCTTGCGATGAAGCAAATGAACAGGCTGAACAGCAGACATGCTTTGAAACGAGGAGCGCTTGCGATGGTCCCAAGAAAGAGACACACGAAGTGCATTGAAAAAAATAGAAGCCGACAGAAAATTGAAAGAAAAAGTGGAAAATAACGAAGAAACAACAGAGGAAGAAGTAGAGGAAGAAGAAGTCGGCTGCAAAAGAGAACTTTCTGCTTGTTGATCAGACTCATTCTCTGTCTCTGTTTTGCATTCATTCGAATCTCCACTCTCTTCTCTTCTCTTCTCTTTCACGTCTTTTTCATCATCTGCCCTGTTTTGATGTCCATTTGCTTCATCATTTTCGCTGCCCTTTTCAATTTTTTGCATTTCATTCGCTTTCTTTCTCTTGTTTCCTGCTGCTTCCAACACATCCACAAGCTTCCCCAGCCACTTCAGCATCGTTCTGGCGGTGCGCAACGTGAGTGGAATGTTCAACGAGCCAAACAAAACACTCATCTGAATCGAAGTTATGCTGCGGAGTTGTGTGTTGTTGGTGAAGAGGAACTAAAAATTAGAGTTTTTTTAAAGGAAATGAAAATGAAAGGAAAAGAAAGAAAAGCAAAGAAATAAATAAATAAATGAAAAATGAAAAATGAAAAATGAAAAATGAAAATAAAATGTTTATCAAATTATTTATGAAATGAAAAAAAATTAAGTTAAAACTCATAAAGTTTATTCGAAAATCAGCAAATTCTCTTTGAAAGCAAAACCACTGAAAGTTAAAAAAAAGTCTGTCATACTCTCACTTTCATTGGAAACGAAGGAATAAGTGGAATGCCTCCATCAATTGGCTCAAACAGCGGGCCGAACTGTGGCCAAAGGGAGTTTCTTCCTTCTTTTTCAGCTTCTTTCTCTTCTTCGTGTGATATTTGTCTGTATCTGAAATGTTTATGTCAATATTACATTATTTCATTTTTTTATAAGAAATAAACAAATAAAGATAAATAAATAAATAAATGTCTATCAATATTGTGAATACCTCATCTGAACAAGCGATGCGGATATTGAAGAGACAAGCAATTCCTTTCGATGAAATTTCTCAATTTTCCTTTGATTCCATTTTTCGGCAGTTGATATATCAGAAAGCTGATGTTATCGAACGGGGAAATTTCATAAAACGGATAAATAATGAAACAAAAGATTTAGAATTGCAGGAAAGTTCAAAGAAAAACAATAAATAATCAAAATGCATAATTCTATTTGATTTATTTTTTCAAAATATTTTCATTTTGTTAACTTTTTGCACACATTCCAATTTGGATCAGTTGAATAAAGCCAAATATCTTTCATTTCGAAAATTACGGCCCATGTTTTCGGAAGTGCAGTTGGAAGTTGTGAAAAACGGTTTGATGCAGGTGACGGCATTCTAACTGATATTTTGAGATTTTTTATCTCCAATCTAACATTTATTAAAATTTTGTTAATAAAATCGGGTAGATTGGTTGATAATAAAATCTGCTTTGATTCCTCTGTAATATCAAGAGTTTCAGATGTGCTACTGTTGTTTAATTCTTTATCTACTTTATTCTTTTGTTTTTGTTCTTTATATTCTTTTTCTTTTCTTTTCATTCGTTTTATTTCTCGTTTTTCGGTTTTCATTCTATCTTTAATCACTCTAGACAAAACTTCAGGCTTTAGAATTTCAGATTCTTCTCGAGGATCTGGTGGAGGCTCTAACGAAGCAAATGCATCAACATGCTCTATTGAGACAAGAACCGGCTCATGTTCAAATGAAGTCAAGGGAAGCTATCGATATAAAAGAAATACGTAAGTTATTTTTTATTTTCCTTTACAAACTCAAACCCTCACAAAAATTCTGCTACATTTTGCACATTCCAAAAAAAATGGAATATTGAGAAGCTTTGTAATGTATTCACAGTTAATCTCTATTAAAAAGTTTATTTCGGAAAAGCATTAGTGTTTAAAATTGATGTTTCAAATAATTTTAACCTGCATCCTGTATTACAGCTTTTCCAGATAAAATACTTATATCAACTGTTTTCGAATTATAATGAAGCAAAAATGGCTAATTTTTCATGAAAACAAATTAATATATAATGTTAAGCATATTATTGTGAATACTTCAAGATATTTTCCAATAAAACTCGAAATCATAAAACTATTTCATCTAATAAATTAATATGGGACAAAAGATTTTTTGAAAAAAATCACTTTTCTGATCTTTTTGGACATCATTTTTATAATTCTGAATAAAAAAATGTTAAGATAAAATTATTACAATATTTATTTTTGAAAATGTTAAAAATCTTCCAATAATTCGTCCAATAACTTTATAACTTCGATCAATGAAAGCCTTTCATTTGGCTCATCTGCCCACATCTTTTCTATCACCTCAACCAATTTTTCTTCTCCTTCAATTTCTTCTGTCAGGGGTCGCACCCCATCCCTTATCATTTCCTGCGCTTCTTCTGCATTGCATTCACTCAAAGGCACTTCCCCTATTGACATCTCATGCAGAATCAGTCCAAGTGAAAAAACAACTGCCTTTTCAATTCCCTCATCTCCCGCTTCAGGTGCCTTCCATCGCTTCATTTCTTCCTTCTGCTTTTCATCCTCCAGTTCTTTTGTTAAAACAAATATTTCATTTGTTTCTTCTTCAACAAAGATAGTATAAGGGCACAACTGTCTAGCCATCATTTCCACTCTTTCGTCTCCAATTGATATCAAATGCTCAAATAGTTCTGCCACTGTTTTCACGACTTCCTTCCCATCAACAACATCCATCGCTCTTGTTCCCAATGTGAAACCACCTTGCACTGAATGAATCACCAAATGAAGTGTTTTCAGATTCTTTTTCTCCTTCTCGTGAAATGGTTTCTTTGCTGATATCACATTAAATGAATGAGATTGTGAAACTCCACAAACTGAAACATCTTCAGAAAATGGCAATGGCGATTCCAAATCTGGAAGATCATTTTCATTCAGCTCTTCATTGCTCATCGAAGGAGGCTCTGGAAGATCTTCGTCGTTGTCAATGAGAAGTGGAATTTGGCTTGTCATCCCTTCCAGCAGTGTAGATGGCATGTCACTCATCTCAAAGCTCCCTCCGCTGTTTTCCCTTCTTCTCCTCTCTATCTTCCCCATAATCTGCGCGTTTTCCATTCTCTCTTTCTCAACTGTCTTTTCTGATTCTCTCAGTTTCTTTCGCAGAAGCACAACCACCACAACAAACAAACCAACAAAAATCACCAGAACAACAATGCACCCAATAAATGCAACAACTCCCCATTCAATTTTTTCCTCTCCTTCAAACACTTTTTCATCACCTTTTTGTTCATCCTCACTTCTGTTCATCAGAATAAATGTCTGTGTTGATGAAGGAGATTCTTCATTCCCAAATAAAATACGCACACTCACCTCAACATCATTTCCACAGCTGCTGATAAGATCTTTTGCCACACTTCCTTCAACTTCTCTTTCTGACAAAAACCCACTTGAATCAAAATCGTATTTTTCAATCTCCTTCTCTTCTCCTTTTCTCCTCACAACTGAGAATAACAAATTGCATGGAATAAGAAGCGATCCTTTAAATGTCAGCTTCATTCTATTCGCCTCTTCTTTTGCTTCCACACTCTCCAATACAGGAATGAAGAACGATGAATCCCTTTCTGAAACAATTCCTTCAAAACTGCACCCTTCATTCAATATCCAAAGAGAAGTGCTATCCTTCAATCCATCTCCTCCTTTCAAACTCATCACTTTCAAAGATCCAGAATCAGAACAGATGATATTCCTTCTCAATGATGGATATCCTTCAATTGAGGGATTGTTGTTCATAAATTCTCCTTTATCAATAATTACGCTTCCTCCACTCATTGTTATTCCACCTTTGGCTGTATTTGAGATTGTTGTATCTTTCATTATCGAATAGCCCTTGGCGATATCAACAACTGATCCATTCCATCTGCACATTTCTTCTTCTTCTGCCTTTTTTCCACTCTGAAGATCATTTTCACATCCAACCAGTTTGCACAGCTCCAAAGAGAGATATGCACCCATCGATATTTCAACCAAGCTCCCTTTCTCAGATGGCGTGAAACATCTTTCAAACGAACAATTCAACAATTCACATTTTGATTTTTCGCTGATTGCTTCAATCACATGAGAGTTCATGTTGTTGCTGGTGATGTTTGACATCGTTGAAATGCTCACACACAACAAAACTCTTTTTTCATCGTCTTCTTCTCTATTGCTGTTCTGCTTCTTCTCTCTTGTCAAACAAATATAGTTTTCTCCACACAGCTTGATATTAGATGCAGTCAGTTGCGAGATATTAACTGATGCACCTGATTCAACTAATATCTCACTTTCTGTTGTTTTTATTTCTGAAATCTTGATCTGATTTATAGTTGCAATCGACCCACTTTTGAAGAAGAATAACTGATAAATTGTGCTGATTGCATTTATTGAGCTCTTTTCCATCTCAAATACTCCTCCTTCAATCACAATAAGGCTCGAATTGATAGCGAACTCAACAGATGAAGATTGCAAAGTGCAGTTCGAAAATGTTAACGAACCATTCAATTGCTCCAAAATTGTGATGTGTTCTGCTGAGAAAAACTCATCAAATGAAAACAAACAGTCTTCAACCAAACACTCGTTTTCAAACAACACAATCCACGACCCTTCAGGCTTCACTTCAATCGATGAATTGAAATGAATTGCTGATTGCTGTTTGATGATTGACTTCAGCGTGAGATCGCTGATGACTGTCGGCTCAACAACCACGGTTGATGAATCAACACAGATTGCATTGAACAACCCAACTTGCACATGTCTCACTCCATGCGACACACTTCTGCACGGATTGTCCTGTTTCCCACACTGGTTGCTGTCTTCAAACTCCATCGACACAAACACCTGCGGCGTGTACAGAAATGTGATCAGTGGGATGAGATCGATGTCTGAATGTGTCAAGTCGCTCCCACATATCGATGTGTTCATGCGCAGCGAGGGTTGTGAAAAGTCAAGAGCAAAAAGTGTTTCGTTGATCTGCTCACCGATCGAATAGCATTTGACAAACACATCCTTCCCCATGAATGCATTGTTCATCATGAATTGAACATTCGCAACATGAAGGAGAAGAGGCTGGCAAGGGGCTTGAAAAGGAGCATCTGGATCACAAAAGTCCAGCATCATCCCTCCTCCTCTCCCTGCGATCTCAGAGCAAGTGCACAACACAAATGTGCTGTTTTTCACTCCCAGGCTCGACTCCTCATTCTTCATGTGCATCATCAACCCTCCTCCTCTGTTGCTTTGTCGGCTGAGACAGTTCCAGAACGTGCAATTCTCCATTCCACACTTCAATCCAACAAACTCATCCACATCCAAAAATACTGATCCTTTCTCAGTTCTCGAAACATTCTCGACTGTGACAGATGATATGTTCATTGACGGAGAATTCACTGGCAAATCAGGTGAGTCTCCTGAAACAAATTGATTTGGCCGGAGTTCAGAGGGGAAAATAGAAATGAAACTGCCAGAAGAAATTGATGAATTTGTGAATGATGTGTTATGCATATGAACAGAATGGAAAATGGCTGATAGTCGCAGAAATGGGCTTGAAAGAGACAAAGTCACAAGTGCACAGTGCTCCAGGGAGACATCCCCTTCCACAATGTCAAGCACACACAATGAAGAAAAAGGAGATAATGAATCAGATGGAATGAACCTGCAAAGAGAGAAAGACACCGAATACACAGACCGGATCAATGATTTGTGGAACTCACATCTGCTCGGAAGATCGATTATTATGTTTGAAAAGGAAGCATTCACCGAGTTGGAGATCAGCGAGCCATCATCCGAGGAATCTCCATCATCAGAAATAAACAAGTGCACAGCCTCACCACCTCCTTCAACTGAAATCAAAGGCCGGTTCTCATCAGACGGTTTTGAAGGAACCAAGGAAACTGAATGTTTGAGTGAGGTCGATCCTTCCACTTTGATGATCGACTTCTCCAAAGCAACTGGAGATAATCGCATTTTGATCATGTGGTCAACCGAGGAGCATGGTGCTTCTGAATATCCACATCCACTGAAGTCTCCTCCTTTCTCTTTCGAAACAAATCCATTCCCACTCCAATTTGACCACAAATACACAACCAACGGAATCACATATTCTTCTCTCGTTGTTATCCTTTCCCATCCACATAGCCCATCCAATGATTCCAACTCCTCTGAACTCATCTCCCATTTGAAATGATCTTTGTTCACAACTTCTCTCAGATCCCATCCTGACACAAACACATCCTTCCCTTTCCAACCGTTGCACCCCTCAAATATCATTCCTTCAAGCACAAATGATCCAATTTGATCAGGAAGTTCAACAAACATCCCTCCTCCCATTCCTCTTCCTCCATCCTCTCTATCCTCTGTTGGCACTTCACATTCAGACAAATTCACATTTTTCATTTCCAAACTTCCTCCACTTCCAACTGATATCATCAGCCCTCCCCCTCTGAGTCCTTCTTCGTTTTTGCACTTTGATGATATGTTCGTGTTCTTGATCGAAATGGATCCTCCACCACTCGTTTCCACTGACATGCATCCTCCGCTTCCTCCCTCGTGTGTCATCTCTGTCAATGTGCATCCCTCAACTGCCACCCGCGATGCTCCGTTCACGTTGATTGGCGAAAGTGCTGTGAAAGTGACATCCTCAGAAACAACCAATCCCGTGAGCTCCAATTCACCTCCACTCACATGAATCAATGAAAATACCACAGAGCTCACAATATTATCAACTGAAAATGCAATCGAAATATTGTTCAAAGAGAGAAAGATTGTTGACTGAATAATCGACGATATTGAAGAAGGAAGAATACAAGGAAGAGCAAAAGATAAGAAAGACAGAGAAAAGCTTCCAGAACACTGAATAACATTGTGGCAGTCAGTGGAGATATTGTCAGTCAAGCCAACATTCACCAAGGGATATTGGCTCGAAGAAGATGATGATGGTGAAGAAGAAATTGATATTTGAGATGTTGGAAACAACGGAACAACAAATGGATTCTTGATCGATGTTGACGATATCACTTCCATCGAATTCACTGACTCGTTCACTCGCTCACGAATGCAGAAGTCGATTGTTGAACAGCAGAAAACGGAATATCCACAATGCGAATGATCAATGCCTCTTCTTTCGTCAATTGAAATGGGAGGTTCGAGATCACACAAATACGCGCACAATGGAATAACTGGCAATGATGTCCCATCCTCACTTCCACTCAACTTCAACACATCTCCCTGAATCTCTTGTGGATCCAAGAATTCAAATGAGGCAGAATTCACTTTTTGCTCCAACAAAATACCCTTTCCGCAATTAACAAACACATCACTTCCATAAAAAGCGATATTCGGGTTTTCTTCAGAAAACATCACATTTTCACAAATGGTGAATTCAGATTCCATCGAATCAGCACTTATAAACATCCCTCCTCCTCTCCACTTTTCTTCAAGACTTCCTGCACAGCATCCCTCAAATATCGATGTTCCATTCACAATCAACTCTCCTTTCCATTCTCCGCTCATCGCCAGACCACCTCCATCTTTTCCTGCTGACACATTCTCAAAATGGCAGTTTTCAACAACAACACTCCCAGAGGATGCATCATATCTCTCAATTATTCCACCACTTCCTGACAGCCTTTGAATCGACGTGAAGTTTGTGCTCACCACATGCAACACTGATCCAGACCGATTTGCATTGAATGAACTGAGACTGTTGGACAAGAAATTCATGCCAGCAATTCCAACTCCCGACAATTCCACATTTCCTCCAAATATGCACATGAAAGACACTTCAAGCTGCAATTTACTGTCAACTGATGATATTTCGCATTCCTCCATTGTCAACGATCCATCTCCATCCATCACCACAAATGGCATGCTTTCCCCACTCTCTGCATTCCCTTGAAGCATTGTCACTTTCTGAACACAAAAGGTTCCAGACAAAACATCAAAGACTGGCTCCAATGATGATGCTGATTGTACAACACATTCATTCTTTGACAGTCCACAAACACTGAAATCGCTGGAAGAAATTGAAATTTGTTCTTCCTTGAACACACTTGGTCGCAGGATCAGTGTCTTGTTCGAATTGCTTGTTGTTCTTTCGAGAGAATATTTGATTGAACGACACAAAGGGGCAAAACCACACTGCTCATGATCAATCCCTGCTGAATAATCTGCTGTTATTTGGTGATTGTTCTCATTGTCTTTCATCCACGAACTCAGATCTGATATATCAGTGCATTCATAGAATCCGTCATTGCATCTTGTGATTCTTGGTGATGCACTTGTGGAATAACAATCAGAAATATTGTTTTTATCAATTTCCTTCCACTGTTGAAAATTCCCAATGTGAATATCATATCCAAATGCATCATTTTTTGCTGTATTGTAATGGAAAAGGCAATATTTGATATTTATTGAAGGTTTATTCAATTCTTCTTCAGCTGCGAGGAATATACAAGGAGCCAAATTATCACTCTTGCAATTCTGTATCGAACAGTTAGAAATCAATATCAATGTGCTAACGTACAAGATGTGAGTAACTGATGAGTATGCATTTGAACATGCATTGTCGAAAATGCATGAACATATAACAAAGTTGTTTTTGTCAACATTAAGGATATAAAAACAAGTTTTGCTTTCTGATGAACAATTCATAATTGAAGTCGTAGTAATCATTCCCGAATCAATACTTTGTAATCTGTATCCGCCTGTTTCTCCTGGAGACGAACACTCGCAAACATGACAATCTTCAGAAACGAATATTCCATTTGAGTCAATCATTGAAACAGCTCCTGCACAAATTTTTGATGAGCATTCTTTGAATGAACAACGATGCAATTCGATTGTTGCATTTCCCTCACCATACAGAGCCCCGCCGGACTCATCGCTTTGAACATTGAATGTGTCATCGTAAAATTCATTTTCTCCTCCTGAAAATGTTTTCCTTTTATTGAAAGTTGTGAAGCATTTCAAAAATGATGAATTTCTGCATCGAAAAGATATCATTGAAGGTGAAAGAATGCCTCCAGAATACGGACTTTCACAACCAATCATCGCTGTGCTTTCCACCAAGACTCGGTCAGAGCAGCCATTTTCATTATCACATTTTTTTCTGTTTTTTGGCAAAGTGATGTTTTCGAACATAGCATCAGACACTGATATTGATGAAAGGCAATTCGAAAAAAGAAATGGACCATCGCCAAGGAGTTCAAATGACGAAATCCTCAAAGAAGACATGTGCAGTTCACCACAACGAGAAAGAACTTCCTTTGAATAATGAGGGATCAGAGATGATAATTGGCGGTCTCGACCAACAAAATCGATCGAAATATTACTGAGACATATTCGGCCTTCGAAGCAGTCAAGCACGTTTTTCGATTGAGGAAGCACAGAAAACGAACAACAGCAAATATACAACAGCGAATGAGAGTCCACTGATGCAAAATGTTTCTCCATGTCAACGTTGTAGACAAATGCAGATAAGACAACAGTAGCGTTCTCGGCAATAAAAAATGAATGCTTATCTTCATGCTTGTTTTGTTTGCTCTTTTCATAAAAAATTTGTGCAAATGATAAGCCTTGAGTTTCTAAGCTCATAATTGTTGTCATATGAGGTGTAAATTCAATTCCATTAAAATTCTGTTCGTAAAAATATGAAATGAAACATGCAAGCCAAAAAATAATCATTTAAAAAATAACAGTTTCTTCTCTTTTTTATAATGTATTCGATCATGTCTGTTTTTTTTAAAGATCAGATTGCTTGAAAAAAGAATAAATGTGTTCAAATTAAAATTGCTAATATAAAATTTCAAGCTTCATTTGTCTTTCACTCTTCTTATAAGTTTTTTTATCGAGTTTTTTCGAATCAACAATATCTTTTCGGAATCAATAAAAACATTTTTTTTGAATAATCTGGTGTAATCTTGAATAAGCATTAATTATTCAAATAAATATTTTAATTGCAATAAATTATTAAATTTATAATCTTCAAAAGGTGAATTATTCCTTTTCTGAAACGAACAGATAAAAATATTGCAATGTTTTTTTCAGAAAAAATGAATACAGAAAATATGCTGAAATACAAAAATCAATCAATCTGTTCATATATGATAAAGATTATTGTTAATTTTGAATTTGATGGATTTTTCGAATTTGCAAATATAGTAATTAGATCAAACTTTTTTGCATTGCTACTCATTTTTCGCAGCGTATTATACAACAATAAAGTGAAAAATGACTACAAAAGGTGTTGGAGATGATGGAAAATTGTTTGATGTTCCACAGGTGCAGTCAATGCCAGAAGGGATGAAGCTTAAAAATGTTACAATTTTTGAAATGATTGCATGGGTGTTGTGCATCTACTTTACAGTTGCTACAATTGTTTCACCTCTTCCTATTTATGTGTACGTGGTTCATTATATGTTTTGGCGTATCTCTTATGATTTGGGGATTGGAATAATTCTTCATTTTCAATCAAAATATCAGAGTTTTTCAAAGGTATACTTTTTTCACGTTTTCTTAATGATAATGTGATATTTTTTTGATCATTTAGTTTGTAAAGCGGAATACTACTCCTTCAAAAGACGGGAAACTTTCTGGCTTTGGGAAATTTTTAATTCATCTTCAGCAAAGAGGAGCTCCTGTTGGATTTACAATTGAAAGCTATCCAAACAACTTTAAATCTTGGCTAGTCTTTAAGCATATTGAAAATCTAATTTTGTGGATGGATGGATTTTCTTTTGGATGTCTGGCAATTCGATGCGGAAATATTGCGCGATATTTACAATTTTTACCATCAGAATGGCAATGGGTTGCAGGAAATTATTCCCAGGAGCAACACTTACCAATGTGGCTCGAAGTTTTGTGGGATGTGTTTGGATTGATTCTGATCTGGGTGAATTGGATAAGCAAGGTGGATGCACATAATGTTGTTGGAGCGTATGCGTGGTTTTGGGGTGACTTCTTCTTTTTAGCCAAAACGGATCTAACATTTGATGGAATCTATCTTGTAGTTCCGCATCCAATGTACACAATTGGGTATTCATCGTATTACGGGATCTCGATTCTGTCTCGTTCGTATATCGTATTTGCGCTATCTTTGTTTGGCCATCTGCTGCAAATGCTGTTTTTGTATTGTGTGGAAGAACCCCATATGAACAGAATCTACGGCAGCGAAACAGAAGACGCACCTCGAATTGAGGAGATTAGAAGCTATTTTGCACAGTCAAGAAAAGATCAAAAACTTACACAGAACGAAAAGAACCACATTCGAATAATGGAAGCTATCGGAGCCAGGCCGCCTTGCGCATGCTGCTGCCATGACCCGTTCCCATCGTTGCTTTCATCATCCTCATCATCTGGTCATACCCATACGATCATGCCCAACTATTCAACAAGCCAAACTACCGAATCATCGCAGCCATCCTCCGCCCAACGTGATTCAACAACACTTTCATTCCAGCCATTTGTGTGTCAAACGGAGGACATTCCAAAGAGCACAGACAGGGTGAACCGGAAAGCCAGCAGAATGGCGCATAGCTCGAAGGGAAGGTTTGCTGAAGACGAGTCTGGGCAGAGCGAAAGTGGGGAGGAAGACACAGATGGAGATATTGATGTGGATGTGGATGTTCTCCTGGAGACCCTCAAAAGAGACTCCCAGAAATCCACACAGCGTTCTGCCTGCCGTTGCCCCGAGTGCGGCTGTGTGCATCTGGAGCCAAAATACGCTGGAACTGCTACGGATTCAAGTTCCGCGAACACTTCTTCTCTTTCCTCGAATGCCTCTTTGCCTTTGAATGGACCAATCCCAACCACGACTACCCTCTTGTCATGTCAATGCCAGATTCCACTGATATCTGAGGTTCTGCTTTGCCTCTCAGAATTCTTCCGCTCTCCATCCACCTGCATCAAGAACACGTTTGCTCGGTTCGGAGCCGCTGCGCGTGTTGTGTGGCACTTCTTGCGGATGACATCACCGTCAGATGAGAGAGATTCTCACCAAGACGCTCACTCAAATACAGACTCTTCTGAAAGCGCTTCAAAGCCAGGCAAAGCAGGGAAGCCAGCCAAGTCTTGCTTGTTTGGTGTGCCGTCCACACCGCCAAAGCTGTTCGAGAAATATGCAGACGACTTTGTACCCTTCGAGGCGCCAGCGCACACTCTGTCTGCACGGCGCGTGCTGGTGCTGTTTTGTGCTGTGTTTATGGCTTCTTTTGCACTCAGCCCATTTTCTGTGGCATCGCACGTAGCACTCGCCTTACTCTGCATCTTCTGGGCAGTCTTTCTTTATGTTGTACTGTCATACACGCTCATGACTAATGGCATATCAACACTCGACCAATGCTCAGCTGACAAAGCATCTGAAAAGAAGCCTACTGGAAAATCAGTTGATTCTATTTATTCTTCCCCTTCTTCTTTGTACCAAAATTCATTTGCATCTACATCCTCATCTCCATATACTCCGACAGAGCCATATTCTCCAGTGGCTCCTCGTTCCCTGAGCTCTGCTGGCGAGGCGCTTGTTGGATACACCTCTTCGAATGTTCTGCCGCTGTGGCTGGCTGTCCGCCTGCCGCCGCCACATTCTACCGAGTTCTATGCAAACAGACAGGCCATCCACAACTTCCGGCAGTTCCAAAAGAACTACGATGTGTGTGAGCACATGCACGTTCTCTCATTTGTGTTGCTGTCTGCGTGTTTGTTTGTTGGGCAGAAGGACATTAATTGGAAATCGCTAGGCGAATGGCGTATGTTCGGGGGAGTGCGAGTGATGGGTGTGTTTATGATTGCACTGTCGGTTATTGTCGTGCGCTCGATCAGAAAACAACTGGGGCTGTTTGGGTGGTATTATGGAGACTTCTTTATGACTCCACGTGCTGCCCAGCAGATGGCACTGGTGGCGAAGGACAAAGAAAGAGCAAAGGATAAAGCAGGAGAGCATGCAGAGACCACGTTCTGCTTGCGAAACAGAGGCGTGTACCGCTATCTGAACCACCCAGCGACCACTGTGGGTGCACTGTGGATGTACGGGCTGGCGTTGGTGTGTGAGTCAGTGACGCTGCTGACGCTGGCGCTCTTCTGTCATCTGCTGGCCATTCTGCGTATGGTGCTGGTTGAGCAGCGGTTCATGAATGTGATCTACGGCACGCCAAATCCGAACTCGGAGAGCGGAATTATTAGAGGCATTAGGCAGAGTTTGAAGAGAAGCAGAGGAGAAGCGAAGAAGGAGCTGAGAAAGAACTGGGCGGTAAAGAGGGCGCTTAAGAAGAAAGGAGGCAAAAAGGAATAGGAAAAAGGCAATGCTTATGTTGAAAAGAAGATATTGTAGAGTTTTCTATAGTATGTGCACAACTTCAAAGAAAGCTAGTACGTGGATGTTTTTGATAGTTCAGTTAATTTTATTTCATAATTATTTTTAGCATTACAATCGTTTTTTATACTATAAAAGGAACTGTTGCTTTCATGTGTTTTTTCTTGTTTCAGTCTTCATCATTAATTTATAGAGTCAAAGGGTATAAAGTGTATTCCATTCTTTTTGATGAAAAATTAACAATTTCGTTCCGTTTCGCGTTTCATTGATTGCATTTTCTATAATTTTTGCTTTAATTTGTGCACGATTTTGTCAACTTAATTGAGCTTTTGGAAAGAATTATTATCTAATTACATTTTTAGTGAACTTTTTGCTTTTTGAGCAAATGTTCAGATTTTCTTCGCTGTTGTTGAGCGTTTGCTGCTGTCACGAATCTTCAGTGGCATTCATTTCTTGTTCTTTCGATTTTTTCTTCTGAATAAACTGATTGAATTATTCAAGAAATAGCAATGCAAACAGGTTATTATAAACAATTTTCTTTTGATTCAACATAGTTTTTTTAAGATTTATTCGAACATTTCGTTTATTTGGTTGCAACAAGGATTCTAAATTTTGACATATGAACTCTGTTTGACGAGAAAATTTAGATTTTTCACTATAACATTTTACCAAAAATGAAAACGAAATAATAACATTATGATTTAAATACAATGTTGTGTAAGTCTGGTTCGAATTGACAATAACAAATCCCCACAAATTTAAGATCAAAATGATGTTTGTTTCAATTCTCATTCAACACAATTTAGAGAAATACTTTCTGTACGCGTTGTCTCAAAATCTAGGAATTCTTTCCTTTTCTCTCAAAACTTGATATCTATTCGAGTATCAATAAAATCATCAAACTGCTTCCATTTTGCTTTTCTCATTGTTTTTTATTTCAGCCTGCTTCTCTTCCTTCTCAATGTAGTTTTCCTCTTTTTCCTCTTTTTCATTCTCCGCATCCATCTTCTCTTCTTCCTCTGCCCCCTCTTCTTCTTCTTCTTCTTCTTCTTCTTCTTCTTTTCTTTCATCTTTCGCATCCTTCTTATTATTCAATTCCTGTACTTGTTGTTTCAGCATCTTCAGCTCTTCCGTTGCCACAGGCCCATCTCCTCTCACCAGCAATCCCACCATCTCCACATGTGCCGTGTGCGGGAACATGTCAACTGCCGCACAGCGCACAAGCACAAAAGATGGCGCCTTGTTCTCCTGATATCGCTTCTTGCACAATCTGAACACAGTACGAATTTTTCATGCAAAAACAAAATAAAAAAGGAAAGACAAAAAAGGAATCGAATGAAATATCAGATGGAAAAATGATTGCAACTGCAACCATGTTGAAATAAAGAACTTATATTTCTAAACAATATTTGAACGATCAACATTTCTTTGGTAATTTTCACAAATTACAAAAGCATAGAAAAGCAATACAAATTTCTTTCTTCATTCGTTCATAGCTTGGGATATTAATAGTCATACCGTACAACATCTCGTTCGAATGTTGTGTGATTGCACGAAACATACACAACACGCTCAATTCGCCTGCAGCTACGCAGAGTCTTGATCACAGTTGGATCTGAGACGTTCATTGAAAAATGTAACAGAAAAAAAAATAACAGAAGAGATGTAAATGTGATAAGTTAAAATAATGAAATCATGATTTGCATTATTCAAAAGTTTTTCTTTACTTTCTGCACTTTCATAAATAAAAAGTCATTCGTGCTATATTCCTTTTCATTAATTATATTCTTTCATATCATCTCCTTTTCTCTCTCTCCCTCAGCATACGAAGTCCTCCGCGTGGAGGGTCCACCACAGCCACAACCTCTCCCTTTGTCGTCGCCAGCTGCTCTTTCAGCTGGTCCTCTGCTTTCCCAGCGACATACAGGCATCGCCCGCCCATCCCATTCAGAACGGCATTCGCCTCTGCATCGCGAATAGCAGCTGCTTCGCTATCGACTCCAACAACATGCTCATCTGCTCGGCATACGCAAAGTCCAATCGAGCCTGTGCCACAGCAGATATCTGATATAACACATAGCAATCAAAGTATAATGCATCAATTTCCATGAAAAGTAATCAAAAAAACATAAGCCAAATAAAAGAAACGTAATTGACAAATTTTTAACTAAAAAAATGTATTTACACGCCAGCAATTGTCAATCCTTCTGTTTTCTGTTCGTTCTTTTCCATTGCTTGTTCCTCTGAACTTTTTGCTTCTTCCTTTTCATTTTTGCAGTTGAGATGCATCCATTTGTCCACAATTCCATAAAGAATACCAGCGCCTTCAGTGTTAACCTGGAAAAACGACGAAGGAGACACACGAAATCTGTTTCATTCACATTAATACAAAACAAATTTTTGAAATTAAAGAGACAAAGAAATTTTCAATTAAAATAAAAGCTGATAAAGGCTTATGAAAAAAAATGAATCGAACTGTTTCCCACAAAGCATCTCAATTATTGTGCTATCGCCTGCCAGTGTCTCGCTTCGTTCGCTCATTCCTGTTGTGGATGTTGTTCTGTTGTTCACCTCCCAAATGAGAGAGCGAAGCTTCAAAGGAGATTGGATAGATGATTCACAGAAAGAAGATGATGATGATGCAGTGGATGAAAAGGAGGCTGATGTTGATGGCGATGTTGAAGCTGATGAAGATGGAGAAGAGCAAATGAAATGATCTGATTGAGAGAGAAATAGCTCACGAATGGCTTTCTTTTCTTCCTCAAGGACTTTAGCATCAATTCCATTTTCATTCACCTCCAAGCAAACCATCACTTTCAATTAAAAACAAAAACAATAATCAGAAAGAAGCAGAAATCAAAGCAAATTCGCGAGCAAGTGAACAACAAAGGTAATCGATGGACAATGATTGAGCACCCAAATAAAGAGCAATCCACAGAATTATCGTAAAAAGAAATAACAAAATCATAATGAAAAAGATAAGTGATAAACAAAAATATTTAAAGTCAAAGAGTTAAACTCAAAAACAACCAAAAGCAAGTTGGCATACAATCTCCCTGTTGATTCTCTCTCACGAGAAGTCCTCTGAAAAATCCCTTTCCTTTCAGTCTGTCAAAAGGAACAAGAGCAGACTGAGGCTGATCGGAAGGATCGCAACTGGCAGAAGTTGTTGATGTTATTTCATTATTGTTTGCTTCTGTCTCTTTCTTAACGTTCTCGTTCTCTTCTTCTTTGTCCATTGCGATTTTGCTTGTCTGTTCCTCCTGCTCACTGCATTTGTTCACTTCATCTTTTTCTTTTAAATTTAAAAGTGAATTACTCCCTTTCTCTGTTTCTTTCGTGATCATTCTTTCATTTTCTCCTGTTACCCATTTTGCCCATCCTTCAGGGAGCTTCTGATTGTTTATGTCGCAGATATGCTTATTCACCAGATATGCGCATTTCTTTGCTGCGCTGCTGATCAAAGGAACTTCTGCGGGTGGCTGAAATACAATGTGTTTCCAGCAATGATAAAAAAATCATTCAAGAATATTGATAAATAAATTAATAAAGTACGTTCGAAAAAATAAGTAATTTATGGAAATATTGATAAGATAGATTAAAATAGAAAAAAAGAAAAGAAAGAAAAAGAAAAATTGCATAACATCGAGGTACAAGAAATTCAAAAACAAAGAGCAATACCTCAACATCAATACGTCCATCCTTCATTGCACCCATCATAAAGCCAACACAAGGGTAGCCTTTTGAATCAAAGGATATCGTAAATTTTGTCTTTAACGTGAAACATTAGTTCAATCACAGAAAAATTGAATGATGAGAGAGAAAGGCATAATCGGTGCATATATTAAAAAATAGAGAAAAAAAAAAATATAGGAAAAGACAAATGAAAGTTCAATGAATTATTGAAATTCGAGGAAATTTTTCGAGAAACGAAAATAATTCATTTTTTCTTTGTTCATTGGCAATTCTCAAATACTCCATTACAAAAAATATCAAATAGTCATACCTTGTTTCGATATCCATATAATTTTTCAGGTGATTTCACTCCTTCAAATGGGCAAGCCAATACATTTTTTCCTCTTGACGCAGCAAACATTTGTTATTATCAAATAGAAAGCATTGAAATATTTTGGAAAAAAATTGCCAAATATTTCGAGGTTAAAAAAAAACGAAAAACGAAGAGATGAGTGTTAGATATAAAGCGTTCAAAATGTATTTCTAAAAAAAAAAAACTGATCATACTTTGCAATAAAAGGCTCCAAATGCTTCTCTTTTTTCAGTTCTCTGGCTATCTTTTGCAATGTTTTCCTGCAAATTCGTCCTTTTCTCATCATCTGCTTTCCATATTCCATTCTTTCCAAAACAAGCACCCAATGCAATTTGTCAAAGGCAAAAAATTATTCATACAAAGCATTGCGGAAATATCATAATTACAACTCCATTAATAAGACATACGTAAACAAAGGAGCTGTGGCTTCAACAACAGTTTTTCCCCGATTATCAATGATAATATTCCCCTGCCCATCCTCATCTTCACATGACAAAAACAGAAATTAATTTATAATAAATCAAAAACAGGATAAGCGTATTTGCAAAGCAAAAAGTCAAATTCTAATATCAAACCATCATTATTTTGTTTTCTACTTCTCTCCTCTTTTTGAGGTCTTTCCCATTCGTTACTTAATTTGCTTTCAATTGCATCCGAAATTTCTTTGATGTGCTTCGGAGGCTCTGCACGCTTCACATCCAGTTCCTTTCCTTTCAATTTCATTCCTCGAAGCACCTCTGCTCCTGCTTCCATTGTTTCAATATCCTATGTTATCGATTTTGAAAAATAATAAATAAAATAATAAGCAAATCAAAAAATTGAAAGTATTTCGTTCATGTTGTTTGAAAATAGGAAATAATTGAAATTGAACTAAAATGCAGTTCAAGCCTCAAAATTCACGAATGCAAAGTGCCAGCCCTTCGCTTTATGCACCCTCCGAAAATTCTTCAATCCATTTTTCTGTAGTTCTTTTGTTAATGTCAATTCATTAAAATAGTTGGGAACTCCTTTTATTTCAAGCTCAAATTCATGTGCCCCTGCTCTTTTTTTTTCACCCTCTTTCATTTTATTTCCGTCTAATTCTTGCTTTAAATTTTTCTCATCGTTCATATCTTCTTGTTCCTTCATTGCCTCAGAACAATCATTTTTCTCTTGGCTTTGTGTGTCCATTTTATTTATTGTGGTCATTTTGATCGAATGGTATTTACAAAATATTTTTTTATTTAATTCATCCATTTTTTTATTGATATATAAACACTATTTCTTGATGGATCTGGATTTCTTGTTGAGGAAGACGTTATGTTAATAATTGTTATCCATTATAGAAAAAGATGAATAATTCTTCAAATTTTGCCAAATTTCTAAATATAGCTAGCTCTATTTTGAAAAATTCAAATGGTGCTAATTGAAAAATAATTAAAATTGGTGCTTTTAAATCAAAGCAATGACATATGAAGTGAAGATATAAAATACTGAAGCATTCAAAAATTCGCCTCTGCATCTGTATCAACGCTTAAAAATCCATCTCCATCTCGTCCAGTGACGTGAGTGCTGCTGAAGAAGACGAAGAAGAATCGCTCGAGTCGCTCGAGTCGTCAGACGAAGACGAAGACGATTCGCTGTCGCTTTCGCTGTCAGATTCGCTCTCTGATTCACTTTCCTTCTTTTTCTCTTCAATTTTCTTTTTTGCGGTGCTTTTGTTCTCTTCATTCCCTTTCCCTTTCTTTTTCGCAGCTTCGCTTTGCTTTTCAGCTTGTGGTGCTTTCTTTGGTGTTTTTTCTACTTCTGTTTTTTTCTTGTCTTCTTCTTGTTTCTTCTTCAGCTCTTCAGCTTTCTTTTTCGCTATCACATCCCCTTTTAATGAAGGTTTTCTCTCTACTTTTTTGACTTCTTTTTTCTCTTTTGGTTTTTCTTCTTTTTCCTCTTTCGCTTTTTCCTTCTCCTTTTCCTTCTCCTTCTCCTTTTCCTTTTCCTTCTCTTTTTCTTTTTCCTTCTCCTTCTCTTTTTCCTTCTCCTTCTCTTTCTCTTTCTCTTTCTCCTCCTTTTCTTTCTTTTCTTTCTCCTTCTCCTTCTCTTTTTCTGCTTTTGTTTCCTTTATCTTTCTGTTATCGGCACTTGCAGTTTTGACTCTATCGTCTGAAAGCACTTTCAGTGCTGCTTTAACGCTAACTTTTTCTTCCTTCTCATTTGCCTTTGTCGTGCTCTTTTCATCTTCGTCATCATCTCCATCATCATCAGTAATTGTACGTTTCATTTTTTTCTCTTCAACTTTCTCTTCAGGTTTTTCTTCCTTATTTTCTTTGCTCTTTCCTTCGACTTTGCGAGTTGGCTCTTTACGAGGTGATTTTAATTCGATGTTCACTTTTGCAACTGGCTTTGGTTGTGGTGTCGAGATAAGAGGCGATTCTTTTAACAATTCTCTCTTTTTTGATCTTCTATTTACAGTGTTATCTTGATTTAAACTTTTCTCTTTTAATTTTGTTTCTTCACTCTTTTTTTCTACTGCAAGTGCAGCAGTTTTTTCTTTTTCATCTTTTTTGATCTCTTTTTCGTTATCTTCATCTTTTTCTATCCTTAATCTTTTTTCTCTGCCTGGAGAAGTTACTGAAGAACTCGAATTTTGCTTTTTTCTTGGTTTCTTTGGTGTAACAAAGATTTCGTCTTCAGAACTTTCGTCTTCTTTTAAAATTGTTTTTGTTTTCTTTTCCTATTGATATATAATTAAAAATCAGTTTTTGTTAAAAGAAAACAAACAGTAACTGCTAAAGGTTGTGTTTCTGTAACTTGTTTACCATGTGTCATAGAAAAAAGTGTCTCAACGCATGAAGGATTCTTCTCTAATACTGCTCCAAATTTAGAGAGAGATTCTCCAAGTTGTTTTAAAGCATTAATAAATTCCTAAAATAAAATACGTTCATTCATCAAAGAGGATGAACAAAATAAAATTCAAATTCATGTAACATTTTTCTAAATTTTTTAATACACATTTTCATTGCTGGTCATATAAATTTAATGCAGTGATGTTCAGAAATAAAAAAAAGATTAATATTTGGAAATTATTTGTACTTGTATTCAATTAATGGGATGAAAAAGTGTTGATCTCCCTCTAAACCAGTTAGCCAAACAGTTTTCATTTAAAACTTCAAATCAAAATAATAAAAATTATAAAAGAATTAGAATTTAATATTGATGGATGACATGACACAGGTGAAAAAAAAAGTTTAAAAAAATATTTTTTTTCAGTTACTTGCTTGGCTTTGATCCAACTTTCGACTTTGGTTTAGTTCCAGTTTTTGCTTTTGTCTTTGGCTTTGAACCAGACGCAGGGCTTGTGCTTGTTCTTCCCTTTGAGGACTGTGAGCGTGCTGACTTGCGGCTGGACCTGCTTTCTGCTCTGCTTTTCCTGACTCCCTCTGTCTCGCTGCCAGCTGCTTCTCCAGAGCCATCTGCATTTCCTTCTCCGTCTTTCATTTGAGTTTCTCCGTTTTCTCCGCCGAGCTCCGGTGACAGCATCCCATCACGCGCCACATCGCCTGCTCCATCAGCCAGCCCACTTTCTCCGCTCTGTTCTCTCCTCAATGCCTCGCTTGCTTCTCTTTCGAGTCTCTGCTTCTCCTTCTCTCTTTCCTCTGCTTCGTGCACAGACGCCCAATCGTACCTTGTAAATGAGAACGGTCTGAGCAGATCCAGCACCTCCTTCACTGTCATCACCAGCACTGAGCTTGCCCCTTCAATCGCCTCCAGCGCCGGAAGGTACACATCTGCCCCAAGCATCGCATTCTCCCCCTTTGCAACTGCCCCCATGATTCCACCACTTCCTTCTTCTCCTTCCAAAAACCCTGCCCCAAACCCTCCTTGTCCAGCTGCTCCGCCTCCACCGCCTGTGGGTGTCAGCGGCCTCCGCTGCATCTGCATCATGCGCTCGGCCATCTTCGACTGCGTCAGCTTCTTCTTCCGCATGCACTCCTTCAGCGCATGAAACACCGTCAAGTGCGCTTTCTTCCCTTCCACAACTCTCCTGTCCAGAAACGGCATCAGCCCGTCATTCACCTCCTCCTCACCTCCACTCTCTCCTACTGCAATCCCTGCCACTGACCCTCCGCTCACACTTCCCCTCGTCGCACTGGCACCTGTCGACGACCTTCTCAGCCCATCAGCCGAGCCTGGAAGCGCTCCACCATTCGACCCAGGCGTCGATCCAGGCCTCGCAATGGACGCTGAGCCTCCTCTTCCCCCCAACGCAGCGGCCGCAGCGGCTGCCTGTGCTGCTGCTTGTGCTGCGGCTGTTGCCCTCGCTGCTGCCTCTGTCGCTGCCTGTGCCGCCGCTGCTGCTTGTTGAGCGGCGTTCCCGTTCGCATCGCCTTTTCCTGTCCCGCCTCTTCTCCCTCTCGTCGCAGCAGCTGCTTCTTGTGCTGCTTGAGATGCTGCTTCGGCTTCCTGCTTTGCTGCCTCTGCCTCTGCAGCCAAACGAGCTGCTTCGGCTTCTGCGTCTTCCTTCTGCTTGCGCTTGTGTGCGATCAAATACGGATCCACATCCTTCTCAGTGCCTCTGATCACTCTGCAGTTGTTGTGTTCATGCAGCACCATTATCCACTCACTCTCTGGAATTGCTGGCATCACCCAGTTCCCTCCGATCAACGATGAAGACAGCAACTCGTATGAGTTGTGTGCGATGAGAGGAGAAGTTGAGTCAACCACAACTCCTCCATCAGCCACCACACGCACCACGCCGGTGGAGCTGGACGGGCGAGACATGTTCTTTCGAGCAGACAGAAGACGCAGACGCGCTGAGCTGCGGGCAGAGGAGGAACGTGAAGAGGAGTTGGAGACAGAAAGGGAAGATGAAGAAATGGAAGATGAAATAGAAGTGGAAGAAGAAGAAGAAGATGTGTATGATGAGGAGGAGGATGAAGTAGTTGGTGTTATGGCAGCAGGTGTTGAAGTGCCGCTTCTGTACATCAGAAGCCTCTCTGCCACACTCAGCTGCTTTTGCGTGTTCATTCCCATCATCTGCCTCTGGCGCATGTTCGAATACGCATCGTCTCCGCTCTTGTATCTGTCTTCGCTGTCCTCTTCGTCTCCTCCTCCAACACCCATCCCCATCCCATTTTGCTTCATAATCCCCATTCCGCCCGCTCCTCCTCCAATATTTCCCCTCAGCCCCATTCCCGATTTCCCATTATTGCCCATTCCATTCATCGATCCCATAGAATTCAGCCCGCCAAACGCAACTCCGATTTTCAGTGGCTGCGAAACATCTGAATCTGTCTTCGCCTTTTTGATGATTCCAACACGAACCAAATCAGTCACTGAAATCTCTTCGTTCTCTTCATCTACACTTCCCAACAAATCTCCTTCTTTCTCTTTCTCTTTCTCCTTCTCTTTCTCCTTCTCTCTTTCCTTCTCCGCTCTTCTCTCTCTCCTCTCCGCGCCTCTGTCCTCCACTGCCACTGGAATTCCTCCTTCGCTCAGCTCAAGTTTCGCCACAAGACTGTTCAGCTGTGGCAGCTCTCCTTTCTTCACACACTTCACAACTGGATTCGGTGGATACCTCTGCGTCGATCCAGCTGCTCCTAACTCGCCATGCATTCTCCTCTTCCTTCTCCCCGACAGCTCATCTCCATACCCACCTGTTCGCCTCATAATCTCCTCCCGCATCGCTGCTGCCTCCTCGTCTTCCTCATCTCCTGCTCCGCCCATTCCTCCAGCACCTGCCCCGTTCCCGTCCATGTCATCTCCATCGCCAAACAAATCTTCTCCATCTTCCATCTCATCCCATTCTTCCTCATCGTCATCTCCAAACTCGTCGCCCAGCCCACTCTCAGGCAGCGTGATCTGCAGCTCTCCTTCAGATGCTCCGCTGGCCATCCCTGTCACCAGCTCTTTCTCTCTGTTCTGTGACAGCAGCATCGCTTTTGTCGCTGCTGTCCACTCACACGCCTTGAACACAAACTCCCCCGGAGCTGCAAAGTCATGAAGAGCAGACGAGCTCATTGTGAAGGCAGGAGCACACACAGCCACCAGAAAGTGCAGAGCAGCTTCTGTTTTCGCCACTTTGTGTGGCAGCGGCGGGTCAACACGGTCGAGTGCGAGTTCAGAGGGAATAACGTTGAAACCGGTCTGCTTCATCTTCGAGAGGAGCACTGATGGAGGCATAGGCACGCCCAGCAGGTTCTCAAACTGTGGAATGTCTGGCGAGGTGAGTGTGGCGGAGCCTGCCTGGATCTCAATCGTCACAGTCGCCAGCTTCGTAGCCAGCTGCAGGACGATACAGTCAGGAGTGAGTGGATGCAGACGCCATGTGTGGAAAGGCAGGTTTGTAATCTGTGGTAACAAAAGCGCATGTGCTGTGAAGTTGACTGTTGAGAACTCCACTTTCCCTGTTGCCTTGTCGTACATCACATCGGTGATGCCATCAGTCACCCAGTCTTTCTCCTCAGCGCTGTATGCACCCACAACTGGAGGGGGCACACCATCCACAACAGACGGAGAGATAAGCGACTGTGCCATCTGCTGCAGACGCAGCTGTGTGGTGGAGCTGCTGCTGCTACCGTCTTTGCCTCCATCAGCTGCAGAGGACGAAGAGGCCGTCGCAATCGAAGCCTTCAGATCATCCGCTGATCCACTCTTCGGCAGCTGTGCAGTGCTTGACTCGAGCGAGGCTGACACATCCACTCCAATTTGTGACTTCCTCAGATTGCCCTCGTGCGATGCACGCGCCCCTTCTGCACTCGATCGCATGGATGTTCTCACAGACCCTGTGCTATTAGCATTGCCTCCTCCTTCCTCCTCTTCCTCGCTCTCTTCCTCGTCTTCGCTATCGTCCTCATCCCCTTCCTCTCCTTCTGCTCTCTTCCGCTTCCGCGCCTTCGGCTTGACGTGCTGCGACACCAGAAACAGCGTGTTGTCGTGGAACAGCCGCGTTCCGTTCACATTCAGCTTCATCCGCACCTCTGACCCTGGCTGCACCTCCTTCTTTGTTATTGGCGCTGGCAAGTTCGGAATGGCAAGGCGGGCGTCAGATTTTGGAGAGCGCGACATCGCCGGTGAGTCTGTTAGTGATGAAAGCGACGAAGATCCTTCGGCTTTGTTCAATGCTCCGTCTTTCTTTGCACCTTCGTCATCTTCCTTTGCAGCTGCATCGTTGTTCTCCTCCCCGTTCTCTGCCCCGTTCTCTCCGCCTTCTTTCTTCTCTGAGTCTGCCTGGCTCTGTGCAGAGGCTGGGTTTTCTGTGTCACTTGCATCCAGTGGCATTGGAACGTTGCTCAATGATGCACTCGAATTCTGCCCTTGTGCAGCGGCAGTCGAGTTAGCTGCTGCTGCTGCCAGAGAAGAGGCAGACAGCGGTGGATAGGCGAGTGGTGTGAGGATGTTGGTTTCGATGTTGTGTGGAAGGAGAGGATCAAAGGAATCGATGGGAGGGATGCATGAAGTGTTCTCGTCGGGCTGCTGCTGCTTGGTACCTTTCGATTCAGCAGAAATATCAGCAGACGAAGAAGAAGAAGAAGACAAGGATGAAGATGATGAAGAAGAAGATGGCGATGTGTTTGGAGCTGCTCCTGTTTTGTTGGCTCCTTCAAGAGATGCACCAGCATTTATACTCTGCGTCACATTTGCCTCTCCTCCACTCCCACTCACTCCATTCCCACTGCTTCCATTGCTTCCTGAACTTCCTCCTGCAGCGACTGTGTATATCTGCCTAATGCTCCACCAGTTGATGTTCTTCGGGGCTGGGGGCATTGCAAAGAGCTGTGTGTGATAGATCGGCCCCACAGGGAACCAGAAGCCGTGCTCGTCGTGCACAGAGCTGGTGAAGTGCGACGAGTCGGCTGAGAGAGAGAAGGAGGAAGTGGAAGATGTGGATGAGGAGGAGGAAGAAGGAGAGGTAGAGAGAGTAATAGAAGAGGCTGTTGGAATGATGGACTGTGACAGAGCAACAGAAGGAGTGAGAGGCGGCTGAGGAGATATCGCTCTGCCTGCATTTTGCTCTCCAGCTGCCTCGTTCTGCATCAGAAGCGGAGAGGAAACTGGAAGCGGCATTTCTCCTTTGTCCAGCAGTGCTGCAATTGACATCTCTTTGGAAGAAGAAGAGTCTTCGTCAGAATTGCAGCCGAAGCAGGCAGCACGGAAGGCAGCCAGGGCAGAGTCGAGATGAGAGAGCGAAGGGAAGAAAGGGCGAAATGTGGAGGAGTGTGTGGAATAGTACTGCTGCCACGCTGCTATGCGCTGGGCTGAAATGCCAGTGGCAGAGGCAGCAGAGGCAATGAGAGAGTCAGAAGATGGGTTGGATGAGCTGTCGCCTTCAGCACCTGCAGCAGAAGGAGAAGAGGAAGAAGAGGCTGATAAAGAAGAAGAGGAAGAAGATTTCGTAATGTCAGGGTTGCTTGTATAATATGCTGCGATGGCTGATGCGACCTTCGCTGAGTATTCTGAAGCGAGCGGAGGGTTCTGATAGAGCAAGTCGTCATCCTGTGCGAATATGCGTAAGCCAAATGCACTCATCATCAGCGCCTTTGGCAGGTTCAACAGAACAGAAAATGGCGGAATCATACTCAGCCCCACAGGCGTCATGCGTGCCAATGAAACAGCATCAGCCCCGTTCGTTCCTGTCCCTTTGTCGCTCCCTCCTTCCTCGCTGTTGTATCCTCCTCGTGCACTCTCACTCTCGCTGGGCGAGCGAGGCGTGTTTCCGCTTCTCGTTCCTAGTCCTGACGCTGATCCAACCGAAGTGGCAGAGCCTGGGCGAGAGCGGCTTCGTATCGAGTTCCGCGAGCCCAGCCTTCGATACCCGCTTTCGCTGCTCCCGTCGCCGTCTCCTTTCCCTCCGTTTGCTGCAAGCCAGGCCTCGTGTTCTGCTTTCCGTTTTTCTTCTTCAGCTGCTTCTCTTTCCAGGCGGATTCTCTCTTCTTTCTCTCTCTTCTCTTGCTCTCTCAATCTTTCTCTTTCGTATTCTTCTTCGTCAAGCTCGATCGCATTGACCTCTCCTTCCTTCACCTCCAACGTCCGCCCTTTGAATCCCTTCTGATAATTCGCCCATACAAACGCCATCATCCCGCTTTCGTGTCTGTGCCCCACCACATCTGTCGATACAGCCTGTCCCAGCGGGCCTGCCTCGTTTGCCTCAGCCTGCAAGATGTCCCCTTTCTCCTCTGCGTGCGACAGCAGCGCCAGAGTGGATGCATCGAGCATTTGACGCGAAAGAACAGAAGTTCGCTGGAGGAGCGACCAATATCGGTTGCTCAGATTGACATTGCCAAGAAGTGCCTCTGTGCGAGAGATGCTACGGCATTGTGAAAACAATTTGTTCAGCTTGTTTGCCTCCTGGATGGCAAATGATAGCTCATCTCGTGGAGCAGAAAGAAGAGTGAACTTGGGTGGAATTTGTTGCATTGAGGACAGAGGTTGGATGCGATCAGAATTCATCCCCCATTCATCACTCTTGTAATTTGGTGTTCCAGGAATCATCTTCTCTAAATTTCGTTGGGTTCTCATCATCATAGTGTTAATTTGTGGAAAGATATATGGATTTGTATCTCGAGATGTGCGAATATAAGAAAGCCAATCAGTGATCGATCGATAAATGATCGTTTCAGCTTTCATCATGGTAAGTCTTCTATTATTAAAGGCAAGAACTACTCCTTGCTCTTCTTTCATTCTGTCTTGTTCCTAAAAAATTAAGTGGAAATTCATTTTGTTAACCGAAAACGTTACGTTTAAAAATTACAATAATAATTTGATACCTCGGCAGCAAGTTTTGCTAATAATTCTTGCCGAGCTTTTTCTTCTGCTTCTTGCTGAATTTTTCGAAGCCTTTCTCTTTCAGCTTCTATATAATTTAATGTCATTCAAAGATAAAGCAATTATTATAAAAAGAATAAAATTCATCACAGGAATGAAAAAAATTTTTTGTACAAATTAAAGATAATATACCTTCAGCAATTCTTTTCTCTTCTGCTTCTTTTGCAGCTGTATATAAACATCAGTCAGCAATAAACAATCAAAGCGGTTGAATTGAAATAAAAATTCAGAATTATTAGAAAGAGATTCAAACCCTGCTCCTCCGCAAGACGAATGCGTTCTAACTCCTTTTTTGTGAGTTTTTTTGGTTTTCTTTCTTTAGAATCGCCTTTTGTGGTTTTTGGACTCATGAATGATCTGGACCATTTATTAAATTTTGAATATTGAAAAATTCAAATTTGAGTTTTTTTGATAAAGTTATATACTTTTTCTGTTTATGCATTTGGCTTTTTGATATAATATTAATAACTATTATTTCTTTGTTTTGTCTGAAAAATGTGCTTTATCGAAAAAATAGGTTTTCTAAAGAGTTTGAGAAAAAATAACAAAACTGTTTTCCCTAAATATAAATATGGATACGTTCATAATTTTCACTTTGTTTATTTTTTTATTATTATTTTTATCACCTCTCAACTTATTTGATTCTCGGTTCATATTTTCATTTTGTTTAATCATTTTTTTTATTTCGAAAAAATAATTGACAAGCCGAGAAAGAATTATTTCTTATTTTTTTTCATTCGAATTATAATGTGAATGATGAAAAAGAAAAAACAAATGTTCTTTAAAATGAAAAATCAAAATTCGGTTACTATTTTTCTTTTTTTTTTTTTTTTTTTTTTTTTTTTGTTTAATAAATTGAATTGAAGAGAATAGAACTTAGAACAAATTTGATAGCAAATGGGTATGATACGACCAGTGAAATTTTCATATTATAACGATTTCTTTTTCATATGGCACATTATTTTTGAAATCATAACTTTTTTCGGGGTGTTTTTTTAACAAATAAAAACTATTATTATTTGTGAAAATAATTTGAGTATTGACTTATTTCAACTAATTTGTCAACGTTTCATTTTTTTTCAACAGATTTTTGCAACAAAAATGAAAATGTGAATATGAACCATAATAAAAATGTTTATTCAAAAATTAGATAAAAACCAATTTTCATTAAATGAGAACTCTCTTGATATAAGCAACAAAAGTCTGTGTTTTTCATAAATGTCATTCTTTGCATTTTCGCTAAATGAACAATAACACTGTTCAAAAAATGTTGAAAAAATTGATATTTTTTCAATGAATAATCAATAAATATCTTCATCTATTTCAACTGTGCATAATTTGAACATTATCAGCAATCATCATTTTGCATAGGATTGAAAATATGACTTAATGATTTGGAGCATAATCAATCTTTTTAATATTTTTTTCTCAAATTTCATCATTATTTAGTTTCATCAAATTACAGTTATTGACAATTGATTGCGAAATGAGATTAACACTTTTTCGTTGAAAGCTGATTAATATTTTTTGCATTCTTGAAAGATGAAATTCATTGAAGAAAACTTTATCATTAATGATTCAGATTGCACATATTTTTGTCAGAGTCATCTTTAACAATAAGTTTGAATTGATCTTTTTGAAAGAAGATATTTCGTTATTATAGGTCATATAATTACAAAAAAACCATTCAAATTATACGCTTTCACGGATGATTCATTTTTTGAGATCAGCGCTTTTAATCTGGAACGTTCATTTTATCATTTTCTCACAGAAATGATCCAATTGTTAAGAGAATCTTATGATGAGAAATCTTGAACCTGTGCGATTAGAAAAGTTAATGCGTTGTTCTTTTTTTATCCAAAAAACGAATAAAGGATAATCCAAAGGTCTGAGATAAATTTTTTGGTAAATTCTGATTCGTTCAATTATTAAATGATTCATATCTGCTATAACAAAAATTCGTTCTCAACAATTTGGCTTCTGGAACATTTGTTCATTTCAACAAAATAAGAAATGAAGAAAATCAACAAACTTTCGTTTCTTCAAACAGTCATTCTGAGCTTGAACATATCTCAATACGTTTGAATTAAAAATTCATTTTCTTTCTCTTTATTGTTAAAATGTTGAATGATTTCGTGAGACTACAGGATCATTAAAAAAATGAAGCAGAATTAGATTGAATGAGCTGTCACATCGAAAGAGAGTTAAAAATGCTAACCATTCGTGAGCAATAAGGCTTAAAGCTCAAGAATAGATGAATTTGACAAAATAAATTTAACGTTTGTCAATATTCGTTTATTTCGATTGTATTCAGAAAATAAAAATTTTGTTTTTTTTCAATATCGTGTTGGCAGACATTTTTCAAAATTTGACACAATTCAGCAAACGTTTTTTTGAAAATGAGAAAAACGATTTTCGAAATATGAATTTGATTCGATGATTTGAATAATCTAAAACAAATAATATTGAATGTTTCGGATAAAAAAACATCATAAATATCAAATGTTTGTCAAGAAACAGTTCTTTATGAGAATTTTTGAATTTTTTGAAATATGATAAAGAAAAGTTCAGACATTTCAAATCTGAAATCTCATTTTTTTTTTTCAGTTTTTGAAATCAAACAGATGAAACATAGAAAATTGTTGTTAAAAATAGAAAATTTTTGTTGTTGAAAAAAAAGAGAGAATTTCAAAATTTTTGAACAAAAAATGAATCATATGCCGACATATGCATTTTTTCAAAAAAAAAAAAATAAATAAGTAAATATTAAAATATCAATAAATAAGTTGGAAAACTTAATTTATAAAAGCGTTTTGAGTGTCTGCCCTGGGAGGCCGATTCTGGACCCAAAGCCTTCAAGAAACTGCATTGGACCGGTCACAATGCAGTTTCAGGACGGAATCGACCTTGCCCTTCATTTTGACAATAAAGTCAAAAATCTGGGTACTCCAAAACATGTGTATTAGTCCACATCATATGGAGCTTGAGCAACAGACATGTTCAAAAGCTTTTAAAAATTAATGTTCTCAACTCCGACAAACAAACACAACCAGAAAAATATTCAAAAATCATTCAAATTGAAAACTAGTTAATTTTTTCCTTTCGTTAAATAATCTAAATGTGAAATTTCCAATTTCATTTGATTTTGAAAGGAAATTCTTTTTTTGAAAACACTTTTTTGGACGTTCATCTCGAGTTCTTGCCTCCTTGAATGTTGCTTTGAATTGACCAATCGAGTTTGGTGGAGATGCAACCGAACGAAACACTTCCTTTCCCCGCTTCTCGTAAAATAAATAAGTTTTCATTGAATTCACTTCCATCTTTCTCCAAAGAATTCTATTTGAAGCATTATGCCTAATATTTATTAAATAAAAATAATTACGAAAAAGTTAAAGAAAATCAAAATGATACATAAAAGACAGAAAAAATCACACTTTAAAAAATATCGAAATATGTCGCTGCTTTTGTCTAATGAGTTTATTCGGATATTTTTTGCTTTTTCGCATGAAAGATTGAAAAAGTTAATCAACTCTTCGATGTTTGTTATCACAGTATCATCATCTAAATAGTTGTTGATGTAGTGTGTGAGGCAACCAAACTCTCCATCGCATTCGCTCTTTCCATGTCTCTCACAAAAAAACGACAACGTTGTTTTTTTTCCTTTGGCGAATGAAGAGTTATCAGATAATAGAAAATGAAGTAGTTGCGAATTTCTGAAATGCGTGCCAGTATCACACATGAAGTGAAACCTCTTTTTATTTAAAAATATATCATCATCCAACACTTGCTTCAAACATTCAATAGCAAAACGATAATCGTGAGATAGGTTGGAAGAGAAAAAGTTGAATACGTGTTTTTTTCTCACTCCTCGATCATCTGACACGAAGGCAATTACGCAAAATTGGGACACCTCTTCTTTTTCGTAAAAATCTTTTGATATTTGATTTCTTCTTATCGGTAATTGCCAGTTTTCCTTAAAATCAAATAGAATAAGCACTTCATTTCGTTCTAGAGAACTTTTCAAATTTTTGAAATGCTTCTGCTGATTATCTGCCAGTTGTCTGTGATGTTCAAGCAGTTCGAGTGAAATCTTCTCGTTTTCGTTCAAATCTTCTTTGTTTATGATAAGTTGTTTTTGTCGTTTCATCAGAAATGAGTAATGATTGCATAGATTGCAAACGTCTGTTCTGCGTTTTGCTCGTTTGAGATGACGTGTCATTTTGTAAAATGTACTTTTTGACATCTTTAAACTTGTTGTTTTTGTTAATTTATCGTATAATTCAGCCTTTGTAGTATTAATTAACCTTGGTGGGGTTTTCAAACAATTCTGACGTGAAGATTTTGAACTGATATATTTTGACGTTTGATGACTGTTACGTTGAGATTTGTTGCAATCATCCTTGCATGTTGAATGTGAAGGAATAATATTTCTATTTGTGGAATTTCTTTTCTCACACAGAGATATAGATGAAGTACCACAAATGCAAGCTGTTGAGTGAAATGAATCCATTTTGCTTTCACAAAATGTTGGTGAAATGAGAGATGATAAATGTGTGTGTGTATCGTTGGATACATGTGAAATGTTTGTATCAGTTTGATTTTTAACAGTTGAACAATTTTGTGATATTGTTGATTGAAATGAATCTATGTTATTTCCCGAATTATGACATTTTGTTGATAAGCTTTGTTGATTTTGTGGTAAAGAACATAAATTGGGTGAAATGGGATATGAAAGAAAACCAGTGTTGAATGAATCATTTAATTTGTATATTGATAAGAGAGGAAATGATTTTCCTTTCAAATGATTTTTATAATAAGAGTTCAAATTGTCGTTTATTTCTGTGATGCTTTCATCATCACATCGAATCCAATTTGTGTTTTCTTCGAAGATACTTGAGTTGTTGAATACTTTGCATATAGAAAAGAAATGTCCATTGTCTGTTGATCCAGAATGAAAAAGTTGGGCAACAAGTGAATAGATATGAGCTCCAACATTTGGCGTTTCACTGACATTCCAAACTCCATTTTTTGTTGAAAAAGAAATTGTTTCATAAACATTTTGCGTTATAGCATGTTTGGCCTTTGTTTTCTCTAGAGAAATTGATAGAAAATTCGGAAATTTAGATATGTTCAAAACGGATAATTGACGTGTGACATCACAACAACATTCACAATAGGCTTCTTTATTGTTTATATTTTTATTTGAATAGGAATATGATTCATTGAATGCTGTTATCAAATCATCTCCTTGAAGTCTGATTATCGGTGATTGTTCAGTTGCACCTATTGATACACAATCACAATTCGTGCATTTTCTCGGGAAGCTAACAGAAGTCATCATTTCATTTGATATGATTGGAATGCAAGATGAGATATCACTGAAAAGACTAAGAAAAGAATTGTAGAACTCCTGTTGATTTCTTTTCTCAAGGTGATGTTTCCCCTCCCATTTGTCTATGAACATGTTTGTCCATGATGAATTTTTGAATGATCCGTTTTTTTCTGTTCCTAAAGTTTGAGGCACTATCAAATCGCATAAATATTTGTCAAAAGAAGAAAGCCTTCCTTTCCTCACATTGTTGTTACTCATTCGAATTATTATTGTCCGAAATATCTGAATTAACGAAGCCAAATAACACGTATTTCCGAAATTTTGAAGAGGTGAAAACTGAATAGGTGCTGAATTACAACTGTTATAATTTGTGACCCGATTATCTGATGGCTTGTGAAACTGAATGTTTGTTTGTTTTTGAACATTTGTTAGAAAATCTTCAGAAATTGACTCCTCCATATCATCATCGATTTCCATCTTTGAACTAGAAAAATCATTCAGTTCAACTTCTCCCATATCAAACCAGTCATCAATATTTGGATCGCTGCATTGTTCAAGGCATGATTGTTGGATATTTGAATCCTGGAATTCACAAATTGAATCTGAAATGTTGATTTCATTTTCGAAAATATCCATAGCGCCATGTTCAGGTTCATCAATAGTATCCATATCTGATATAAAAATACTCGAATCATCTTCTTCTGTAAAGTAATTTTTCAAAGGATCAATGTCCTCTTCCATTTGGCTGTCACAATTAATAATAGTGAAATCATCATCAAAGAATAAAGTTTTCTCTAAATAGAAAATAATTGTTCAAAATGACACGCAAAAAGATAAACACGAATAAAGGATATTCATCAAAGTTTAGATTGATAAGATAATAGAAAATACGTTTTTTGTTTGTCAATAAAAGACGAGATTCCTTGCTTGATTCTGTTGAATTTTCCGTAAGAAAATTATTGAATATGTTAAAATCATCTTTGCTAAGTTCTCGATAATACAATCAAAAATAAATTTCATAGAAAACAAAAAACAAAAAAATAAAAATGAACAAACTTCTTTTCGAAGGTGGAACAGGAGGCTTATTGGTGAATTCAAAGTCAAAATTTGTGGGTGAACTGTTATTTTTGGCATGATTGTAGTTTCCTTGCGAACACTGGAAGCCACAATCATGAAGCTGCCTTAAACTGAATTCGTTGCACACACACTTTAGCAATGAAACTTTCGCGTGTTTATTTTGCTCTGAATTGTAAGCTGATGCCATTCGCAACAGGACGAACCTGCTTTTTTCTTAAAAAATATTGTTTCATAATTGCAAATATTAAAATTATGAAAACTGGCTTGATACAAACCATTGAATATGCTTTGGATATCTGAAAACAATTCTTTCCCCTTGTTTGTGTGCAAAAACATATGTTTGATCATTGTTGCTTCGTCGTGTCCGGATTTGGTGACAAGAAAGTTCCATGCTTCTGTGCACTTTTCACTCTTCCGAGAATTTGACAAATGAGAAAATTTTTTTTGCTCCATGTTTCAAAATTAATTCTATTTCTACTCGCAATTATCAAGATCATTCAATGGGATGATCAAAACACTCCATAATTTTCGATTATTTGTTATTTTGAATTTCAATTTTTTCTATTTGCTTTGCTGATTGAGAGTTTCAACAAAAGAAGGACGATTCAATCCATTTTGTTTGCATGAAGGGAAACAATTTAATTCCAGTTGTATTCAATAATCAATTATAAAGTAATAAAAAATAAAAAACAAATTCAATTGTTTTTAAATAAAAACGGTTTTGAATTTTGCTTTTTGATACGTGTTAATCTCTCAAACTAATTATTTACATATTATCATTGTAGCTTCTGCTTAAAAAACGATATTCAAAGTTCCAATCATGAACGAAAATTTCTATTATTCTTCAAATGTTTTCATTTTCATATTCAAATTATTTGAATCTTCTTTTAATTCTTCTTCTTCACAGACTGAACTAAGCACAACCTTTTTCAAGAAATCCGACTTGCGAATCGATGCTCTGCTCTTCCAGATTGAAGTTGATCTGAAAGAAAGGTCAAAATAAAGGAAAATTTGTCTTGATAAAATCAGGATGGCCTTTATTTTGCCTATTTATCAAAATAATGTTATTATTTCAAATTTTCAGCTGCTTGATATTTCTCTGAAGCTGCTTGTTAGCAACTGACTGACATTCTCCATTGATAAAGAAGTGGGGAACTGTGTAGAGAAATTCAATGTGAAGACTTTGGATACAAGGAAATGAATACAAAGAACGTGGTAGAAGCATTTGAACAAGGACGAAAATGCAATTCCAATTAGGAGCCTGAACCGAAATCCATATTATTTTCTTCATCTTCATCTTCTTCCTCCTTCAACTCCCAGTCAACCTTCCACCTTTTCTATTCTCGCCAGCTTGTATCATCACTCGACTGGATCAACACCCATCCGCTTTGTGCCGACTACCGCTCCAACACCCCTGACCAGTGCATGCAGCCCCTGGGACACGCGTACGAGCTGCCCTCTCTCATTGCCAATGGCACCCTCACACATATTCTGTCTGAACAGCCGGGGGTGAAGACGCTGTTTGTGCATAAAGTCGAAGGAATTGGAGTGTGGTGCGACTCAGCACTACTGGAGAGGCATTGGAAGGGAGGAAGAGTTGTGGACTTTGAGGTGATGGAGAGAGGAGTGGAAGACAAAGGATGCTTTTGGGGGAGAGTGGAGACAACAGGCGGAGAGGAAACGAAGGCAGAAACAGAGACTGAGGCTGAAGAA
Source organism: Monocercomonoides exilis (assembly GCF_001643675.1). NCBI lineage: Eukaryota > Preaxostyla > Oxymonadida > Polymastigidae > Monocercomonoides > Monocercomonoides exilis. Next base: position 529,710 of record NW_027150591.1, read on the forward strand.
GAGAATGGAGAAAGAGAGAAAGGAAAGTTATTGGATGAGATATAAAGTGAGATAAGCAAATCCAAAATCTATCAAAGCGAAAGAAAAGTCTCAACGGAATGTGATGAAAGCAAGAGATCTTCGAACACATCTCAGCCAGTGCTTCCAGACAGCACTCATTCGTCAGCTGATTCAGCGATGCTGTGCCTTCCTGGAGAGCGCATATTGAGTGAGGAAGAGAAATGGAGGCTTCGCTTTGTGGCAACAGGAGCCATGTGGATCGATGTGGATGGGCTGCAGTCGTCGTTTGGGCTGACCAGAGGAGACATACTGAAGCAGAATGAAGTGAATATTGATGAAGTGAAAAGAGAACACAAAACAACAAAAGAACCCCACAACTCTTCTTCTGAAGCAATATCACAAGGCAAACAAAGCTATTTGCTGTCCAAACGCAATGAAACAACAGAAAAAGCACAAAACATCATTTCTCGTACAGAAACACATCAAGAAAACCACAATTCTTTCACCTTTGCTGCGTTCTCATCCAACGAGCATCAAGCACTTCCGCACTGCTTCTCTAACCCCCCTCTTTTCACTCCTTCCTCGCCCTGCTACACACCGGCATCTCCATCAAGCGGTACGGCGCACGAAATATAACACAGGCGGTGAAGAGTCACATTCGACTGCTCAGATGGACAAGCTCTTCTCAGACATCACTCACGTCGACAGTAAAATGAACTTCAAATAAAATTTGAAAGATTTTCCAGATCGCATTTCAAACAGAAAAAGAACACATTTTTTTACAGATGAATTTGAAATAAAATGTTCATTGAAATGAACTTTATAGAAAAAGACAATGCAGACTCCAGGAAAGATAAAGCTTGTTATCTTCATGTGAACAAGTGCTTTCTTTTTGAAAATGACTGATTAAGACAATTATATTTGTAGGAATTTTCTTGTTCAAATCATGAATTTTTAGTGTTTTTCTGTTAATAATAACTATTTGATACAAGAAGACTGGTCATTAATATTCAATGGAAAATATGCACTACTAACAGACCAAAAAATGTCGAAACTTTTGAGGAAAACTTGTTGCCCATGAAAAATCATAAAAAAATTTATTTTCTGAAAAAATGGAAACTTCTGGATTAATGAACGGACAGTTTTGGAACCGTTGCTTCAAGATAAGAAACATGAAAAAAAAGAAATAGATAAAAAATGAAAATGAAAATGAAGGTGAAGAAGAAGATGATGATGAAAAAGCAGATAAAATGAGAATAATAACTATGATAAATAAAATTATTGAAAAATTAAAAATTAATTAAAATGATAACAAAAACAATCATTAATTTATTTCTCTTTCTCTTTCACTTTTTCTCCAAAATCTCACATTGACTTATGTGCCTTCACAAGATGCCACCATTTTCATCACCGAATCTCCACCCTCTGCATCATTATAATCAGTGATGACATCAACAGCAACTCTTTAATCTCTCTCTTTGTGAACAGCTGCAGAAACAGCGTTGAAACAGGAGGTATCGACACATAAGCCGTGAAGTTTCCTCCACTGACAACGATTATTGAAGTATATTCGTTGAATCCATTTCCTGAGCAGCCATTGGAAATGTTGGCATTGAAGAATAAAGAAGATGAAGGAGAAATTTTGTTCCTGTTTAGCCTTCCATTTTCCACTAGATCCGCTATCATCGATGCTGTATTTACCTCCTCGTTCAGCATACACAATCTTAAAACAGGGTGATGTTGCGCATCACATCTTCTTCCTTCCTCACCTTCACCACCTCTTCCAGAGAGTGCCTCAGTCAAATACATTTCCTCTGCCACACTGCCTCCAGCGTCCGGTGCCCTATCTTTAATCTGATGAACACATACAACTCTCCGACTCCAATTGACTGCAGTGCAAACAACCACTAAGCCACTCAGTCCATCTAGCACAGCATCAGCGCAAGACTATTCACACGCTTTCTGCACAGCACTTTCACCAGCCGCAACTGCTTAAACATCTCAATCTCGATGTTGTCCTCCTCCACAACGTACACCCGGTTGATAGCCCTGCTCAGCTGCTCCTTCCACTCGATCACCAGATCTGTCATCGACTTCTGTATCGGCTGCACCATCACTTTCTTCGCACTGTCCACAAACCTCCGTACAACTTTTTGAAAAAGTCTCCCACTTTGTGAGAACGTTCGCGGCAGGTCGTATTCCATGTGCAAGAAGCTATTTACAAGCGACGCAACACACAGGGAAGCAGGGAGGGTACTATGAGTGGAGTAAGGGAGAGTGGAGGAGGAAGATGTAGATGAAGAGGAAGAAGAAGAAGAAGAAGGTTGAGAAAGAAGAACATTGTGTGGTGAATGAAATGGTTGAAGTGATTGTGAATGAATGGAATGAAAAAGAGGAGGAGAAGAAAGAGAATGAGAAGAGGAGGAAGAGGAAGAAGAAGGAGAAGAGGAAGAAGAAGATGAAGGAAAAAAAGATAATAAACAATTATTTATTTCTTCATTCTTCTTTTCCATTTTAGAAGAAGAATTTTCATCAAAAATTGTTGTGAAGATTGGGAAAAGGCAAAAGTTTCATTGTAATTGGAGCAGAAAGGAAAGGCTTTGATGGAGGAAGAAGAGAAGAAGAGGGAGAAGAAGAAGAAGAAGAAGAAGAAGGAGAAGGAGAAGGAGAAGAAGAAGAGGAGGAAGAAGATGAAAGAAATGAAGAAGAAGGAGAAGGAGAAAAAGAAGAAGAAGAAGAAGAAGAAGAAGAAGAAGAAGAAGAAGAAGAAGGAAGAGGAGAAGGAAATGAAGAAGGAGGAGGAAAAGAAGGAGGAATGTTTAAAGAAGGAGAAGCATGACTTAAGGAAGGGAGAGTAATATTAGAAGAAGAAGAAGAGGAGGAAGAGGAAGAAGATGACGATGGAAATAAAGAATTTGTTGCTATTGTTAATGAAGAAGAAGAAGGATAAGAAATGTTTGAAGAAGAAAAGAAAAAGGAGAAAGAGGAGGAAGAAAAAGGAAATGAAGAAGAAGAAGTGTTTGAAAAAGAATAAGAATTACAAGCATTTGAATTAGAAGAAGAAGAAGCAGAAGAAGAAAAGAAAACAGGAGCAAGTGGAGAAGGTTTGAATGAAGTGTGGGACAAACCAGCTTCTTTCGCATCGTCAAAAGCAGCCGTCTCGAATTTTGCTCTTCTTTTCATTGCTCTTTCTCTCCTCCTCTCCAAATCCCATGCAAACTCTTCGTCATCATCATCTTCTTCTTCTTCTTCTTCTTCTCTTACTCTTTTTTTCTGTTACACTTTTTCTTTATGTTGTTTCTTCCCTTCACTTTGCTCATTTTTGCTATGTTTGTGACTTTTTTCTTTCTTTTTCACAATTTCATCTTTTTCTTCTTCTTCTTCCTTCATCATCCTCTTCTTTTCCTTCTCCTTCTTCCTCCTCCTCTTCTCCTCTTTCTTCTTCTCCTTCTCCCTTCTCCTCAATATTTCTTTGTCTTCCTCTATCACTTTCATCATCTTCTCCTTCTCTCTCTTCGATTGCTCTTTCACTTCATCATATTTCTTTTCTTCCACATTCACACACAAATCTTCTTCTGCTAATTTTATTTCAAAACTTTTATTTCCTTTTCTCTTCTCTTCTTCTTCTTTTCTTTCTCCTCTTTCTCCTCTTTCTCTTTCTCTTTCTTCCTCTTCTTTTCTCTTCTTCCCTTCATTTCTTCCTTCTTCTCCTCTCCTTCCTTTCAGTTTCCCATCCAAAAATAAATCAAAATTGTATTTCTTTCCATCAAACTTTCCTTTTTTTTTTTGTTCTTCTCTTTCTTTCTCCTTCTCTCTTTCATTTTCTCTTTCTCTCTCTTTCTCTCTCTCCTTCTCTTTCAGCTTCGCTTCCTCCTTCTTTTTGATAACCAAATCAAACAAATCGTCTTCTTCGGGAAACAAATTCGGCTCTTTTGGACGGAAAGGCGCAATTTCTGTGACAGACACAGTGAGAAGAAGATGTTTAGAGGAAGAAGAAGAAGAAGAAGAAGAAGAAGAAGAAGAAGAGGAAGAGGAAGAGGAAGAAGAAGAGGAGGAGGAGGTGATGGGAGTGGAAGGAGAAGACGAGGGAGAACATGGCTGAGATATTGGATATGAAGAAGAAGAAAAAGAAGAAAAGAGGATCAAGAAGAAGCAGTTGAGTGTGAAGACAATCCAAAACCGATCGAAGCGCACACTCTGCCCTATGGAAGTGAGGCTATGTATGAGTCTCCGAATACACTTTTCAGCCACGGGTTCGACTTTTTGCTTTCCAGATCCGATTTGATAGAGTGCAAAAGTTAAACTTCAACTATTGACTCCTTCTTATACATCCGAGGCGCGACGATGGTGTAAAAGCCATTTGCCTTGAAGTTCTCTTCATCATTATCATCATCCTCTTCATTCCCATTCATCTTAGACTCTTCTTCATTCACTTCACTTTCCCTCCTTCTCCCCTTGTCTTCTACCTCTTCTCCATCCTCTCCATTTTCTGCATTCTCATCCTCCTCTCCTCATCTGTCACACGCTCCGCCACTCGCTTTGCAATTATCTGCCTTTCTGATGGATTCGTCTGATAGTGTTGCAAAGATGATGAAACTGCCTGATGGTATAGGCGGAGTTGATGTCGCACCTTCCATTCGACTCTGAAAGCTGATAATGGTGAGTGTGGAGAAGAGGGAATGAAAGAGAGAAAGCGAAATGATTAATCTTTGCCAAAAAGAGTGAGGTGGAGGAAGAGGAAGTTGAAGAAAGAGGTGGCTTTTTGAAATTATTATGTTCTATTTCAATAGAAGCACTGATGATTGAATGCTCATATTGAAGTGAACTCCCAACATTGCATTCATTAAAAGTGGAGGATGAAGGTGAAGAAGGAAAAGAAGGAAAAGATGTGGATGAATGGAAGGGATCTGAACGAAAATAAACTTGGAAATTTGAAGACGTATGAGGATGCTGATGGATATTCAATGTATTCTTTTTTTATCAATACTTAGAAAACTTTTGTGACAACAAAGAAGATAACATTTACAGCTCTTATTTTTTCCTCCCAGACTTTTTCAACGCGTTTTTCTTGTGGAAAAAGAAGAGGAAGAGTATCTTCTTCAATGTATAGCCCAGACTGTTGCTCAGGTTCAGCAAACGAGTCATACAAATCATCTCCAACAATGAGAACGATTTATTTATTTATTTATTTATTTTTGTTATTTTTTTTGAATAAATTTGTTTTATAATTCTGAAGAGATGGAAATGGTTTATTATGTTTCTTTTTTATCAAACACATATAAACTTATTCTTTATCTTCGCCTTCATTTGTTGTTTTAATAATTCCATTTTTCTCTTTATCAACAAGTTTAATTTCAAACGTTTATTCTATTTTTAGTTTTGGAGAAAAAAGTTGAAATTGAATCTTTTGATTGAAAATTGAATTCAGTCGATAAAAAAACAGAAAATGTTATGAAGAGAGAAGATACCATTTTTGCATTTGAGAAGATAATTGATAATTGAATAGATGAATTGTGAAATAAAAAAAATTTTTCAAAATTATTGTGTTATATCAAAATAACATATCCAAATTTCAATTTTTTTAAAAAAAATTTCTCAATTGCACAAAAATTGTGCAATTCATCTTATATAAGTTTTTCAATGAAAAATTTCAAAAGAGATAAATCATTTTCAGAAGATTTCATAATGATAAATTACATGAAAGTTATCTTTTATTTAATAATCATTTCACTGTTTCAAAAAAGGAAAAGAAGTCTTTCAAGAAATACATTTTTGATAATATCAAATGATATATAAAAAGTGTATTGAAATATTCGAATAGTAATATTTGAATCGTTTTTGTTTTCTCTCACATTAACATAATACTTCAAAGCACTCGTAATTTATTTCTTCAACATTTGTTTGGAATTAAAGTTAATGTGTTGTGAAAGCTTGCAATAAAATTATTGAATTTTTTCCCCAACCTTTCAAATGTTTTCTTTTTCAATTTTTTTCTTTTCGCTCCTTCCTTTTCATCATCCTCCTCATCTTTCGATTTCTTTGAAACATTTATTTAAAATACAAAACTTTCATATGCCACCCCGTAATTCAATGTTGGTTGATAAATCTCTTCGAAGATGAGACTCACAGCTCCTCTTTTCAGCAAGTCTTCAACTTTCACATTTCTGTTATTCACAGAATAACTAAATGATTCAACGCATTGGCTGCAAATGTCACTGTAATTATCCTTTGCTGATCGAAATACCAGCACAATGCTTTCGGCAAGCACAAAATACTCTTCATTCCGCAATATGTTTGTGTATAAGAACTAAAAAAATTCATTGAATCATCTCTCGATAACAAGCTCTTCTTTCGTTTCTTTTCCCATTTCCTCTTCTTTCTCTCTCTTCCAACTCACACAATTTGTCGGCTTTACCAATTCTCTTCTTGCTTCTTTCAGAAAATGCAGTTTGTTTCCAATAACTTCTTCCAAGCTTTTGTCAGTGCTAATCTGTCTGTCAAAAATTCCCAAGCAGATTGATATGCCAATCGAGTCAGATTTCTATGCTCCTGATGATGCAGGATTATTTCGATAATTTCATTCAAATACTGTTCTCTTTTAATTTTCTTACAAAAATCGGAAAAAATCAATAATATTAAAAGTTAAATAGCAATGCTCATACGTAACTCCCAAAATTGCTCAAAGCTAAAAAAGTCATTTCTAATTCTTTTTGAGTCTCTTAGCGATGCTCTTTGTTAAAGGAAATTCATAGCCTATTCTTTGTGTTTTGTGCATAATCATTTCAATCATCCAATTTAGAAAACAATTCTGAAATGTTTTAAATATAGAGAAGAAATGAAATAAACAAGAATTCAAAAAAGAAGCAATCGCAAACAAGTGTGATTTTCAATTACAGATTTCTCCTGCATGCTTGCAAAAATAAATCATCTTTTAAAATGAACATTTTCATCATTAATATTGAATGAGCGAATCTTTGGATATAAGAAATTTGAGAAAAAAATAATAACTTAAAAAAGCACAAAACTTTCTCTGCACTTTCACTTGCTTTGAGTATTGGATATAATAAATAAGGTGTTTAAATGAAATATTTTATTTATTTATTTATTTGTGATATTATGGTTTTTTAATGAACTTTTTTTCATCACAAATTAATGCTAAAGATTTTTGGCCAATGAAAATGTTTCATTCAAATTAATTAATTTATACTAATTTATAATTTTGATTCAATTTCTTTTCATTTCTTTCCATTTAATACTTTGCTTTAAACTTGATTTAAACGTATTTTTTTATCATCATGTAACTAAAAGCAAATTTTAAGACTTTTTTAATTATTAATACATGTATTTCATATATTGTGTGTCTTTCATTAAGTCAAAATTTGAATAGTTTCGAAGTCGAAAAATTTTATTGAATAATTATGATTTCAAAAAAATTGTGCCATATTCATACCAGATAAATCATTGACACAATGAAGATATTGTCAATTTTTATCATCAATTTTGACAAAGAAAGAAACTTTAATTTTTTCAATTATTGAATTATGATAAATAAACTATTTTCGTTTTGAAGCCCTAATATTTTTAAAATGAAGTTTGAATGAAATTTCTTTTAGGGTAAACCCTTATTCATGGAGTTCTGTTGTCAAAATAAGTTAGTGGGAAAAAAAACCAAAAAGAAAACTTGATTTAATTTAATGATGGGATGGATCAAAGATTTTTATCTCTTTAAGATTTTTTTTCGTTGGTTGATAATATAATTTTTGAATAGAATTTTACGACTGACCTTATCAAATGAGCGCGTTAAGCTCGGTTTCAATACAGTTTTTGATATTTTCTAGAAAAAAAAAATCATTACTGGCCGTATAATCCCCTTTTGCCAATTTGATAAATGTTTTTGAAATAGAATGATTTTGCAGTGAAATAATTTTTCGGAGCGTTGATAATAACAAGGTGTCTGATCATTGGAAATTCTAATCTTTTTCAAACGAGAGGTTAAATATTTTCTTTTTTGGACAAATCCATGATTTGTTCCAAACATTTTTCTTTCATTTTAAAGAAGGAAAACATAAATGTTTTCATCATAACATTTATTAGATGTTGAAAATTCTCTTTATAAATAAACAAACAAGAAAATGTGAAGTTGAACAAAATTCTGAAAGCAACAAATTTCATTTCAAGTATTCTATGGGTTATTATGCAAAAGAAAGAAACTTTTCCCAAAAAATTTTCAATTGCAACTTTTTGTTGTTTGTTTGCAAACGAGCACTGGAAAGTGATAAATACACTAAAAGACATGTTTTTTCTTTCTTTCAAATCTGACTCTCACCTTTTTAATAACTGAAATGAGTTAATCATTTTCAGGAAAAATAATTTTGCACATGATAAAAATGTTGAAGTGATTAACACATTGAAAAAAGTTATGGTATCAAAAACAATCACTCACACGCATTTCAATGATAACTGAAATATTTGATGGAAAAAAAAAAAAAAAAAAAAAAAAAACGAAATGAGTTCCGATTCTTTATTATTTTTAATCTTTGAAATTGTTGTCAAAAAAATATATATGAATTAAAAAGAATTTAAGTTTTCAAATGGGGAAAAGTGTGACACTTCAGGCATTTTCATTAAAAAATGATGTGGCTGATCCTTCATGAAATCAAGCTTTCCTTCGAGTTTTGATCAAAGTTTTGTCCTCAATGGGATTTTGAAAAAATGAGTTGAAATTGGGAACATTTATTATGAGTGATATTGCTATTGAAAAAACAAAATTTGACACAAATATCATTGAGATTAATTTTTTGATCAAATCTCGAACAAAAGTGTGATTTCAAAAAGGATCAGCCATGTTCATTTCATAAAGAATTTTTGAACAAAAAAACATATTTTAAATAGGCTCATTTTTTGAAATACAAGTGAGGTCACAAAACATTTTGTATTGATATCAAAGACGCCTGTTTGCGGATATGAAAATCCGATTTATTTAAAAAACCTGAGAAAGATAAAAAAAGTTATGAGCGAAACATTATTTAATGCTTTGTACAAAAAAAAGCTTGTTAGTCCGTATTTTCCCCCAAATAAGAAAATCCAATTTTTTTTGCAACAAAATTGTCAAAAGTGATATTGAAAGGTTTTTAAGAATAATTTTCAGATGAAAAAGAAAATGTCAAATTTTCTTCAAAATTTCATTTTCACAGGAAAATAATTCAAATGAACTTTTCAAAAATATTTAAGACAAATGTTCTTTTCTCAAAAAATTTTATAGAGAATAGAATTTACAAAAACTTTGTTAAAGATGATGTTTTTTATATTTTTTATTATTGTTTTCATCATATTCTATCAATTAATTTTGAAATGAAAAATACACTGTTTTGTTTTCAAATTTATTAGGAAAATCATTTTTGATACACTTTTATGTCAAAAATGAATTATTCACAAAACACTTGCAACAAATTTCACATTTATCAGCAAATAATTTTCTGATGTTGTTGTAGTAAGAGTGAAAAAATAACTTTCACTAATTTGTCTCAAATTTCTTCAAGTTTTGTGATCCACCCATTGAAATTAAGTCTATCCAGCAAGTCTTTAAGCATCGGATGTGCAATTTCAATTGATGAGACATTCTGAGAAACATTCTCTTTCGATGCATTCGAAGTGAAGTGAGCAGATGAAGTGGACTGAAATGAAGGAGATTGCGAGAGAGAAGATAAACTTGACGAAGATGTTTGTTGTTTGACAGAGAGATTGAAAGAACTGCAGATGGCGGAGATGAGGCGATAGAAAAGTTGGAGCTGGTGAATAAAAGATGATACAATCGGACGAATCCGATTGAGAAGACGAGAAAATGCTTGAAGTGTGTGTGTGGATGGAGAAGCAATAGACGAAGGAAAGCGCGAGGAACGCTCAGAAAGAGTAGTTGATTGTGATGTGAAGGAAAGAGAAGCAGTCATAAAGGGATCTGAAAGCTGTGAAAGACTCGATGTGCTCTGCAAATACTGCGAGCCATCCTTAAGGCCAATCTGAGTGCCTCCTTTTATCCACCGCTTCTTCTCTTCTTCTCTCAGCGCATCGTTTGCTCTGTCCTTTTGAAACACAGACGCATCGAATTCTGCCAGGGCACTCACAAACTGCTCGCTGCAGTCGATCAGAGAGGAGATGCTGCGAGAAACAGAAGGAGAGCTCAGAAAGAGCTGCGTTTGAATCTTCATCAGTCCCTTTTCGTGGGAAAACATAACAGAGAGAAAATCAAGTGATGAAGAAGATTGACTGTCTGAATCTGTTTCTGTTCTATAATCTGACTCTGGGTGAGATGAAGGAACGCGTGATGGTGTTGAAAAAGGGGAATATGAAGGAGAAGAAGATGGAGAAGAACGAAAAGAAGTAGTTAAAATTGATGACGATGAACGCCTCAACGGTGTAGGAGTGAATGTGTGATCGTAATCTATTTCCATTGCACTTTCATCTTTTTTAATTATTCCTCCCTTTTTCTCGCTTTCTTCGACATCTCCACCACTTTCACGCTCCAAAAGTTCATCCACTGCATTCTTCCTCTGGTTCGCAGGAAACATTTCATTCTGCATCGCCTGACATATGTTTCCAATGACTCCCTCCGAAAAGTATACAGAAAGATTGTTCAGCACAAAACTGAGCAAAGAATGAGCCCGCGAGACTTCAGCCAGCACAGCCTTCCGCGTCTTCTCCATCGCCTCGTCACGCGCCAGCAGCTCCGCATCGAAAAACACATTCTTTTCTTTCATCTTGTCTCGTTGCAGTTTGGTCTGTTCCACTTTTGACGAAGGCTTTGCGAACAGCCGCACTTTCTCTGTCCACACTCGACGCAGATTGAGTCTGGCTTTTGAGAGACAGAACAGAAAGCGAAATGCTGTTGAGTAAATAGACAGAGCAGATGGCGTGAAGAACAGAGAAAGAGGAAAAGGCGGAGTGAATGAAAGCGTGATGGCGTTGAACGAGCGGAGGCAGGGCGGAATGGAAGGCAAAAGGAAAGTTGACTGTTTTTGTTTCGCGGACTGTGGCTGTGAAACGGAGCGATTGGTGTTTGTTTGCGAAAAAACAGATGCGATAAGAACTGGTGCAAAAAGGGAATGAGGGATTAGAGTCTGTTTAGGAGTTGAATGAAACGAATGATTGCGTAGCGTGATTGTACTATCCATTTTGGATCTCGACCTTATCGTGTCGCCTTTCCAATCTTCAAAGAAGACCACATTCTGCCGAGTGTTATCGTCATTGCTATCTAAATCATCTTCATCGTTGTCTTCCTCCTCCTCCTCTTCTTCATCGAATTCTCCATCTTCTCCTTTCCATTCTTCTCTTCCTTTCTTGTTTCGCACAGCAAGTTCGTCCATCCCGCACATTCCAACAGCACTGCTCCAGCACATTTCCAGGCAATCAACTAATTCTCTTCTTTTTTTCTGTGTTAGTTCTGCATTCTGTCGAGCTTCTCGTCTTTTTGCCAAACTTTCTGGATCTTCTTTATTCTGAGCATTCAAAATTTTGTCCATTCCATCTTTTTCTTTGATCTTTTCTTCTTCTTCCTTTCTCTCTCTTTCTCTCAGCGCAGCTTCTCTTTGACTCTGCCTCAAAAACAGCGTTTCCCACTGGTTCTTATCGAGCGCCTCGAAGAATGCAGCAAAAAGGGCGCCTTTTCTGAGGAAGAAGAAGTCCCAAGCGGCGCTGAACAGATCCTGGAGCGGGGTGTGGAGCAGCATTGCACCGCACAGCTGGTGCGAGACGTGCTGTTGCAGCTGCGAGATGCGCGCAGAAAAAAGCGCCGATGGAAAGACGAGCGGAGGAATCGATGCTGGATCAAGCGATGCAAAAGAGGAGATTGACGGGCTGAATGAGTGGATGTGTGTGTGTGATGAGGGAAGTGTTGAGAAAGTGCTTTGATTTGCGCTTTGTTCGGATGAAGTTGAAGTAAATGGGTTGCCTTCATCTCTGTTTTCACCTTGTTCTGCTTTTTCGTTGTCTGTTTGTTCTGCTTTTTCGTTGTCTGTTTGTTCTGGAGCACATTCTGCTGATGTGGCAGGTGGAGACTCAATGTTCTGACCAATTGATTCTGGGAGCGCAGCAAATGCTTGAGTCAATGAATCTATTTCTGCGAAACTGACTAGAAATTCTGATTTAATCTTTGACTTTCCTGCAGTTTCAGAGTAATAACTTTTCAACAAAATATCTGAGTTGACTGTGTCTTTTCCTGAAATGTGATTGAATCCCTGTTCCTTTTTTCTTTTCATTTTTTTCAATTCCGCTTTTGCTAAATATCTCTTCAATTTCGTTTCTTCAAGTTCCTTCAATATCATCTGTGCTTGACCAATGAATAACAACTCATCAGCAGTTTTTATACTGATATATGAAGGGAGGTAATCCAATGCAAGGCGGAAGGAAGAAAATGAATGATGGTGACAACGAGAATCCCCATGCGTTACATTTGTGGGCACTATAAAAAATTCTTGGAAAGGATCTGCATCTCGTGAGTTTTCTGGCCAGTTTCCGCTGCACCATCTCGCAATGAGATGCATCAAAACATTATTCACACTTCGAAAAACAGGTAATAATGCCAGCTTCGAGATAAGAGTTTCCGTTTCAAGCAAATTGTGAATGGTAGAAAGAATGGATGCTCCTGTTATATGCCTTTCTTCTATTGAAAACAACAATTTTTGAACAGAAGAAAAAATATTTTGATACTAAATGATGCATTTGTTAATATAAAAAACACTATATTAAAAAGTTTTTTTAATGCTTAGCAATACCTCATCCAATGCGATTGACAAATATTCATTCGGATTTTCAATTTGTTCTTCTTTTATTTTATGCTGAAAGAGAATAAATGTCTGACGAAAATGAAAGATTTGCTTGATAAAAATTCTTTAATGATTATTACACACATATCTGTATGGTTCCAATATATGTGTTTCAACAGCTGAACAAAGAGCTCCAATAAACAATCCAGGTGGATTATCATCACCAAAATGTTCCTTTGTGTTCTTTTTCCTATCTAAATAACTTACAATGCTATTGTATAATGCACTCAACTTATCGAAAGTCGCTTCCATCTTTCACAAAATTTTAAAATACAAAATGTAACTTAAATAGGATCATTGTTGCCATATCTTTTTATTCCAATGAGTCGAGTTATTGTGAAGGGCCTACCAACATATTTGAAAGACGATGATCTTGCAAAGCATTTTGCATCTTTCGCAAAAGTTACGGATGCTAAAATAAAACGGGATTCGTATGACAAAATTTTCAATGTGGTGAGTATTTCATGATTAAAATATCTTTATTTATTTGCTTAGTACTGGAAAATCTAGACGATTTGGATTCGTTGGATTTAAAGATGAAAAAACAGCTCAAGAGGCAGTAGATCATTTTAATCGAACTTATTTGAATACCTCTCAAATAACACTTGAAATAGCAAAGCCTGTTTGTTTTATTAATTTTGCTCTTGTTCACAGATAGTTTTTTATAATTTTAGCTGGGAGACCCATCCATTCCTCTACCAAAAAATGATAAATCCGCAAGAAGAAAGAAATATTTTGAAGAAAAGGTTTACAAAATATTAATTAACTCAACTTTTTAACAATGTAAATTCAGAATCAAATTAGAGCGCAAATATTTCAACAAAGAAGCGCAGAGCTGAATGAAAAGCAAAAGGAATTAATTGAATCTATTAAACGTCTTCGAGGAAAAAGTAGTGGCTCTGGAGATAAAACTTCTGAAAAAAGCTCAGCAGAACAGGCATTAAAAAAAGGTATTTTTATAACTTCACTTTCACTTTAATTATTATCCTTGCATTCTTATTTTTTAAATCAATTTAAGCTTATTCAAAATCAAGCTCAGGAGCAGTCTGGATGAATGATGAAGAAGGGGAAGGGATTCATGGTGAAGAGGATGAACAAATAAAAGCTCAAAGGAAAAAAAGAGGAAAAGAAAAGCAAAATTCTTTAAAGGGAAGTGTTGACGAAGGAGTGGTTTTTGACGATGATGATGACAGTGACGATGATAGCGATATATTTGATCCTGAAGAAGCTTCAAAAAAAGATGATGATATCAAAATTAAGAAAGTGAAAATAACAAAACAAAAAACAGACAAAGAAGAAGACGAAGACGAGGAAGATGAGGATGAGGAAGATTCCGATAGTGATAAACAAAATAAAGAGAATGAAATGTTTAACGATGAAGATATCATGGAAGAAGAAGAAGAAGAAAAAGCAAAAAGCAATAAAAAAGACAAAAGTGAAGCATCGTCAGCAAAGACTACCAAACAAACACCCAATGCCAAGTCAAATGCTTCCACCTCTTCCTCAAGTTCTTCCGCTGGACAATCACGCCAGCCAAAAGTGAAGAGTGTGATGCCCCGTGCGAAGAAAGAGCGGATGGTGAATGCTGCAGACGCTGATGTCTCTCTTGTGCTGGACACATCAAGGCTGCTGCTGACAAACCTGCCATATTCTGTCACCGAAGACAGCCTGCACACATTCATCATTGCCAAAATGAAGGGGAAAGAAGGGGCGGGTGACTTCGGCGGACTGACGGAGATTAAGTTGATCAAAAACCCGCTGAAGAAATACGAGTCGCTTGGAAGAGCGTTTATCACTTTTTCAAAGCCAATTGATGCGCTGAGGGTGTGCTGCTCTTCTTTATTTGAAAGAGAAATGATTCTTGAAAATATTGATTTTTATCTTTTTTATGATTAATTTTAAATGTCTTTTTAATGATCTCAATCTCACAATCGATATTTATTCATTTTTATATCACATCATTTCCGCATTCAATCCAGGCCTTCCAAAAACTCGACGATTGCATCTTTGAAGGCAGGCTGCTGCACGTAATGCCAGCAGAAGCCCCACCATCAGCATCTCCCCAGTCCTCATCAACCAACCCATCGCCATATGCTTCCTCCTCCACCTCCTCTTCTTCTTCATTTGACGGAGCAGCTGGAGAAACATTCAAGCAGAAGCGCTTGAAGCAGCTGAGAGAGCGGTCGATGGACGCAATCACGTGGAACTCGCTGTTTGTGCGCCCAGAGGCAGCAGCAGCAGTGGTCGGGCGGCTGCACGGGATGAAGAAAGAAGACGTGCTGGGCATTAAGAAGCTGATGGGTGTGGACGATGAGAGCGACAATGGAGACGGCAGCGGAGGGAGTGGGGGAAAGAGAGGAAAGGGTGCAATGGACAGCGAGGCAGGCACAGCCAGCAGGCTGGCGCTGGCAGAAGCAGAGGTTGTGAACGAGACCAGAGACTATCTGCTCAGAGAAGGCATAGAGCTGACACAAGACGATCTGCTTCAGATTGCACAGACTGCACAGAAAGCTGACGAAGCACAGAGGAACAAGAAGAAATCTGCAGCTTCTTCTTCAGCCACTGCCAACCGTCTGACCGTCCCCAGGTCCACAAAAATGCTCCTCATCAAAAACTTGTCTGCCGATACGGATGCGAAGGAGCTGGAGAGGATGGTTACAGCTGCAGCAAACGCTAAGCCCATAAGATTTGTGTTCCCTCCATCGAAGATCATGTGTGTTGTGGAGTTTGAAGGAGACGAGGAAGCGCGCAAATGCTTCAGAAAACTAGCGTTCAAAAGGTATCTCGATATGCCGCTGTATCTCGAGTGGGCACCGCTGCCGATGGAAGGGAGAGGGAAGAAGGCAGCAGAGGCAGCGAAAAGCGCAGCGGATGTGGCAGGCAAAACAAAAGGAGAAGGAGAAGGAGGAGAAGAGGAGCTGCGTGTGACAAGCGGGAGGACGCTGTTTTTGAAGGGCATTCCGTTTGATGTGGATGAGGAAGGGCTGCAAGAAGTACTGAGGGAGAAGAAGACAAAGCCAGTTGTGATAACAATTCCCAGAAGACACAAGCCAAAGAAGAAGAAGAAGTTGGGAGACGAAGAGGAAGAAGAAGAAGAGCAGCCAGAAGAAGGGAAAGAGAAGGGAGTTTCGCTGGGATTTGCGTTTGTGGAGTTCAAAACGTCTGAAGATGCGCTGAATGCGCTGACTGTTCTGAAGGACAAGCTGGTGATGGAAGGGAGAGTTGTGTCTGTCGAGTTCTCAAAAGCGAACAAGCCTTCTGCTGCACCTGTGTTGGCTCCTCCGTCTGCTGCTTCTGCTGCACTTGGAGGAGACAGCGAAGAAAAGAAAGCGAAGCTCAGAGAGGCAGGAAAGTTGGAAGAAGAAGAAGAAGAAGAAAGTTGGGGTAAAAAGAAAGGAACAAATGAGTTTGGCGACGAATTCATCTCTCTGGATGCACCTGCTCCGTCGTCTTCGCGCCTGTCCCCGCCAAAGACGAAGCTGCTTGTCAAAAACTTGCCTTTTCAAGCGACTTCGAAGGACGTGCGCGAGCTGTTTTCTGCAGTTGGCCACATTTCCTCGCTCCGCCTGCCGAAGAAGCCCGACAACACGATCAGAGGCTTTGCCTTTGTGGAGTTCAGCAGCGAGGAGGAGGCGAAGCAGGCGATGCGGCAGCTGGGGAATGTGCATCTGTATGGGAGGCATTTGGTGCTGGAGTGGGCAAACGAGGACGACAGCATCGCGCAGATACAGGAAAAGACTCAGAGGTATTACGAGGCAGCTATGGATGCAGCAAACGAGGAAGGAAGGAAAAAGAAAAAAATAACAAAAGGGAAATTCCTTTCAGGAGGTTCTGTGCAAGAAGAAGGAACGAGTAAGAGGAGAAAAATTGATGAAGAATGAACATTTTATTTATATGTATTTATGAATAGTTCAAATTACGATTTTTCTCGAAATATGAACATTGAAAAAAAACTTTTTCTCATTTCATCATTTCACTTTGGTTAGGAACATTATAAAATAATAATTGATAATAGCTTAGTATATGTGTTTGAGTTTTAGAACTTGTTTGAATGTTTTGCTGAAAGTGAAAATATTAAAAAGGAAAATGGAATGAAAATTTTATTATGACAAAAGATCAAAATGTCTGGTAATCTTCCTGCTATTATTGCCGAGACAAACGATTTTTTGGAGAAATATCTGGGTCCTCAATTATTTGGAGATTTGGATAAAACAATTCTCAGATATGTGTATCATTACATAGAGTCAGGAATGTGTTTAGATGTCGATTCTTCATATGAGCAGGTTTCTAACCATTTTTATTGATTTTAACTTTTAAAATAATTATTTCTCACTTTACATTAAATATATCTTTTTGATTATTTTATTAGCTGGGAGAGATCCTTCCATCTTGGGGGGTGTGCCCAGTTTCAGAATGTAGACAAGTTTGCGAAAAGTTTGCAACAATCGCTTCAAAATACAATGTTGTCAAAGAGTCAAAAGAACAAAGTGCTCTTCAACTAAAAACACAGAGAGAAAAGATGACCAATATTCGTGATATTCTTCAAGGTCAATCTCTTGAAAATCACATTTCATCTGTTTTGAAACCAAAAACTCTTGCTCCACGTCACATCAGAAAGCGAGAACAAAGAAAGAAAGAAGAAGGACCAGATCCCGATGAAGAGAAATTCCAGGATCCAAACTCTTCAACCAGACTTACTTATATTCCTGATTTGCATGATGTTGTGATCGTTAAGCCTCAACATGCTGATCGATCCAATCCAGATGAAATTCGTATTTCAGAGTTTAGCATGTCTTTCGCTGGTAAAGTTCTGCTGAACAATTCTAGTCTTTTCCTTCAAAAAGGAAGAAGATATGGATTGATTGGAAGAAATGGTGTTGGTAAATCTACATTACTTAGGCACATTGCACGAGGATCGTTCAATCTGTCAAATTCACCTGATATTCTGTTTATTGAACAAGAAGTTCCTGGAAACGAAGCTTCGCCATTGGAATGGGTTCTTGCTGCTGATCAAAAGAGAATGGAGCTTCTGAAAGAGGAGCAGCGGCTGTTGGGGCTAATTGAATCAACGCCAGCAGCAAAGGAGCACGATGAAGTTGAAAAAGAGGAGATGCAGAAGATTAGAGAGAAGGAGAAGAAAGCAAAAGGCGAAATCGGAGATGAGGAGAATGAGGAGGAGAAAGGTGAAGGAGAAGAAAACGAGAATGAAGAAGAGGATGGAGAAGAAAAGCCATCTTCTTCTTCATCGCCATCTGATTTCCAACAGAAAAAGAACAAAAAGGCAGCACTTCTTCGAGAAGCCATGAAGTCAAAGAAGCATCCCATGACTGTTGCAGCACCATCTTCGCTTGGGGCTGCAATTTCATCCGCAGCTGCACATGCATTGAATGAAGGAGACAAGGACGATGAAGACGAAGAGGAGGATGCAGCTGGAGCAAAAGGAAAGGGAGATGAAGAAGACAATGCAGATGAAGGAGCTGAAAAATCAAGAGGGAAATCAGCATCTTCTTCAGCAGGCAAGCGCAAGGCTCGTTCAAAGGGAGGTCTGCTTGGAATGCGCCGTGTGGCGAAGCTGGCATCGGGCTCAGATGCATCTTCGGAGCTTGCAGCGCTGTATGAAAAGATGGCTGATATGAAGATCGAGACACACGAGTCACGTGCACGCTCGATCCTGAAAGGGCTTGGGTTCACTGAGGAAGACATGACAAGGCCGTCCAACCTGTTTTCTGGAGGGTGGAGAATGAGAATTTCACTCGCCCGTGCGCTGTTCAGGGAGCCCACTTTCTTGTTCCTGGATGAGCCGACTAACCATCTGGATCTGCCTGGCTCATTGTTCCTGGAGCAGTATCTGAAGCACTACGACAGAGGGCTTGTTCTGGTGTCGCATGATCGGTACTTCCTGGACAAAGTGTGCACAGACATCATCTTCTTCAACAACGAGAAGCTGACAAGCTACAAGGGCAGCTACTCACAGTTCGAGATCGTGCGGAAGGAGCAACGCACACACCAGTCAAAAGCGTACGAGAACCAGCAGAAGGAGATTGCTCGTATTCAGCGGTTTATCGATGTGAACATTGCGAAGTCGGAGAAGCTGTGCAATGCAGCACAGTCCAGGCAGAAGATCCTGGCGAAGATGGAGAAGATTGAGAAACCAGATGAAGACGACTACCACGTGACTTTCCGCTTCCCTGAGCTTGGCTCTGGCATCAAATCTCCGTTCCTGACGTTTGAGAACGTGAACTTTGGGTATGTGGTGAAGAAGAACATCCTGGAGAACATCTCTCTTGTGATTGGGCTGTCGTCGCGTGTGGCGCTGGTAGGAACGAACGGAGCAGGAAAATCAACGCTGCTGAAGCTGATGTGCCGAGACCTGACGGAGTCTTCTGGAAACATCTGGATTCGGCCTTCTCTGTCGACTGTGCGGTTCAGCCAGCACGCAGTCGATGAGATGCCAACGAAGATCGATGCGCTGAACTATCTGTACGAGTCTGTGCAGGCACTGACAGAATTCAAACCACCAAAGGGACAGGAGAAGATAAGAGCACATTTAGCGTCCTTTGGTGTGACAGGGCAGATGGCGATGCAGAACTTGGGGACGATGTCTGGAGGAGAAAGGATGAGGGTGGCACTCGCAAAGATGACTCTGAACAGACACCCGCATCTGCTGCTGCTGGATGAGCCGACTAACCATCTGGATATCGAAGCGAGAGAAGCGCTGGCACAGGCACTGAAGGCATTCCAGGGGGCAGTTGTGATGGTGACTCATGATCAGCATCTGATCACGGCAACGTGCTCGGAGATTTGGGTGGTGGAGGACAAGAAGGTTACGCCATTTTCAGGAGATTTCGAACAATACAAAAAGCATCTTACGAAGAAGATGGGATGGTAGGAAAGAAGAAAGTAATAATTTCTCAATTATTATTTTATTATTCAAAAAAAGATCATATTTTAATTCGTTTTTTTATCACTTTTATTGAATAATTTTTTCTTTCTTATCAAATTAGTTCATATTTTGTTTTTAAAAATTTCCACAAGGATTTTAAAAACAAAACATGAAATTTCCCGTTTTTTTCAATTTTTATGGAAATTCTTGAGTTTTTCCACAGAAAGGAAAAAAAAAAAAGCTAACAGTCTTTGATAAAATTAACTCAAACCAAATGGATGAAAGTGTAAGTGGCAATGAATATCTATTTATCAAAATTAAAACCAAATTCTTAAAACTAATGCATTCTCAAATTACGCAATAATTTTTAACTGAAATTCAACACACACACACACACACACACACACAAAAAAAAAATAATAAACTAATTCAGAAAATAGAAGGTATTCCAATTTTCTTTTTCATAACTAATATTCTCACACAAAGAAAGAGATTAAAACCAAATTTTTCTATTGCTCTGTTTTCAGCAAAAACGCTGAAACATAAGAAGATTGGGCAGGATTAATTTTCATATGAGATGAATAAATACTGTCATCTGACACTTCAGATGAGTTTTTCATTAAGTTTGTGTTGAATGTGTTAGTTTGCATTGTTGCTGTTTGATTTTGAGGGGAAGAACAATAAAGAGGAAATGAAGGATTTGATGAAAAATGAACAGGAGTGGCAGAAGGCGAAATGATAAGCTGTGAAGACAAAGACGAAGACGAAGAAATCGAAGGAGAAGAAAAAGGGGTGTTTTGAAAAGAAGCAATCGCAGGAGAAGAAAGCGGAGATATGAAACAGGATGAAATGGAAGAGAAAGAAGATGAAAGTGAAGGCGATTGCAAAGATGAGTTTCCAGGTGTAAGTGGAGAAGAAAATGAATTGTCGAATGAAATAGAAGAAGAAGAAGAAGAAGAAAAAGGAGAATCTGAAGATGAGATAGAGGCAGAAGATGAAGGATACGTTGATGTTGTAATAGTCGAAGAAAGAGGAGCAGTAAATTGATTGAATTCATTTGTTCTTTGAGACGATTCTTCGTCCATCAATGGCAAAGGACTCGTCACACAATCAACTTCATCTCTTATTCCCCTGTTTTTCACAGTTTCATTTTCATCTGAGAAACATTCATCAATTGCAAAGCCATCATCTTTCCTTTGATGGATAGAACCTCCGCTTCTGTATTCATCATCATCAACATCTTCTTCTTCTTCATTTCCTTTCATCAAATACAAGTCAAGTCCCTTCCAGTTATTTGCCACTTGCAGCTCAATCATTCTCTCCCAAATGCCTCCGCCACAACACACTTTCACACAGCAGTGGAGCTCCATCAAACTAGAAATCTCACTTTCTGATGGTGCCGCTTTACTGTTCGGATTGAAGAGCCCGTCTTTCCCCATCCACTCCATCATGTTGCTCGCTTCCTTTGCTGCTTCAGCAATCGATTTGTTTGAAGAGTCAGCCAATGTATCGACCCTTCGAAATGACTGCTTTTCACTCAGCAAATACAAAAAGGAAAGAAGTAAAACGAGATCCAATGGAACATTTTGAAGGATTGGAAAAGAAAACGGAAGTTGCGATGAAATGGATGATGAAGTGTTTAGTGTGGTTTGCGGTGTTGTTGTTGGAGTGGAAAAAGAAGTTAATGAGCTTTGATTTGAATATGGAGGAAGTCCAGAAGAAAATGGTGAGGAAATAGTAGAAGATGAAGTCAGAAAAGATGTTTGAGAATGTGATGCATCTGCTCGACTTTGTCGTTCGTAATCATCAAGAATATTCTTTCCAACAATAAGAAAGCGATTGAGAAGCGTCAACACAGAAGACACAGCAGCAGGATCATAACTGCTTCTGCAACTTTTCTTGCCATTGTAATTACCATCATCATCTTCATCGCACTCGTCATCATCATCTTGTTCTTTGTTTGAAAGAATTCTAACTGAATCATTCAGTTTTGAATCATCATCAAAAGACATCACTTTGCAGTATCTTTGATACTCTGCATCCAACATTTCCATGTGCATTTTTGAATTTTGAGAAAATGAGCCATTAGGCAGACCAGAAAAAGAAGGCAAAGAAGCAGAAGAAAGTGCTTGCGTTGCATTCATTCGCAATTTTTCAGTGCCACTCGCAGATGATTCCAGAACAGAAGCACAAAGCATTCCGATGCGATGCAATAATGGAAATGAGCTACAAAATGCTTCATCAGCTGATATTTCTTTTCCTTCGTTTGCTTGTTTGCTGTGTTGTATTGCTAAACTTGCATTTGTTCTCAGAGAACGCAACAAGGCAAGAGCTGCTTCATCGCTTAGCTCTGCAACGCACGAAAGAGTCCAAAGAAGCCATCGAACTATCACTCGACATGAAAGAGTGGCACTGCTCTCATCGTTATCATCCATTCCTTTATTCGAGTTGTCTTGATTGTGATTATTGCTCTTCGTGTTTGTCTCTTTTCGTTTCAATGTATCTGATGAAAAAGAGCTTGAGAATGAGATCGCGCCAAGCTGTGGCTGTGCTCGTGATTGACTGCTTGCAGATGCATTTTGAGTTTCTCCAACATTCTGTGTCTTATTTAATTCCTCTGAAAACATCTTTTTGTGTACGCTTTTCCTGATGCTTGTGAACTCCAGCCATTGTAATGTCATTTTAATGCACTCAATCAAAAATCCATTTTCGCATCGTTTCGCGTTCTTGCTATCTGGTTTATTGATCCAATAAGGATTTTCAGATGGAGCACTTGTTTCATTGTTTAACTTTTGTTTTATGTCATCATTCCAGAAAGAAGTTGGTGTTCTTTCAAGGAGAAGCTTTAAAGTGCTATTCAGCCTAATTCGCCTTGAAGAAGAAGTCTGAGAAAGCAAATCAGAATAATATAAAGACGAGGAAGAGGAAGAAGACAAGGACGAAGATGAATATAATGAAAATTGTGTTGAAGAGAACTGAGTGTCTGCAGCGGAGTTGTGGCACAGCTGAAGAAGAGAGACAATCAAAGAGGAAAGAACATGGAAAAGTGAAATGCATTGCTGATATGAATATTTGAAAGTGGTTTGTGGAGAAAGAGGATTTTGTGAGATGTGTGGAAATCCTGGTGGATAACAAGAATTATTTGGAGGAAATAGCGAAGATGATGTGATTACAGCAGAAGAAGCGGAGGAGGAGTTACTTTGCATTTTACAGTCCTTTGGATGCAATTCTTTCTCCATCTGAATGAAAGCATTTGAGAGAACATCCACCATTTCTTCAATCCATTTGCACAGATAGAAAAGCCAGTCAATGTTTTCTCTCAGAAACCGATTCATCCAGCCGCTGTTGCAGCAGCAGCTGAAACAGACACACGAAGCAAGAATAAAAGACAACTGAGATAAAATTGGTAAGTTTTGCTGAGAAAATGTGCTGATTGTGCTGTTGAATGAGGAAAAAGGTGGAGGTTTGCAAAGTTCTAAGGATAACTTCCTGAAAAGAGGCAGATTGAAGATAAACACATGTTATAAATAAACAAACAAACAAATAAATAAATAAAAAGAGGTTGATTTTAAATAAAAATGAAAAATGAAAAAAAAAAGTTTGATTAATTTAAAAAATGTGTTGCGACAATCCACTTAATTTGATCCATCAACAACTTTTATAAAAAGCAAGAATTTTTCATTGAAAAGCGCAAACCTTCCCAAAGAGCACAAAGCGCTTGTCAATGAAGATTCTGTAACCAATAAATTATTCTCCTCATATCTTAAAACGAAAGAAATAATGCTGCATCCAAGTTCTATGAAAGAACGACTATTTAATCCTTCCTTAGCATTTGGAATTAAATCCGGAAAAGCATTTTTTGCAAGCGAATATACAATATTACAATTAGTTTTGACTTTAAACAACTTGTAAGCTTTTCTCCAAAACTCTTCGTCTTCATCTTCAACGTAATCATCATCTTCCATCCTTTTAAAATCTTTCCCTTCTTCCTCTTCAATTTCTTCATCATTCCTCCATCTTTCGTCATTTTGAAGCAATAACATATGAGTCAAGAAAGGAGAAAATGATGAAAAATCGTCAACTGCGATGTGATCTTGAAAGAAAACAGCTACTACACTCAATAGACACCAAGAAGTTAACTTGTATCTGATCCAGCTTTGCTTTTCCCAGTCTGCTTGAAGATAAAGATTCAATTGCCGTTCAATTAAATCAAATAATCCATCTTTGCGAAATTCTAGTCTCATAATTTCGCTGCTATTTGCTAAGTTGATAACAATGATGAGGACAAATGCAACAAGAAGTGGATCTTCGTCTTCAAGAATTTCAAATATGTAATTATAAAGACGAGAATCAGTACTTAGTTTCTCAGCGAAAACATCAGTGCAGGCTAAATTACATAACACTTGCAATGAAGAGATTTTATGGATCCTTTCATTTGACTCAGAAAGAAGTGATACTAGATGAAAAAGAAGTTTTGACTGAGACAGCTGTTCAACAGTTGGATTTGGATCTAATGTCATTTAAAATGATATATTTACAAAAAGGTAATAGAAGCACACAATTTATGAAAAATTTCTGAATTGTTTGCAAGCTGCAAAATGGATTTGATCTCGATTGTAACAAATCAAATTCATGCGAAACAAAGCGAGAGTTTCTCTAAAATAAAACAAAGAAATTAAAAGTTGATGAAATTCAATTAAATTTATAAGCAAAATCATAAATATATTCGCTTTTACAAACAGAAAGAGTTGGAAAAGATGTTTTTTGGATCACAGTGTTGAAGACGGATGAAGATCGAAGTGAAATTAAATTAGTACATCTCTGTTCATTTCTTATCGATAGGAATGTCTCTGATGTTTTCGTTGTTTCTTCGTTTGTTGTAGCATCTTTGAAAAAAAGAATATATATAAATTCAGAAAAATCGAAATAAACGTTCCAAGAAGTCAAAAAATTGTTTTCTTATACCTTTCGAAAAATAATTCTGACGTTGTTCTCTTCTTTCTTCTAAATTCCAAACTTCCATTCAAAGAGAACAGTCAGAATAAATTTTTCTTGATGTACCATTATAAGTTTTATTGGAAATGATTTCTTTAAAAGGAAAACAAACTATCTTTAAATATCATTATCTTCAAGCTTTTTCAAGTTTTATATAAATACATCATGACGTGAACAATTAAAAATTGCTCGAAAATTCTAAATATCTATTAAAAAAGAACACATTTCTACAAATATTCAAAAAAATGAAAATAAATATTAAAATCATCAAACAAAATAAAACTCGATAACAATACACTTTTAATCATTTACAACAATATCCGTTGTTAAAAGTCTGAACTAACTATTGATAAATAATTAAACAAAATTCTGAAAAAAAAAAAAAAAAAAAAAAAAAAAAAAAAGGAAAAAAAAAAAAAAAAAAAAGAAAAATTGCTACAAACAAAAACAAATAATATAATGCAATATAATAACTGAATGAATTCATCTCAAATGATAAGGAGTATACACACATTGGCCTCGCATAGCTCATCCATCAATCGGCTCTTCGCCTTCCTCTGGATCAATCACATTATCTTCATCATCAGCATCAACATCAACATCTTCTGCTCCTCCATCCTCCACCGCAGCCACAGTTGACAGAAACTCCCTCAATTCCTGTTCTGTCGGCAGCTCATTGTCTTCAAAGTAGTCATCGTCCTCTAATTCTCCCCCTTCCTCTGAAGACTTCCCTTCCTTCCGCTCTTCCATTTCTTGGTCCTCCTCAAAGAACTCCTCTTCGTATTCTTCTCTTCCACACCCCCTCCCCATTCCCATCCTCATCCCCATCCCCATCCTCCTCTCCATCTCTTTCCTCATCTCCTCCTCTTCCTCCTCTTCCTCCTTCATCCTCATTGCAGCTGCCACTGCTTTCCTCTCTGCCATCTGCCAATATGCAATTGACCGCATTCCTGTGCATCTGCCACCACAGGAACGCCCGCACACACAAAGAGGACGCTGAAGACGGAGGTAAGGAGACTGGGGAGAGCGAAGGAAATACGAAGAGGGAAAGGAAAAAGGAGAGGGACGAGAAGGACGAGAAGGATGAGAGGGATGAAGAGATTGATGTTGGAGAGGAAGATTGGAAGGATGTGGAAGATGTGGTGGATGGGGCGATATCTGCTTGGGCATTTGGGAGAGGAAGGAAGAAGAAGAAGAAGAAGAAGAAGAAGTTGACGATGATGATGAAAATGATGATGAAAGAGAAGAAGGAGATGGATCAGAAGAAGAAATGAGGAGCTTGGCGATGTTTCCAGGCACAAAGTCCTTTGCTGCTGTGGAGAGAGAAAGGTTTGATGAAGAGGAGCTTGGCGAAGAATTGGAAGAAGAGGAAAGGTGAGAAGAAGAGGAAGAAGTCGGAGAAGTTGGAGAAGTTGGAGAAGAAGGAGAAGGAGAAGGAGAAAGAGAAGGAGAAAGAGAAGAAGAAGAAGAAGAAAGAGAAGAAGAAGAGGGAGAAAGAGAAGAAGAAGGCAATGAGGGTGAAGCATGAGCAGATGGGAGTGTGGCAGAAGGAGGCGGAGGAGGTGTTGGAAGAGAAAGAGACGAAAACTCTGGTGAGAATGAGGTGTTTGTGGATGAATGTGTTTGATTGGATGGAGAAGGAAATGAAGATGATGATATGGATGAGATTGAAGGTGATGAAGGTGATGATGATGATGGAGTGAATGAAGAAGATGCAGAAGACAAAGAAAAAGAGCGATTTTCATTTAAAAAAGAAGTATTTTGTGAAGCAGAAGAACGAAAAGAAGCTGAATTTCCATTGAAAACGGTGTTTTGCGGAGGAAATAGTGTTGATTGGTATGCTTTTCCAGATGTTCGATAAGCAGTGGGACAAGAAGAAGTGGAATAAGAAGAAGGAGAAAGAGAAAGAGAAGAAGGAGAAGGGGAAGGAGAAGAAGGTGGAATAGGGGTGTGTGGAGGTAGTGGAAGTTCAGAAGTTTCATTATTCAATGTGTTTTGTGCGATTTCTTGTTTATAAGAAGAAGAGGAAGAAAGAAGAGAAAGAAGAGAAGGAGAAGGAGAAGGAGAAGGAGAATGTTGTTGAGGTGATGTTTGCGGTTGTTGTGGTGATTGCTGATTCATCCCTTGTTTTTCACTGCTGATGCAAAAGCCACTCGATTTATTGTTATTCTCAGTGCTGTTCAAGCTTCCTTCATTGACTTTCCAATCTGGTTCATTTCTTTCATTCTCTTCATCTCCCTCTCCCTCTCCCTCTTCTCCTTCCCTCCCCACCTTCTCTTCTTCCTTTCCCTCTTCTTCTTCTTCTTCTTCCTTCCTCCTCAGCAGCGCCTCCAGCTCCTCAAAGGACGTGAGCTCCCTCATTCTCTTCTGGCTGTGCCTCTCCAAGCTCTTCACGTGTCTGTGGCTTTCCAAGTCCACAAACGTCAGCGACACACTCATTTTTCCGTAATGCCCCGTCTTCCCTATCCGCAAGCGGTGCAGCGATTGAAACGAAAGCGCTGAGGTGTCTGGAGGCAGGTCGAAGCTGACGACGACGTCGGCTTCTGCGGAGTGCAGAGACGAGGCAAACGGGTCGGTGGCGATGAGGAGCTTTGTGCGGTGCTCGAGGAGGGAGGAGAGGATGCTGGTGTGTTGGAGAGAGTCGAGGGGAATGTCACTGAGGAGGCTGGAGATGGAGGAGGGGCGGAGAGAAGGGGAAGGGGAAGGGGAAGGGGAGGGGGAGGGGGAAGGGGAGGGAGAAGAATGAGGGGAAGGAGATGGGGAAGGAGAAGTGGAGGAAGAGGGAGAAGGAGAAGTGGAGGAAGAGGAGGAGGGAGAAGAATGAGGAGAAGGAGAGGAAGAGGAAGATGATGAGGAAGAGGAAGGAGGAGGGGATATAGAAGAAGAAGAAGAAGAAGACAATGATGACGATGAAGGAGGAGGAGGAGGAGAGAGGGAAGAGAAGGAAGACATGTTGTCTTTGATCCATTGCAGCAGTTTGGTTCCAGATTCAGTTGACTGTGCCACAAGAAAAAGGATAAAAATCATTGATAAAACAAATGTGTGATAAAAAAATAGAAGTTGATACAATCCAGATGGACAATTCTTAAATGTTAAAATCCTTTAAATTTTTTTCCTCTCAAAATGTGATTCTTCAATATGAATATACTAAAATATATAAGGATTCTATTCAGAATTTCATTTATCATTCTCTCTCTCTCTTCATCCATCCATCTATCCATTCTTCATCACAGCCACTCTCAAAACATCGCACACCGAAACAAATACGATCATCTGGTCGATCTCAAAGCGACCGTACAAATCAGCCAGAAACTGACACTTCTCTTCGAATGTCGTCAGCACCACAAAAAACGACTCCACTTCGTCCAGCGTGAGCTCATCTGACAGCAAGTCCAGCTGGTTAGAGGAGAAAATTCATAAACATGTGTTTACCCACACACAAATAGTAGTAATAACAATAATAAGGAGAAAGAGAATGACAATAGCAGTGAAGCAGGTGGAGAGGGGAATCCACGTATGTTAATGTTATTAGAAATGTTAAGTGTTTCGTTGAAAATGCGGTGAAGAAATGAACAAAAAATACAAATAATTACAAAAATGATTTAATATTTTGAATTTAAATCATATGAACATAAATGCAATAAAAGCAATTGTTAAAATGAAGAAAAATAAGATGCTCATTCAAATAATGAATCAAACCTGAACAGCGTTGGGAAGGAATTTGTCTGTCACTTTTCTTGGAATGACCGAAAGAAGAGAAGAAAATAAAGCAACTTGAGTCGTTGGAGGTATCGCTTTTAATATTTGCACGGTATGAAAAAATCCTGATTTCCCCTTTACTGCATATTGCTCTGCATCATCGAGAACAATCATCCGAAGCATATCAAGATCCAGTTCATCATTTTGTGAATAACAATTAATGCAAGCAGGGGTTGAAATAAGAATGTGGCATGATAATTGTGCTTAAATTAAGAATAGAAGCAATTTGAAAAAATAAGTGCTAATTCAAATAAATTGAGCAAACAGCTTAAATCTCTCGATAACGCAAAATCTTTTGAGAGAAGCAATTTTGTCTTTATTTTTGTTTGAGCAGCAATGGAAATTGCCAGCTCGTTAACTTTTTCTGCGCATTCATCTTTTGGAGTCACGATTATAACTTGAAGCTTCGGCAGTTCCTCCTGAATACAGGAAAGAGCAGCAAGAAGATAGCAAAGAGTTTTCTCTGTGCTTTGAGGCGCATTCGCTATAAAATTTCTTGGACTTTTAGAAATATTTATATTTTAATTTATCGAATGTTTCGAATCGTAAATGTTGTTTTAAATACGAAAATATTTTTTAATAGATATTTTTTCAAATATTTTCCATGAAAAGTAAAAAAATAAACAAACGGTAAAGGCATCAAAAGCGATAAAGCTTTTATTTGTAATTTTGTTGGTGATTTTTGTCCTCTTAAGGACAATGAACGCAAAATAGTGGGTTTTATCCCCAATTGAAAAAACAAGGCCCAAGGTGATGAAAGCCAGAAACGCCTTACTTGCTGAACTTGCTGAATAGCATACATATAAGGATTTGGTAAAGACATATTTAACAAAATTCGAGAGCCCCTGCAAATCGCAAGAAAAGAAAAGAGAGAAAGAAATGGACCCAGTATGGGATCACTGTGATCTTGAAGTTCAATTCTCTCTAATTAGAATCTTGAAGTTCGTCGTGAAAGCTTTTTGACAAATCTCAACTTTTCTTCCATAAGCGCTCAATCTGGAGGGAAAAATGCTTCTTGATTCAATGACTGAAGAAGGGATGATAACAATAGAGGATTTGGATCTCCAGTGGTTAATGCAATTGCATGAATTGATTTAACAGCATCCAAACACATTTCCTTTCGAGGAATAATGCTCGGTTGCTGCTCATCAGGCGTTGACGTTGGAACCAAATCTGCTAATTTGGTTTCAGGTGATTCACCCATAATTGTAAAAATACACCACAGTGATGACACAAGAACTGAAGGCGAAACAGGAATAAAAGAGCAAGAAGATTCAAAAAAGGAACTTGACTTTGTTGATTCTCGTGATGACTCAGGAGAGGTATTGAGAGCTAAAAGAGCAAATCTTCCAACAGAAAAATATTACAGTTACACATATTTAAAAATGAAGCAATCAGAAAAATATTTCAAAAACAAAAATGAATATAAAATGCACACTTGTTCCACGTTTCGCAAAAGCGTAATTTAATTTCAAGCGATAAATATGGTAGAAATGCATGGAATCCATCAATCGCAGAAGAAAGTACTTCTGAAGAAGATTTGGTGCGAATTTTGGACTGTGAAACAAGAGGGTCAATATTTTGAATATTTTTAACAAAAAAATCTTCATGTTCATCATCTGTAATTCTGTCGATTTTATTCTCTTTTTGAAGTGGACAAGGAATGGATGCAGAAGCTTGATTTATTGATTGTGAAGCTGTAGGTTCTGTTGTATAAATTGAACTTAACGGTGATGTCCATCCCGACAATTGCGTACCCGGAAACCAAAACGGGGTTCGTATTGTTGGTGCAGGGATTCGGACAGGGCTTTCAACGATCTCTGGTAATTGAAGAAATTGAGAAACATTTTTCGGAGAATGAGTTGCAAACAAGCAAATAAGACTATTTAATGCTAAAATAACATTAGAATATATGTTAAAGTAGATGCGCTATTTAAATACTAACCTGGAAAAGCTAAAGCAGCTGGATGCTTCAAATATTGAAAAAGTATTTCTGGAAATAATGAAAAGCAAAATTGTTTTGCTTGTATTGATTTGGAACAAAGCAATATTGAAATAAATTCGCATGTAATGCATGATTCCTAAAAAAAATTTTTTCCTTTTTAAATAAACGAATAAAATAAAAATCATACAGCTCCCACTTCTTCCATTTCTAGATGGTTTTGAAACAAGGAAAGGTGCTTTTCCGCAAATTCGTATAGTTTTACTATATCTGCATGTTCTTCACAAAGTAATTTTGAAAGTTGAACGTTTAAACAATCTGTCATAAAAATTGATGATCAAAACCCTTTGTTGTTATTTACTATTTCGAAGTAAATTTTGCTCAAATGTCTGCTTCGTCTTCATCTGCTTTAACAGGAAAACTGTCCACATCATCGCTTACCACTTCAATCAAAATACGAGTGGCATGCATTACCGGAGATTTAGACACTCTCAAAGAAATGGTGGCCGAAGATCCATCAATTGTCAATATTTGCCTTGAATACGGAAAGACACCTCTTTCAATCGCAGCTGGATGGGGTCATGAAGAATTGTGCCAGTTTGCTTTTGTGAATCCAGAAATTATTTGTTGATTTCATTTTGAAATTGATGTATTATTTGTTGAAGATTTCTTATTCAACATAAAGCCGATGTGAATCATGCAGATGATATTGGATGGACTCCATTGCATTGGTCTGCCTTTACTGGAAAGATTTCTGTTTGCAGACTCCTTTTGGCGAGTGGAGCTGATCCATCAATCGAGAATAAAGCACATCAAACTGCTTTGGATTTTGAAAAGGCAGCTGAATTAAAAGGTTTTAGTCCACAAGTATTTATTTTTTGTATATTTTATTTCTATAATTTTAGCTGAAGTTGAAAGGGATCTTGAAACTGAAAGATCAATGGCTGAAGGTTTGAATTGATGCGCATATTCATCTTCTTTCTAATATTTATTTTGTTTTCTCAACAGAAAAATAAACATTTTCCATCCACATATACACATCCCATCATTTCTATAATTTTTATATTGTTATTATTTTTCGTAATTTATCATTAACAAACTTCCTTTACGTAAAAATTGTTATTCTAATAATTCATAGATCATCTAAAAAATAATTGATGAAATTATGTCACAAATGCTAATTTTATAAATTATATGATACTTAAATTTCAATTGTTTGTGAAATTCCATTCAAACTCTTCAAATGAAAAAGAAATTTACCAAAAAATAATTGTTGCATAATAAATAAATTAAAAACCATAAAAAAATTGTTTCCTTCTGATCGTATTGACTTGATCGAGTCTACAAAACTAACCTGCAATGGATTGTTGTATTCCACCATTACCATCTACTGGAGGAATGAATGGTATTCAGCAAGAACTTTTCCCGTGTCGTTGTGGTCGTACATGTGGTTGTGGAGCTATTCATCCAGCAATTCCTAGATTAATCGATCCTGCTTGTAATCCATATCAGCATGAAACAGGTGTAACATCGGTACCGTTACTTCCTTCTGGTCTGCCTCCATATTTTTCCGATGGTTCGGGGCCTTCATGCTGCCCACCTGAATGGAGAACGCTTTCTCCTCAAGAACGTGCTATTCAAGCGCAACAACAACATTTTAAAAATTTTCAGCCGCCTCCTTGGAGACCTGTTTTTGAATCAGATCCAATAAGCGATTTGGTATTAGCTGTTATTGTGAGACATGTTTCTCAAATTGCAGTATTTTGCGTGAGATTTGCTGCTCTGGATAAATCAAGACAAAAGCTAGAAGTAACTGATTGTAGAGAATGCAAAACTGCAGGCCTGCCTGAAGTAGCTTCTTATTTTATGGAATCAGGAATGAATGAAAGAGCAAGTGGAGTTGATACCTTGAACGGTGCTCGAGTAGCTGCAAAGGCGCATTTCGGGCATGAACATGAATTTGCAGAAGCGCTAGCAGCAACAAAAGGAGAAGTTGAACTTCATTTATCTCAAACACTTGGAATGCTACAAAAACACATGCGCTTTCGACAGACAGAAATACTTCAAGGAGTAATTCTATTTGATCGATTGTGGAAAACTCATTGGAATTGTAGTTCTTTTGTTCTATTGAGATGGAAAATGAAAACCACTTTCCTGGTTTGTGTGATGCTGGGTCATAAAATGAGCAGCGATTCCACATTTCAAAATGACTTAATGGCGCATATTTTGAGGATTCCGCTATCCACATTGAATGAAATGGAGCGGACGCTGATACAAATGATGGGATTTAATCTGAACGTTCATGGAGATGAATACATACAATACGAAGAATGGGTTGGAGGAGGGTGTCTGAAAGAAGAGATTCAGAAATCTTTGAAAAATGCATTTACGCATTCCTTTTCTCCTTCTCCGTCTGTTACTCACATTTCATCACATCATCCATCTTTTACTGCCTCTGCTTCTTCCACACCTTCAGCATTCTCCACGCTTTCTTCATCTTCTGTGCCTGCGTTTCCTTCATTGAACTCCATCCAACCTTCTTTCTCCTCATCCACTTCATCGGCTAACACTTCCTCCTGCGTCCCCACACCCAACACTTCATCCACTTTTCCTGGGCAGCAGATGACGCTTTCCAATTCTATAAGCTCTGTTTCTCAACAAAACATGCTTTTTCCCACTTCAAATTCTTCTATTTCTTCATTCGCACAAGACACAGTCACCTCATCGGCATCTCCTTCCTCTATGAATGTCTATCACCCGAATTCAAGTCAGTTAAAAGCGGAGAAATCTAACGAGACCAGCGGAAAGATGGACATTGAGGAAGAAGATAGCGATATTCAGAATCATTCAGAGGGTTTTTCTAAAGTCGTTTTTTCAGAAGGCAACGAAGTTCAATCAACTGCACAAGCACAAGGGCAGCAAAGCTTTCAGAATGGAACTTATCCTTTTGGATATCCCAATGCCTTTGCTAATTATAACGTTAGTGAAAGCAACTCACTTCATCGCCAGCAGAACAGCCTGTTTGCTTTGGCGCAATCGTCCATCTCTCACAGCGTGATGATGGCGTCATAGACATTTTGCTTTGACAGCTTGAGGTTTCTGTCAGTTGCCTTATGGTGTTTTTCTGTTCAGCATTTTGTGAGTAATTTTTTTTTTAATTTTATTTTCATATTCTAGATCAATGAAAGTGGTTTTATATTGATTTCAATGCAGACAATTATAATTGAATAATTTCATCTTATTAAATTGAGACATTTGCATTTTGAAAAAAAAAAAAAAATCTCTCATTTACATTTTTTTAAATTTTTTTTTGGATATTTGCGTTAGAAATTTTTTGTTTAAGCTTGTAATATTTTTTTTTTAATTTTTTGGATTTTTCGTTAATAATGAATAATCATCTTCTGCATCCAGTTTTATGATGCATCAATATACAAAGTTAATAAAACGGGATCAATTATTTATTGGGACCACCTTTTTTAGCAGGGACCAAAGAAATAGTACCAATTGACATTAAAAAAACATGGAGTGAATTATTTTTTTTTGAATAAAAATGAAATTATGAAATAATGTTTCTGAAGATTCAATAAAACTTGATCGTCACAATATAGCAAGAATGTGCAAATTTATATTTTATCAGTTTATAAATAAATAAGCAAAGACTGATCTGTAACAAAGTTTCATTGTTTCAATTCTTTATTCATAAATATGTCCTTTTAAATGTTTATAAACACCAAAATTTTCATGCATATTTATTCGAAATCTCCAATTCAATAAATGATTCTGAATCAAGAGTAATTCAAAATACCCATAAATATTTATAAACAGATAATTTTGAAGAAAATGCTTTCTTCACGAAGTGAGAACGAAACCGATTTATTTAAATTTAAGGTTTACACTATTATTCACTTAAAAATTAAAAGCCTTTTATTCGTTTAATTTTGTTATGATCGATTTATTAAATGTTATATATTTCCTATTTTTCCAATCATTGCAAATTATTTTTACTTCAAAATATTTCAAAATTATTGGCATTCAAATTTCAACGCAATGCACTTGATGAAGGATATTGAAGGGGAAATAACAAGTCACGAAAGTTCGCAAATTGTTTTTGCAATTCATTTTTGATTGAATGTTTGTGTTACTTCGCGCATTAGTTAATGCCCTTGATGAACTGATAACAAAGTTCCAGTGTGCATATGAAATTTAGATTTTTTGGCACGAGATCATAATGTAATAATGTTATTTAGATCACAAAAACTGAAAAATTGCGAAATACATGATTTATCAAATCAGATCACAATATTACTTTCCCAGTTCATTGGAAGGATGGAAGGAGTTCCGTCTGCAATATTGGAAAAACTTATAAATGAAGCCGCAAAAGTTATTGAGACCACAAATGATGAAAAAGTCGTTAAAGCAATTGTATCAACAATGATAATTATTACTGATACCAAATCTTATTCCGAGCAATTCATAAAACCTAGAATTATTAAGGATACTTCATTGCTTCAAGAAGGACAAATTATATTTCGCAATTTTGGCATTGAACAGCAAAAAAAAGAAATATTTTTTTCTCAATTTTTTCATGTTCCTCCATTTCTTCAAAATATGATTTCTCAAGGTGATGTAATATCAATTATTGTCGAACGCATACTTTCAACAGAACAAGATGATTCTTTAAATGCACTGTCAAGACTTGTTTTAAATTTAGTAAAAATGGCTGATTTGAAAGGAATCGAAAAGATGGTGAGAAAAAGCGTTTTGGATGGAATAGAATCAATTCTTGTAAGATGCCAAAGTGAAGAAGGTTTATCTGATGCCATTTCTTCTCTTCAGATTTTCTACAACGCGACCAATGAGGATGGAAAAAGCAGATTTTGGATAACAGAGTACAAAAGCCATCTTTTTGAAGCTGTGCTGACAGAAATAGCAGTAGGAAATAAAATCAGAGGAATTGCCCGAAAGAAATTGAATTCCAGGCTTCCACTGCACAAAAACATAGTGAATGTGGAATGTGAGGCGGATGAAGTAGATGAAGCAGACGAGTCGGTAACTGAATGCCTTTCAACTGTTCTTTCGATTGAAAGGGCGCGAATCAAAGGAGATGCGAACGATGATGGAGGTGATGATTATTGCAATGATGAAAACAGAGGGGAAGAGGAAATAGAAAAAGACACATACAAAACGAAAGAATCGAAACAAAAAGTGAAAGGCTCAAAGAATAATTCAAAGGATAAAGCAATAACAAAAGGGAAAGATAAAAAGCAAACAAAGGAGAAGAAGTTAAACGCAAAAAGTAAATATTCAGAAGCAATTATTGAGCCCAAAAGGAAACAAGAGGAAAAAAACAAAGCAGGCGCATGCCAATCATGTGAAAGAGTCTCAGGAGCACAGAAAGACAGGGAAAAGCCCTTTCTTCCGATGCCCATTCGCATAAAAGCTGTACTTGCCATGTCAAATAACGATATAAATTTCACGAGGATTCAGCCAATAAAGAACATTATGCACTTATTGATGGAAGGAATAAGGATTCCTGAAGGAGCGGAAGCTGAGTATCTGAAGAGAAAGAAAGAAATGTCAGAAATTGATGAAGACAGTATCATTAAAATGATGGAAGATAAGTTGAATATTAATCAAATCAGGAATTGCATCATTTGCATTAAAGGGCTGATTGCTGATTACGGTCTGCTCCTTTTTTTTATCATTAAAAAATTAAACTTTGTTTTATTTAAATAATTTTTGGAAATAATTCTTCTTTTGAATTTTCACAATTTATAATTTTGATTTGTTATTTTTGATTTTTTCTTTTCTTGTATTATTTTATCAACTACAAAATCTTGTGCAAACTTTGAAGTGTATGCAAAGAATAGCGAATTCATTTCTGAGAATCAACTTAAAACATTAGTCGATCTTTTGATTCAATTGAACAAGTTTGCTTTTTAATTGAACAAATAATCAATCACAACAGTTTTTTCAAATGTTTTTTCTTTAACTGAATAATTTCACGATTGAACATATAAGATTTCCTGATTGTCTATTTTTCAGTTTATCAAGTAGTTGCATCGAGTATATTTGCTATTGTTACTCAAACCAGATGAAGCAGCTATATCTTTCGACATTTGAAGAGCAGCTGATGGAAGATTTGAATTCTGTCGAAGAAGAGATGAAGACACTTGCACAAGAAGACAGGAAAACGAAAGAAAAGAAAGTTGGAGAAGAAGAAAAAGAAGAAGAAGAAGAGACAAGAACTGATTATCTTCAAAGCGATGATTTTGCTGGATGGAACAACGATTATAATTCTTTGCCTTTTGTTAGCGTTAGAAAGCTGACGGACCCAAAATGTCTAACTTTTTGGGAATATAATGTTGACAAATCCATTCGTACGAGACAAAAAATGTTAGAAGATCAAAACATCTTTTATTTGCTGACAGAGATGTTTAGTCTCAAAAACATAAGAAAAGTGGGAATTAGCATCAACGATAGTGCTCCAGTCATTCCATTCCACTTTTCTGCAGCTGCCCATCGCTTCAATCATTCGCTCAGCTGCATCGCTAGCATTTTCAGAATTAACGGCACATATTGCGATGACGTTGTAATTCGTCCTGTTTTTGCAAATTTGGTGAATCGCATGGCGCATCCTTTCTCTTTGATTGCACCGATTTCGGTTATGAACTTGAAAAGCGACACTTATTGCGTACAATCCCTTGAATCAGTGCAAATATCAATCGACATGTTTGTTCTGCAGACGATGGTCAATGTAGTGCACGAGCTGCCATTCGCATTTGCCATGGGCTTTGAGCATGTCTTGTTTGAGTGGCTTGCGGGCGGAAGAGATTCTAACGATCGGGTTTTGTATTATGCTATCCAGATAATCCGCGAGACCTGCATTGTTTTTATGAACATTGCCAGAGATTTGAGAATTAAGTCAACAGAAATTTTTAATGAAAAAGTGGATGCGCATAATAATTATAAGCCAAAGAAAATGCGTGATTGGTGTTTTGCACCAGATCCACATCCAGATCAATGTGTTTCACTGCTTGATGAAAGAATATGCTATGACTCTTGCAGAGCAAATTGTGCAATGGAAAGTCGATCTAAAAAGCCACCTCCTATGAAATACGTATGTTTCGAAGAAGACGCAATTGAATTGTCAAAGGGAGAGGACATTGGGGCCTGTTTACTCCGCTTGATTGATGATGAAATTGAGGAGTGTGGAATAAGAGATGTTGTTGAAGCAACACCACAGAGAAGAATAATACAGCTGTTTTGGCTGTGTTCTGGTGTGATGCCAAAAGCTGACAGAAATACACGTTTGAGTAGCTTCAAAAGATTCAAAACAGATTACCTGAACAATTTACCTTTGGTTGAGTTTCGTATTGAACCATCAAATCCATTGGCAAAAAATCAGTTTGTTTTTAATTGCAATTGGGGATATGCTCTCTCAGATCGTTATTTCGTTCATAATTAAATGAGCAAGAAAAGAACAAGGCAAAAAATTTTTTTATATTTTTGAATGATGAATATGCTTGTAAATGACAAGTAAATGCAATCTCAAACAAGAAATTAAACATTATATCTGAAATGTTATTTTTTTCGAAAATCTTTGATAGATTTGCTTTTCGTTGTTTTTCAAATTTTTATGTTTTGCAATATTTTTAATTTTTATGATTTATAAATTGAACGAACTTTGTATATATTTGCTTTCTTTAAAGTGTTTAGAATTTTTCATCCAATTTTCACAAGATTTCTTTTTCTTCTTTTATATTTTCATTTTTGTTCTTAATGTTAATGAATTATTTAAAACTTAAAGAGAGAGATTTCTTACGTGAAAATTGAAATTAATCTTATTGAGAAAACTAAAATTTAACTGTTTATTAGTATTTTATGAAACAGAGAAACTTCTTTCTTGAATTAACTTTATTTCTTTCCAAATCTTTGAGAAATTTCACTTTTATTCTTTTCAAAAATAAAAAATGCTTGAAAAGTGGTTTTGAAATAGAAAATTGAGAAGTTGCAACCATTTGATTTGCACAAAAATCAGCATGGAAAAATTATTTTTTTTATCTGAAAACATTTTTTCTTTTGAAAACATTTTTTGATAAATCAGCGCTTTTAAAGCATATTTGATTAAAACCAAAATACCCGATTTCTGTCCTTCACTTTTTGAAAAATACAAAAGCATTCAAAGAATGCAATGAAAAAAAGAAATAGAAAG
Source organism: Monocercomonoides exilis (assembly GCF_001643675.1). NCBI lineage: Eukaryota > Preaxostyla > Oxymonadida > Polymastigidae > Monocercomonoides > Monocercomonoides exilis. Next base: position 568,322 of record NW_027150591.1, read on the forward strand.
AAGAGAAGAGAATAACGTAATGATCTTGGCAATCTCAGTTCTTTCATTTCCTTTGTACCATTTTTCTCCTCCTTTCCCACAAGAATATTCTCCTCAGCATATTCCAATACTTCTGTTGATTCTCTTGCAAATCGCAGTTCATTCACAGCCAAATCTTCATTTTGCCAAACGCTTAAAAATCCAGCCGAGCAGATTGAACTGATAGATGCATCAGACTGTGGTGCTTTGAAGATCCTTTGACCATTTCTGTGTTCTCATTCTGAATCAGTGCTCTTCTGGAATTCCATTCACGCAAGCAAATAAATTAATAATTTGTGAAAATTGTGGCAATGTATTGCATGAGCACATGAGACTCAAAATCGCTGAATCCATTTCCACTTTGTTTTGTGTTTCCTCTTTTTCTTCTTCGCTCGTAGAAACTTTCAGAAGACCAGAAATGGCACTTGTTTGTAATGCAGTTGAAAAAGCGTTTGTCTGTCGTAATGAATCATTCACAGAGAGATATAAAAATAATTCTTCATTTATCTTTTCTTTTCCCGCCTCTTCCTCATCAGAGACAAACTTCTCGAATCTTATGCACAGCAAAGGAACTCTGTCGCAAACACTCGCTGTTCCATTTTCAACACTTTGCTGCACCCAACTAGCACAAGTTCCAAAACTGTATTTTTTTGAAATGAGGGTTCTATTTCTCCGTTCATTCGTTTGAATCAGCTGAATCAATTTTCTTGAGAAAATGAAAGCAAAGGTCATTGATTCTTCCCCTGGAACTTGCATCATCCTTCGATTCCTTTTCATAACATCCCACTTTTGTTTTCCAGTTTTTGTGTTGCGTCACAACTGCCCTTTCCAGAAACAATCAAAAAAAAAAAAAAAAAAAAAAGACAACCAGGCACAGAAACAAGGCAAAACAAGCAAATCCAACAACATGCAGCACCACAACCACCACAAAGAACCACTCAAATGAAGTTGGAAAAAAAAAATACAAAAGTTGAGCTGAAACCTCAGCCATGCACATTCAGCTGATTTTTTTTGATGGAAACGAAACTTCACAAAATACTCAACACAACAGACATTCGCCAAGAAAAATCATGCAAATCGCAGGAATTTAATGTCTGCCGTTGCTTGTCACTCATGTGCAAATGCTTCGAATCATCAAACACAAAAGCATAACAAAAAACAAATCAAGCATTCGTTATGGGCACAACCTTAATCCATTCAAAACCAGTTCAAAAAAAAAAAATGAATGCTTGAAAAAATACACAGGTCACAACTGATTCATTGTGCTAGAAGAGCTCAGATAAGCCATTTGATGACTTAATAACTTTCGAGAAGAAGTATTAGTGAGAGATAAACGAGATAAAAGATGTTTGTATTTGGTAATTGAGAAATAAATAAGAATTGAGAAAATTTTAAAATTTTAAAACCCGCTTGGAACACGCCCCCAGGGCGCAACAGAGCACAGAGCAAGCGACCAGGCAGATTTCGAGCGAAAGAGGGGTACCACAATAATGTTTGGGGGGAGTGCGAATTGGAGGAGGGATCATCTGATTTTTGTTTTTTTGTGTTTCCGCGGAGAAATTGTGAAAGCGGAAATCGGATGGAAAGCGAATACAAAAACACGTCCAAAGCAGAAAAAGTGGCTGAAAAGCGAGAAAACGAAAAAGAGGAAGGGTGCAGTGGGAGCGGAGAATCGGGGAGTTCGGAGAGAAAGAGGCGGCCGAAGAACTACGAGGAGCGGAGCAACTTCCTGGCGAACTTTGTGTTCCTGTTCTTCTTCCGGTATGTGTTCCGGCGGCGGCCGATCATGGACGAGGATGTGTGCGAGATCGCGGAGGCGAACTCGACGGCAGTGAACTATCCGAAGGTGAAGCAGAAGTGGGAGGCGCGCTATCGGGGGTATGTGGCAGAGCTGGCAGCATACAGCGCAGAGAAGGAGGCGTGCGAGCGGGAGGGGAGGGTGCTCGGGAGGAAGGCGCCAGCGCGGCCGTCGGTGGTGGGGATGCTGGTGTCGCTGGGCGGGTGGCGGGTGTGGGTGTCGCAGGTGCTGATTGCGCTGAGTGCCGGGCCGAAGCTGGTGGGCCCGTTCCTGCTGCGGTGGCTGCTGGAGGCGCTGGCAGCGAAGGGGGCGAACGACGCCGCGGGGCTGGAGACGCCGTTCCCGGGGGGCGTGGTGGCTGGGCTGATTGTGCTGCCGCTGTTCACAGGGCTGTGCGAGTCGAACGGGTTCCGGTTCATCATCAACACGGCCGGGCAGATCCGGACAGGGATCAGCGGGATGATCTACGACAAGACGCTGCACCTGAACATCGCAGCGCAGACGAAGATGGATGTGGGGAAGCTGGTGGCGCTGATCTCGACAGACACGCAGAACGTGACGGAGTCGCTGATGGATGTGCTGGCGATTGTGCAGTACCCGGTGCTGCTGGTGGGGGCGCTGGTGCTGCTGATTGTGGAGATCAAGTACTACACGGCGATAGCGGTGGTGCTGGTGGTGCTGATCTTCCCGGTGCAGGGGATGATTGCGGGGCAGATGTTCAAGGGGTACAGCCTGTATCTGGAGGCGAACGAGGAGCGGCTGAAGGCGACGAACGAGATGGTGCAAGGGATGCGGGTGGTGAAGCTGGGGGGGCTGGAGTCGGTGTTTCTGGAGCGGATCGGGAAGGCGCGGCAGGTGCAGCTGGGGCACTCGGCGCACTTTGTGTTTGCGCTGCAGATGATGTACTCGTCGATGTCGGCGTTCCCGATGTTCCTGCAGACGATTGTGCTGACAGCGTATCTGAAGGGGGAGGGGATCGCAGAGGAGGAGGTGGTGTACCACTTCTACCCGATCGGGAGCATCCTGGGGCTGTTCACGTTTGCGGCGACGGCGCTGCCGATGGTGATGCAGTCGGGGACGCTGCTGGTGGCGTCGGCGCAGCGGATTGCAGAGTTTCTGCTGCTTGAGGAGCGGGAGGAGTATGTGGAGGAGCTCAGCGAGAGAGACGAAGACGAAAACGAAGAAGAAGAAGAAGAAGAGAATGGGAATGGAAGGGGAAATGGGGGAAAGAGGGAGCATGCAGTGATCATCCGGAACGGGATGTTCAAGTGGTTGGACCCGCCAGCAATCCCGCTGATGAACGAAGAGAAGGAGCAGATGGAGAAGGAAAAAAAGGCGAAGGCGCAGAGAGAGAAGGCGGAGGCGAAGAAGAGGGAGAAGAAGAACAGGGGGAAGAAGGGGAAAGAGAAAGGAAAAGAGGAAAAGTCCTCCTCCTCATCTTCTTCATCATCTTCTTCTTCTTCTGACTTTGGTGAAGGAAATGAGGAAAAGGAGAAGGGAAGAGAGGGGAAGGGGGGTTCGAGTGTGGTGCTGAGAGACATCAACCTGAAGGTGAGGAAAGGGGAGCTTGTGTTTGTGGTTGGGGCAGTGGGGAGCGGGAAGTCGTCGCTGCTGGCAGCGATGAGCGGAGACATTGCGAAGGCCGATGAGCTGAGGGAGTGTGGTGAAGAAGAGAAAAAGGAAAAGGAAAGAAAAAAAGACCGAAGTAAAGGTGAGGGGGGAGGGTGGTGGCGTTCTCGCAGACGCCGTGGATCTTCAACGGGACATGCAAGGAGAACATCCTGTTTGAGGGGGCGATGGAGGAGGGGAAGTACCGGGAGTGTGTGTCGGTGTGCTGCCTGGAGGCAGACTTTGGGGTGCTGGGGGCAGGGGACGAGACAGCGATTGGGGAGCGGGGGATCAACCTGAGCGGGGGGCAGAAGGCGCGGCTGCAGCTGGCGCGGTGTGTGTACAGCGGGGCGGATGTTGTGCTGCTGGACGACCCGCTGTCGGCGGTGGATGCGCATGTGGGGAAGCGGCTGTTTGAGGAGTGCATTGTGGGGCTGCTGAAGGAGCAGCGCGGGGCGACAGTGGTTCTGGCGACGAACCAGGTGCAGTATGCAGACCGGGCAGACACAGTGGTTGTGATGGAAGGAGGGCGGATTGTGGCGAAGGGGACGAAGAAGGAGCTGGAGGAGAAGGGGATCGACCTGATGCGGCTGGCGAGGAAGTGGAGGAAGGGCGGGAAGGAGAAGGAGAAAGAAAAGGAGAAAATTGAGAAAGAAAAGGAGAAAGAGGAGAAGAAGGAAAGTGAAGTGATGGAAGTGATGGAATCGGTTACAGAGAAAGAGGCAGAGACTCATCCAGCAGAAACGACAGTTGAGACAAATACCCCTTCTCAGCCAAATTCTTCACCGATGGCTTCGCCGACACCCACAGAGGAGCAGCTGGTGTCTGATGCAAGCACACCAGCAAGCAGAGCAGAGGGAGAAGAGAAGGGAGCGAAGAAGGCGGCGATGCAGATGATGACGGAGGAGGAGCAGATGGTGTCGAGTGTGCCGTGGGGGATCTATGTGGACTATCTGGGGAAGCTAGGGAGCCCGGCGGCAGTGGGGTGCTATCTGGTGCTGCTGGTGGTGTGCGAGGGGGTGAACACGCTGAACACGTACTGGATGAACGTGGTGAGCACGCCGGGGCTGGCGGCGGGGCTGGGGTTTGACTGGAAGCTGGGGATGATGGGGGTGGTGGCGGTTGTGTTCCTGGGGCTGGTGGTGGTGCGGGCAGGGGTGTTCACGTCGTTCACGCGGCGGGCGAACAGGAAGATCCACGACGAGCTGGCGGCGCATGTGGCAGGGTGCCCTCCCGTGTTCTTCGACACGACGCCCACGGGGCGGATCCTGAACCGGTTCAGCAGCGACATCACGAAGACAGACACAGACCTGCCGACGACGTTCACGTATCTGCTGCAGACGTGGCTGGGGGTGGTGGGGACGTGTGTGGTGGGGGCGATCGACTGGCCGTACTTCCTGCTGTTTGTGGCGGGGGTGCTGGGGCTGCTGCACGTGATAGTGGTGGTGTACCCGCGGACGTCGCGGAACCTGACGCGGCTGGAGGGGATCACGCGGAGCCCGGTGATGGCGCAGTTCACAGAGACGGTGACGGGGGCGGGGCTGAGCACGATCCGGCTGGGGCGGCGGGAGGGGGTGTGGGAGGGGCGGTTTGCAGAGAAGGTGGATGTGTGGGGGTCGGCGTTTGTGCTGGTGCGGGAGGGGCTGCAGTGGGCGAACGTGATGATCCAGGGGATCTGCTGTGTGTTCACGGTGGGGGTGACGGTGCTGGGGTGGCACTTCATGGGGGCGTCGAGCGTGGGGCTGGCGGTGTCGGCGTCGTACAACCTGGGGTGGCAGGGGACGCTGCTGGTGACGATGGGGGTGCTTGTGGAGTCGACGATGACGAACCTGGAGCGGATCCGGTTCTACTCGACGCGGCTGCCGCAGGAGACGAAGCGGGTGGAGGTGGAGCCCGAGGCAAGCTGGCCGAGCGAGGGGGCGGTGTCGTTCGAGGATGTGTCGTTCCGGTACCGGCCGGGGCTGCCGCTGGTGCTGAAGGATGTGTCGTTCAAGATCCGAGGAGGGGAGAAGGTCGGGGTGTGCGGGCGGACAGGGGCCGGGAAGACGAGCCTGGTGCAGGCGCTGTTCCGGCTGGTGGAGCTGGACCCGGCGCTGATGCCGCAGCTGATCGATGTGGACACGGGGCTGCCTGTGGAGCAGGAGCAGGAGCAGCCAACAACTACTCAATCTTCAAGCTCAAGTTCTTCATTGGCACAGATGGAAGAAGGGGGCTGTGTTGGAAAGGAGAAGGAGCAGAACAGCGGGCGGATTGTGATTGACGGGGTGGACATCTCGAAGGTGGGGCTGGGGCGGCTTCGGAGGTCGATGGCGATCATCCCGCAAGACCCGACGCTGTTTGAGGGGACAGTGCGGATGAACCTGGACCTGGGAGGGAAGCAGAGCGACGAGCGGCTGTGGGCAGTGCTGGAGCAGGCAGAGATGGGGGAGGTGGTGCGGGGCATGGAGGGCGGGCTGGAGGGCCATGTGGCAGAGGGCGGGGCGAACCTGAGCTGCGGGCAGCGGCAGCTGCTGTGCCTGGCGCGGGCGATTGTGGACGAGTGCAAGATTGTGGTGCTGGACGAGGCGACAGCGAATGTGGATGCAGAGACCGACAGCAAGATCCAGCACACGATCCGGACATCGTTTGCGGGGCAGACAGCGATCATCATTGCGCATCGGCTGCACACGATTGTGGGGTGCGACCGGATCCTGGTGATGGACAAGGGGGAGGCGAAGGAGCTGGACACGCCGCAGGCGCTGATGAAAGACCCGGCATCGCTGTTCTCGCAGCTGCTGGCACACTCGGGGCTGGGCAGCAAGGGGGTGAGTGGTGCGAGTGAGTGTGAGGCAGGGAAGAGGGAAGGGGAAAAGGAACATGAAGAATAGAAGGGAGTGAAAAATTAGAAAATGAGAAAGAGAGAGAAGAGAGAGTGTGTGTGAAATGTTTTGATTGGATGGAAAGAGAAGGGTTGAGGGGAGGAATGAGGTGAATGGAAGATGACAGAGGCAGCGAGCGGCTGTTCTGAACAACTGTGAACTGTCAAGTGTAAGTTATTGATTTCGATTTGTTATGTTTTCTCTTTTTGCATATTTATTGATTACAAATACTTTCTGGCTGTTTGTTGTGTGGATGCTTTTGAGAGGTTATTTATTTGTTAATTTGTTTTTTTGAAAGGAAGACAGCAACTGTGGTGCCTGATTTCCTTGGTCGCCTGTCTTCGCTGGAGAAGAGCAGGCGATGCAAGGCTGTGATATATCTTCGGTTATGCCTTTTTTGCTGGATGCTCTTTCTCTTTCTCTTTCTCTTTCTCTTTCTCTTTCTCTTTCTCTTTTATTGATTTTGTTTGCAACATTCATTTATTTTGATGTTTTTTTCATTGTGTTTCTTTTTGGTTGGGGAGTTGCCCGTTGTGGAGAGGCACAGTCTTGTTTTTTTACAAAAAATCAACGTTTTCTTGATTCCTTCCTTTTGTTCTCGTTATGTTGTTTTCATTGTCTTTTATTTTTATTCTTTTTCTTTTTTGTTGTGTTTGAGAATGGTTAGGTTTTTTTGGGGTGGGGATGAACTGGGTTGTGGAATGAATCAGTGAGAATAAACACGAAATGATTCATTCGCGATTTGTTTGTTTGTTTGTTTGTTAAGCTCCAAAGAAGCTGTTTTTGTGGGGATTGTTGTGGCTTTGATGGCAGCGAGAAACAAATGCTTTGCTTGTTCCATTTTGGGGGGAAAATGCAAGAGTTTCGAGGCACTTTCAGCCCACTTTCTTTTTCTTTGGATGAAGGAAGATCCTCATTTTCCATCTCCTGCTTTGTGTTTTTGAAAGAAAGTGAAGGATAAGGAGTGTCGTTGTGTGGCAAAGGCCAGTTGACTGTTGATGAGGATGTTTTGTGTGTGTTGTGTGTTTGTGTTTGCTTCACTGGGAAGGAAAATGGGTTGAACCGATTGCAGAAAGGCCAATGAGAAACAGGGTATTTTGGGAAGATTGAACCCTCGCAATCCACACAACGAGCTTCTTTGTTGACATTGTTTGATTTTTGAATTTTGTTTTTGAAAGAGTTCGTTCATTCGTTTCCTTTCATCTTTGTCTTTGTGGAAGGGCAGCTGGGTGCACACAGCCTCCAAGTGTGCAGTGCTGCTTCATTTTGTGTTCTTCCTGTTCTTTTTGTTCTTTTTGTTTTTGCTCTTCAACACACTTTGCAGCCTCTGGGCGTGTTTCTGTGTGTGTTTTCTGCTTTTGCTCTTTTTTGGAGTCTTTTCGCCTGAAACAGCCAGCAAAGACCAAAAACGCATCTGAATCTGCCTGTTTATCTCCAAAACACCAGAAACGGTGCTTTCGCTCAACAACTCAAAAAAGAAAAGAAAAAGAAAAGTGCATTTGCTTAAAAAGTGAAGTGATTGAAAATGAAAAGGAAAAGGGGGAGGAAAAAAACGATATGAGGTGGGAAGTTTGACTGTGGAAGTGAAAGTGAAGTTGTTCTGCTCATCGGCCTTGCACGAGGAAAGCGAAAGTGCTGGTCAAATTCCAAACGATTCATTCAACGCTCTGCTGGCCTCTTCTGCATCTGTGTGGGCAGACAACGGAGTGGAAGAGGAAGAGGAAGAGGAAGAGGATGATGAAGCAGCAGTCAGAGTGATTTGTGTGATGGCAGCATGGCTGTCAGCGGAGTGCTCATCCTGTTGTTCAGCCAGAGGCTGCATGTGCTGCTCTGACGATGCAGATGCACTTGGCCCTGCTGATTCTGAAGGTGCAAACTTGTGAAGAGGATTCGGAGCAGAGTGCGCGAACACTGCTGTGGCGGGCGTCAGCCCATCATCTGGAAGGACGGGCAGAACAAAAGGATTCCACCACCTCCAATCAGCCAGACACCAAATACAACAAGTTAAAAAAAAATGAAAATAAATAAAAATTGAAAAGAAAAATCATAAATGCGAAATTGCGATATTGGTCGTGAAGTCTCCCCCATATCCTCCCACCACCCCCTCTTTTCAGCACATACTGCCTTCTGTTTGTCCCCAGCGTGCCCTCCATGTTTTTCCCTGCTGTCCCTCGGTCGAACATCTCCACCACACCCTCGTCGAACTCGTCGTCCAGCGTCGTCAGGTTCCGCCGGATCAGCGACACATGGAACAGCAGCAGGAACAGCGCCGACAGCGCCAGCGTCACACAGATCACACACATCGCAAACACAAAGATCGTCCCCCCATCCTCCCCAAACGGCTCTGGCGACTGCTCACCCCAAACCCAATTCCATTCCCAAAACCCAACCAGACAGGCATGGGCATGTGCACAGCATTTGCAAACAACAGAATGAGCAAGTCAAAAAAAAAAAATGAAAAGAGAGAGAAAGAGAAACAAATTCAATCACATTCATTTTTAACCACCACTCAATCCAATTCAAATTCAAATGCAACTCTCACACACACAGAGAACATACCATGAAAAGGACAATCCCGCCCAGCACAGAATACATCAGCGCCACAATCACTGTGTACAGCAGAAACAGGATGAAGAACTTGTGGTTGTATGCCCCAACACACGTCCCCACCCACGGACCTGCCACCCACCACATCCCATCCAGAAATAACACAAAAAAAGAGAAAGAGAGAAAAATGAATATGAACAAATGCCTCAAATCCAATCCAAAAAAGAAAGAAAAAATTGAATTTCGCTTTCTCTCACTCTCACTCTCTCTCTTGTTCACACAGTGGTGGTCCATCTTCATCACACATCGCTTGCAGATCGAGCAGTGGTGCGCCCGCTCCGGCCGTACACGCCCGCACTCCTTGCAAAATGTCATGTTGTATCTCCTCTGCACCTGCGCCTCCCCGCTCGGTGCTGCCCCCACCAAGCTCCCCTGCAGCGGCTGTGTGTCTGCAGCCACCCCCACAGAACACACGGTCACAAAAAAAAGCAATTAAAAAAGCAAATAGAGCAGCCAAGAACAAGCCACACACCAGACGCACCATCATCCTCCATCTCAATCTGCTGCCCACTCTCACCACTCTCACCACTTTCCCCATTCCCTGTGCTCCCTGCTTCCCACCCCACCTCTCCAAACACCCCCGGCCCGTGCAGCACAGGCCCCGATGACCCGATCGTGTGGTCCACTTCGTACACCCCAACTACCCTTGCGCCAAGTGAGACAGATTGCAAAGGCAGGCAAAACACATTCTGCCGCAGGCTGAACTCGTTGTATGTCTTCGTCGCCTGCTCCACCCACCACTCCGGAGGCGTCCCTGCACAGCCCCACAACCACACACAACCCCAACAGCCAGTCAAAATAAACCATAAAAAAATCAAAGAAGAACAGCACACCTGGGTCAGTCCAACTGCGCACAAGCACAAAGCCAAAAAAAACAAAAGAAAAATGCAAAAAAATAGTGATTGAAGAGGAAAATTGCAAAGGAGAGGCCACAAACAACGTTGCGTTGTACGCTGCAACCTCCAGCACCAGCAGCCCGAAAAACACGACAGACACCCCCACAGCCACAAAAGGCGAAAACGACCACAAAAACGGGATTACCCACCCCGCAAAGCACACCCCCACCGACACCTGGATGGAGCTGCCCCGCATAAAAAATATATATATAAACAGAAAAGCAGAAAATGCACCCGTCAGCACACACGCACCAGCCACACCAAAAGCGCTCCAAACCTCACCATCACAAGCATGCACCACCCCAGCGGGTCGTTGCAGCACCCCCCGCAGTCCCGAAATCGGTAGCATTCTCTTTTCCCCATCGTTCTGCTTGCGCCGCTCCTCACAGCTTTTCAGCCGCAAAAACAAAAAAAATGCGAAAATGCGAATTTATGTTGGGCACAAATTGGAGAAAATTTTTGAATTTCACAATAATCCTAAACAATTGTGGAATAATCTGAGCTAGTAATTTGAAATGTATTTTGATGAAACTTCTGCAATTCTAAGTGGGGAAAATGAAATATTAATCATTTATTCAAAAAAAATACCAGAAGAAATACAAAACCAAATGAATTCCAAGCTATTGTTTATTTCAATTTGTTGATGAAATACTCTTTGAAATGTTGCAATTAAGCCTTTGCGACAAGGAAAAATTGAACGATGATTGTCGGTCGATTGGAAAAACCAATGTAGAATTTTTTTACTTTTTTTTTTTTTTTTTTTTTTTTTTTTTTTTTTTTTTTTTTTTTTTTTTTTTTTTTTTTTTTTTTTTTTTTTTTTTTGAGACATGAAAGTTTTTATCTGTGTTGAATAATTCGATTGAACAAAAACAAATAAATAAATAACAAAAAAATTTAAGAAAAAAGTTTAAATTTTTCAAAGATCAAAAATACCATAATTATAAATAATTTTATCCTAATAATGGGTTTGATCAAAATAATTAATTGTTTAACTGATGAATCGTTAAATATAAAGTGTTGTAAGCTTCGCATTTCATAAATATTTATGGCATATATTTAATGTCTATAGTATGTTTTTTGCTTCTCGCCAATTTCATTTTGTTCTCAAAAATGATCTTTGTTAATGAACTATTATTTCACTCTCGCATTTTTCAATGCACAATCATTTCAACGTGTTTGAGAATTTTAAGAATTTGCTAATTTCATAGGTAGTGGATGATTGAGCATAAGCTTTTAGAAATTTCACACACTTTTACGATCCTTTAAAATTTTGATTTGAATTGTGTTTTGATTATTTTCATTTTATTGTTTTTGTATAGATTTCAATTGATTTTTTAAAATAAACGCAATTTCAAATCGATAATTGAATAAAAGTTTATTTTTTCAAAGAAAAATTTAGATTTTTAGTGTTTGAAAGTTGAGAAAATTATTAAATGTTTTAACTGTAGATTTTTCACAATAATTTTAACTCTTTCATTTGAAAAAATATCAAAGAATGAACTTTGAAATATTAACAATTTGAGAATGACACATTTAAGCAAGTTCAGAAGGTTTTTGAGAAACTGAGATGCAGACATAGACCAGGAGCAGTGAAGGAAAGTCGCACGGGAGGCGTGGAAAATGAAAAAGGATATGAAAATGAAGTTTGTTTATGAGAAGCGGTTTTTGTATTCGGAATCAGAAGAGCTTCTTCTTTCTGAGAGTGGGAAAACCGAATATATCTTGTGGAGAGACTCAGACAAGATCCCTCAATGGATATAGGAAAAGGAGGAAGACGAAGAAACAGAAGAGGAAACGAGAAAGAGATTTCCAGAGTCATCCGTTTCATCCACTTCAACGAGTGATTCAGATTCAACTTTTGTTCGATCGAAGAGTCTGTGCCCAACAACCTCATCAATGTCGAACTTGGTGGATGCAATGGCATGCTCATCTACTCATGAGAAACTGATTGTGGATTTGAGGGATTCTCTGTTCATGTTGCTTCATGGAAGGAACGAGAAAAAGGAGATGGCGATTGGCACTTTGAAGGAGAGAGAAGTGACAGCTGCTCGGGTTTTATTGGAGGTGGCGAATGAGACAATTTCACTCGTTTTGTGAGACGGAAGATCTGCTTTTATCGTTAGCTAGTCTGAGTCCTCATGTTGCGTTGTTCTCTGAGCATGCCATCACCTGCATTTATCTTTATTCAGATTGTTTTGATGATTCCGATTCGTAATCAATCTCTTCAAGCTCCGCAATTGAAATATCTCATTTGATGTTCCGATGATAAGCGAGAGATTCGTAGATTCACTACTGCTCCCATCTGTTCTTGAGGATGAGGATGACACCATGAAGGAGTGTTTGAGGTGGAAAGTGGCAGAGCTACTGACAAATAAGAAGATGGAAGCAACGAATGAATCAGCTGTACTCTCGATTGGAATGATGCTGTGGGAGCGTTTGACACTCCAGATCCCATTTGGGGAGTACGACACAGTGATTACAGGAAACAAGATTACCAAAGGAGAAAGAATAAACGCTTCTGTAGTCAGCATGTCAACATATTTTGAGTCTGTAAAAGCGTTCGTAGCATCAAAAGCATCATGTAGACCAACATTTGCCGAATTGAAAAAACCGTTTGTTCAGTATTTTTCAAAAGGAACTGTGTTTGGAACAGAATCCGATGCAATTTCTTGAAGAAAATAGCAAATAAAAGCAAAAAAATAGCGGAAGCGTGCAAAATGGATTCATGGAATACTCATGAGATGTTCATCCTGAGACATTTTGAAAGAATTTTTTATATAAGTTAAGAAAATAAGAAGTTTTTCAATCGGTCGAAGGATTATAACCTTTTTTGCTGGAATGATCAAAAGTTTTGCTCAAGAAAAGATGGAAGATAGATATTAAAAAAAATTGATGAGGAAGTCAGTATTCATGTGACTTCATAAATTGTTAACATATGTTTTTGCATGGAGATGCTGTTCGTGAAAGAGAAAATTAGAGAATGTTAACAATTTTTGTTTGAAAATGCATCATATCGAAAAATAAAGTCAACTTATGCATTAAAAAAATGTTTGTTTATGAACTTATGGAGATGTGATTTAAAAATAATAATTGTCAAAATTTCAAAAATAGAAATTGCTTTATATTGAAAAGCGTTATATGATAAATAACAAAGGAGCATATTAAATGAACAAAAATGAAAAAAAAACTAAAGAAAAAGCAAATTATTGAGAGTTTCCAAAGAAAGAGAGTGCCTTCTATCCCCAACAATACGTCGAAGTCGAGAAAAGAGGCGCTCACAAGAAGCTTCGCTACACGGAAACGTAACCAAGGCGAAACAAACGTTCGAAAATATCGAATGAAACATGCCAGACTTACTAATTTCTGCAAAAAAAACAAATAAATTATTCTGTAGAAATGATTGATGGCAATCAAGAAGAAATGAAGAATACAAAGCTTCAAGCTTTTCCTTGAAGTTTTCCGTTTGGTTCAGAAACACTTTTGATATATAACCATGAAATCCACTTTTCATTCTTATGAACCAGTCCATATTAATTTTCTCTTGGATGTTTCTTGTTTCTTCAACCTTTTGCTCTAAATTTTTAAGAGTTCCAATTTCAATTTGTTCATTTGAACCTATGAAAACAATATCTTTTTCATTTTCTTCATTTTTCTTTTCTTCATCATCGTCCATATCATCCGTTTCATTTTTTCCTTCTTCTTCAGAACAATCTTCATTTTCTTTTCTCCTTTTGTTACGAGTGTTGTGAGTGACATTTTCTTTCATTGATGATGCAGAAGATTCACATTTTTCCGTGTATTCATCTTCTTCAGAGTCGCTTTCAGCTTGTAAAAGTCCAAACTCATCGTCATCTGTTTCATCTGTTTTCTCCTCATGTTTTGAAGAAGATTCTTCACATTTTGTTGAAGAGTTTTCTTCGATAATTTGAAGAAGTTGAACAATTCGAGAATATTCAGCAAATGAGTTTTCTTTTTTTCAAAGACTTTGGCTGAAGAAGACTGATTTGACGGAGGAATAAAGGATGAGTCTTTATTTGAATTATCATAGAGTGATGGATTTAGTGATCGAATTGCTGAATAAAACGAATCAATTGTGAAAGGGTTAAATGAGTATGTTGACGAAGAAGAAGGTATATCGAATGACAATTTATTTGGAAAAATATCGCTATCTATTGGGCTTCTGGACTCAAAGATTTGTTTTGAGGTTTTCGAAAATAATTCTTTCTTTCGGTCACTTCGTTTTTCGAAGATAAAAGTTCTCAGATCATAATCGACAACTTGATTTGATGAATTTGATGAAGAATTTGAAGGAGAGCACGATGAAGAATTTGAAGCAGAACTTGATGAAGAATCAGAAAAAGATGAAGACGACGGGGAGGAAACTAAAAAGGATTCGAAGGACGAAGACGAAATGGAAGATGATGGCATATGTTTTGATTGCTCTAATGAATATAATGGATTCATTTTTTTAGAAGTGTTTTGAATCAAGTTTTGTTGATTTATTTTTGATTCAGAGTTTTTCGTTGTTTGATCCAATGTTACACTACGAAAAACAAGTTCGTAATTCGCTTTCAGCCTATTCAATTCTTGGTTGTATGACTCAGAAAAAGAACCCAATTGATAGTTTTTTCTCCCTCCAGGAGTCAATGAAAAGGCCAAAGAGATCAGGTTTCCCCTGTCACCTGCAAAAAAATAATTAAACAAAAGGATTATAATATCACATAAACCAGATTGCCAGTTTTCTTCAGAGAATTCTTCAAGGTCCTGCATCCATGAGCAGCGTGCAAATGCTTTCACCAGCAGAGGGAATACATCTCCCAACTTCGTTTCATCTTTTTCGAACTGTAACTGAAGTTCTCTTAAGGGAAATAATAGTAGTTCACATTTGATCACATTTTCGATAAAAATCAATTCCTGTAATTTTGAAAAATTATCATCATGAAAATGTTTTCTAATAAAAAAACAAATATCATAAATGCAAAGCCATCTTGTTTCTATGAAAGAAGGGCATTTTGGTGTTGAGGGTTGCCTGCGGGAAATCACCTTCGCTTGTTTCGTAAATGTAATAATTGCATCTTTCTGTTTTCCGAAAAATTCGTTGTTGTTGAAAAAATGAGATACAACTAAGTTTAATAAATGATTGCAACAATAAATAAAAATTGGTGGTGTTCCTTTGTAAAATGACAAAGATTTTTCTGTAGTGGTTTCTTCTGAAAGGCTCTGAATTGCAAGCTTCTGAGGAAGCAAGCCATCTGTGCAAAAGCACCGAACTTCTCCGTGTAAATCTTTTATTTCAGTCATGATTTGGACTGCTAATTGCGAATAATCAAAGGATGAATAGCACGCTTTAACTAATTTATAAAACATTGGCTTAGCACCCGGATTCAACGGAACCACAGTTACTGCAGTGTACTTTTTGCCAGCAATTACTCCACCGTCAATCATAATTCCGACTGAAGAATTGAAAATTGCAGCATCCCTTTCTTTAATTGCACCTTCCACTTCCTCATGAATTATTGAAGATAGTTTTCTGTAATTCAATGTGGGAAATATGGTTTCGGGAGAAAATGATGGATTTTGTTGAGAAATCTGTATGAGAGAAGAAATGAAACTATTATACTCAGATGAATAAGCGGACAAAAATGCAATGTTACAATGTCCAATTAACCTCAAAAATTGTTTTTTCAATAAATCATATTGAAAATGAAATGGAACTAATTTTTTGTTTGAGTAATAAGTTGCTTGTTTGAGAGGATGATTTTGCTTCATAAATTTGACGATTGATGAATTTGTCAAAAGTGGACATTGATGATTAATTATTCGATCACATCCTTTTCTTCCGGAAACTCCACAATTAACTCCTTCTTTGCTGTTTGGACACAAATAATAAATATGTCCATCTTTTTTCAACGTTCCATCATTTTTCACAGGTGTGTAAGCTATCCAAACTGAATTTTTTTGAATTTCAAAGTGAACTTTTCCTATGTCTTCTCCAGTGTTATTAGGGTGCCTGTAAACTTGATAATAATCAAAACAAATGAAATGATATAATTTTTGATCAAAACTTGAAAATATCAAACATTTTCCAAAAATAGTTGATTTTGAACATTCCAACTCAACAAATGAACAATCACTTTTTTTTAGCTCTTCTATTTTTTTGCTTAATGCAGCACTCTTTTGTAAAAAAAAAATGAAATAAAAAAGTTTCTGTCAAATTTTGTCTAATGTTAAATTCAAACGATTTCTTTAGATTTTGCACTGTTTTGTAATTCCAAAGGCAAGCTCCTAAAAAAATCCTCATATGTTGTCAATTGATTCATGATATCTATGAAATAATCAATATTTCCGTTCGACCGACTGATCTGTTCGACCGACTGATCTATTCGACCGACTGATCTATTCGACCGACTGATCTATTCGACCGACTGATCTTTGTCGAAAAAATGAATTTTTGAAACAAGGGAAAAATATAAAATCTTATGTTAAAAAAAGGACAATAAGTTATTTTTCATGGACTAATGATAATTTTTTAATTTCGAAACCATGAAAAATCAATTTCTTAATAGCAAAATGTTAAAAATTATTCATTTCCATCAAAAACAGATAATTGTTGATTTGTTTGTTTTTCTCTTAATAAATCAAAATATTGAGATACCATGATAAGAAAAAACGAATAAATGAAATGAAAATGAAATTAATATAAATAGAAATATTATGCATTGTCGGTCGACTTGTCGAACACTTTGGAAAATGTCGGTCTGTCGCAAAGGCTTAGTTGCAATTATAAAAAAAGAATCTTCTTTTAAAAAAACTATTATAAAAAGTTACACAGACAAAAAATTCAAAGAATTTTGTTGAAATGATGTGAAATAATTTCTTTTGTTTTGATGATAGACAAATCATCCTTTTAATAATTATTTATTTTGATTTGATTTAATTTAATAATTATCATTTGTTTTTCAACTGTCCAATGAAAATAAATGATGAAACTGGGTGAACAAAAGAATAACGGTATAGAAAATTCAGAAAAAAAGATTTCATGATGAATACATTGGTAATTTTTTTTGTAATCATATTTTTTCTGAAAAAATTTTTGCATATTTGTCAGTGAACTCAGAAAAGTGATAACGCATTCTTCAAAAACAATGTCATTAATTCATTTAAAGTGTGTGCTTTTTAAAACAATTGCAATTTAAAAAAAAAACTGGAATGATATTATTCAATCCATTGACAAACGAAAATTAAAAATTCGAAACCCCGAAAAAAGTTATGATTTCAAAAATAATGATCCAAATTTAAATAACATAAGAAGAGATATTTTTCTGTATTTATCTCTTCTCAAAAATGCATTGTTTTTTCCTTAAAATCAATGTCTGAGACATTAGATACCATATGTCAATAGCCCTCACACAAACAAAAACAAACAAGCTTTAATCTATTCCATCTAAAAATGTGTGCAATTTGGTCTAGGAAAACATTAACTTATCCTCGATCCATCATCAACATTTTTTTATTCTTCATTTCATATTTCTATTAGATATTAAAAATAAGAAGATATATGTTGTTAATTGTGAAAATTTTTTTGAAAAGTTCCTTTTATTTAATTCACTAATGATATTTAAAATTAATATTTCGATCAAATTTCTGTTCATGCTCACCTTATTTTGTTGCCATGAAAGCAAAATCTTGACAATGGTATTATTTCTATTTTAGTGAAGTTTCATTAGTGGGAACAGAAATTTGATCGAAATATGAAATTGTAATTTTAATTGTGAATAAAATAAAAGGAGCTTTTCAAAAAAATTTTTGCAATATGCGGACCATTAGTTTCTTTTTCTAATTTCTTTTGAATCAATTATTTGAGATGGAAAAGATACGTGAGGATAAAAAAAAAACAAATTTATCTTTCTCAAACTTGAAATTGTATTCACGTTTCTTATAAAAATTCAAAGTGTGCAGGCTTTTGTTCATGTGTTGGTCTGTTCACATAAAATAAATAGATAAATGGTCCACATGTCATACAAGAAAACCATCAAATAATTATCAAAAATTTTTTAGAAATATGAAAACAAAAACTTTTCAAAGAAAACAATTTCATGAAAAAATTCATTCATTTAATTCAAATTTTTGAATCAATTTTTTTTCATTTTTTGTTTCAAAAACAAATATAATATCTGTAGAATAGCATCATCACTCACATTGAACAAAAAAAAATTAATTAAAAATTCGAAGAATTGTTTCATTTATATGATTAATTTTGAAATCAAAACTATATTCTGGACATTCATTTTTCAATTGTTGTTTATCACTGGGAAGAGATTTTGTGTGCAATTTGTGTATTTATACCAATTGTTAAAAAACAAATGTTTTGTTCATATAAAGATGAAGCTGTTTCTTTTGGGCATTTTCATTTTAACAGTGTTCTTTCATTAATTTTGAAGTTAAATTTTCGAAAAGAAAATTTTAAAAGAAAAAGTGTGACAACAAAAATAATCTCCTATTTTCAAAAGCATTTGAATTTATTAGTCTGAGAAAACCAATAGAAATACAATTATCGATAAACAATTTTGTGAAATGAACACAAACAATTTTTTTATTACATTTTTTCAAGGAATTTTGGATGACTTGTTTTTCTCGAAATATACCTTCTTTCATTTTTCATTTTTAGAAAAAACCGTAATGAACCAATTTTATGTTGATTTTTCAATTGTGAATTTTTATTATTTGGGGCAAAATTCTTTCATTTATGAAAAAAACAACGATTTCGTTCCAAATTTGTTTTTCAACCTTTACATAATAAGTCTTTCATTCCCACATCAAAAAAACATTGGAAATTCTTCAAAATTGAGAAAAATATTTGAAAGTTAAGAATGGAACAAAATTCAGAAAGCTCAAAATTTCTTCCCATTTGGATCCAAAGAACCAACACATTTTGTTATTTTCCCAAGAGGGGAAATTTGATTTGTGCATTTTTTAAAGAATAATTTTAGAAATGGCAACTCACAGAGAAGTTGACGGAGATTTTGGCAAGTTGTTTTTTTCTACTCCAACCGCATTTTCATCTGTGGTAATCACTGATCCAGATTTACCTCCGCCTACGACAATGTCTGTTGGCGAGGAGGAAGAAGAAGGAGTTCTGGACACTTCAAACTATCATGTTGACAAGTTAAAAGTTTCTTCTTTCCCATCAACACCTCGTGATGCTCCTTCAGCTGTGTCTTCATCAATGATTTCTCGCTCAAAACCTCAACCGAAAGCTCCGTCTCAAACTCCGCGTCCAAAAGCTTCATCTGCTGCTCCATCTCAAGCTGCTCCTTCTCAGATGACCCCGCAATCATCTTCTGCACCTTCTCTAATTGGAGATACTGTCGAACCGTCACAAGATCAGTTTGCAAAATATTTTTTTGTGTTAAAAGATTGATAACTTTTTTAAACTGATTATCAAATCTTTCGATTAAAGATTATATTTAAAACGTGGAGACATTATTGGTAGAGGTTCATTTGGAACTGTATATAGGTGCTTGGATTTGAAAACAGGAAAACTATTGGCTGATAAGGAATATATTTTTGAAAGTAGCGGGCTTGAACAACAGGTTTGATCATTGAGAAAAATTGTAAATATAGACACCTATTTGCTGTTCACGTTAAACATCAATTCATAAGCATCATTTTATTGAACTTTTGATTTTTTTGCCAAAATTACTTTTTTTCTTTTCTTTTGTTTTGTTTTCGTAATATTCATTTGATTTTTATAAAAATAACTTTCTGTTTTTGTTGTTAGATTGCGAATGCAGAGAGAGAAATATTAATTATGCAACATCTTGTGCATCCGAACATTGTGCAATATATGGGGTGCCAGAGAAATGGAAACATTTTAGATGTTTTCCAAGAATTTGTGACTGGCGGTTCTATCGCTCGTCTGCTATCAACTTTTGGCACATTTCCAGAGCCTCTGGTACAAGTGTACACAAGGCAAATAACAGAAGGGCTTGCCTATTTGCACGACCACAAGATTGTGCATCGTGATATCAAATCTGCAAATTGCCTGGTGACAGGGGAAGGTGTGGTGAAGCTAGCAGATTTCGGATGCTCAAAGACGATCGAAACAGTCATGTCATTCGGACAAGGATGCGCTACGCTTTGCGGAACACCTCAGTTTGTCCCTTTTTCGATTAAATTAATTATCACTTATTAATTGTAATGCTTTCAAATTATTTTCAAAACGCTTAATTTTGAATGAATGACTATAATAGCTACATGGCACCAGAAGTTATCCGGCAGCAACGCAATGTTGGCAGACGTAGTGACATATGGTCTTTGGGCTGCACAGTCATCGAAATGCTGACTGGAAAGCCGCCTTATGCAGACATAAAGAATGCCACAGCTTGCATCTTCAAGATTGCCTCGTCTTCTGAAACACCGCCCATTCCGAAGTTTGCGTCGCCAGAGCTGACAGATTTCCTGAAGAGATGCTTTGTGCGCGATCCAGTGAAGAGGGCAACATCGAGAGAGCTTTTGCAGCACGCCTTTCTGAAGAGGGAGTATGATGAGGATTGGTACACGATGGAGAATGAGGAGGAGGATTAAAGAGTCTGAGTGATTAATTGGATGGGTGGGTGAATGAGCAGACTAACTGAATGAGTCCTGAAGTGCTGAAAAGAAGATGAATGAAGAATAAGCTGAGCTGTTGTTCAAAGAGCTAATAGAAGCTGTTGTTTGTGAATCGATAGCATGATGTGTTGTGTTAGTTTAACTAAATAATATATTTATAAAATACTTATTTTTATAATCATTTCAAGATTGTTTGTATGTTGATGGTCTTTATCCTTTTTATTTCTATATTTTCTAATTTCTTGTTCAGAGTTTTAGCTAAAACTACGTTCATTTCAGTATCTTTGGATTTATGCTCAGTGTTGAATAAATATTCCACTGATTTTTTTGACTTCGTTTTTTCGACATTTGTTGAAATGGAGGCATTCTTCGTCTTATGAGGTGTGCTCTGCGCATCTCAAACTGCTTCTGCACTGCTGATGATGATGTGCACAAAGATTAACACCTTAAATGCATCTTTCAAAAGCCTAACACCGCTTTTCAAAAATGCAAATAACTGCCTCCATTTTTTAAAAAAAAACACGAAAAAAGAAAAGAAAAAGAAAAAAAGAAAGAAAAAGAATTGACTGATTCGAAAGCATGTTCTTTTAACGTAGATTAATGTTTGTTTATTAATAAAAAAGATAGAAAAACAGCCAAAAGAAGGGTTGATGATATGAAAGCAAAGGTTGTTTGCTATTTCAAGAGAAGGATGCAAGTGAATCGAATGGTTAATGGAAAGAGAAGAAAAGGAGGGAAATACAAACTAACTTTGCAATTCAATTAGATAAAAGAAAACAGAATAGGATAACTGGAAAACTAGATTTTGAATTATTTTTCTTTCAAACAAGTAAATACAAGTTCTCAAAAAGATAATTCCATAAAATACAATTAAAGCTTTCCAATTAAGAAATGAGAGATATATCAGCAAATATGAGATTGCTCCCACAAAATGCAATATTCTCATTAAGTTTTTATTTAACTTTTGTATTTCTTTAGTCCAACCCTTTCTTTCATTCATCCATTTTCGCATTCACATTTTAGTCCTTTAATAGTAATGAATGGCATTGCGCTGAACAGGACGTGAAGACGAGAATTGTGCAGGTGCAGGTGCAGCAGAAGCAGAGGCAGCAGCAGACGGTGTGTATGCAAACTGAGTGGAAGCAGCCTGGCGACGAGACGCAGCAACAGCAGCAGAAGAGCTGGGTGGAGGTGGAAATCGGAGTCCAGCTGGGAACGATGCAGGCTGTGTCTGTGGGAGCTGTGGGACAACTGGAGGCTGAGGGTTCATCGTCTGTGGCTGCGGGGCAGGCTCATAGCGGTTGGAAGAGCCGGGGGCGTATGTTGTGGCGGAAGATGGAAACGACCGTGATGATGCAGCAGAGGCAGAAGAAGCAGCAAATGCACTCAACGCAGCTGAAGGTGGTGGCGATGGAAGAATCGACTGACTGCTTGCTTGTATTTGAGCTGGATGAGAAGGCATTCCAGCTGGTTGTTGTTGCTTTGAGTATCTTGTATTGCTCTTAGTCTGCTGATGAACTTGCTTTCCTGCTGGTTGCTGTTCAGGGATAACAGGTCTCGTCTGCAATGGCAGCTGTTGAGGCTGAGCAACTGGCTGTGATTGGACAGGAGCAGATGATGTAGCAGCTGGGGCAGAGCGGATTGGCTGCTCTTTCTGTGAGCGATTGGCAGGGCGATATTGATGAGGCGAACTAACAGGCTGAGGCTGTGCAGGTGCAGAAGCAGCAGCTACAGGCGCGGATGCTTGAGCTGCTGGCTGCACATTTGATGCACTCGAAGGAACAGCAGCTCGGCTGCTTGCTGAAGCAGATGTCATTCTTTGCTGTTGCTGTTGTGGTTGTTGCTTCTGTTGAACCGGCTGAGAGTGCACTTTTTGCTGAGGCTGTTGGGCTGGCTGAACCGCTGGTGCTGTTTGTGGTTGTGTCTGCTGTGGCTGAGCATGTTGTTGTTGTTGTTGCTGCTGCTGAATTTGCTGGTTCAGAGTCAAAAGAGTCTGCAACAGAGCTGGATTCTGCAAAAGCAGGTTCAAAGGCTGCTGCAACGGAAGTGCTGCTCCAGGTGCACCAGCTGTCTGCAATGGCTGTGCAGAAGCTGTCTGAGTGTTGGCAGCCACTCCACCTTGTTTCTGCTGCTGTTGTTGCTGAGACTGATATTGCGCCAGAAGCAAAAGAGACAAGATCTGCTGTTGTGCCATCAATGATGCACCACCAGGGGCAGCTGCAGGTGCAGCAACTGGAACAGACGCTGTGGCTGGTGCAACTCCTGCTGCAGAAGGCTGTTGAGCAACTTGAGAAGTGGAAGATGCCGATGGAACAGATGCAACATCACTCTTAGCAGCTGAGGCAGACTGTGTCTGTTGTGCCTGTTGCTGTTGTTGATGATGCTGAGCATGCACTTTTCTGCCTCTATGCGACTTCTCCTTTTTCATCTCTGATTCCAACTGAGGCGATGTGTATGTGTTTGCTGATGCTGATGAAGCAGCAACTGGCTGATGGCGTGGCTCTTCTCTGCCAAACACGATCTCTTCATCATCGTCTTCTTTTTTGGCTGGCACTTCTGTGGTTGTTGCTGGTGCAGGCGCTGATGATGAAGCAGAAGCAGATGCAGAAGCAGATTGAGCATATGATGGAACATATTTGAATTGCATCTTCTTTGAGGCAGCATCTGGACGAGTTGTTTCTGCCTTTGTTGAAGGAGCAGCAGGAGCAGAAGGTTTCACAGCTGATGTTGAAGATGAAGCTGCAGGTGTTGCTTCTTTAGGTGTGCTAGCTGCAGTTGCAGTTGCAACTGGAGCTGTCTCTCTGGCAGCTTGTGCTGCTATTTGAGCAACAGCTTCTTGTCTTTGCTGTGGAATGTACACTTGTTTGTTTTGTTTGGCTTCATCTGCTTTTGCCTTCTCATTCTCTTTTCGTTCTTTTTCTTTTTCCTTCTCTTTCTCTTCTTCAGCTCTCTTTCTCTCTTTCTCTCTTTCTTGTTCCTCTTTCGCCTCTCTTTCTTTCTTCTCCTTTTCTTCTTTCTCTTTCATCTTTTCCTTTTCTTTTTCTGCAACAGCGCTTTTATCATCAACTTTTGATTTTTCCTTTTGTTTCTTGCCTTGCTTTTCGTTATCTCCCTTTTTCTCTTCTTTTTGTGTTAATTTCCTAAGTTCCTCTTCCTTCTTCAACTTTTCCTCTTCTTCCTGCTTTTTCCACAATGCCTCTAACTTCCTTCTGCCTTCTTTGGACCATGGGTTGGTTATTGTCACATCATCAATATCATTTTCTGCTAATGAAGCATTCAATGCATCAATTTCTCCGATTTTTCCTTCTTTCTTAAGCTTCCTTTTCAGTTTCGCAGCTGCTTTTGGATCTGCTGCTACTCCAACAGTGGCAACAGCTACGTACTGTTTTGGCTTTCCTGTTTCCTTCAATAGCAATGATGGATGAATTCTTTCCTTAAGCTCAGAAGGAATAACTTGAGGAAGACCAAGAATGGTCGTACCTTGTGTGCTAGCTGCATTCGCTTTCGCATCTGTTTTTGCTTGCTTTGAGGTCTCAGAAGAATTCACTGCTGCTTTTGACTCTTCAACTTTAGCTGAAGATTTTGTTTCCCCTTTGCCATTATTCCCTTCACTTTTAGACTTTTTCTCAGTATTTGAAGTGGAAGAAATTACAGAGGTTGAAGTGTTAGAAGAAGAAGAAGAATTTTCAGAAGGCACCACTGTTGTAGTTGAACGTGAAGTGTCAGATACCGAGGCAGGCTTCCAAGTGTAAACATTTGGACTCTTTATTTGTGTTGGCTGAACAGTTGTTCGTGGATCAGGCAAAAGTCCTTCTTTTGAATTTTGTTTTTGGGCATATGAAGGAATATACTTCGACTGAAAAGTTGTGATTGTTGGGCTTTTGGAATGATCTTTTATGGATAACTTTGGATTCACGCTTTGACTTTGCCCATTGTTCGAAGATTTCTTATCCTTGTCTTTCTTTTCGCTTTTGCCTTTAGATTCCTTCTTTTCATTCGAAGCCTTTTTTTTGTTCTTAGTCTTTAAAAATTTCCGAATAGTTCAAATAAAGAATCAAAATCATTACTTTAACATAACGAAAAATCAAAAAA
Source organism: Monocercomonoides exilis (assembly GCF_001643675.1). Lineage (NCBI taxonomy): Eukaryota > Preaxostyla > Oxymonadida > Polymastigidae > Monocercomonoides > Monocercomonoides exilis. Next base: position 592,810 of record NW_027150591.1, read on the forward strand.
TAGTTCATACAGGTTCCTTTCCAATAAGATTAAATTTCAAAACTCCTTTCGATTTTTCTAAAAATTAAAAGGATGAAGAATTTGGTTTTTTGAAAAAATATTCAAGAAATATTTTGTTAATTTCATTCAATCATCTTAATCAAAAAGCAAATATATACCGTCCAACAAAAATGTTGTTGAATCTTCAACATTTCCGTCAAATCTCAGAAGAGCGGTAGTTAAATCAGAATCATCGAGATCAGGAAAAATGGCTTTCAATGCCTTCAATTTAGGCTTTAATCGAGCAGTTTGCTCATGCTCACGCTTTTTAGCTTGAAGCTCAAAGTCTGAAGAAAGCTGCAAATTCATCAAATCAGTCTTTTTTTATCTTCACCTTATTTAAGGATATTAAAATACGTTTACACCCACAATTTTGATATTTTTTCTTCAAAAAAGTTTCTTTATTTTAAGTATTAATATTTGTTAAAAAATATATAAATAACGAATGAATAAATGAATGCTTTTGTCAGAAACTGGAAAACTTGCAAAGTCTTAAATCACGTATTGTTTATCATGAATTTTGATTGGGTAATACATGTAATTGGTCACTTTTAAAAAAATTGTCTTCTTTCATATTGTTGTATCTAATAAACAATGAAATAAATGAAAAATTGTCATTATTTAAATATTAATGTATGAATGAAAGGAAATTTTATGTGTTATGCGAAAGCAATCCGTGAAACAAGAAAATTCAAAAATGTATTTATTATAATTTCACTTAATTCCAAAGATTATATCAACTCGCTTTTGCATAAAAAAAAAAAAAAAAAAAAAAAAAAAAAAAAAAAAAAAAAAAAAAAAAAAAAAAAAAAGTGAAAAGATAGAATTGACATTTGCTGAAGAATAAAAACACATCGTTGTTGGGATATGGTCTTAAAAGAAGTGACATTAGAAGTTTTATTTTGATAAAAATATACCATCAAGGATGGAATCTATTTATCTGTAGAACTTTCGAAAATTAAAATTTTTTTATTCTTTTCAAAAAGGACAGAGCAAGAATTAAAAATCAAAAGATAATACTAATGATATAGATTGTTGAATTTGAATTGTATTTGCTAAGTAAACTTGTTATGCAGTTTAAACAATATGGATTTATTGAATAAAATATCAGAGGAAAATCGAAATGATGCATTTTTGCTTTACTTTTGAAAAATACGCACTTTTTAAATCCATTAAAAAGGTAATAACTAACAACCATAACATTCGAAGTACATTTTTTAAAAAAAATCAAACATCTTACAATATGGTTTAGAAAAGTGAATTGAAAACGAATAAGATTTTATGTTTAATAAATAAATGAGAAAAGGCGAAGTAATTTCGGTGTAATGAGAACATGTGCTTTTTATTATCCCATCTTAAAAAGCAAAACAGCTATATGTCCAATGTAAAAGTTTCTTTATTCATCAAAAAAGTGTGATTAATTTGCAAAAATTTTCATATGAAAAGGAAACAAACATAAATGCCTTTGTCTCATGTGTAACAAAAGAGCCAAAATGTTCCCCAACAATACAGTGCCAAGTAGGTTTGTATTTTTTATCTTTAAAATTATTTTTTAAGTTACGAAATCAATATTTCTGAAATATTAATAAATAATAAATTGAAATACCAAATTCTTTTTTGATATTTGCTGCAACATCTTTTGCAATAGTAAATTTTGTCAAAGCTTCATTGGTAACTTTTCTGCATTTATTTGGAAATGTTTTGTGGATTATTTTGGTAAATAATAAAATATTTGCAAATAATAAAAATACAGAAAAGAATAAAGTTAAATCTTCAAACATTGCATCTTGTTGCATTTCTTCTGACATGTCACAGTGCGTGATTACAACCTTTAAGTTTTCTGTCATGACACAAAAAATATTTTTGAAACTTCTGATTGATCCTGTTTCCATTTTTAAATATATTTGTTTTTTGATAAAAAATTTTGAAATTGATAAAGGAAATAATGATGTGAATTTTTTGGAATTAAATTAAAATTCAATTTAAATCGAGAACCTTTCAGCATATGATTCATACATATTGTATTTGAAATGAAGATTGCATCATTTAAAATTAGTAAAAAAATAAAGAGACAAGTGTGAAATTTTGAGAAATGCTGAACTTTTCCATTCTTCGTTCTTTATTATTTCAGTCAGCTCGAGAATATAAGTTTACAAATGATTGTTCGCTTTTTTTTCAAAGAACAGCTTCTTGGAAATGATGGATCATTTCAATCTATTCTTGATGGTGCTATTCCTGGGCATTCTCACCCAACAAGACTATCAATTTGTTTTTATCTTTGATTCTTATATTTTCTTTTCCCCTCTTTTTCTAAAACCAGTTACGCACTCGAAAGAGATGCGACGTAAATTTTTCTATAATTATCAAACTTCAACATTATCAAACAACACTTTTTTTTTATGAAATCAATTAAAGTGAAAATCAAAAAGAAAACATTCACAAACTTATTATGAGTAGTGAATATTGTTTATTATTGATGAGTACAGATGTTTGAAGAACAAATTTGAACAAATCATTATCACTTTCTTAACACAGAGTGTGAAATCTGTTTTTTCAAAACCAAATAACACTCTCATATCATGCAACATTTCAAAGCGTATTTCATCAATGCAAATGAATTTGGAAATAGCTTGAAATTCATTTGATTTTGTATTTTTTCTTCATATTTTTTGAAAAATATAAATAATACTCCATATTTTCTCTAAGAGTTGCAAAAATTTTAGCAAAAATTATGTCAATGTGTCATCTCAGATTTTTCCACAATTGTTTATGATTTTGTGAAATTCTTTTTTTTCTTCACGTACCCAACATAAATTCGCATTTTCGCATTTTTTTTGTTTTTGCGGCTGAAAAGCTGTGAGGAGCGGCGCAAGCAGAACGATGGGGAAAAGAGAATGCTACCGATTTCGGGACTGCGGGGGGTGCTGCAACGACCCGCTGGGGTGGTGCATGCTTGTGATGGTGAGGTTTGGAGCGCTTTTGGTGTGGCTGGTGCGTGTGTGCTGACGGGTGCATTTTCTGCTTTTCTGTTTATATATATATTTTTTATGCGGGGCAGCTCCATCCAGGTGTCGGTGGGGGTGTGCTTTGCGGGGTGGGTAATCCCGTTTTTGTGGTCGTTTTCGCCTTTTGTGGCTGTGGGGGTGTCTGTCGTGTTTTTCGGGCTGCTGGTGCTGGAGGTTGCAGCGTACAACGCAACGTTGTTTGTGGCCTCTCCTTTGCAATTTTCCTCTTCAATCACTATTTTTTTGCATTTTTCTTTTGTTTTTTTTGGCTTTGTGCTTGTGCGCAGTTGGACTGACCCAGGTGTGCTGTTCTTCTTTGATTTTTTTATGGTTTATTTTGACTGGCTGTTGGGGTTGTGTGTGGTTGTGGGGCTGTGCAGGGACGCCTCCGGAGTGGTGGGTGGAGCAGGCGACGAAGACATACAACGAGTTCAGCCTGCGGCAGAATGTGTTTTGCCTGCCTTTGCAATCTGTCTCACTTGGCGCAAGGGTAGTTGGGGTGTACGAAGTGGACCACACGATCGGGTCATCGGGGCCTGTGCTGCACGGGCCGGGGGTGTTTGGAGAGGTGGGGTGGGAAGCAGGGAGCACAGGGAATGGGGAAAGTGGTGAGAGTGGTGAGAGTGGGCAGCAGATTGAGATGGAGGATGATGGTGCGTCTGGTGTGTGGCTTGTTCTTGGCTGCTCTATTTGCTTTTTTAATTGCTTTTTTTTGTGACCGTGTGTTCTGTGGGGGTGGCTGCAGACACACAGCCGCTGCAGGGGAGCTTGGTGGGGGCAGCACCGAGCGGGGAGGCGCAGGTGCAGAGGAGATACAACATGACATTTTGCAAGGAGTGCGGGCGTGTACGGCCGGAGCGGGCGCACCACTGCTCGATCTGCAAGCGATGTGTGATGAAGATGGACCACCACTGTGTGAACAAGAGAGAGAGTGAGAGTGAGAGAAAGCGAAATTCAATTTTTTCTTTCTTTTTTGGATTGGATTTGAGGCATTTGTTCATATTCATTTTTCTCTCTTTCTCTTTTTTTGTGTTATTTCTGGATGGGATGTGGTGGGTGGCAGGTCCGTGGGTGGGGACGTGTGTTGGGGCATACAACCACAAGTTCTTCATCCTGTTTCTGCTGTACACAGTGATTGTGGCGCTGATGTATTCTGTGCTGGGCGGGATTGTCCTTTTCATGGTATGTTCTCTGTGTGTGTGAGAGTTGCATTTGAATTTGAATTGGATTGAGTGGTGGTTAAAAATGAATGTGATTGAATTTGTTTCTCTTTCTCTCTCTTTTCATTTTTTTTTTTTGACTTGCTCATTCTGTTGTTTGCAAATGCTGTGCACATGCCCATGCCTGTCTGGTTGGGTTTTGGGAATGGAATTGGGTTTGGGGTGAGCAGTCGCCAGAGCCGTTTGGGGAGGATGGGGGGACGATCTTTGTGTTTGCGATGTGTGTGATCTGTGTGACGCTGGCGCTGTCGGCGCTGTTCCTGCTGCTGTTCCATGTGTCGCTGATCCGGCGGAACCTGACGACGCTGGACGACGAGTTCGACGAGGGTGTGGTGGAGATGTTCGACCGAGGGACAGCAGGGAAAAACATGGAGGGCACGCTGGGGACAAACAGAAGGCAGTATGTGCTGAAAAGAGGGGGTGGTGGGAGGATATGGGGGAGACTTCACGACCAATATCGCAATTTCGCATTTATGATTTTTCTTTTCAATTTTTATTTATTTTCATTTTTTTTTAACTTGTTGTATTTGGTGTCTGGCTGATTGGAGGTGGTGGAATCCTTTTGTTCTGCCCGTCCTTCCAGATGATGGGCTGACGCCCGCCACAGCAGTGTTCGCGCACTCTGCTCCGAATCCTCTTCACAAGTTTGCACCTTCAGAATCAGCAGGGCCAAGTGCATCTGCATCGTCAGAGCAGCACATGCAGCCTCTGGCTGAACAACAGGATGAGCACTCCGCTGACAGCCATGCTGCCATCACACAAATCACTCTGACTGCTGCTTCATCATCCTCTTCCTCTTCCTCTTCCTCTTCCACTCCGTTGTCTGCCCACACAGATGCAGAAGAGGCCAGCAGAGCGTTGAATGAATCGTTTGGAATTTGACCAGCACTTTCGCTTTCCTCGTGCAAGGCCGATGAGCAGAACAACTTCACTTTCACTTCCACAGTCAAACTTCCCACCTCATATCGTTTTTTTCCTCCCCCTTTTCCTTTTCATTTTCAATCACTTCACTTTTTAAGCAAATGCACTTTTCTTTTTCTTTTCTTTTTTTGAGTTGTTGAGCGAAAGCACCGTTTCTGGTGTTTTGGAGATAAACAGGCAGATTCAGATGCGTTTTTGGTCTTTGCTGGCTGTTTCAGGCGAAAAGACTCCAAAAAAGAGCAAAAAGCAGAAAACACACACAGAAACACGCCCAGAGGCTGCAAAGTGTGTTGAAGAGCAAAAAACAAAAAGAACAAAAAGAACAGGAAGAACACAAAATGAAGCAGCACTGCACACTTGGAGGCTGTGTGCACCCAGCTGCCCTTCCACAAAGACAAAGATGAAAGGAAACGAATGAACGAACTCTTTCAAAAACAAAATTCAAAAATCAAACAATGTCAACAAAGAAGCTCGTTGTGTGGATTGCGAGGGTTCAATCTTCCCAAAATACCCTGTTTCTCATTGGCCTTTCTGCAATCGGTTCAACCCATTTTCCTTCCCAGTGAAGCAAACACAAACACACAACACACACAAAACATCCTCATCAACAGTCAACTGGCCTTTGCCACACAACGACACTCCTTATCCTTCACTTTCTTTCAAAAACACAAAGCAGGAGATGGAAAATGAGGATCTTCCTTCATCCAAAGAAAAAGAAAGTGGGCTGAAAGTGCCTCGAAACTCTTGCATTTTCCCCCCAAAATGGAACAAGCAAAGCATTTGTTTCTCGCTGCCATCAAAGCCACAACAATCCCCACAAAAACAGCTTCTTTGGAGCTTAACAAACAAACAAACAAACAAATCGCGAATGAATCATTTCGTGTTTATTCTCACTGATTCATTCCACAACCCAGTTCATCCCCACCCCAAAAAAACCTAACCATTCTCAAACACAACAAAAAGAAAAAGAATAAAAATAAAAGACAATGAAAACAACATAACGAGAACAAAAGGAAGGAATCAAGAAAACGTTGATTTTTTGTAAAAAAACAAGACTGTGCCTCTCCACAACGGGCAACTCCCCAACCAAAAAGAAACACAATGAAAAAACATCAAAATAAATGAATGTTGCAAACAAAATCAATAAAAGAGAAAGAGAAAGAGAAAGAGAAAGAGAAAGAGAAAGAGAAAGAGCATCCAGCAAAAAGGCATAACCGAAGATATATCACAGCCTTGCATCGCCTGCTCTTCTCCAGCGAAGACAGGCGACCAAGGAAATCAGGCACCACAGTTGCTGTCTTCCTTTCAAAAAACAAATTAACAAATAAATAACCTCTCAAAAGCATCCACACAACAAACAGCCAGAAAGTATTTGTAATCAATAAATATGCAAAAGAGAAAACATAACAAATCGAAATCAATAACTTACACTTGACAGTTCACAGTTGTTCAGAACAGCCGCTCGCTGCCTCTGTCATCTTCCATTCACCTCATTCCTCCCCTCAACCCTTCTCTTTCCATCCAATCAAAACATTTCACACACACTCTCTCTTCTCTCTCTTTCTCATTTTCTAATTTTTCACTCCCTTCTATTCTTCATGTTCCTTTTCCCCTTCCCTCTTCCCTGCCTCACACTCACTCGCACCACTCACCCCCTTGCTGCCCAGCCCCGAGTGTGCCAGCAGCTGCGAGAACAGCGATGCCGGGTCTTTCATCAGCGCCTGCGGCGTGTCCAGCTCCTTCGCCTCCCCCTTGTCCATCACCAGGATCCGGTCGCACCCCACAATCGTGTGCAGCCGATGCGCAATGATGATCGCTGTCTGCCCCGCAAACGATGTCCGGATCGTGTGCTGGATCTTGCTGTCGGTCTCTGCATCCACATTCGCTGTCGCCTCGTCCAGCACCACAATCTTGCACTCGTCCACAATCGCCCGCGCCAGGCACAGCAGCTGCCGCTGCCCGCAGCTCAGGTTCGCCCCGCCCTCTGCCACATGGCCCTCCAGCCC